>NC_141067.1:41790770-42405145 GCF_041138505.1 Cibotium barometz | reverse complement strand
AATGGGATTAAGAGATTTCTATGCATTGCTTGTTCTCTTGATTAGTGTAGTGGATTTAAGGGATTGAGAGATTGATTGAGGTGTTGAATGGTTGAATCGTCAAGTGGTGGTTTGTGTATGTGAGCTCTCCCTCATGGGATAAGCCTGCATGCACTAATCAGGTCGAGTCCTCGGATTGACACTGTGTTTCTTAACACATTTGTTGATCGGTAGTACTCTATGAGCACTATATTGCATGGTAGAGAGAACCGCTCTACAATGGCGCCGCTGCCGGGGAGCGAGTACCTACATTAGTTGAGCACCATACACACACTACCACTCCTTGTTAAGCTCCAATCGGTTGCAAAACTGTTGGATAGGAGAGCAGGCTTTGGGACTAATTTTGGTATTTATTTAAGACTAATCTGTTGTTAAATTCTCTTTATTTGTCTTGCAATTTGAGTGCGATTGGCTAGCTACGCTTCTCCCTTGAGGTTAGGACAAGGATTCAACACACGGGAAGGATTGGAGGTGTTTATTGCTTATCACATCTTCCACAAACTTTAAAGAACTTCAGACTTTCTGACAAACTATTTGACAAACTAAATGACAGCACTGGTGACAAACAAATTGACAACTAAATTGACAAGCAGATTGACAAAGAGATTGACACATTACATCTTGCATTCAGAAATCCGCCATTAAAAACATCTGCATCTTCATCTTCTTCAAGTGTTAACGGCCGCAGCCCCCAACAGGGAAAATGACATACACGAGAGACTCTCAAAACAGCATACACAGAAATTGAGAAAGAGAAAGAGAGAGAAACTGAAAACTGAAACTGATTATTCAACTTCCCAATTTCATGCACGATTACAAGAAGGCTATGCCTTTAAAAAAGACTCCTAAGCGACTCTAACTGACTAACCGATTCTTTAGTGACTCTTCATATTCCAACCTAACGACACTTCCGACGACAACTTAAATGACACTTTTGATGACAACTGTGATGACAACTGTGATGACAACTTAGATGACACTGTGAGATGACAACTGTGATGACAACTTAGATGACACTGTGAATGACACTTTTCTACACCCTTATACACTGGGACGCCCGAGGGAACAGTTGCGTAGCAATTGAGAACCCACAAATTCCCTTGATTAGAAGTCAAGTGCCTTTGAAAATCTTGCTTTGGCATTGATTCACCAAAAGACTCCTCAATCAGCTTTTCCAAGATTCATGCTTCTTGCAGGCTTCGCGTCGCCAGGTAGAACATCCGGTCTTCTCTTTGTCGGTATGCCTCCTTTGGAACACTCCATCCTTGCAAAAATCATCTTCTTGAATCCGCTTCAAAAAGCTCCTCTTGATGTCGACACTTTGAAAAACTTCTCCTAAATCTGATTTTGCCTTCTTAATCTGATTTTGAAACAGCATCTGAATCTGATTTCGCCTCTTCTTCTTCTAGCACTCACCATTAACAGAAGAATGTGAGCCCACGCATGAAATTCATCACAAACACCGTGATCGCCAAGTGTTTGTTGCTTATCACATCTTCCACAAACTTTAAAGAACTTCAGACTTTCTGAACTATTTGACAAACTAAATGACAGCACTGGTGACAAACGAATTGACAACTAAATTGACAAGTAGATTGACAAAGAGATTGACACATTACATCTTGCATTCAGAAATCTGCCCAAAAACTACATAGAGAATCCGCCATTAAAAACATCTGCATCTTCATCTTCTTCAAGTGTTAAGGGCCGCAGCCCCCAACAGGGAAAATGACATACACGAGAGACTCTCAAAATAGCATACACAGAAATTGAGAAAGAGAAAGAGAGAGAAACTGAAAACTGAAACTGATTATTCAACTTCCCAATTTCATGCACGATTACAAGAAGGCTATGCCTTTAAAAAAGACTCCTAAGCGACTCTATTTGACTAACCGATTCTTTAGTGACTCTTCATATTCCAACCTAATGACACTTCCGACGACAACTTAAATGACACTTTTGATGACAACTTAGATGACAAGTGTGATGACAACTGTGATGACAACTGTGATGACAACTTAGATGACACTATGATGACAACTGTGATGACAACTTGGATGACACTTTTCTACACCCTTATACAGGAGGTAGGCGCTACACCTGCAAATTTCAATTTGTGTGCGAAAGAGAGAGGCCTATTTTTGCATTTCTGTCATTCTGTTTGAGGATAATTTTTATAGTTTCAATTTTTTGCATGTTCGTTTTATTTTCTGTTCTTAGCTTAGTTTAGTTTTCTGCATCTTTAATTTTGTGCATTTTAGTTCTCTGTTAAACCTGCATTTTAGTTCTCTGTTAAACCTGCACCTGTAAAGAAACTGAAATCTGTACACACACATGAAGATTGAACATTTCGAATTTGCCGTAAATCTCACAGCTGCACATGCATTGAGTTCACTGCACACACACTTCAAAAAATAATAATAATAATAAAAAAAGGAAGGCGATTGTGCGTGAACAGCGCACCGCGCAGAGAGACCCACACACCGCACCATAAAGACCGCCACCACATCAGATAAGGGGGTGCAAAAAAAAAAGTCTGGAAAATTTTTCATTTTCTGTCGCAAAAATTTGGGAGGTTATCTAACTTCTCGAGAGTTAGAAAACACCCATCGTCAAAATTTTAGTCCCGGAACCATTTTCCCATAGTGAGCTCAGTATGGGAAACTGGTAAATTTTAGGCGATTTTTTATCCTGAAAAATACGCTATTTCTTTGGCCTAATGTGTTCGAGGGGGTTCAAAATGGGCTCTGGCAAAGTTTGAGCCAACTTAAATTTTTTGGTTTTTTTTAAATTAAAAATTAAAAATTAAAAAAAACCTTAAAATTTGACCTTATGCACTTGCGGTCGGGACGTCATATAGACACTGCCATAGGGCCTAGGGCACCTTCTAGAGTACCTACGCAGGAAAGTGGGACCCAATCGGTAGCAAATTTGGCAGATATTGCTGAAACCTTTTTCGAATCCCAATCTGATACCCTTTCCAGGACAACTAGCTCATTGTCTATGGACAATCTAGGGCCGTCAAATAGTCATCCCTTAGCCCCAAATAGGACACCCACAAGATCTTTTAATCCATTTAAAGCCGACACCATGGGGTTACCACTCAATGTGATACTTCAATATGTCTACATGAATGCTCAAGGAGCTGAGATCTTTAGGGATCCACAACAACGGTTAAGATCGCAGACTTTTTCTAGGAGCTTGATAGAGCACCTCTAGTCAATGACCAGGGTAACATGTACATGGGTGGAGATGGTGTTCGCTAGGAAGTCACCTATCATCCAGAGAATGTAGACAAATTAGGGGAGCTCTCTAAAAGTGAGTTCTTAGACTTATCAAAGCCTTCCAGAGCAAGGAAGTCTAGAGATGACTGGCTCATTGAGCCGGACATGCCTGGATCATCCAATGCCCAGTCCTCAAAGCCATCCTTAGATGATTTACTTTTTGTAGATCTAAATTTGGAAAGGGACAGGAAAGGCAAGAGCAAAATGGATCAGGGGGCTGAGAACCAATGGGAGTTTGTACGACAAATTCTAGTGACAAAGGTCTTTCAGGATGACCCACTTCAAGAGGTCTATAAGGACTCTTTAGAAGGATATTATGCCACAGCTAGATTGCCAGAGCTAGATCTTCCTCTAGCACTTGTGGTGGTGTGACGTGAAAAATTGATATCTTTCATTATCAATTTTGTGCATATTTTGATGGTTTCTCAATGGTAATAAGGTGGAAGCTTGTCCAAGAAGATTGCAGCGCCCACAATGGAATAATGGCGTGGTGATGCGGTAGCTTGGCGGCTACCCCGATAACAGCATTCTACCTTCAAATATAATGGTTTTACTTGATTTAGGGTGCACACATTGTAAATGCCACAAGTATGCTTGATAAATACTTTGGTATGGTAGATAGGCTAGTGATGTGGAAAATAAAAGTGGGCCTTCATGCTCACATGGATTTTTATTGTATTATTAATATGGTATTCACCATAAGGCTACAAGTTGGGGAGTGTGGAAGGCATGTGGAGGAGTGTGTGTAGGTGCATAATTGGGAAAGATTCTTCTAGAATGCCTACATGGAAGAGAAGAATTTCGCCATGTGTAAGTGAGATCTCCACCTACATGCCACTTAGACTTGGCTATTATCTCATCACACTTTCAAAGTCAAAAAGTCTTCAATTTAATAATCAATAGAAGACTTAGCCTAAGAGGACAATTGATGGTGACATCTACCCTTATGTCACTGAAGGGTTGAAGATTTTTATGTTGTAATTTGTAACAATGGAAGAGAGGGTGATTCTCCACCTATAAAAGGAGCCCTCCTCTCCCTTTCAAATCAAGGAATGAGCCTCCTCAATTCAGCATTTTGTGTCATTGCCATTCTCTTATCTTTCAAACCCCTATTCAAACACTCTCTTTACATGTGAATGTCTCATTTAGCATTAGCTCCTCATGCTTAACCCAATTTTGGACCTCTTTGATGATTCATGATAAGTGGGATAAGGAGTTATTATCTTGGTGGGCTTGTGACTTCTCAAGGTAGCCCTTGCCTTATTGTCGCCCTTCTTTGGAGGTACCAATGGTTTTAGCGGTAATGAGCATGCGGAAAGACTTTGGGGACCATAGGTAAATCTTTATGATTGTCCGCTGAGAAATGTTAACCCTTACCCTCTAGCTTGAATCATGAAGGAGATGAAAGGCAAGAGGCTATGTAAAAATTGAGGTTTCATGCAAAGAGAGGGAAGTGCAGTTTTGGTGGTCCAATACCCAATTTTCAATCGGTAATTACTCATCACTCAGGTGTTGGTTTCTTAAATTGATTATATGGCTAGGAAGCTCTTTATATGCTCTTTCCACTCATGTAACTAATTCCTTAATCCCTCACTTCATTGATGATCATAATTTCTCCCAAAGTTGCTAACTTTTAGGCGAATTTTGGCAGTTTTATAGTCTTGTAGTAAAATGCTCATAACTTTTCGCTCGGTTGTCCGTTTTTGAAAGTTTTTATATAGGCGCGAAGCTCTAGAGATGGATCCTGAGAAGGTGCAGGCAATTGTGGCCCTCCCACCACCTACCAATGTACGGGAGGTAAGGAGGATTTTGGGTAAAACAAAGTATTACCAATGCTTTGTTGACATGTTCTCTGAGAAGATGTATCATCCTATAAATTTGTTGACAAAGAAGAATGTTTCTTTTCAATGGGGGCCCGATCAAATTCAATCTTTTTGTTTGCTCAAGGAATGCATGAGTCAAAGTCCAATTGTGCAGCCTCCTAGGTGGAGGGAGGACTTTTATGTGAACCCAAGTGTCTCATCACATTCAGTGGGTGCTATACTCTTGCAAAAGGGAGAGCAAGGGCATATGCAACCAGTGTATTATGCAAGCCGACAACTCACTGATGCCGAGGAGAGGTATGGTGAAATGGAGAAAGGTGGTTTGTCTCTTGTTTTTGCAGTAAAGAAGTTCAGGTCATACTTGTTACCTCGCCCTTTTTTCTTCCTCACATCTCAACCTTCTTTACAATTCTTGGTCCGCAAACCCAATCCTGCAGGAGGGAAGTTTGCAAAGTGGATTTGTGAGCTTCAAGAATTCTCTTTCACTTTTATTACAGAAAACACCACTAGGGTCTCTCTTGCAGATTTGCTTACCAGGAAGGAAGAAGAAGAAGAAACAAGAGCAAAGGAAGAAGTATATGAAGATTTGGAGACACCACCAACTGCTTTCACTATGCATTTTGATGGAGCCTTTAGCCCTTCCAGGCAATGTGGGGCTGGGGGGATAGTTTTATTTGATCCAGAAGGAAAAGAGGTATGGGCCAAGGGTAGGGAATTTCCAAAGGCTATATCAAATAATGTGGCTGAGTACAATGCATTAATTTGGGGATTAGAAGATTGCATAAAAGATGAAATTAAAGAGGTAGAGGTTAAAGGGGATTCACAATTGGTCATCCGACAAATGAAAGGAGAATATAAGGCAAGGAGTCCTAATCTCCAAGAATTGTATAAAAGGACAATGGAGTTAAAAGAAGCTTTTGAGTTTTGTAAATTTGTGCATGTTAACAGGAAGGATAATCAAAAGGCTGATGAATTGGCTACTAAAACTTTGGCTTCTTTCAAAGTAGCTATTCTTGCATTAATGGATACAGGTTGGCCTGAGCTCCAAGATGTTCAACACTATTTAGATATAGAATACTTCCCTCCTGGATTGAATCCTCAACAGAAGCAAAGGCTTACCAGGAAAGCTCAACCTTACACAATTCTAGGGAATGTTCTTTACAAGCAAGGTAAGGATAAGATTCTTAGGAGGGTAGTGAGCCTGGAAGAATCTAAAAGGATTATGGAATTATGTCATGAATGTTCAAGTCACTTTGCCTCAGCCAGCACAACTCGGAGGATCCTTAACACAGGGTATTATTGGCCTCGACTCAGCAAAGATGTCCATGAGTGGTGCAGAAGCTGTGAAGTATGCCAGGCATATGGGCATAAGCAATTGGTTCTCGGACCCTTAAACCCTATCCCAGCATATGGTCCATTTGAAAGGTGGGGATTAGATTTTGTGGGCCCACTTCCTCGTTCCTCACATGGGAAGTATTACATATTGGTGGCACAGATTATGCAACAAGGTGGACAGAAGCAAAGGCAATGGTCAATAATAAAGCAGTGGCTGTGGCATCCTTTCTTCTCAGGGAATACATATGCGCCCGATTTGGGTGTCCATTGGAAATCCTTACAGATGGGGGGAGGTCTTTCAGGAATGATTTGATTGAAGCTTTTTTATAAGAAGCTTCTTCGACGATGGGAAGGCCCCTTCAGGATAAAGCAAAAGTTCAAAAATAACACCTATCTTCTAGAGGATGCAAGTGGCCAGGAGGTTCTCGGACGTGCCAATGAGTACCGGCTAAAGATATTCTACCCTTGAGCACCATGGCCAGCAGAACCCCCAGACAAGCATGGAGGATCTGCTGGGGGGGGGAAAGATGTGACGTGAAAAATTGATATCTTTCATTGTCAATTTTGTGCATATTTTGATGGTTTCTCAATGATAATAAGGTGGAAGCTTGTCCAAGAAGATTGCAGCACCCACAATGGAATAACGGCGTGGTGATGCGGCAGCTTGGCGGCTACCCCGATAACAACATTCTACCTTCAAATGTAATGGTTTTGCTTGATTTAGGGTGCACACATTGTAAATGCCACAAGTATGCTTATTTTGTTACTTTTTCATATTTCATGAAAAAGTAACAAAATAATGGTAAAAATTTCCTAGGAAATCAGCCATAATTACTTCGCCTCATTTAAGTAGGAAATTTTCATTAAAATGAATATTTTAATCATTTTCTTCATGGAAAAATACATAATTATGATACATTTTTCTTAGAAAATTATGGAGCACTAATTATACTTGGAATAACATTTTTATCACTTAAAATTACTTAAGAAAATTTTTAGTGAATTAGGAATAATTTAGATTCATTTTTGATATTTTTTAATATATTGATTTTTTAATAAAAGGAAAATTAGAGAAATTAATTCTTCATTACGAATCTGATTTTTTTAAAAATAAATTTTTAGCATTAAAAATCAAAATTTTTACAATTTTCAGGCTTAAAAATATTATTTTTTACATTTTTTAATAAAAAATAGCTTAAAATAAGAAAAACCAGAAAATTCATAATTAAAACATTAAACCCAAAAAATGAATATTATATATCAAGAGATAAAATATTGCATTATTTATCCTTTTTTTTGCTTTTTACATGAAATTACGAAGATGGAATCCAAATGTGCACGACGCTCCTCTAATGCCGAGACGCAACCTTTGGACACTTTCTTAGCACCTACACATGAAGCAGAAAATGTCCAAGTGGTAAATGTAGTTAGTGCCTATCCTTTTAAGGTTAATTTAATACTTATGTGAGATAGATTTATTTTTACACTTTAGGGTTAATGGAGAATTAATTAGGGTTATATACGTGTTTCCACACGTAAAAAGAGATGAACACGTAAAATTATTTTTTTGCACAATTTGTTTTATAAGCATGGTTTGAAAGGGAACACTGATGATGCCACAAAGGTGTTTCGTGTGCATGCAAAAGGGCATATGATGCATGAATTTAAGATAGTTAAGGGGGGGGGAAATAATCCATTTTAATGTTTGACCATATTCTTGGTATATGGGACAAGAGTATGATCAAACTAGGTGATTTCTTGTCCCCCAAACTGTTTGAGACCACAAGGTCAAAATGTACTTGTATGGCCAAATACACATCCTTTGGATTGCCAGTTGGCAGGGGTATTTTTGGAACCCTTGAATCTAGAGGGTCTCGGCAAATGCTAACCCCTGAGTCTGATGGGTTTGGTTCCCACTAGGTGCGGGGTAAGCCGCTGACCTAGATGGGTGAGCTGCTAGCTATCCTCACCAAGGAGCTAGTGGTGGATTGGCAACCATGAAGGTTATGAATCTCTCTTATGGGTAATGGCGCTTTACGGGGGGCTCTAAGTGTCTTTGTCTGCCTATAATGGGGAGGGAAGGGCACCCATGGATTCTAGTGGGACTGAAGACTGTATTCTAGATAAAGTAGTGGAAAGGTTTTATGTGTATGTAACGACCTAGGGAAATTGTGTTGATGGTGGGGTATATACATCCTTTGTTTTCAATTTAGGTCTTTGCCTTAACCTACATTGTTCTAAGGATTTAATAAAGGAACTTGCTTTACATGTCAGTAGTGTGGTAGTAATTAGTTATGAAAAATGGATTGAAGGAAAGTGGGAGAATGCTTGGCCCGACGGCCCCGTTCTATCTCACAGGGTGGACTCCATCAGTCGAGTAAACTTTCCTATATATTTTCCTATTAGTTATATTTTACCTCACCTTGGGGGAATAAACTCTCGGCCATGCCTCACTTGGGTGAGAAAAAAAGCGACGAGTTTTGTGAACCAAGGGTGGACCTTAGGGAAAGGATTTCACAATTGTGCCCTCTTGGATATGGAAAAAGATGTGGACTTTATGAACCTAGGGTCACTGTTCGGAGAATAGGTACAAGTACAGTAAAAAGGTAACAAGTGCAGGGTTGAAGAGTAGGTTTTGAAGACAAAGATAAAATCCCACAAACCCATGTAACACATTTTCTATTAAAACCACATACAGACATTGTAATTATTTCATTCTCGTAGAATATGGACTCATGGGAGTTCCAAATTGTAAAGGTTATTTTTAGAATATTAATCCATCCCCAAAAATGAGTTAATTAGCTTTTTTGCCTAGGTTTTATAGTGGTCGAGCGAGCAAGTGTGAACAATTTTGTAAAAAGTCTATATAATTCATTTTTGTGGAGGATTTTGGGCTTCTTATCTCATTTGTGTAGAGTGGCCTATTGAGTGAGCTTGCAACCAAGCACTCTACCACTCCACAACTCCCATCCTTATCTACTCTCATTGTAACCTCTTTGAGTAATAGCTTTCTAGCTATGGGATTCCTAATGCAATGAAGAATAGCATTCTCTCTTTCTTTTAGTCTCTTGTTAATCAAGTTTATGTTGATTTGCTGAAGGTATGTCTATGTGTGATGTGGGCATTAAAGCCCTATGCTCTCAACTCTTCTCTGTACACATTGGAGCTTGTTTAGTGATTGTAGGTTTGAGTAGCTGAATCTAATCTTAATGTTTATTGCTTGCTTTAGTGTTTTGGAACTCTCTCACACAATGTGGGTAGATTAAAGCTTGCTTAATGTGTTTGTGGGTTATTGAATCATAGCATCACTTGCTTGTTTGCTTACTTGCTACATATTAAGTGCTCATTTGCTAAGTTAATGTTAAGGTAGAGATTGTCATTGCATTATGGGTTTAAGTGGGTGAAGAATAGATTCCATATTCTCTCGTTATTCATTTTATAGAAGTAGTAGAATGCAAGAGAGTTGTGTTTTTGCTTCTAGGATTAATGAATGAGTGGTAGGGAAAGTGCTTAAGTAGATAGAGCCTTGGTTGCTAATCCATTGTTTGATTGATAAGATTGATGTGATTATTTGAGATTGAGTGTGTGCATGCTTGTTAGCATTGTCTTCTTGCTTAGTAGCTGCTTGAGCTTGCATTGATAGAGTTAATAGTCTTGGTCGAGTCATGAGCGGTTAGCCATTGGCAAGTACAAAGTTTATGTGCTCTCCCATCCAGCATCAACTTCCATGTGCTAGCCAGGTTAAGGCTTCAACTGGCATGACCGTGATAGTAATTTCACCATGGGCATAGCCATTGAGTAGCTTTGGCTACCCATTCCTACTTTGATAGGGAATATCACTTCTTCGCTAGCACCGCTGCCAATAACTTAAGCTAGTTGAGTGATTAGATGGATTTCTTGTCACTATTGTTTAGCTTCACTTGGTTGTAAAACCGGTGAATATACCAGGAATAGACTTTGGGTTGGACTCAAAGGGCTACATTAGAAGTAAGCATGGGAATTGGGTTGGACTCAAGGGTGTTGGGGCGGACTTAAGCTAGTTGAGTGATTAGATGGATTTCTTGTCACTATTGTTTAGCTTCACTTGGTTGTAAAACCGGTGAATATACTAGGAATAGACTTTGGGTTGGACTCAAAGGGCTACATTAGAAGTAAGCATGGGAATTGGGTTGGACTCAAGGGTGTTGGGCCGGTTGGACTGCATAGGCTAGAATAGGATTGAGTGATATATGATATGGAGATCTATTTCATAACCCATATTTGGTTGAGCATAGCTTCCACACTTGTTAATATTTAGGACCTTTTCTTTGGACATTAAGAACTATAGCATTAAGTAGCCATTTTGGTGTAAGTGTTAATATATTTTTGTTGATAGCTTGCAAGGTTGGTGCAACAACCATGGGAGAGGTAAGAGCTTAAAAGGGAGCATCATTTATTTTATGCAAATATGCTATATGTCTAGCATTGCCGACGCCTGCAGATGGATCTAAACCATTATAGTGGTGCAAATGAGCTTTTACATCGCTAGCAACTAGTGAACCAGACCACTTTGGTTTGGCAAGCGATACCTGACGAGAATCTCCCTCTTAGGTCTGTTGGGTGAAAATCTAGCCTCTGGAGGGGTGCTTTATTGATACAGCACGTGTGTCAAAATCAATTATTTTTTGTGAACGAAGTGGCAAAGTGATGTAATTGGTCAAGAAAACTAAAAATTCAGGCTTACTCCTCGCTTCACTGCATTACCAAGGTCTGCATTCTATATTACTCTATTCTCGAGTTTGGAAATTGGCATGCAACTATTGATTTATTGATCTAGTAGGTAGAGAAAATTTTAATTTACAATTTTGAGCATAGGGTTGTGATCAACAGGTTAAGGACATGATTTGATATCAACTTAGGCAATTTGAACTGTCAATTTCCAACTGTCGATTTGCTGTCCAGAGAGCGAAAAGTAATGTACAGAGTATATCTGGCCATGCAGGTTGATCCAAAGGGTTCCCTAAGCTTATAAATTAACTTCGAATTACAAAATTGCAAAAATATGCCAAGTTGCAAGTGATTGTGTGATTGCAAACTTTATGTTGCAAAAATATGCCAAGTTGCAAGTGATTGTGTGACTGCAAACTTTATGTTGTTTTCTAAATTGCCTGTTTTAGCTATGGAAGTCAATTTTTCATGTAAGAACATAGAAGTGGCAACCCATTTGCATGAAACAAAGGTGACCAAGAAGACATAGCATTCCCTTCCCGTAAAGGCAAAAGGCCTCCAAAGCACTTGTTGCCTCGAGAGTTCCAACTCAAGGTAGTGAAACAAGGTCAGTAGGACATTTGGATACCATTCGTGTGAGGACACCTCCTCCGAATCATCATTTGACTATTATTCCCAAACAGAAAGTGAGATGTCTCAAGAAGAGCACTCACATGGACCAAATATGAGATTGTCCCCATCTCTAAGGTCAAGAGACATGCATGACCCACTTACGATGAATCTAAGGAAAGATCCTGCAAGGTCTAATCAATTTGTGGATATGACACCTTTAGATTTGGAGTATGATGTAAGATTGAAATACGAGACCACTAATGCTCATGGGATGCTCCTTTATCAGGACCCCTATAAGCAAGTGTGTTTTAAGCTTGCAGATATCATCACTCCTTTCAAACCATGGCCCTAGGTGAATTAACAAGAGGACTCCTACATGGGGATGGATGGAGTGAGATATGTATTCACTAGCAGCAGCGAGCCGCCCTGGAAGGTCAACAACATGGGAAGCATTGTTGAACCGCAAGCCGCAACACCAACCGACATACCAAACAAGGAAGCACTAAGACTGACAAGTAAGAGTCCTTTATTTTCAAAGCTTCATGACGCATCATTTCCTAAAAAGAACAATGAAAAAGAAAAAGGAAAAATAAAAGCATTTGAAGTAGACTTATTAATCATGGTAGATCGAGTTCAATAGGATTGGACCAATAGGGAAGTCTACCACGACAATGTGGGAAACTACTATGTGAACCCAAAGCATCCTATGGATGAGCTTCTATAAAAACATGTCTTGTATTGGGAAACATGGATCAGATCAAAATTTTTGCATTTTTTAGGCTTAACACTAGTTTGGTAACAGAACACTTTTGTGTCCTTGGACACTTTTGTGTCCTATTAACCAAGAAACTTCCATGAATTATTGTAAGAAATGCACATTGAGTTTTGGAAAGTTATATAGCCAAAAAAATTTCTTGTGAGCTGAAAAAAACTTGGAATTTTTTTGTATGTTAATACCACCATTAACCATGTGCGTGCAAATGATCTTTCAATACAAACTGTGCCAAAAAATGTGTGCTCTTTTTGGTCGTTTTTCATAATTTGGCAAGTAACTACTTGAAAACTTTAATCTTTTAGAGTTCTAAAGTGATCTATAGCTACCTTTATTCATTATAAACATATGGGATGGTGTAAAAGGTACAGGTCATGCGAGTATTAAAAGTAATGGGCAATATACAAAAAACTGATTGTACTGATTCCGAGGTAAAAATTGCACATTTGGGAATTTTAAACCAAGTGAGATCTAAAGAACTAGAAACTTTGATTTGACACATGGATTCCATATCACATGAACATTTTTTCTTGAGTTTTGTGGATCCTAATATGCCAAATTGCAAAAGATATAGTGGTGTGACCATTTCTGCCTTGTGTCATATTGAGGGTGATTTGAAAAAGGCTATGTATTCTCTTTAAAACTTGTCATCTTAGAGAAAAACCATAATCTTTTTGCACCCTGGATGGAAATTTTTGATACATGTATGATTTGGCTACTAGTAAGTAGTTTTCCAATGAAAGGTAAAGAGAACATTGTGAGGCCAGTTTCGTGATGTGCACAGTTTTAGTAATTTATAAGTGTCTCAGACAATGCTAGAGTTTGGCATTATACAAGGCTTTTTAGAGCTTCTATAGCAACATATAACCATCTAAGACAAAGTTATATCATGAAATCACATGGTTAATGATGAACATGAGGATACATGTAGAAACATCGATAGTAGGTCAGCAGATTAACAAAAATGTAATATTCTTTTGGCTAATTCTACTTCCAAAATAAAAATTATGGTGATTCAAATACCATAGATCTTGATCACAAACCCATTGAAGCTATTGGGAAAATTCATCTCATGGTCTAGAAAAATCCCTATGTTGAGTATGATCAGGCTCAACTTGCAATTTGGCTGTTTTTGCTAATAAACCATAATATCTTGACTTTGGAGGCTTTCCATGACCAAATGGTATGGAATTTTACACATTAATTATTTTTCCCACAAGGATCTATATCTTAGCCTTAAGACCAATTAAGGATGACAAAAATGACCCCCTTAAGTAGGAGTAACAATTTTTTTTCGAAGACCCTAAAAGGACACTTTTATGTCCTCTTAGGTTACCACTCTAGTGTTAAAAATATTATTTTTTTACATTTTTTAATAAAACATAGCTAAAAAATAGAGAAAACCCAAAAAATCATAATTGAAGCATTAAACCCAAAAATGAATATTATATATCAAGATATCAAAATATTGTATTGTTTACCATTTTTCTCTTTTTATGTGAAATTATGAAGATGGCACCCAAGTGTGCGCAACGCTCCTCTAACGTCGAGACGCAACCTTTGGATGCTTCCTTAGCGCCTACGCATAAAGGAGAAAATGTCCAAGTGGTAAATATAGTTAGTGCCTATTGTTTTAAGGTTAATTTAATACTTACGTGAGATAGATTTATTTTCACACTTTAGGATTATGTTGGAATTAGGGTTACATGAATGCACACAAAGCTTGGAGAAGAAGAAGCTCAAGAGAGCACGCAACACAAAAGTAGTATTACTTAGGTTATTGCAGTACAAAGATAAGTAGCCCTAGAAATGAGAATGGGCCTATATACAATGCACGGGGGGGAAAAACCTCCTAGAGTGAGGGAAAAAGTGCCCCGGAAGTCCTAAGTATGTTCACACACATCACTGCCGTATCATATCAACAAATCCCCCGCGGTGAATAAGAGCTGGCACTCAATGTATAGGGAAGTTCCAAGCCCTAAGAAGTGATTAGTCCACAAAGGGAAGTAAGCCCAAAGCTTATGGAAAGTTTCGAACTTCTCACGAGAAAGCGCCTCTGTGAAAAGTTGTGAAAAGATCGGCGAGGTTGTCCTCCTATGTTGGCACATAAGCCAAGCTGATCTCTCCTACTGAGTATGAGTAGTTGTTGGATGCAAGTGGGACACATCAAACAAACATGCATAAACATCCAAAAATTGACAGTTGCGCTTCAGTTTTAGCATCTTTTTCACTTTATGGTAAAGTGTGCCAAAATAAGATTTTACTCACCACAATGTGGGTCCTTTGTTGCCTACCTAGCTTTACCTAATCATAACTAATGTGTATGTACACTAATGCTAACACTAACTATGCTTAAACAACTAATCAAAGCACATAAAACATAGAAAAAATGCTCTAAAGACCTCACAAGATCCTATGTCCTAAATGATGTGCATATGATGTGCAATCAAGAAAGCAATGAATGTCCCACACTCACTCCTTACTCAATCCACTTTCTAATCCTAAGAGAAGGCCCTAGGTGATCCCTAATCCCCAGCTACCCTCAAGAGCCTTGGAATCCCCAGCTACCCTCAAGAGCCTTGGAATCCCTGTTCCAACCTCTCAACTAATCTATATGAATGGGTGGTGTAATGTGATTACGCTAGTGATGAATAAGCGAGAACATAGACTCTCTAATCTAGGAACATCGTCCCGGCAACGGTGCCATTGTTAGGAGCTCATCGCGATAGACACTTGGAGCATAGCTTGCACTAACACACATATGTCAAATGAAGGGGAGGGAATCAATTAGTGCTTGGAGGTAGACATAGTGTTTGTTAGACACTATGGAGTCTATGAAGAGTGCTAAGAAGCTAAACACACACTCACTACATGTAATTATGGCACTCAGACACATTCACAACAAGTATTTCCTAAGACCATACACATGGAATTTGGATGAGCAAATGATGACGAATTGACATGAAACTCTATGAGCATACTTGCATGATACTAGGGAACACATCCGTGAAGATGAAATTTTGATCCGAGCATGCAAAATGATCACGATCCTTGAAAAGATGCAGGGGGGAAGAGAGCTTGAGCTCTTGCAAGCACACACACACACTCACAAAACCCTAATAGAGAACACACAAGGTGAGAGGCTGAAAATCTTCTTCTTCTCTACTCAACACTCAACACACCATATACAAGATAAGAGTACACACAATATGAAAGGTACTCAACCAATACATACACGGGTTCTCTATAGTGTGAACCCGACTAAATGAGCTGGCACTATAACTATGCCAGTCTCTAGAGTGGCTGTCACACAGCCTGTCATCCCACTGGCCGCATATCTCCCATGATCTCACCAACCATGCCAGTGGTGTAAGTGTGGGGCCTATCCCCCAGGCGGGTCATCAGTGTCCACCGCCTTACTGGAGCTCGATATCTGTCCACCACCTTACTGGAGCTCGATATCTCAACACTCCCCCTCGAGCTCAACTCCATCTCATGTACACCAAGCGAAGCCCTGAATCTGCGGAGCTTCTATGTATCCAATGCTTTGGTGAAGATGTCAGCTACCTGATTCTCTGTGCTGACATAAACAAGGTCAAGGTCTCCTGCCAAGACCTTCTCTCTGACGAAGTGGTAGTGGACCTCTATGTGCTTCGTACGAGCATGAAAGACTGGGTTCCTGGCCAACTGTATACTGCTAATGTTGTCACAGAAAATGACAACTTGTCTATCCACTGATAGACCCAAATCTGCAAGTAGCTTTCTCAACCAAGCTACCTCACATGCTGCCATAGCAGCTCCTCTGTACTCGATAGAGCAACCGTAGGCTGCTTCTTGCTGCTCCAAGTCACAGCAGCACTCCCCAAAGAAAACATGAATCCACTGGTAGATCTTCTATCTGAGATACTACCAGCCCAATCAGCATCTGTGTACCCATGTACACATATCTCTGTCCCAGTCTCATAGAATAGTCCACAATGCAAAGTAGACTTCACATACCTCAGTATGCGTCTCACTGCATCCAAATGCGGTTTTCGTGGAACCTGCATAAACTGACTCACCAACCCAACAGCATAGCTCAAATCTGGTCTGGTGATCGTCATGTAGATCAAACTTCCTACTATGCTCCTGTACATAGTAGGATCCTCCAAGATCTCTCCTGAATCTGCACTCAACTTGCCATTCTGATCCAATGGCACAGAAATAGGCTTACAGCCTGTCATACCATACTTGGACAACATGTCCAAGCCATACTATCTCTGCAGTAATCCAATACCATGTGGTGACCTAATCACCTCAATGCCCAAGAAATATCTGAGCTCCCCCAGATCCTTCATCTCAAACTTCTGTCTTAGCAAGATCTTTACATCAAAGATCTCTGCATCATGGTTCCCCGTAATGATCAAGTCATCTACATAGATGACAACAAGCATAACTCCTCTATCACCATGTCTCACATACAATGAGAAATCTGCATTGGCTACATGAAAGCCAATAGTGACAAGATATTCAGAAATCTTGTTAGACCATGCTCTTGGTGCTTGCTTTAAGCCATACAAGGCTTTCTTCAACCTGCAAACATGCTCGGGGTGACCCACATCCTCATATCCAGGTGGCTGCAACATATACACCTCTTCTTGCAAATCCCCATGCAAGAATGCATTCTTTACATCCATTTGATGTAAAGACCATTGCTTTGACGCAGCCACTGCTATCACAACTCTCACCGTTGCCATCTTGGCAACTGGGCTGAAAGTTTCCTCATAATCAATCCCATATGTCTGTGCATATCCTTTGGCTACCAATCTAGCCTTATACCTGTTTATGCTTCCATCACTGTTATGTTTAACTTTGTACACCCACTTGCATCCAATGGCTTTCTTGCCTTCAGGCAATTGCACTAAATCCCAAGTTTCATTTCCATATAGTGCATCCATCTCCTCATCCATAGCTTTCTCCCAACACACATTTCCAACAGCCTCATCAATGCATGTAGGCTCAACAACCTGCACAACCTTTGCCATATATGCATAGTGATGTGCCACATAACCATCATAGGTAAATCTCTGCACAGGATTTCTCACTCTCCCAGATCTTCGCAGCTTCTCATTCATGGCTTCCATAGCCTTCTTTACACCAGGTGTTCTCATAGCTGGGATCCCAAGCTCCTCATCAAGGCTCATATCTGAGCCGCTAGACTCTCCATCAACATGAGAATGCCCTGCAGAAATGTCAGGCATACCAAGGGGCTCAACCACTTTCTCTTTTCCTTTACATGATGTAGTAATCACATTTTCAGGGCTGGTATTATGACGCAGCCTGCCACTCCATGGTCTATCAACAGACCCACTAGATGAGGACTCTCCTGGTCCACTCAAAGACTGTGATTGCTGACCTGCATTCTGTGCAACCACACTTCCACTCACATCAGCCCCAACAGCTTCTTTTTCAGCAGCATACCAGCTGCTCATCTCATCAAAAACAACATCCCTGCTTACCCTCAACTCACGTGTAGCAGGGTTATAACACTTGTATCCCTTTTGCTCAAGGGAGTATCCAATAAACACACATTTTTCAGCTTTCGGATCCAGCTTAGTTCTCAGCTCATCTGGCACATGCACATATGCAATGCATCCAAAGACTTTCAGATGAGATAAATCTGGTTTTCTGCCAGTAAACCTCTCCTCTGGAGTTACATCATGTATGGCTGCAGTTGGAGTCCTGTTCATGATGTATACTACTGTAGAAACAGCCTCAGCCCAATAGCAATGCGACATATTCTTCTCTTCCATCAATGCTCGTGCAATCTCAGCAATGTGCCTGTTTTTCCGCTCAGCAACTCCATTTTGCTGCGGAGTATATCTGCATGTATATTGTCTCCGAATACCATTCTTCTTCAAATATTCAGAGAACTCATTGGAGAAGTACTCTCCCCCTCCATCTGACCTTAGGCACTTTACATATTTCCCTGTTTGCTTTTCAACCAAAAACCTGAAATTCTGAAAGTGAGTGAACACCTCACTCTTCTCCTTCATGAAATATACCCACACTTTCCTTGTGTGGTCATCAATGAAAGTCACATAATACCTGCAGCCTCCCATAGATATGGTCTTCGTAGGGCCCCATACATCTGAATGCACAACATCTAGTGCATTTCTGCTCACATATCTGTTATGTGGAAACACATGCTTTGTTTGCTTCCCAAATTGGCATGCTTCACATATTTTCTGCATACCTTCCACTTTAAATTTTGGCAGCCCTGTCACAATTCCTTTTGTCTGCATAGACTTCAATCTCTGCACATTTACATGTCCAATTCTTTTATGCCATATGTCTGTGTCTGCAACAACTCCTGAACCATTTGCAAACATCGCAGCACTCATCTCAGGCATGTCTACATCCAACGTAAACATTCTGCCCACTCTGTTGCCTTTTGCAACCAACCTGCACTTGTCTTTAAAATCTTCAACGTAACATCCATCAGGGTTAAACCGAACCTGCAAACCTTGCTCAATCATCTGGCCAACTGAAACCAGATTCTTTGTTATGTTCGGTACATGAAGTACATCTGCAAGGTACTTCACTTTGCCATCCTGCATAGACAATGGCACATCTCCAACGTGGGCAATTGGATGAGCCGTGTCATCCCCTGTTTCCACAAAACCTGGTCTTTCCGGGTTTTTCATCTCCTTGAACCACTCCCCATGACTCGTCATGTGGTTCGAGCGCCTGAATCCACATACCATACATTATCTTTTTGTGCTGCATCAACATTTTCAGACATGGCATTCACAACATGCTGCATAACAAGCAACCTTTCATTATCCTCATTATTTCTGCTTGAGGATGCATAGTTGTTTTGCTGCACTTTCCCATTTTGCATGTCAGCCTGCTTTTTATAACATTCTGACTGCACATGTCCAGGCTTACCACAATAATAGCATTCACGTGTATCATTATATTGCCTTTGCCAATTTCCACGGCCTCTTTGACTCCCCCTGCCTCTGAATTTGCCTCTTCCACCTGCGTGTTGTTGTTGTTGTTGTTGATTCTGGGACTGTTGTTGCTGCTGCTGTGCTGCTGGCCATAATTCTGATTACCTGTTCGGCCACCTCCTTGACCGCGTCCACGGCCTCCTCTACCTCGTCCTCTTCCTGAACTCGTGTAGAAGGCCTGTTGCTCTGAACTGTTTTTGCTTTGTGAAGACTGTTGGTCTTCACCCAAGCTCTTCTCTTCGATAATCAGCATAGACACCAGATCTGTAAAATTGGGAATGTTTTCCCGAGTCTGAATGGACGTCTTGAACGCCTTGTATTGTGGCCCAAGACCACGTAGACAGACTTCCACCTTGTCATCATCATCTCTACTGACACACCAATAGATGCAAGGGATTCCACAATACCCTTTATCTTCAGCGCATAGTCATTCACAGACATGCTCTTTTTCTCCACAGTATGAAGTTCATTCTTCAACTGTATCTTACGTGTCTTGGTATTTGTTTCATAAAGCTTTACCAAGGTGTCCCACGCCTCCTTGGGGGACTTGGCATCCTGAATGTGCCCAATCATGGTGTCCTGTATACTAATGGAAAGCCAATACATTACTTTCTTGGCTCCTTGGTTCCAGTCTTTAAACTCTTTCACATCTGCAGCAGTCGGATTTATATCCGGTATCTCCGGTGCCTCTTCATGCTCACCTTCTATGTAGTCCCAATAGCCTTTTCCCATCAGGAAATTTGTCAACCTGAACCTCCAAGCATGGAAGTTATTCTTGTCAAGCTTCTCATCCACAATCTGTGTTATGCCATCATTAGACATCTTGCCAAACACACAATTTTACCAGAAACTGCACTCTGGTTTTTCCTGCACAAATGCTGTATTTTCTGCACAGCGGTACTATAGTACTCTCAAATGTCACAACCAGTGACTTCAATGTGCATACATACACCCAATGGCAACTGTAGACCTCTTTGCAGCACCCACAGTGTCTGCACAGTCAATCTGTCTTCCTGCAGTTCTTAAAACAGAGTCCTGCAGAGAATCGATGACTTACCCGCAGTGCTCGGAATCGCCTGCTTTCTGAAAAACGGAGGTCCAGACGCGCCCGAAACGCGTTTTCGGCCCGAAAATTTCAGTCCGTAGTTGCCCTATAGTTGCCCTATAGCTTCACTCCCGCGAAGAAAGCTCCTCAATCGGAGATCGTTTGCCGATGCCTCCCGTAGAGCTCCCGACAAGGGTGTAGTCACCAACACAATAGGGAAGAGTAGTTGAAGCTCTTACCCTCGTACCGCTTCCTGTGGTTCTCTTGCTTGCAGCTCAGCCCTTAGCACGAACCAGGCTCTGATACCATGAAAAGATGCAGGGGGGAAGAGAGCTTGAGCTCTTGCAAGCACACACACACACTCACAAAACCCTAATAGAGAACACACAAGGTGAGAGGCTGAAAATCTTCTTCTTCTCTACTCAACACTCAACACACCATATACAAGATAAGAGTACACACAATATGAAAGGTACTCAACCAATACATACACGGGTTCTCTATAGTGTGAACCCGACTAAATGAGCTGGCGCTATAACTATGCCAGTCTCTAGAGTGGCTGTCACACAGCCTGTCATCCCACTGGCCGCATATCTCCCATGATCTCACCAACCATGCCAGTGGTGTAAGTGTGGGGCCTATCCCCCAGGCGGGTCATCAGTGTCCACCGCCTTACTGGAGCTCGATATCTGTCCACCGCCTTACTGGAGCTCGATATCTCAACAATCCTATCTCTGCTAGGGTGATAGAAACCTGATTTTTGATGCAGGAATGTACTAGCAACAAGTGGAAACACTTTCTAAGTACTTACATATGCAAAAGAACAACAAATGAACACTCTAATCACTCGATTAATCTCACTAATTAAAAAATTAAAGTAAGCATAAATTACACAAATTGACGTGTGGATTTCTAGAATCACACAAGGGAAGTACTTACAATCAATCACAACTTTATTTGCTTGCAAAGGAATGGTACAAAGAGCTCCACAATCACTCATAAGAAGAGGGAAGAGAGCTTCCCATGTTTCTTCTTATCCACTATCGATAATACACACTAGCAATCTTAAAGGCTTTAAAAAATGACATTTATACTAAGCGCTTTGGCCAAAAGAAGTTGTGGGTTCAAATCTACTACAAGTTGGAAGCCCATGGCCCCACTCTACTCACAAAACCTGGGATTTTTACAAGATTAAGTGAAAAAGTAACCCATAGGCTTCAAAAATTAATCCTGCAGCCCATTACATTTCCCATGGGTTAGCTAAAAATTCTTGTTTTATAAAAAGGCCCGTTGCCCCACAACACTCCCCCACTCATTACAAGGCTTTTTAGGCAAAAATAAATAGGTGGGTGCGAAAAAATTAAATTAGTCATCATATGGTTCCTTTCCTTTCTACTCCTTCTCCTGCTTACTCTTCTTACTTTCCTTTGATTGCTTTGTGACTCCCTCTCATTCCCGTAGCATTCCACAATAAGTCCATTCTTCTTTGAATACTTTATATTTACTTCGTATGTGATTTTGTTTTGTATTTATTCCGTGTTTCCTGGAATAGTTGCCAACCCGAAAAAAGGGCTCTAGACCATAGAAATACCAACATTGACACATCTAGACATGACTAACTCTAACACCCCCTCTCAATTCCATGATGTGGAAGCAAACCAAGGAGTTTGGAGTGTGTCCAAACCAAGGTCTATTGAAGATCCTTGATGAAAAGATCCACTACATTGTCCTCCATCTTGCAATAATCTAATGAGATAGTGCCATCTAGAAGCTTCTCCCAAACAAAGCCTATACTGTATCTCAATGTGCTTGGTCCTGGCATGGAAGGCCGAGTTCCAAGCAATGGTAAGACAACTCTGGTTATCACACGATATGGTTGAACTCTTCCACTAAGGAAAACCAAGTTCACCAAGCAACTCAACTTCACAAGTGCCAGGCTGCTCTATATATAGCTTCCATGGATGACAAAGCAATTGTAGACTGCTTCTTACTACTCCAAGAAATCGCTCCTGAGCTGAGGGTAAAGCAGTGGCCAGTAGTAGACATTTTAGTATCAATGTCCCCTACCCAATATAAATCTGTCCAACCTTTCAAGGTCACCTCCTTATCTCCTATCGTCCCTGACTACGTAAACAATGCCACAAGCCAGGGCAGCCTTGGTGTACCATAGAAGTCGGAGACCTGCCTGCTAATGAGTTTTCTTGGACTGACTAATAAACCTTGCCAAGAGCCCCACCAGGAAGCTAATATCCAATCTAGTGTTAAGTAACCAAACCAGAGAACCAACAAGCTGCTGGTGTAAAGTGAAGAGCACACATGCGAGGACTCTCTCTCTCTCTCTCCCTCTCTCTCTCTCTCTCTCTCTCTCTCTCAAAATACATCAAGGAAGCAGAGTAGATGGATGGCCTCTTTTGATGAAGAGAGGGGGACACTTTGTGGCTTGTTGCTATAGAGGGGGCGGATCTCTTTACACATCATAATCTCTCTCTCTCTCTCTCTTAGATACAAAGCAACGATGTAGATTAGATTCATTCTACAATCAGATTCATAATAGAAAGCAACAATGGAGATGAATACACACTCCAACTATGTCGAGCCTTTGGGGAAGCAATGTCTTAAATAAGGAATCCCTTGATTCCCACATAAGCACATATTCCATGATTTTTTCTCTCTTTGCAAGAACCTCACTGATCATGCTATGGCAATCTATTGTGTAGAGGGAGAAAATGGTGGCATGGTAATGTGAGGAGAAAGGGGCAAACGTTCAGGCATGGGAACACGTGATCTCTCTCTCTCTCTCTCTCTCTCTCTCTCTCTCTCTCTCTCTCTCTCTCTCTCTCTCTCTCTCTCTCTCTCTCTCTCTCTTGGCATGTTGTGTAGATGGAAGGTAGTCCTATGCTCCATTCCAAATCTCTGTCTCTCTCTATCTCTCTTTGTGTAAATGGAGGGTAGCTCTCTAAATCTCTCTCTCTCTCTCTCTCTCTCTCTCTCTCTCTCTCTCTCTCTCTATGCTCCACTTTCAAATATGCACATGAAGGGATGGGGAAAATGTAGTACGGGGCTTCTCTTTGTTGTGACTGTGTTTGTGTTTGTGGGTGTATGTGGAGATTGTGTTTGTGTGTGTGCCTTGCTATTTTGAGAAGTTGCAGGTGTAGGTGATGGTGCTTGATAGGTTAATAGCGATGATGCATGGTCCCTCTCTCTACTATTGCTCCTTGAAATCTTAGCATGATCGTATAGGATTGCAGATTGCCACATATTTTATGTGCAACATGCAGTGCATCTCCTAAGTGTAAGTATGATGAATCTTCCTGGCAATAGCCCTTCTACAAACCCTAACACACATACACACACACTCTCTCTCTCTCTCTCTCTCTCTCTCTCTCTATCTCTCTCTCTCCCCCCAAAATGGGCGAGAACATGGCATAAGAGAAATGCCAACATGTGGCACCCCCACCTACCCCAACCTTCCAAATGAAACATATATAAATCTGCATGCAAGAGAATCACACTATGCATCATCACAATAGAACCGGCCTAGTATGATGACCTAGCACTTCATAAAATAATATAAACAAAAAACTCTAATACAAATCTAGTTTTCAATGTAATCTTATGTCATTTTGATAAATAGAGGATCTCCCCAAGAAAAATTTTAGTGCTTGCTAGCCTTGTGAGGCATGCCAAACATTTGATGAAGTCCGAAATACATTATCCAAGGAGAATCTTGTAACGTACTCATACATATTTCCCAAAGTAACACCAAGCAAAAAGTGGAGACCAAGAAGACCAACATTTTTAGCTTTAGCCAGAGTAGCACATGTTAATGCAAATATATCAAAGACTTGCAAATCATAAAGTTCATTTCAAATGGACTTCAAAAAAATGGTTTTGTTTGTATGTATGTGTGTGTGTGTATGTGTGTGTGTGTGTATACACATACACATGTATGTGTATGTGTGTGTGTGCATATACAAATACACATGTGTACATATATATATAGTAAATCATGGCTATAGGCGATGATGATATGGTCTTAGGAAGACAAATGTGGTCCAAAGTTTATGGGCATTGTTTCTAGACTAGATATTAGCCTTATTGACTGCATTTTCCTTTCCATACAATCCTTCTTCATTGTGTCTCTTCTCTACTCATCTTCCCATACTTAGACAACGTATTTTATGCATCTTCATTGGAGTGAGCTTGTTGCTTTTCTATGGAAAGTGGCATATTTGACTATGTTTCTATTTCCTCAGGCATCTCCTCTATGCATAGGATACTTCTCTTACATCCATATATTATTTTATACTTCCACAACAACTTTCATGGAATATCTATAGTCTTTTGTAATTTTCGGGTTTTTGCTTTAAGAAAAACTTCTAATTGGTTGGTACTTTGTGAGTTATCTCTTCCTTTCACCATGGATCTCTAGTGGGTAGATTACTTTCCTTCTTTGGTGGAATGGGCCTCTACATCATCTTTGCAATAGTACACTTCTCCAATCATGGACCTAGTTGTCCTTTTCCCAATCCTTTGGTTCTAGTTGAAGAGAATTCCTTCATGGACAATTCATCTAATACTTCTTTGGGTGATGTTCCTACTAAGGAGAACAATGAGATATCTTTAGATCTGAGGGGTTGTTTTCCTCTTACCTTACCTATGGTTTGAATATGTCTCTTGGTTTCCTTTCTTATATGGAAGAACTTTCTCTACACTTTGTGTTGCTTATGAGGCATCTATTATCAATACTCATGTTTCTTCTACATGCAAAGGTCGCATATTTAAAGGGGATATTTCTAGATAGTATGGGATATATATTTGTTTCTTTGGTTGAGGTAAGTAAGGATACAGAATTGGTGCACTTTAATGACTCGTTTCCAAATCCGGGTTTCAATGCTTCTTGCAAGCCTCTTCTTACATACATACACACATGGAAGAGAGAGTCTTGATGCTTTCACCACCACTTATATATATATATGTCAAGGGAGATTGGGTTCTTTTGGGATTGTTACTTGACATCAAAAAAATCTTTCTTAATGGGTGTGTGCCTATGTGTAAATAAACAAAATGGGCTAACCTCTCTATCACCCAAGTGTGGTAGATTGGTTAGCTCATGGATTTGGTATCCAACATGTCATGTATTCAAATCCCGATTGCATTGGGTCATTAGGGGAAATATGGACTGATTTTTAGGCCCTCTAAGAAGTGCCAAGTCATCATTCTATTAGGAAAAGAGGGCTCATGGATAACTCGATCCATCTTTCCTCAAAACTATCTCATGTAACATATCCTTGTAAATATTTTGATGAGAGTATTCTTATTGACCATCTTCCGAAAAACTTAGATTTTGTATGCTCAAGTTATGGCCTCTCACCAAAAAGGAACCTAAAAGTTCTGTAAAATGGAAGCCTCACCCTCATTGGTCCTTATGGAATATTCCATAGAATCCCAAAGATCTTAAAAGGCCTAAATGTGAGTCCAACCAAATGAGGTTCAAATTTTCCCTAATGAGATCAATGTGCTATCTTGATATTGTTCCTACAATGTCAAATAGCCCTATTTCAAAGGGTGTTAATATGCTAATATCATAATAAACAAAATTGGCTAAGTTACTTTGTTGAAATTAGGGTTGCAGGAATGCACACAAACCTTGGAGAAGAAGAAGCTCAAGAGCACACAACACAAAAGTAGTATTACTTAGTGTGCAAGTACAAAGATAAGTAGCCCTAGAATGAGAGTGGGCATATATACAATGCACGGGGGAAAAAACCTCCTAGTGAGGGAAAAAGTGTCTCGACGGTCCTAAGCATGTTCACACACATCACTACTGTATCATATCAACAAATCCCCCCTGGGAGTGATGTGGTGAACAAGAGTTGGCACTCAATGTATAGGGAAGTGCCAAGCCCTAAGAAGTGATCAGTCCACAAATGGAAGTAAGCCCAAAGCTTTGCGGAAAGCTTCAAACTTCTCACGAGAAAGCGCCTTTGTGAAAAGATCGACGAGGTTGTCCTGTGTTGGCATATAAGCCAAGATGATCTCTCCTGCTTAGAGTCTCTCCCTAACATAGTGATAATGCAGCTCAATGTGCTTTGTGCGAGGAAAACTGGATTTCTTGCAACTGGCAATGCACTCTGACTATCAGTGTAGATGGTGGTGGTAGTCTCCTGTCCAACACCCAAATCAGCCACCATAATGCGTCTGAGCCAAACACACTCAACTGTAGCTGTGAAAGCTGCCCTGTACTCAACTTCACAACTAGAAGTGGCCACAGTAGGTTGCTTCTTGCTCAACCACAAAATGCATGAGCTCCCAAGCATGAAGCAAAAACCACTTGTGGACACACGAGTTTCATAACAACCAACCTAATCTGAGTCCGAAAAAGCATGCAAATCTGGCTGCAATGATCCCCCCTTGGGATAAAATAACCCAAGATATATAGTGCCACTCAAGTAGCAAAAGATCCGCTTAACAGCCTGCCAATGCTTAGACCTTGGGCTATGCATAAATCTGCTCACCTGTGAAACTGCAAACTGAATATCTGGCCTTATAATGCATACATAAATAAGGCACCCAATAGCCTGTTGATAGAGAGTGACATCATAGTGATCTCCAGCATCACGAAGACTCAACTTCAAACCTGTCTCCATAGGAGTAGCAATACGCTTGCAATGTTCAAGACCGAATCTCTGCAATAATGTCTCAACATATAGTGTCTGACACAAAGCAATCCCTTCATCGCATTACTTAAACTGAATACCCAAGTAATGATGCAAATGCCCCAAATCTGACATCTCAAAAGAGGCATTTAATTCAGCCTTAAAATAAGCAATATGCATCTCATTAGGACCAATGAGCAGCATGTCATCAACATAAAGAACAATGATCAGAAATACATCACCCTGTCGTTTGACATACAAGGTGCTCTCAGTTGGACTATTTTGAAAACCATGTGTAGCCAAATACGCAAGTATCTTCTCATACCAAGCACGAGGTGCTTGTTTTAAACCATACAATGCCTTTTTCAGCCTACACACTTTATTTTCTTGCCCTTTCTGCACAAAACCACAAGGCTACACTACATAGACTTCTTCATGCAAATCCCCATTTAAAAATATAGTTTTAATGTCCAACTCATGTACATTCCAACCATTATGAGATGCCAACGCACAAATGCTACGAATGGTGGTCATACGACAAGTGGAAGCAAAGGTCTCCTCAAAGTCAATGCCCTTTTCTTGAGCATAACCCTTTGCCACCACAAGCCTAGCCTTGTAGTGCTCAATGCTACCATCAGGCTTACGTTTCAACTTATAAACCCACTTAGTACCAATGGCCTTCTTACCAAGAGGCAAATCAACCAAAGACCATGTGCCATTCTTCATAATAGCATCATATTCAGATTGCATAGCACCCCACCAATTTTTTGAATTATGTGCCTCATCAAAAGTAACAGGCTCATCTTCATCACATAGACTAGAAACAGCTAATGCATAACAATCTGATGCATAAGAAGTGTGCTGAGAACCAAAACAAGTACGACTAGAAAAAGGTGCATCCAATTTACTGTCACGCAAAGTTTGCACTAGCCATTTAGGCATATTTCTAGCTTCCTCATTTTCAGCCCTGTCTTCATAAAGTACATCATGTACATCTGCATCAGTAATAGGTTGATCTGTGGACTCATTAGAAACCTACAGTGGCTGATGATGTGCCTCATGATGATCTACATGCGATAAACCACCACCAAAAAGAGGAAACAAAGTGTCATCATACATGTCCCGTGAGTGTCTCTTTGTTACAAGAAAGAAATGGCTACACAGCATCCTCCACAAATACTACATCTCAACTAGCCAAAATACGTTTTGTTTGTGGGTGATACAACCTATAACCTTTACTCTCAGAACTATAACCAACAAAGATACATTTGACAGCCTTGTCATCCAATTTCTTGCGATGTTGCTGAGGCACCAATACATAGGCCAAGCAACCAAAAACACGCAAATGAGCAACGGATGGCTTTCTACCATGCCAAGCTTCATGTGGAGTGATAGACTGCAAAGCTTTAGTGGGACACCTGTTCAGTACATAAGTGGCACACATAACAGCCTCAAGCCAAAAACCATGAGGTAATGCTTGACTCTTGACCATACATCTTGCCATCTCCATGAGAGACCTATTCTTTCTCTCAACTACACCATTTTGCTGTGGTGTATAAGGCACTGTACATTGGTGTTTTATCCCACGTTCAGCCAGAAATGCATCAAATTGTTTTGACGTATACTCCCCCCCTCGATTAGAACGGAGAGTGCCCACTTTACATCCTGACAGATTTTCAGCCATACATACAAACTATTTGAAGCACAAGAACACTTTGGACTTTGTCTTCAAATGATACACCCATGCATGCCTGGAGTAATCATAAAAGTCACAAAGTATAGGTAATTGCCAAAGGAAGGTGTTTGCATGGGACCGCAAACATCAATATGTACCAGCTGCAATTTGCGCACAGCTCTCACTGATCCATCCTTCGGAAAGGAAGAATGCTACATTTTATCCCAATATGTAGCCCTCACAAACAGGGATTTCATTAACGTCTTCACAATTTCGTGATCACGTTAACAAAACCTATTGTTAACATATTAAAACTTGTGATCACATTGTATATTCACATGACCTGAGAAATGACCTGCCGGAACCCACTATTCCAGTAACACCTCCGGGCTTTTAGCTTTCCCGGCGGGCCCGCCGGGGTATGAGGTTTTCCCGGCGGGCCCGCCGGGAAAACCGGGCAGGCCCGCCGGGAAAAACAAAGAACACCGGCGGGGTATTATTCTGTATATAAACACTGCCCGACACCCGTCGTACAACTTTTGGGAAGATAGTCCTTGTTTTGGGGGCGTGATATCTCTCCTCAAAGTACTTGTAGAGCTCTCGAGTTGCTAGAAGTGTCCTCTTGGGAAGAACGTCCTTATTTTAGGGGCTGTCGTCTTTCCTTGTAGGCACTCCTAAGGCTATTGGGCCACTCGTCCTTAGTTCTTTGAACTGGGGGCAGGGTGTGGTTCGTAGCTAATACTTGCGGAGATTTAGGGACAAATTTGGAGTCATTCAGCTTTGCATTTGAGCCACGTACGTAATCTACCTCATTCTGCTTTATGAATGGTTTGATGGAGCCAAGAGTCCTGCTTAGGGGCTTGTATTGGTTCTTGATACTTGATATAGTTTAGAGTAGACAAGGGTCTATTGTCCTGTACTAGAGTATTGGGCAAGCATAGATCTTTGATTTTTTTTGTGAATGTTAGAGAAGGTCTATTGTCCTATACTAGAGTATTGGGCAAGCATAGATCTTTGATTGTGTAAAGTATCCTTAATTGGGTACAAAAGGCATCCTTCATTGGGGGTGCAATGTGCATGATAGTTTCGAAGTAGTTTTGTAGTAAGACCTTGCAAGATAGTTTGAAATAGTTTTGTGTTATGTGATGATCTTTTGTATTTGTCAAGATAGTTTCGAAGTACTTTGTCTGCAGATGTATGTTTTGTTATACGTGAGTGATTTGTTGTTTTTTCATTTGTGTATTCATTGTTATATGCTTGGTTGAATAGGCTATTTGTTGAGATGGAGGACAATGTTGGATCCAGTGGTACCTCCAATAGAGTCCAAATTTCAAATAGCAGGAAAAAAAGGCACCTGGGATAGAGTGGCAATATGCAATTAACGTTGGTGATCGATTCATAGATTGGGAGTGTAAGCTATGCCATGCAGTAAAATCAGGTGGGGCGCCTCGACTAAGAGAACACTTTTTAGGCGGACCGAAGAAAAAGTCATGTACCCACCCCTCTGCACCTATAGTGGCCAAACGCATAAGAGAAGAAATTCAAAAGAAAGATTCAAGAAAACATGACACTCCTCCCGTTAATGTATCAGGGCAGCAAGAACACTGTTCTTCTAATCATCAAACTCCCGCTACATTGCCTACTTGTACCCCGAACGGCAATATGCAGCCAGAAAGTAATCTACCCAGTGCATCTTCTTGCAAGCAAAACTTTGACGTAGGAAATATACCCATGCGTCAAACTTCATTGCAAGAAAGCCTACGTCAAGGTCGACTCGATGATGCACAACTCGTCCTTGCTGAAGCGATTTACTTTTCTGGGAGTGCTATGATGATGGTGGACAGTGAGCATTGGAAGAGAGCATGGAAGAAAATTGGTGAGTTTGGACCAGGGTTTTCACCGCCTACGTACCATGCTATGCGAAATGATCTATTAGAGAAATGTTATGCGCAGGTAAAAGAACGTGTACAAAGAATAATTCTTAGCAATATAGAGCTTTCTGGATGTAGTATAGTAAGTGATGGATGGTCTAATGTGCAAAGAAAACCATTAATTAATGTAATGGTAATTTCACCTAGAGGTGAGACTTTCATCCGTGCCGTGGATTCAGCTGGTTCAATCAAAACTGGGGCTTACATTGCTCAAGTTATTAGCACTGTGATAGAGGAAGTGGGTGCCAAAAATGTAGTCCAAGTCGTCATGGACAATGCAAAAAATTGTAAAAATGCATCCAGAATCCTACAGCGACAATATCCACATATTTTTCCGGTAGGCTGTAATACTCATAGTTTGAATCTTGTATTAAAAGATTGGTATAAATCTGATGATACCAAATGGTTTGCCTCAATCGTCGACACTGCTCGCCAGCTTGTGAAATTCATGCTCAAGAGACAGAGAGTTTTGGATATGTTTCGACCTCGCATGTCAGTTATGTTAAAGCTTCCAGCGGAGACTAGGTTTTGCACTCACTTTTACACTTTTGAGTCTCTTCTTAGAAATAAAGATGCAGTTTGTGAAACATTTACATGCATGGCATTTCATGACTGGGAGAGCACTCAACTTGAAAAAGTGAAAGAGAAAATCAAAGTCTTGAAGGCAGCGCTTACGAGAAGAAGTTAGTGGAACAGTGTGATGGATGCATACCATGTAATGATGCCTGTTATGTATGCTGTACGAAGCCTTGATCAAAGAGCGCCTAATCTCGGAAAAGCATGGATGCAATGGTGGACTGTCCAGCGGAGTTTGGAGTGTCCTGAGAAATTAGAGCATTCAGTGGTGGAGAAGCAATGGCATGTACCATTCTCTAGTAGACAAAGAAAAGTTCTGTTGAAGTACTTTCATGCTAGATGGATTGGAGCGCATTCACCACTGCACAGTGCTGCTTACATGTTAGATCCTGAATATTGGAATATGGATTTGATGTCCAACGTTGAGGTGGTGCAAGATTTTTATAAAGTGGTAAACACTTTCTATAATAATGATGATGATCGTGTACAGTGCATAAAGGAGATGACCTCATTTCGGTTGAAAGAGGGTTTATTTTCCAACTCCCTTGTTCAACAAATGGCTAAAGAGCAACCTGCATGGAAGTGGTGGATGATGAATGGTGGTGAGCATTATGCTTTATTGCGCAACCTTGCGATGAAGGTTCTAAGTCAGTGCTCTTCAAACTCAGGCTCAGAAAGAAACTGGAGCATGTATAAATATATTCATAGTACTATTCGCAATCGACTTCTTGCAGATCGAGCAGATAAACTTGTTTACATGTACTGCAATGAAAAGATCTTGCGAGACATCGAAAGCGAAGAGTATGAAGAAGATATGCCCAGATGGATGTACAATTGTGAAGATGTAGACGAGAACTTTGATGTCGGACGTACGTTGTGCACCACCCTTGAGATAGAAGACAATTTAGACATTGACTTAGATGAGCTTAATTTAGCAGACGAGAGAGTAAACGGTGAAAGAATTTTGGAGCAAGATACTGACATAGAGGAAGAAGTCACTTCATTAATTTAATAAAAAGTACTTGTACAAATGATCATATTTGGAGAAATTATCAATACAAAAGTAGAATTTGTTTTTCTTAGCTCTCATCTTGAAATAAATTGCGAATTGCACTAGGAGTTGCATCTAAAGGTCCTGGTGGTTTATATTCGCTAGCCATGCCGAACACTGTATAAATACCTTGATTTATTGGGACACTGCACAATGCACATGTGGAAGTATTTTGCATTTGTCTCACTAAACATATTAAGTGGTAGTAGTGTCCACATGGTAGTATATACTGGCCGCTCCACCCATCGAATACTTTGTAACATACAGGACATTGGGGGGTGGAGGAACTTGTAGCCTCAGCAGAAACTCCCACAAGATCAGGATGTATCAAAAAATGAGAGATGTGGTTTCCTTGGCGCACAGGAGCAATACGTGAAGAGATGCTCTGCACGTCTTGGCTGATCTTTGTTAGCTGCTCTTAAATTCCTCTATTGGCCGGGGGAGGAGTTGACGCTTGAGTTAATCGGTCAGCTTCTTTCTCCTTCTCTGCTAGCTGTGCCCCTAAGCTTTCTTTGACCTGGTTTAACTCCAGTCCGGCGCCCTCCACCATAAGAGCAAGTTCTTCTCTTGTGAATGTAACTGTCTCTTCACGTATGTCGTGGGTGTTGACAGTGGCCTCTCTGGAGGCGAAGTCCACTGGAGTTTCCAGTACAAAGTGAGCATATAGCATTTTAGCAAAATACAGTGGAGCGTCGGCGTTATGGAGAGGACGGCCGTACACCTCCAAGAAAATGCGCTCGGCATTAGTTTTGATATCATTGTTAGTGCAACGAGAAATCTTCCATCTTCCCTTCTTTATCTCGCCATCTGGACATGGCCATATTGCCTTTATCATCTCTGTGGTTACCCGTTTGTTTATGTCTTTCCATTGGGCATAAGTTGGATTTGTCCATTTCGATAATCTGCACGCTGTTCTTGTAGCTTCGCGGGCTGTCAGGCCATGTGCAAGGGCCTTCATTCTCTCGTATGCCTTCTTGGCTAACTCCTGATGCTCGTTCGCTTGCGCTTGCTCCATATCTGCATGAACGTAAACGACATTAGGATTTTAATGAACTGTAAAGATCAACGTAAGATAAATTGACCATTGCTCTCAAAATCTTGAAGTCAAACACAACGAGAGGAGATATGTATTGCAAAGACTCGATGAGAAATATCCACTTGACTCCAAAAACACTTCAAACAATGCTCGCACATCAAATTTTAAAGAGAAAACATAAACTTAAACACCAGAAGAGGAGAGAGATATTGCAAAGACCCAATGAAGAGAGAAACAAAATTTTGAAACATTGGACACAATAAATTTTGAAGAGAAACATAATTTTGAAACATTGGACACATCAAATTCTCAAATTCCTGAAACTTCATCTCTTGATACTGTATTATTACAAAGTCGGGGTGAATGCCACCGATAGCTCTACAAGAGGACGTTGTGCCCTCGTAGGGTCAGTATTTAGTGACCTAAAAAATTCAACTACTTGCAAAATTGATTTTCGCTCATCGCGATTAGGCAGAAACATCCAATTTTTGACTCTATGAATAATAGTATCCATGGTAACTTTGTCATGGGAACTATTATCCATCCACAACTCTTGCACTTTCTTCCAAAAGTCATATAAAGTTTGTAATAAATATCCCAAGGCAAAAACATCAGATGCAGGAGTGTATGCATCTGCCAAAAATGGATCATAAAGCTCTGGGGCTATCCACGGCCGTTTATTTCGCTCTCTGTCTGCGTGGGAGACTGCCTGTGCCACCTTCTCGGGGTTCTTGTCTGCTTCATAAACAAAATTGAGAGACACCCGTTTTTTGGGCGCTCTCAGCAGCAATCCCCAATCGATAATACCTATGCGTGGCTTTAGCTCTTTTGTATAATCCAACACTACATTAAAAGGATGTAGGTCGGTATGTACAATACCTGCCATATGCGCTGCCGCTACACCTTCCACCAGGGCATGCATAATATGTGGCATGTTTATTACTACCTCTTTTATTTTTGAAAGTTCTAGATGACCTAAAGGGATATTATCAGGCGGCGGTTGTCTCCATCCTCGATCCAAACGAAAAATGGCTTTGGTGAACTCACTGAATCTGAAGGGAACCTTCAGTAGAGTATCACCAAGAGCGCCGCCATTAAAGTACGGAAAAATTGTGATCCAAGGAGTCTCTTTTGTAAAGGCAATGCATCGGACAATCGATGGATGTAGCACTTGCATACCCTGCTCTGCCTGGAAGCTCTCGAACTTCGCGCTGCCTTCTCCTTTGTAGTGCTTTTCGCAAAAAGTGATGTGCTCCGGTAAAAATGATATGCCTTTAATTGCATACTCTTTTACTGTTCCAAACACACCGGAGCCTATTGTTCGTCCTTCGTGAAGAGCTTCGTGCGGGATGCCAATAAGATGTGTGCACATAGAATTGTAGATGGTACGATTAATGACACCTGTACCACTTGCATCTGCCTGACTGGACGTTGCAGCGACGTCTTGGGCAATTCGCACTCTTTTCGGGAGGGACTCTGCATCCAACGCCTTCATGCGCTTGCTCTTGGCCCTCTGCTCGCTCCATACAACGTCCCATAACTGTAGACGTTGCATGTTGGCTTCAGGCGGGGCAGCATCTCGAAGATCACTGCACGCTACTCGCATGCTCCCCAAAATGGTTCGTGTTATGTGCTGATGGTTGAAATCTGCTATCTTCTGTCTATCCAGTAGCTCAGCGTTGCCTCCGCTTCGAAGCCGCCGCTGTGCATTTTCCCATATTTGGTCTATGAGATCTCGCATGAGTATCTCAGACTCGTTGATCTTCTTGACGACATCATCAGTACATTGTGATACTGTGATGACCGCTTCAACGCGAATTGCTCGCAGAACAATTTTGCGCTCTTCGGGAGTAAGCATGTTGATCGTCTTCGTAAATCTAGCAAATAACACTAAACATAAAAAAACAAAATATCAAACATTACTGAAATAAACATCAAGCAGACGTGAGAGAACAGCAACAAGTATATCAATATCGTCAATGTTCATACAAAAACGGAATATCAAATAATTTGAATGAACTCAATATCATCCAATACATCATCAAACGTGAGAAAACAGCAATAAGTGTATCATTACTTATCAATGAACAAACAAAAACAGAATATATCAAACATTACTGAACTCAACATCATGCAATACATTATCGAACGTGAGACAACCGCAACAAGCGCATTATTACTTACGAAGTGTATACATTATCGAATGAGAGAGAGAGAGAGAGGGGGAGGAAGAGAGAGAGGTGTGACAGATAGAGAGAGGAAACATTAAATGATATTTTTTATAGTTTTGTGAGTTCCTAAAGAGAGAAAAATAATGTTTTGTAATCCTAAAGCACTCCTAATCTACATACCTATCGTGATAGAGAGAGATGTGAAGTGTATCATGAGAGAGAGAGAGAGAAAGAGTTGTGAAGTGTATCATTGCGAGAGAGAGAGAGAGAATTGTGAAGTGTATCATGAGAGAGAGAGAGAGAGAGAGGAGAGGAAGAGAGAGTTGTGACAGATAGAGAGAAGAAACATTAAATCACATTTTTAATGTTTTTGGGAGTTCCTAAAGAGAAAAATAATGTATTGTTTTAATTTTTAAGTAAATAGAGGGAGAAAAAAGAAATTATTAAGAAGTATGTATATTTTAAGAGAGAAAAAAAATCATTATCTACACATCTATCGTGTTGTGAAGTGAATCATGAGAGAGATAGAGAAAGAGTTGTGAAGTGTATCATGAGAGAGAGGGGGGTAAGAAGAGAGAGATTCATATTTTTCGAGTTACGAATCACGATATTATAAAATAAAACGGTTAGACAATAATATGATGTAAACTTTGATCCATGAAATACTAATGCCGCGTTAGCAACCAAGTATCGCATGGATCAAACACAATAAAAACAATACAAGTCAAATCAAACAAATTTACGACATTTATTCGACCGCGTTAACGATCATATGCCGAAATACACAAGCAAATTTACGACACTTTTTCGACCGCGTTAACGATCAAATGCCGCAATATGCAAAAAACATTTTATGCACTAGCGGACGACACCAACTTGCCGTGTTAACGACAAAATGCCGCCCGATTCTATGGGAATACCAATAGGATACGAACATACACTGGCCGCGTTACCGACCATATGTCCGCATTTGACAAAGGGAAGGGAAGGGAAGGTGACATCGCCATAACGATACTATGCTTGCCGCGTTACCGACTAGTACCGCTACGGCGTGCCATACTTACCATAGGACACAGACTAGCCGCGTTACCGACTAAGTGCCCCAGGGTAAGCACCATTCCGAAGAATGGCCTTACACACACACACCAGTCGTGTGGCGGGCCACCCAAATCCTGTCGCGCATTGCGACAATGGGCGGCTGCCCGCACGAACTCACCCACACACACATCCCTCGTGTGGCGGACCACCCACATCTTGCCGCGCATTGCGACAGTGGGCGGCTGCCCGCACGAACACACCCACATACACAAACACACACACACACACACACACAAGTTTTTATTACCTGTGTATGCTGTCAGCAATGAAATCCCAAAGGGCCCCCCGGGCCCATATATATAGAAAAATGTACCCCGCCGGGATATGTGACGACCCCGCCGGGACCCGCCGGGTAAAGCATAAGCTCGGCGGGCCCGCCAGGGTATATCAAAAGCCCGGCGGGATTTTTCCCGGTTACCAGGTCGCTTGCCACCGGCTTTTTTGTGAACATGTTAACATGTGAACATGTTAATAACATGTTCACACATGTTATTAACAAGAAAAATTTTGTGATCACGTGAATATAAAATCCCTGCTCACAAACATGTTTAACAAGTGCCTGCAATGTAGGCAATGAAGACACCATATCAGATTTCTGCAAACGCAACAAACTAGCAAAATTCAGATGACCAAAATATGCATGCCAAAGTTTTGCATCTAAAACAGCTTTTACATCTGAAACCGCACATGCTACATCTTCCACACAATTTACATAAGCATTCAGCTTATAAAGCCCATGGCTTAATGAACCAGATGCCACAATTGTATCACCAGAACTGAGATCGTGAACTATACATTTGTCATCCACAAATTCGACAACTAGGCCACACTTAGTAAGTGCAAAAACTGACAACAAATTTTTCCTGATCCCAGGAACATACAAGGCATCTCTTAGTGTGAAAGCGCTACCATTTGCAGTAGTAAGAACAATGGTACCAACCCCTTTCACTGGATGTAAGGAGTTATCTGCGCATGTGATAGTATTACCTACAGGGGGCAGACTCAAGATGAGTGAACAAGTCACGCTGTGAAGTAATGTGTTTTGTGGCACCATTGTCAAAGTACCACACATGAGAATCCACAACAGACATACATGCATCATGTACAGACGGGCTATAATTGCAGTGTACATTGAAAGCCCATTCTGTATCCTGCACCATATTTGTAGATTCAGAATTAGAGGGAGAGGCATCTGCAACAACAGCCATGCCAGCTTCTTTCTTCTTTGCCTCCTTTTGCTTCAACATAGGACAATCCTTGATGAGATGATCATTGGCCTTAAGACTGCAGCAGCACTAGATGTGCTAGGACCTGTCACATCCTCAATACTGCCAGAATCCACAGATCCTGGACGTACATCAATACCCTACACAATGTTCCAAAAACCTTTGGAAACCAATACATGACACATCATGTATGCCCATAATGGGTAATTTTTGGCATATCAATCTTGTCACATCAGCAGTCAACATGCGAAATACATCATTTTTAGACATTGTCGACGATGAAAACCTATAAAATGACCAGAGCAATGACCTGCCAAAGAAATGAAAAGCACTGGCACAACCTGTAGGCGCACACACAGTGTTAATACAGCAAATCTGTGAGAAATATATTGATTTCAATGAAGAATAGGCAAAATAGAGAGCATCGGGTAGCTCTACAAAAACTTTGTAGCACACGAACGGCCCCCAAAACACGCCCGAAACGGCCCGGAAGACACAGAAACTCTATTTACTATGTAAATCAAACCTGTTTATTACGTAAATAGCACACTATATCTAGATCTACCTTCACCTAAGAGGACTCCTCAAGATGATGAAGAAAGACCTGCTCCAGGATGGTGTAGGCAGCCTTGCTCGAGGTGAAGAAGCTTGCTCTGATACCAAATGTTGGAATTAGGGTTGCAAGAAGGCACACAAAGCTTGGAGAAGAAGAAGCTCAAGAGCACACAACAAAAAAGTAGTATTACTTAGTGTGCAAGTACAAAAAAAAGTAGCCCTAGAATGAGAGGGCATATATACAATGCACGGGGGAAAAAACCTCCTAGTGAGGGGAAAAAGTGCCCCGGCGGTCCTAAGTGTGTTCACACACATCACTAGCGTATCATATCAACATAATTTCTATCACCCAAGTGCGGTAGCTTATGGAGTTGATATTCAACATGTCATGTGTTTTAATAATCTGAATTCTATTGGATAAATCAATATGGTCTCTTGGGATTGTTCCTATAAAAAAGTTCTCAATGAGTGTGTTAATGTGTATAAATAAACAAAAGGGGCCGACCTTTCTATCACGTAAGTGTGGTAAATTGGTTAGCTCATGGAGTTGGTGTTCATGTGTTTGAATTTCACTCCCATCGGATAAATAAATGTGTTCTCATGGGATTGTTCTTACTAATAAAAAGCTCTCTCTCAAAGAGTGTGTGCATATATATAAATAAACAAAAAGGGCTAAATTATCTATCAACCAAGTAGTTTATTGGTTATCTCATGGAGTTGGTATTCAACACATCATGTGTTTGAATCCCACTTCCATTGAATAAATCAATGTGGTCTCTTGGGATTGTTCCTAAATTATCTATCAAACCAAGTAGTTTATTGGTTATCTCCACATCATGTGTTTGAATCCCACTTCCATTGAATAAATCAATGTGGTCTCTTGGGATTGTTCCTATGACATAGAAAAGCTCTCTGAAAGGGGCGTTATGTGTGTATAAATAAAAAAAGAGACTAACATTTCTATCACCCTAGTGTGCTAGATTGGTTAGCTCATGGAGTTGAAGCATTGCATATGCTTTGCATCTAGAATGTAGATGCCACCCTATTTTCTCTTGAGTCTTGACCAATGATCCTGATGGTTAACCCCCCATACAAAATAGCTCTTACAAAATACACACATGTATTGTGATGAACACAACTCTCTCTCTCTCTGTCTCTCTGTCTCTCTCTCTCTTTCTCTCTCTCTCTCTCTACATTACTATATCCTCCTAACAAAAATTACCATGTTAATATTTTATGTAGCTTTATTAGCCATTAATAATGTTTCACAAATTGACATAAAATACACATACATAATATTAGAGCATAGATACACTCTCTCTCAAAGACATAGAGAACACACACACACACATGTGTGTGTGTGTGTGTGTGTGTGTGTGTGTGCAAGTGCATACGTGCATACACACATTTTTTGCTTTCTCCCATAGTACACATATCTCACTCTAGCGTAAACATGCTAACTTCAATAATTGGATATTGAACTTGAATCATATATAGAATTTTATGACATTATAACACATGTGAGATCAAACATGCTACTAATTGAGCTCATGAATGCTTGCACATGTTTGGGAGTGCATACATACATGTTTAAGTTTTTTAAATGATTTTTGTGTGTGCATGCTACACCGATGTGATTGAGTGTTTATTGCATGATTATTTTAGAAATAACTATTTGTTAATTGTGTATGTTCAAATGATCAATTTATTAGGTTTCTTTGTATGTGAGATGACATCATGCATTCATAGTGTATGCACACTTATACAACACACATTATATGATTTCATGGATTTCTAGTGTATATGCAAGCTTATGCAAAAAAAACACACACCTAAGAAGAAAAGCTAAGCCTCATGAAATATGTGAAAGGGAGAGAAGAAAAGGGTAGATAGGCCTACTTGGCTACTTGGAGTAGTGGATTGGTGTTTAGGGGTCATTGTAAATAGTGTAGCCCTACTTCCAATCAAATGTGTAGTTGACCAAACGAGCAATAAACCCAACTAGTTCTTAGAGGAGTCCTTGCTTTTGCAAGCAAGTGAGGCTCTTGTCAATGCAATCAAGGACCAATGAGTTTCACACTCTATTAACCCACAATGCCTTAAGATACTTGCTTACTCTATCCCTCTTGTGCAGTATCCAATCCCTCATTCACTAATCACTTTATCACTATGCTTAAATAAATCATCCCCTTGCTCTATAACCTTAAATAATGGACTTCTAATCTCATTTATGGCAACCCATAAAATTCATTGATCAATCATTAACTATTTTAGCAAGATGAGCAAAGAAATGGCATCACCTACACTTGGTAAGCAAAGAGAAGAGAGATTAATGTTTACTCATGAACATACCATTATCCACACACTCCTTCATGATTTCCTTAAACCCACATGCATGATTGAAGCACTAATCTACTCAACCACTTTCCTAATTAAGAGAAGGAGCACACTAATCAATAACACATAAGCAAGATTTATCCATAACTACATAATCCCACATAGGCAAAGAGATTAGCATGCTCATTGGCATAACAAAGAACAAAGAATTGAACTTTATTGACAAGAGAGAATCATCCATTATATTAATCAATGGTAGATATACAATGGCTCAAGCTATGGAAGCTTGGAGCTTGTGGAAGAGAAGGGTTCCTAGAAGTAGAGAGAGCTCTAAGTGAAAATAGCCAAAAATTCCATTGCCACCTCTTAGCTAAAAGTTTCAAAGTGTTGGAATTTTTAGAAATTCTGGCAGGGCTTTGTGACACCAACTAATGTCAAGCAAGTGAGGGAGTGCCAATCCACTCTCAATTCCCAAAAAGAGAATTGACAATGCATGCTCTTGGGGATGGTGTCTCAGTACGGTACCTGAGACTAATCTAATCAATGGAGCAATGCTCGATAATGCAAAAATCAATGTGAGGGGCTATAAAACTTACCAAAGAGCATGTACGGTGATAGAGAAGGACACTAGGGTTGGATCAAAAGCAATAAAAGCTCCACCCATAAAATAGGTGCATGCATAAATGAAATAATGCAGGTAAATACTTATATTTCTAGTCTGTCAACCCATCGACACCCTGCCCACATTGATATTTCAAAATGTGCTGAAATTGGTATTAGAGCTAGATTTTGATGTCTTGATCATGATTGTATGGACAAAATTTGCTAGTTCATCCTCCTTTTTGCAATGTTGCTGTCTCACTGGGGAAACTCAAGAGCACATGGGTGTAGACAGAGGTTCTGAATACATGCCTGAGTGTTGGGGATAGGTTGAAAAGATGGTGTATTGCTCATGTTGGCCAAAAAGTGAGGTTTAAGCCCTTGGTGGTGCAAAATGTAAAGTATTTTGGTAGTTTGTCATGCCAGTCTTGAGTAGTGGAAAACTGTTGGGCATTCGTGGTCCATTGGCTTGAGGGTGGTAAACAATTGATACCCGATGTATGACCATGAATTCCTTAAGTAGATGTTCAATAACTTCATTAAGGAAACGCTTGCCTTGTGTTAGTGTCCGGCCGCCCACATACTTAGGGCTAGCACATTGGGCTTTACCACCCCAACAACCTCCCACTGAAAGGCCAATGTGCCTTTAAGTATGGGTTGTAAAATATACAAGTATGTACAATTATGTTAGAAAAACCTATCTAACACATGCCCATAAGTGCTCGACAGTGTGCAAACTGCTCATCAGAAGCTAGACCTTTGGTAAGAAGATCTGCAGGGTTATCATCTATGTGCACTTTCACAAGCTCCATAAGCTTGTCCTTGAGCACATCCCTAATGAAGTGGTACTTCACATCTATATGCTTTATCTTCGCATGAAACATTGGATTCTTTGCCAACATGATGGCACTCTGATGACTATCACAGTGTAATGTAGGCACCTCAATAGAGATCCCCAAGTCTCCCACTAGTCGAGCAAGCCATATAGCTTCTTTGCAAGCCTAAGATGCTACAATATACTCAGATTCAGTGGTTGACATGGATGTGCAATTCTGCAAATGAGATCGCCAAGAAACAGCACCACTAGTAAAAATGAAGACATAACCTGAAGTAGACCTCCTTTTGTCCATATCCCCTACATAATCAGCATCCGTGTACCCAAGTACACTTGCTTCTTTTCTTCCAAAGCAAATGCACAACTCCTTTGTACCATTCAAATATCTCATGACTCCTTTCACTTCCTCCCAATGTTTCTTGCCAGGATTTGACATGTATCAACAACTGACCACTCACACTGCAAAAGCAATATCCGGTCATGTACATATCATCACATACATCAAGCTACCAACTACAAAAGAGTATGGCACCTTTGCCATTTCAGCCTTTTCTGCATTAGATTTGGGACTATCATTTAGGCACAGTTTCACATATGGAGGCAATGGAGTACTCAATGCCTTCCCCCTCTCGATATTGAAACGTTTGAGCACTTTTTCAGTGTACTCGGTTTGAGATAAGTAAAGCAACTTCTTATCTCTATCTCGCACAATGCGCATGCCCAAAATATGACTAGTATCACCCAAATATTTCATGTCAAAGCTATCGTTCAACTTTGATTTCAAGGCAGCTAACTCATGGATGTTTGTTCCAGCAAGTAACATGTCATCCACATAAAGGATCAAAATTAGCAAGCTACCATCCTTAGCTCTCTTAGTATAGAGGCAATGATCAATGTCACTTCTTCATAAATGAATGGAACTTATGATACTATTCCCTTGGTGCCTGTTTAAGGCCATAAAGACTCTTCTTGAGCTTACAAACCAAGTGCTCTCTACCTTTCTCAACAAACCCTTTTGGTTGCTGCATATATATGTCCTCATGAAGATCACCGTGTAAGAACGCAGTCTTAACATCCATTTGGACAAGTTCCATGTCCTCTCTGGTAGCTAATGCAAGAACACAACACAAAGTGGTCATCTTAACAACATAGAATATAGAGAGCAAACCATTTGGCTCTACCTCACCACAATACACATCCTTATTTACCAAAGTTAGATACACTATCAAAAACATCCCTTGTGCTTTTCAATTAAGTAAATTTCTTAAAAGTAAATACTTTCTTCCTAGCTGATATTCACCTTTGTGCAATCAAATATGTGAAAAATAAACCATTTGAAGGGTTGGGTGCCATCATGTGTGTAGACCTCAGCCGTACAAGTCCTAACCATGACAAATGGATCTTTAATCAGCATAAAGGTTCATTGGAGAGACTCTCTCCTTTTTTTTGGCACACTGTGCTCCTAAGTCTCTATTTTCACTAGTTTTTAAAATGTGCAAATTTTCTCTCTATCTCTCACACACTAGTGAGCACTCACAAACACATTCCGAATTCTCTCTCTCTCTCTCTCTCTCTCACACACACACACACACACACACACACACATTATTTATATAACTATTAATAACAATGAAAAAATGGCTTTTCTAAGCTTATGATGGGACTTGAACAATTTTTACTCTTGATAATGTACCTCTTACACCAATGTGCATTGCTTTACTTAGCCTTTTATTGCATGTTGCTCTCTTTCATCTAGTAAGTGAAGAATGGTGGGAATGAAACCTACTTTAAGTTATGGAAATGTTATTTTGGAAGATTATTCCTGCTCACAAAGGGTAAACTTAAACCTAGAAAATATTTGTTGGATCTATGAGGCCGTTCGCCGGTGGTAGGATCTATGGACCTACAGTACGCTCTAATATAGCCCTGGTTACTCCAAAGAGAGAGAGAGAGAGAGAGAGAGAGAGTGGGGGGGGCACGGGGGGAGAGGAGAGGATCTTTTCCAAGGCGTGCAAATGCACCCTAGTGAATATAAGGGAGGCTTCACAAGTGGGCGAGGGGTGGCTCCTAGCTTGCGGGGGCAGATGGAGAAAGCCAAGCCACAGCCCCCCCTCGCCCAACCATGTGTGCGACAGGTAAAAGGCGATCGTCTTCAAGTTCAATGCCAATAGTTAACTCGGGGACATTGAACCCACCATCCCATCCCCACAAGTGAAATGCCTTTCCACTAGGCTACATCTAATTGATGACATTCTTGTTGAAGCTGTTGTGTGGAGTTTAAACTTTACACACCAAGAGAAAGAGAGAAGATTGGTCCTAGGTGGGTGAGAGAGAGAGAGAGAGAGAGAGACACAGTAGTTTTGGCCTTGTTGCTACATAGAGACACTCTGTGAGAGAGAGAGAGAGAGAGAGAGAGAGAGAGAGAGAGTCTGGAGCGAAACAATGAGTAGATGAATGCTGAAAACTGTATGGATGCAGAAAACGCTAGGTTTACTGATTGCTGAATGCTGAAAACTATTGTGTTTGCTGATGGAGGGCTGGATGCACAAGCGTTGATGCTCCTCTAGCTGTAGGATGACACGCTTCTCCAAAACGCAGATGGCTGAGGTGAATGTAGGGCTGAAGACTGAAACGCTGATGCGCCTGAATGCTGATTGCTGAATTATGAGATGAATGAGTGAATGAACCAAGCATTCCTATTTATACTATGTCTCTCTCTCTCTCTCTCTCTCTCTCTCTCTCTCTCAGAGTGTCTCTATGTAGCAACAAGGCCAATTCACTAGGCAAAACTACTGTAAAGGAGCTCTCATGAGGAAAGCTCTCTCTCTCTCTCTCTCTCTCTCTCTCTCTCTTTCAGAGTGTCTCTATGTTGCAACAAGGCCAATTCACTAGGCAAAACTACTGTAAAGGAGCTCTCATGAGGAAAGCCACATTGGATAGATGTTACATCTCCTTTGCCATTGTAAATTACCACTTCCTATTCAAAGCAAAAGTAGACATCTCAACCTATATTTCTGATCACTACCCTCCAGTGGTGCAATTAGATGATAAGGTCAGATGTAGTTGGTTTAACACTGATGTAGTTGGTTTAACACTGATCCCAAGCTCTTCTCTCTCCTCTTAGTACAAAAAGGCATCAAAGAAATCTGAGGCAAGGCCTTCAACCATGATATCCCTCTTGTAGAGCCTAGTCCTCTGCCATTCAAGACACTCAATCCCTACTAATAGATGCAGGGAAGAGGTTACCAACATCAGAAAAAAAGAAGGCGGCTTCAAACCCGTAGCAAACTTCAAGAAGCAGAGCTCCAGAGCAAAGCAGGCATTGTAGCAGCTCAAGAGCAAATCCTCCAACTAAGAGCTGCTCTCCACAAAGAAGATATTATTGACAGTCAAAACCTAAAATTGTTCTTTAGGGACTGGTGGGTGGATAAGATGGATATACCATCTAAAGAAATGTTCAAGATGCTAAGATAAGAACATGCCTAGGACCACCTCCCTCTACTCAAGAACCAAGATGGGGCCTTAGGATGAATACAACAACCTAAAAATAGCCCAAAGCCACTTCCAATCTACCTTCAGTGCTCCAGTCAGCCTCTCCCAGGATAAACTCCAAGCTCAAAGAACATTGTTGAAGCTAGGAATAAAACAGTTCCCTCACATATTGCACAACTGGAAAGCAATCTGACTTCCCAGGAATTGGAGAAGGCCATTGATAAGCTTAAGAACAATATATGCCCTCACCTAGATGGGCTGCCAGCATTCTTCAAAACCTTCAAAGCCTCAATAATCAACCCTCTACTCTCTATCTGGGAGGAAGAAGCAGAGCTTTACCCTACTCTCTGTCTGGGAGGAAGCAGTAAAATTCACAGCTTTACCTTGCTCTCTTGACACAGGGGTCATCAGATTCATCCAGAAAAGAGGAGACAAAAGATGACCTGTCAAATTGGAGACCAGTAACAACAGCTAAAACTTTAGCTACTATGCTGATCATCTCCAGGTTTTGATAAAAAATGAACAAAAGGGGTTCATAAAGGGCAAGGTACATTCTGGATGCTATTGTTGCATTATGGAAGGGTGTTGAATATGCAGAGGAAGTGGAGAAGATTTTTGCTTTGTGAAAATTGATTTTGACAAAGCCTATGAGAGGCTGGAGTAGGGTTTTATCCTCCAATCTCTGGAAAGTATAGGCCTCCAAAATAAGTTTATTGGCTTCATCCAAACTCTATTTGGGAATACAAGAGCTAGAGTATCAATAAATGGTACTATAACTGAGATTTTTGACCCTTTAAAATCAAGCCTCATGGGAGTCCCCTTATCAAAAGTTTCTGGACTGCATGGAAATTGCATCATGAGTAATGACAAAGGTGGGCCAGGCATCCTAGACATCTACAATCCTGCTGACAGACTAGCAGCCAAATGGATGGCAAGGAGCCTGGCAGCCCCTGAGCAGGACTCAGCAAAACTCATCAACAGAAACTTCCACAGAGCAAAGCTAGTAGAGTACAACAAATGTTCAAACCTGTATGTCATCACCCTAATGTTCAGCCCCTTTAAAATCAAACCTCATGGGAGCCCTGACTGCACGGAATAATCTTAAGGGCAAGCTTCAACCCAACCCTGCAAGAAACAGAGATGCGGGGATAAGTGCACTGGACTCTATTTGGTGGCCATGCATAGATTCTCCCCCAATTACAGCTGAATATATGTCTCAGGCTCTTAAACTTCACAAGAGTTTGGGGATACCTATGGAACTATGAGGATAACTGCTGCTACATCCAGAATATGATGCTCAGTCTGTAACTTTCTTCTCTCTCTCTACAATATCGTTCTGCGTTTCTTTAATGTGTGTGTGAGAGAGAGAAAGAGATGAACAAACACATGTACTCCAAGCAAACACACAAAACAATAGTTAAACAAGGCAAAAGAAGAATTGTTTTCTTTACTCGCAAAGCTGCACCATACACAGCATGTAGAAGTGCTTTAACATCAGAAATGGTCATTACAATTGTCTGCATCTTCAAAACGACGACGGAAGTTGGCATTTACAACAACAATTGTCCGCATCTTCAAAACGATGATGGAAGTTGGCAACTTCCATATAAGCATGTTCTCTGTGATATAAACAATTTCTCCTTGAGTTGTATTGATGAGGACACATGCAAGGGCCGGGTTCTCAGAGCAAATGCGCCTTTGGCGTAGGAAATATCCCATGTACCCTTGCTATGACATTTTATGCGCAATATCTCCTAGCGTTGCATTGATACATTTTCTTTGTCCATGAACAGAAAACTTGAAACAGTCCAGAATGATGAAATATCCCTTTGCAGCATATCCCTTGAAAAACTGGATTGGCCGGTAAATGTGCCTTTGCAGCAACTGGATTGACAGACTAAATGTGCCTTTGCAGCATAGGAAATATACCTTGAAACCCAATGCAAACCTGGAGACTACCCTTGCTGTGACATTTTATGTGCAATATCTTCTAGCTTTGCATTGATACATTTGCCTTGTGCATGCATTGTATCCCCAACAGAAAATTGATGATGAATAATGTTACTTGAGTCGATCCACACACTACACCCTGGCTTCCTCCATGCTCCGTTCCGAATTCTCATGGCTTCGATGTTTTCTGCCTTCTGTCCCATGCCAGCTGTTGCATAAATATTAGCCATGAGAACATAAGCTGGCCCATCGCTTTTATCGAGCTTTACTGCCCGTTCAAAGGCCCATCTCCCCACATTGACATTTGCCCATTTCCAGCAAGCACCCAAGAGGGTGCGCCAAATTATGGAATAATCAGAAGATGGCATGTCCTGGATCAGTCTGACTGCCTTTTCTATATGCCCTGCATGCAAGTGTAACACTCTAGACTTGGATTCACACCATATTTAGTGCTCATATTCACAAAAAGTGCTTGGCCCACTTCTACTAGACCTCGGTGACCGCACACATTAAGCACACAAGCACACGTCACGGCATCTGGAAGGATGCCCTCACGCTGCATCTCTTCAAAGTAGTTAAGTGCTTGCTCGGCGTGACCTTCTTGTGCATATCCTGCAATCAGTGCACTCCAAGAGACAACATCCCGAGACGGCAGCCTGTCGAGCACTTGTCGTGCCTTCGAAATAGCACTGCACTTGGCATACATGTCCACTAGAGCATGCCCAGCACAATGTCGTTCAACAGCAACCCTTGCATTGCAATTTCGTCATGGATTTGTTTCGCCGTGTCAGCTGCTCCAATCATGGCACATGCTTTCAAGATGCACGCGTAGGTCACTGCATCTGGAGGGATGCCCTCATGCTGCATCTCTTCAAAGCAGTCAAGTGCTTGCTGAGCGTGACCTCCTTGTACATATCTTGCAATCAGTGCATTCCAAGAGACAACATCCCTAGAAGGCAGTCCGTCAAGCACTTGTCGCGCCTTGGAAACAGCACCGCACTTTGCATACATGTCCACTAGAGCAGTGCCCAGCACAATGTTGTTCTGTAGCAACCCCTGCCTTGCAATCTCGTCATGGATTTGTTTCCCCTTGTCAGCTGCTCCGATTGTGGCACATGTTGTCAAGATGCATGCATAGGGCACTGCATCTGGAAGGATGCCCTCATGCTGCATCTTTTCAAAGCAATCAAGTGCTTGCCCGGCGTGACCGCACTTGGCATACATGTTGACTAGAGCAGTGACCAGCACAATGTCGTTATGGAGCAAACCCTGCCTTGCAATCTCATCATGGATTTGTTTGCCCTTGTCAGCAGCTCCAATCATGGCACATGCTTTCAAGATGCACGCATAGGTCACTGCATCCGGGAGGATGCCTTCACACTTCATTTTTTCAAAACAATGTAAAGCATCTTGGCTGTCCCGCTCGGGCATAGCCAGCTATTAGTGCAGTCCATGTGACAATATTGCTGCTGCTCTTATGCATGTCGAGTAACTCCTTTGCCATTGCAAGCTCACCACATTTTGCGTACATGATCACTAGAGCATGTGAGCACTTTTCAAGCAACCCCCTTTGCACAAGATCATCATGTATGCTGGTGCCCGTAGCAAGATCTTTGTTTCGGGTACAAGCCTTAATAGAGGCCACAAAATCATGTATTTGACTTGGGTCTCCTGTGAATCTACTTCTACTTCTACTTCTGAGCTCTTGGATAACCCAAGAGGGAGTATCCCGGCTATGCATCCACAGAGGCTCCCGTGTAACTTTATGCTTAAAGTCAGGGTGCCTTGGGCAGGGCTTGGTGTTGCGGTTGTCCCACCAGTTTGAGGGATCCCTAAATAACTCCTTCCATAGCAAGTCCTTGCCATTGCCAGAAGAGGTAGAGGTCTTGCACTTCTTCCAGTGATCCTCCTCTGCTTTCGCGTACACAAAGTGCTGGTGTTGATAAATTGTACCAGTCATCATCCTGCACTGGTTTTAGTTCTTTTTTTTATTTTCCGCGATGCAAGCTTGTTTTTTTTCTTAATGGCATGATCTTAATTCAGAATTGAGCCATCCACACCGCCTTGCCACATCATTTCTGGATTTAAAAAATTCAATTTGTCTGCGTGGGTCATAATTTCGATATTTTTTTAATCGAAGCCTTTCTCTTTTCCCAAACTTTTCTCTGCAAAGCAACGTGAAGCCTTTCTTTTTTCCACACTTTTCTCTGCATGGGTGAAGCTAACTGCAGGTTGAGCTGTGTTCTCAATACTTTTCGACGGGCTTTTCTGTGCTGTGGACAATGGAATGGAATGCTTGCTTTTTGAGCCCTTTTCTCTTCTACTGAGGTTATTTAAGGAGCATGTGCTTCATCAGCTTCATCTTCGCATGCCCTATGAAGAGGTACAACAAATCAGAGCCTAGGAGAGGCCTAAAGAAACTCATGAACCAGAACTTTTCAACGGGCTTTTCTGTGCTATTCATGTGGACAATGGGATGGGTTCAGGAGGGTGCTTGCTTTTTGATCACTTTTCTCTTCTAATGAGGTTATTTAAGGAGCATGTGCTTCATCTTAGCATGCCATGTGAAGAGATGCCCAAGCAACAACAAACTGGACTGTAGGAGAGGCCTCAAGAAATTGATGAAGGCATGCTTGTTTCATCCTCCCCTCGAAATGCACATGTCAAGGTAACCCTTGTCTCGCTCTCTCCTTCTCCATCAGACAAACCCTCCTCAGCATCCTCGCCCACATCTCCTCCTGTTTCTCCTTCTTCTACTCTCTGGAGCACATCAAGCTTCACAGAGAGATCATGCAAGCTCAAAAAGGGATGCAAGATGATGACTGGTACAAATTATCGAGAGCAGCTATCAAGTTTTCACTACTCGAAAGAAGCACGCACACACACACACATTGTGTGTGTGTGTGTGACCTATTCGCACATCTTGAAAGCATGTGTCTTGATCGAAGCAGTCGACAAAGGGAAACAAATCCATGACGAGATTGCAAGGCAAGGGTTGTTGTAGAACAAGTAACATCTTGAAAGCATGTGCCATGATCTGAACAACTGACAAGGGGAAATAAACCCATGACAAGATTGTGATGGTTGGTGGGACATGTATACTAAGTGCGGTGCTATCTCAAAGACGCGACAAGTGCTCAAAGGGCTACCTTCTCGAAGTGTTGTCTCTTGGAGTGCACTGAAAGGCAAACGAGTTACTAGCCATGCATAAGAACAAGAGCAATGTTGTCACATGGTGTTACAATACCGTAACTGCACGAGGGGGTTGAGGCCCTGTATCACCACCCACCCATAGAGGGAATAGGATTAGGCTCCCCATTGTTGAGTATATATAGTGGCTTGTCTGCCCACACATACCCGGTCACCCACAGTGTCTGCCGCCGTGGGCGCCCTCTCCCCTGAACCCCATTCCACTCGTCGCCCACACTCCGATGGGCGATCGCGGAACCGATCGGTGGGCCTCTAGCCCGTAGCCTCTACAGGCTATGTAACATTACTCCCCCCTTAAGAAGAGCTTTCGTCCTCGAAAATAAACTTTGGAAAGTTCTTGGTAAGTGTACTAATTCGCTTGCACGAAGAAGCGTCATCCTCTCGGTCCTTCCATTTTACTAAAGCTTCACAGTACACAGTATGCCTTGTGTGTTGGTCTCTAAACTCGAGAATCCTCTCGAGCTCATGTGGAATAGATGGTGGCTCTATCAGCTCCACCAATATACTAGGAGAAAGTACGTTCTCATTGTGATCTATGGTTTTTCTAAGTCTACTGACATGAAAAATAGGATGAACTCAAGAGCTCTCAGGCAACCCAAGTTTGTACGCCAATCCACCAACCTTCTTAAGGATTTTGAAGGGAGTGCATTATCTAGGCAAAAGCTTTTGAACACACTTTCCCGTCTTTAGAATCTTCAACTTCGCAGGAGCCTTTAAATACACAAAGTCACCTTCTTCAAAGGTAACTTCTTTGCGATCCTTATCCGCATACGTCTTTGCATGATCTTGTGTGTTACGTATACTATCTTTTGTTGCCTGCAACACATCTTTCATGTCTTCAAGGAATTCCTTGATTGACTGCAACTTCTCCTTATCTAGCCCTACGGCTATAGGAGATCTCAGTTGAAATCCATACATCAACATGAATGGACTAAATGTGGTGGGTACTCCTCCTAATTGGATTGTTTTTTACTCACATATGCTTGAAGCATATCTTCCAACACTTGGTTGACTCTTTTTATTTGACCATCAAACTGCAGATGGTCTATCATACTCATGCTCAGAGTAGTTTCTAGCTTTTTGAAAACTTCTCTCCAAAAATCGCTATTGAACTTCCTATCTCTATCAAAGACTATATCTATGGGCATGCCATATAGTTTGTAGAGATATTCAATGAATAGCCTAGCTGATTCCGATATTTTAACCGTCTTTATTGTAGGTATGAATTTGACCATCTTGATCAATATGTCAACCACTAACCAAACTGAATCATTACCTTGATTCGTTCGCTTGCGGTGTTGTGTTTTTTTCAGTGATGTTAAGTTTTGCAGTTGCTTGTAGGTTGGAGCCTTGTTTTTCATATGTACATAGTGTACATGATGTTCAAAGTTACTGGAATAAGCCCAACCCATCTCTGTATATAGACCAGTATGATGCACTTGTTTATCTATGGTTGTTTGTGCTAGATAATGTGGATGGCACTACTTGCTCGCTAAAGAAAATAGTGAATGCAAATGTGGCTCTCTCATCTACTTGGGTTATTATCTTTTGAAGTGCAGTAATTATCATGTGGACATTCTCTCATATGCGGTGGCTTGTACTTGTGTGCCTGGTGATAGCAGTCACTGAGGTCTGGCAAGAAGTGGATCAAGTGCCCTCTATGATATGTAAGCACAAATACGATGTAAAACCAAGTGTAGAAGTGTTACACTTGCATGGTTAATCTCTTGAGTGTGAAGGGCATTTAGAAAAGGCAGTGTGAGTGATCCAGGATATGCCATCTTTAGATTATTTTCACTGAGGATACAACACATGCATAAAGCAAATGTATTGATGCCAACCTGGAAGATATTATACATAGATGTCAGAGCAAGGACGTTTTCAAGGCTTGAATTAGGTTCCATGGGATATTTCCTATGCTACAAATGGACCATTGTGTATGCCCTCATCAATACAACTCAAGGAGAAACCGTGTATATTGCAAAGAGCATGCAGATATGTGGTGTTTGCCATGCTACTACATGGCTTACATTGAAGATTAAGATGCGGACTATTATGCTCATAGACGCCAGTGTGGAAAGTTAGTTGTTGGGCACCCGTACGAATGCCCCCAAGGAATTGAGAAATTAATTTTTTTCAAAAATTAAAAAAAGATGAGACACATCTTTAAAGAGCAGCTGCATATAGAAAGGAGTCGATCAAAAAGGAGGCGGCCGCTGGGCAGGTACGGCCTCGTGTCTAAAAGGCACGGTGCATTTAAGAGGGGGTTCAAGTGGGATCGACGGCTGGGGAGGCCCGATTTTGGGCGGGGTCGATCCGGGCCGTCGGATCCCCGAAAGTAAACTAGGGCCGCCCATAGTAAACTAGGGTTGCACCACATAACAAAAGAATATATTAATATGGGCCGGATACACTAGCTAGCAGAAATTATAGCCTAATGGTAAGACTATGGCCTCCCTAATGGCATGTGGTGGGTTCAAATCCTTTCCTTTGCAATTTGAGACTTAGGCAAAAAAATTATAAGTCCAAACTCGGGAACTGGAGTAAACTAGGCAATTTGGCAAGCCCGATTTTACTGCGAGGTGGCCCTAGTTTACTTTGGGGCCCTAGATCTTTTATAAACTAGGGGAGGCGAAGCATGACATCTCAAAAAAAATCTTGGCCTGTGAAATAAACTAGGATCCCTAGTTTACTTCACAAGCCAAGTGCGGACATCACAAAAAAAAAATCAGCTTGTGAAGTAAACTAGGATCCCTAGTTTACTTCATAGGCCGAGTTTTTTTTCGGCCCGAGTTTACTTTTGGCGATCCGATGGCTCTGAGAGCTAGGCAGCCTGTTTGTTCTAGCACAGACAGGAGAGATTGAGTCTATTTGCTCTAGCGAGAGACTGCAAACTTATGAACATGCATCCCGAGATATGAACATGTGTGGTTGGATACCTGCAAACTTATGAACATGCATTTAGAAGTGAGAATGCACATTTCTAGTTTGGCATGTTGTGAGGGGAAATCTAAGCCCCTCACAAACATGGTGTGTGTATATATAGATTGTGTGTATGATAGTGTTGTGTGAATCCAAGGTAGCCAAAGACGTGTGGGGCAAAGGAAAAATGCAAATGTGCTAAACCAAAATAGAAGCAATATGGGCAATCATGGAAGCCAGGCGGCATAATCTTCTAGAAGAGAACAAAGGCGGCAAAACAGGGCTTGAAGAGGAAAAGGGGTGATTAATCGAGTGTGGTTGATAGCAGTAAGGTTGGAGAGACCACCAGGAAAGAACTGCAGTTGTGTGGGCTTTTGCAGGTCTCAGTGTAGCACGTTGGAGATGCCTACATGTCTTTCTAGGTCTACAAAGAAGAGTCGAATGCAGTGAGGGAGGAGTGTTTGGATCAAAGCACAAGGAGGTAGCTGAGCGAAGGATTAGCCAAGGTGTTTCTTGGATTCTCTAAGCAAAACCTCTGTTACAAACATGATCCAGATTAGAACTTCTTTGAATATACCTATTTGTTAGTTGAAAGCTAGTTAGTGGAGGATGAAGATGATGATGATGTGAAGTTTGAAGTTGCAGGTCTATTTGTGGCAGATCCAAAAAGTTTCTTGTGCTTTCTTTTTTTTGAAGCCCAAGGTCTCAGGCTTGTTGAGATTGTTTGTTTGGTTTAAATGAAGGGTAGAGTGTTTTGAGCTTGTGTTTTTTTGTAGTTTGGTGAGTTTTTGTGCCTTGATGATTTATTTGTGTTGAGTTGAGTGAGATGATGGACAAGGGATCTCTGAGAGAGCAGATTAAGTGTCTTTTGTGCCAGAATTGATTCTGAGTTAGAATTAGAAGAGAAAGTATATAGAGTTAGTTCTGTGTAAGCAGAACATCAGATGTCGTGCTTCGTCTCCCCTAGTTTATAAAAGATCTAGGGCCCTAAAGTAAACTAGGGCCACCTTGCAGTAAAGTCGGGCTTGCCAAATTGCCTAGTTTACTCCAGTTCCCGAGTTTGGACTGATAATTTTTTTGCTTAAGTCTCAAATTGCAAAAGAAAGGATTTGAACCCACGACGTGCTGTTAGGGAGGCCATAGTCTTACCATTAGGCTATAATTTTTGCTAGCTGGTGTTTTCGGCCCATATTAATATATTCTTTTGTTATGTGGCGCAGTCTTAGTTTACTTTGGGACCCTAGTTTACTATTGGGCGGCCCTAGTTTACTTTCGGGGATCCGACGGCCCGGATCGACCCCGTCCGAAATCGGGCTCCCCAGCTGTCGATCCCACTTGAACCCCCTCTTAAATGCACCGTGCCTTTTAGACACGAGGCAGAGTGTGTGTGTGTGTGTATTGGGGAAAAAAAATCTGCGCAATTGAGGAGCTGGGACACGCAATTGGGAGAGGAGAACGGCTTGAGGCACGCAAGTAGAAGAGGAGAAAAGAGAGAGAGTGAAAGCATGCTGCCTTAGAAGGAAGAACCCTGCTGAGTCCAGAGCAGTTGAGACATGTAATTGTGGATGGAGAGAGAATGAATTGAAGCATGCAAGGTGCATGGAGGAAGAAGGGGCAAAACTCTGCAGAGATTTCAACAGTTTGGACACGCATGAGAGGAAGTTTTTTTCTACTGCCATGCTTTGCACTGTTGAGAGTTAGAGAGGAGAATACCATTGCTAGTCATCTTTTGCGCAACAGAGAGTGCGCAACAGAGAGGAGAGGAGCCGTTTTTTTTCCTTCTTTTCTAAAAGCAATTGGAGAGAGAGTCCATTACTGTTGTCTTTGCACTGTTCTACGAGAAAGAGAGAGGAGCTCCAGTCCTTGGTGGCGTTTATGAGAGAAAGAATGCGTGTGTGTGTGTGTGATATGGCGCATATGAGAGAGAGAGAGAGAGAGAGAGAGAGAGAGCATCATTAAAAATTGTTTACAAATTGTTTACAGTTTCGTTTTAAAATACGTTTTGAAGACATTACTTAATAGGTTTTTTTAAAACAAAAAATAATAATAATAGAATCTTAAGACATGTTCGTATGAAATGAAAAATTTTGAGAGCACTTGTTTCCGGGATGATTGTTTCCACTCTCAGCTGAGAGCTGCGAGAGAAATACAAAAAATGCAAGTTTGTTACGTATGCAACCTGCTACTAAACCCGGAAGGAAGAGCAATCTTGTATGACAATTTTCAACAGTTAAAGAGATTGGGTTATGTGTTGTCTATAAACTGATAATTGCAAAGCTCGTGTGAGCCATATTAGGGTACGCCATGTGATTGGCACTTTTGTTTATGGAAACAATTTGTTGAACAGGGGTTTTGAGTGTTTTGTGTTTGGTGAGAGCCATTATATTGAAAGCTGAGGGATACTATGATGGGTTTCTCTCTTTGTAAAAGATCCACGGACCACCACATGAGCACTAGTGTGTGACCAGCCTTCTGGTGCTGAAGTTTGAGATTGGAGAGAAGCTAAATTGGTGGGTGTTAGTTTGGTGCTACCCTGCATGGGTTATGTTGGTGTTTGAGGTTTTTGCACCTTGGAAGTTGTTTTTTGTTTCAAGCTAGTGAGCTGGAGGCGCCCCTGGGTCTTGTTTTGTTTCCAAGTTGTTGAGGTAGGCAGCTATAGAGGCCATCTTTTCTTTGCCTAAAACCCTCAACAATTTTTGGTGCCCCCACTGAGGAGTTTTCTCAAGTTCCTCCTGTTTTACAAAATGGCGTTCTCGTATCCAGAGTTCCATGTGGTGGACCTAGTGAAGACATTTTCTCGTTTCTCGAGCAAATGGAAGTCGCATGGATAAGTAATCATATTGTGGAACCCGCCTCAATGTGAAGGCTTCTACATATCTGTTTAAAAGGTGATGCTCGAACATGGCTTAAGGAGTTTGAAGCCCAACAAGGAGCAACCCAATCACCACAGGTCATGACAGTGGAGGGATTGAAGGATGCCTTGAAGCAGGAACACAAACAGGTTGAAGATGCGGATAGGGTATGGCATTTAATTCAAAGCCGTAAGCAAGGAGAAACCGAATCTATGGAGTGTTTTGTGAAAAAGTTTATCAAAATTTGGGAACAATTATGCAAAGCAGTGGAGCCAAAACGCCCTCTGACGATGTTGAAAAAAGATAGCTTCATAGCATGGGAGTGGAAAAATCAACGAATGGCCCAGCTGGGGATGGGTTCTCACGTGCCACAAGGCCACTGGGTGGAGATGAAGAGATGGGAGACGGTGCCTATAATAATTAGGGAAACAATCCCTATGACAGAGTCCCAAACAGTTTATACTTCACTACCAATGGTTCCAAGTACTCCACCATCAAGGGAAACCGAGGAGCTACGGAAAGATATGCGACAAGTGGTTGACCTAATGAAAAATATGAGTCTTAATCTCATGAATAATGATGGTGGTAGAGGACAAGGTAAACCATATTATGGACCAAGTGATGGACCTCCTACAGGTGGTAGTGGCAGATGATATTATGCTGGAAGGAGGTTACCCACTTGTTTCAAATGCGGTGAATTAGGACATTACAGCACAGAGTGTGATAGGCCCCCAAGAGCAGAAGGAGACATGTTCCCTCTACCTTCTCAGTTACTTGACAGGTCTAAGGATTATGTTGTGAACATAAGAGGGGATCCAGGTCCTAGTAGATTGACGGCAGAGGAAAAAGGGAAAGGAAAGGCAGTAAATGTCATCACCTTGGAAAAATCCAAGAAGAAGGAAATTGATGTGATGCCAATTGGGAAAAGAATCACCGAAGAGAGAGATAACAGGGGTGTTCCAGGACCTAGCAAGTAAAAAGGTAAGGCAAAAGAGGGGGATGATTCTATGACAAAGAAGAAGAGAAGGCCAAAACGATCCTTATCCTTTGCCTTTCATTGATGAAATCCTTGACACTATAGCAGGGTATGAGAGATAGTGTATGCAATAGATTTTCAGGTTATTTCCAATTGAAAATTGCTCCTAAAGATCAGGAGAAGACCACCTTTATTACTCCTTGGGGGTGTTTTTTCTACAAGGTCTTACCGTTTGGGCTTACAAATGGACCGACATATTATTAGAAAAGGCAAAATTGGGTTTTAGCTCCTTTCTTTGGCAAGATTATCAAGATGACTTTTGCATCTATAGTGACAGGTTACTTCATTGTTCAAAGTTGGAGCTTGCTTTTAAGAGATATGATGAATGTAGGGGTCAATTGAATCCAAAAAAGTGCGATCTAGCTCAACCAAGAATAAAGCTTCTAGGACATGTCATTTTTGAGAATGGCATAGAAGCGGACCCTGATAAAGTCAAGGCTCTCGTAATACTGCCTACTCCAAAGAATACCAGGCAGTTGGCTACTTTTGTCCATAAGGTAAAATACTTGTCCAGGTTTATTTCCCTTTCTTCACAGCTTTTATATCCTCTTCAACAAGCAGCTAAAGGGGACCCCTTGGTGTGGACAAGTGAGTGTGAGGTAGTTTTTCAAAATGTGAAGGAAGCTCTAGGGGGATTGCCTGCTATGCAAGCACCTGACTGGGAATAAGCTTTTTATGTTAATCCATCTGTGGGAGAGGATGCCATTGGAGCGATGCTTCTTCAAAAAGGCAAGGGTTCTCATTATATGAAGCCAATCTATTGTGCTAGGTGGAATAATCCTTTATGATCCAGAAGGAAAACGCATCACCAAAAGAGGATTTAAGTTGGCAGTACATAGTAATAATGAAGTAGAGTATGCTACTCTAGAAACTGGATTGCAATTTTGTTTGGAATATGGCATAAAAAGATTGCAGATTAAGGGAGATGTTTACTTGTGGTTAAACAGGTTCTTGGAGTTTGGCGAAGTAAGAATCCCAACCTTAAGCAATTTTGTTTCAAAATAAAGGGTTTGCTCAGGAAGTTGGAAGCATGGAGCTTAAGGCACATTGATAGGAGTCAAAATGAAGAAGCACACAATGCTGCACAGGAGATGATTACTCAACTCTTTGTGATTAGAACAGATGAATCAATGTATCTTGGAGTCTCTTTCCAAAGTAGAGAACTTCTTGTTAACAGGAAGGCTGCTCGATGGATTGGAAATTACAAAGAAGTATGCCTTTTTGCAAAAAGCTGGTAAGTACACTCTTTTAAATGATGTTCTCTTCATGAAAGGAGCAGATTTAATGCTTAGAAGGGTGCCTTGGAAAGAGGAATTTTACCGAATCCTTCAACAAAACCATGAGGGATCATGTGAAGGACATTATGTTGTTAAGATCACCCTACATAAAATCTTACAAGAGGGATATGTATGGCCTAGTGTACAAAAGGATGTATGCCATTGGTGTAGGTCTTGTAAACCATGTCAAGCCATGGGGAGTAGAATTTTGAAACCTGAAATGAGGAAGACAATCCTAGCCTTTAACATTTTTGAAAAGTGGGACATTGATGCAGTGGGTCCATTACCAGTCACCCAACGTGGGAAATGCTATATTCTTACAGTTGTGGACTATCTATCTAGGTGGACAGAAGCAAGAGTAGCAAAACAAATTACAGCCAAAGATGTGGCCAAATTTATCTATGAGGATGTGTGTTGCAAATATGGAGTGCCTTTAGAACTTCTTTCTGATCGGGGATAGGGGTTTAGAAGTGGACTCATGGACTATTTATGTGCTAAACTTAAAATCAAGCACAATTACGCAACACCATATTATCCGCAATGCAATGGGTTGTTGAATGATAGATTCAATTGGGAACTTATATGAATGCTAACTAAGATCACAGACCACCATGGGAAAAATTGGCATTTAGAGCTGCCATGTGCTCTATGGGCTTATATGACTACAGTAAAGATAGGTACAAAGTTTTCACCATTTCATTTGGTTTATGGCAAAGAAGCACTTTTGCCTATTGAAGTGGAGATACCTGCAGTCAAGATGCTTCTAAAGTTGATTGATGAAGCCCCAGATTATTATAAGGAGAGGTTACTTTATCTGCAACAAGTGCAGCTGATCTCTAGCTTTGGATCATTATGTCAACATGCAAGAAGAGAAGATTAAGCGAATAAATGCAAAGGTCAAAGACAAAGATATTGTGAAAGATGACCTTGTACTCAGGTTTAATAGCAAACTAGATCACACATTTCAGAAGAAATTTCAAATCAATTGGGAGGGACCATTTCAGGTGATAGAGAAATTTGACAATGGCACATATCAACTTGCCGATCTGGATGGTGTCTTACATGCAAATAGGGTAAATGGTTATAGACTAAAGAAGTATATTTCCAGTATAGAGAAATTTGACAATGGCACATATCAACTTGCCGATCTGGATGGTGTCTTACATGCAAATAGGGTAAATGGTTATAGACTAAAGAAGTATATTTCCAGGATGATGACATTGGTATGGGATGTGATGTTGGAAAACCATGTGGCTATAGTGCCTACTTTAACGGTGGAAAAGGACTATGGTCCTGCACACTGTGACATGTACAAACGACTGCTAGGACATGAATGTCCTGCAGGCTAGGGATTGGGCAAATTATGTTGTGTTTTTTTCAGTGATGTTAAGTTTTGCAGTTGCTTGTAGGCTGGAGCCTTGTTTTTCATATGTACAAAGTGTACATGATGTACAAAGTTATTGGAATAAGCCCAACCCGTCTCTGTATATAGACCAGTGTGATGCACTTGTTTATCTATGGTTGTTTGTGCTCTGGAGTTTAGATAATGTGGATGGCACTAAGAAAATAGTGAATGCAAATGAGGCTCTTGTTGGGGTGGTAAAGCCCAATGTGCTAACCCTAAGTAAGTGGGCGGCCAGATACTAACACTAACCATTCATACTATACAAAACAATAAGGACTCAAACCCTAGCTCACTATTGTGAGTGAGTCCACTACATCTGTGTCTCATCTTCTTCTCCACGTCACCTCCACTGCACCGCATGCTTGCACGCTCCCGCATCGCACCTTCAACTGGTATCAGAGCAGGTGGGAGGCTCGACACAGCCGCCCCGCAAGGCTGCACAGGTCATTTCCTCAGATTGCCCTCAAATTTGGTGAGCGCGAAGTGCAGCGCAATACCCACTGTTATTTTTGCCATCTGGGCTCATTTTGGGCCCCATTTTGCCTCTGCAAGTGTTGTACAAACTGATTTCGTCTATTCCCGCCTTGCTGCAAGTTCTGCAATTTTTGCATATTTGGGTCATTTGACCACAGGTTACATGTACAGGTGCTTAAACAGGAGTAAACAGGTTGAAGACTCTCTATTATTACAGGCTATAGGTTCTAGATTGCAGATTCTACACTTTGCAAATTTTACTGCAATTTCTCTGTCATATGCATTTTGATGTATAAGATCTTGTGGGTTTGATTCTCATACAAACTGCCATTGCGGCTACATCTACTATCATTGTGGTTGATGTATGATCTTATGAGGTTCATATATTGAGAGAAATTTGTGCATTGCCTTTGTGAAGGTCGTGGTGAGGTTTTGTGAAGCCTAATGGTACCCGAAGTAGAAGCGGACCAGTTCGGTGGATTAGGTATTGGAGCGATCCCCCGACAACCCCATTATCTACATCGAGCCTAGGATGTATGTTTTATGAGGCTAGATCAGTGTTGATATGCTCTTGCTAGTCTGCCATTGAGGCATTGATACACTTTATGCGTATGCCCATTTTACAGTGTATCAGAGAAAGAGTGATGCGTAGTGGATTTTGACCAGTGACAGTGATAGTGCAATGACACACTTTTTTGTCAGTTTTTGGTCTTTGGATAGTTTACCAGAGTTCATTTTTCTGCTAGAACTCTATCCGATTTTCCCCAGGTTCTGGTTATCTGTTTTTTGGAGCTTCTTTGTGGTTGAGTTCTTGTTGTGATGGCATCTTCATTCGAGAGCTCGTTATTTAACATCGAAAAGTTGGATGGCACCAATTTCCCATTTTGGAAGGAGCAGATTTACAATGTGTTGGTGCAAAAGAAGCAGGCGAGGCCCATAAAGTTAAAGGGTGTCAAACCAGAAGGTATGTTAGACTGGCAAGAGCTGGATGAACTTGCCAGGTCTACCATTATGCTGACCTTGTCAAAGAGCGTGCACTTCAACGTCAAGGATACGAGGAACAATTTTGAGCTATGGCAAAAGTTATGTGATTTGTACGAGAAAAAGAGTGCAACTTCTCAGGTGTATTGGCTAAAATAGTTGGTTGATCTTAAGATGAAAGAAGGGACGTCCATGTCCAGTCATCTTAATGAGTTCAACACTATTTTCAGCCAGCTCAGTGCACAAGAAATCAAGATTGATGATTCTGTGAAAGCAATATTCTTGCTGGTTACACTGCCAAAGAGCTGGGATACCTTTCATATAGATGTGAGTAATTCTGCACTAGCTAGTGGTCTTACCTCTTCCAATGTAGAAAGCAGTTTGCTTACGAAAGAGGTGAACAGAAAGAACCTTGATAATACGCGCTGCAGTGGTAATGCTCTCACTATGAGAGGAAGATCTAGTGATAGGGGGAAATCAAGTGAAAGGGGAAAGTCACCCAGTAAGTCACGTGGTCGAAACAACAAAGATGTTGAGTGCTATCATTGTCATAAAAAGGGGCATATGAAGAAGAACTGCCACATCTAGAGAAAGGAGAAAGGCAAAGAAAAGAAGTAGGAAGGAAGCAAGGACAAAGAGGGTTCAAGTGTGAAGATTGAAGAGATCATTGTAGTCAGTGAGGATGGTGCACATCTGGTTGCTATAGACAAACTTGTTATGCATGACTGGATTTTGGATTCAGGGGCGTCATTTCATGTTACTCCTTATAAGGAGTGGTTTACTACTTATGATGCATCTCGTAAGGGCCAAGTTTGTCTTGGCAATGACTATGCATGTGAGATTGTTGGAGTTGGTGATGTGCAGTTAAAGTTTCAGCATGGATCTACCTTTACACTAAAGAATGTGAGACATGTGCCAAACCTCACCAAGAGCTTGATTAGTGCAAGACAGTTGGATGATGCTGGTTTCAGCTGTGTATTTGGTGATAGCTCTTGGAAAATCACCAAATTATCTCTTGTTGTAGCACGTGGTTCAAAGTCTAGTACTTTGTACATGCTGCATGTGTCCAATGTCAAAAACAATGTAATCTGTGTAATCGAGCAGCCAAGTGTTTCCTTGTGGCATCGCCGGTTAGGTCATATGTCTCAAAGTGGAATGAAAATCCTGTCTCATTTTGGTTATGTTCCTGGCTCTAATTTTTCTGATTTTTCTGTTTGTGAGCATTGTTTGTATGGTAAACAAACACAATCACCACACAAAAGGGGTAGCACTCGGAAAAGTGAGCCTTTAGCACTTGTGCATAGTGATATGTGTGGCCCTATGCCCACACTTTCAATGGGTGGAGCATCTTATTTTGTCACATTCATAGATGACTTTTCACGTAAAGTATGGGCCTATCCTCTTAAAAGAAAGGATGAAGTCCTTTCAGTTTTTCAGTGTTTTATTGTAAGGTCCCCCCTCCCAAGCCATGTATGTATGTGTCTCTTTTAATATAGATTTCAATAAGGAAAGAGAGTGTACTTAGAGAAGAGTGAGACAATAAGGCTAGAAACATTAGGAAAGTGTTAGAATAAAAATATTAACTCCAAAAATCCTAAAAGAAACAAGAACATAAGAATAGTTCTATTAAGAGATAAGTATCCCCAAAAATAGAATTTCGAGTTTAGGTGATAAGAGGTCATATTTAGAGTACTTTTACACATCTAGAGTCCATGCATACTAAAAATGTGGAAAAACAATGCGTTTCTAAAGATGGTGCATTTGTGGCTATATACAGACGTTTTTGCCTATTCTACCTGCGTAGGCTTGTAGACCAAATGCCTTCCCGTTCTTTTGACTGGTTATATGATCATATTCTGGGTTTTCATCAGAGAGTTATGGCTGAAACAATTTGTTGTTTCTATCAGGGTCTCTACACAGAGAAAACTGTGAGAAGGGAGCAAGTAGTCTCAAGGTAATCCTAGAGCTTGAGATGCATATATCCCTTCATTCTTATCTAATATCTCAGAAAAGAAGCTTAGATTTCTATAGTCTTTCGGAGGAAGAGACCAAAACTCCATAGCTTTTCTTTTAGAGAAAGAATAGTATGCTGTAGTCCTGTAAGAGAAGGCTATTTTGCCATAGATCTTAGAAAGATAGAAGAGTCACAGTACGAGTAAGAGGAGATAAAGCTTGGGGATAATTGGATGATTTCAATCGTAAGACAAGGTATGAGAAGAGTCCATTCTCATATGTCAAGTTCTAAAGCTCTTGTTAACAAGCAAAGGCAACGATAAACGATAAATTTCTATAAGGTATATACATATTTTGTTTTTCAATTATATATCATTCTTAGGGGTTGAGGTATGGTCCCAGCTTCTCTATTAATTGTTAATATTGATCTATTTGATTGATTTACTATTTAAAGTTTGTATTCTTTAACATATGCCTTAATAAAGAATGTCTTATCTGGCAATCTCAAGTTGAAATGCTAAAATCTTTGTGAAAAGGATTGTTTTCTTAAGAAGGTAACATGGATTCTAGTCCTATGGTTAAGTTGAGTAAATGGATTGTTATCTTGGTTAAATTAAGGTACAGGTATAACTTCTCCCTGCCTTGATGCTGCCCCGTTCTTGTGCTTGTATAGCCGGACGGCAGAGACGTTAGTAAGGCCCGGAGTTGGCCCATGGTATCCCTCATACCATTGGGAGAATGAGGTTCGCCGATTGAGGCAAGTGATTATGATGCTGCCTAGTTCTGAGGGCCCAGGCTACTGCGGTGAATTAGCCCACCCTAGTGCGCAGACATCCCTCTGAGGGGCGGGAGGATCGAGCGATGGAGCTTGAGAGGGCGACAGGCTGGCTTGAGTCCTCGCCAGCGGCGGCCGACGATGAGGTGTATGGTCCCGTAGGGTTTTGCCCAGCATGTGGAGGCTGGAAGGCCGAATTCTAGATCATCGGCGGTATAAAGGAAAAGAATAAGAGAGCCAGTTTGGCTTGTATGAAATTGATTCATGTTTAAACTTTGTCTTTGGCATTATTGTATTGTGAAAAAGGCTGTTTTAACAAACCTTGTGAAAAGGGCCTTAATTAAGGAACATGTTTATTTATGTCAAACAGTGTGGTAGGATTAATTAGAAAACAAATTGACGCGTGAGTAGGATGGAAAGTGGGAGGATGGAATGCCCTGACGGCACCATCCTACGGACGGGTGGTCCCGATTAGTCGGGTAGCTTTCCAACATATTAAGTGAAAGCCCTACGTTAGATAAATAGGTTCTCGAGCAATTCTATTCTAGAAGACTAGGCCAGCGGCTGTGCCTTGCATGGATGAGGAAAAAAGCATTGCCTCTAGAAATCAAGTCTAGTAGTTGCCCAATTTATGATAAATTACCCTATGGGTGATTTGACTTTTAGAAGATCACGCTTCCCCTCTGGGATAGGACTAGGTCTTACCTATGAATCGTATCCTTGAATCTCTACATGGTCAAGGTATCGATAAATAGGAAATTTTCTTCAAGTTAAGACTTAGTGGACTATCTTAAGTGTTTCCCCTATTTTTGGAAGGGGGGAACCTTACATTTGTAAAACTAGTGGAGACGCAGACTGGCAAGAAGGTCAAATGCTTGCGTTCTAACAATGATGGGGAGTATGTCTCTAAACCTTTTCAAGATTTCTGTGACTTGAAAGGCATAAAGAGAGAGTTGAATTCCCCATATAATCCTCCACAGAATGGTGTTGTAGAGACGATGAATTGTATAATTCAGGAAAAGTTCCGTAGCATGTTGTCGAATGCTAATTTACCTAATGGGTTTTGGGCTGAAGCATTAGCTACTGCTGTCCATCTCATTAATAGGTCTCCAAACAAGGTTTTGGACACGAAGGTTCCTGAAGAGATTTGGTCAGGAAAGCCACCTTCTTACAAGCATCTTAGAGTCTTTGGCTGTGAAGCTTATTGCTAGATTCCAAGAGTTTCGTGATAAGTTGGCTCCCAAGTCAAAGAAGTGCATATTTCTTGGCTATGGTGCATCGAGCGAGATGGGATATCGTTTGTGGGATCCACAGGCCAAAAAGATTGTTCACAGCAATGACGTTTACTTCAATGAAGAAAAGATGCATAAGAGACCTATTCCTACAATAGAAATACGGAGAGTAATATTTCAAGAGGATGGAGTTGTGCATAATAGAGACATTGCACATAATGCTAGACAAGAAGGACAGAATGCTCCCATTGCTCAATCATCAGGAAGATAGAGTGGAACCACAGGCTCCTGAGGCTCAGCCTGTTTTGAGGAGGTCCACTAGAGCACATAGACCTCCTAAGAGATATGTTCCATCTCTAGATTATGTCATGTTGACAGATTGCGAGGAGCCCTCCTGCTATGAAGAAGCTATGTTGAAAGATGACAAGCTGAAGTGGGAGAGAGCTATGCAATCGGAAATGGACTCGCTGCATAAGAATTCCACTTGGGAATTGGTACATTTGCCTGATGGTAAAAGGGCTTTACCGTGCAAATGGGTTTATAAGTTGAAGGTCATAGCTAATGATGGCTAAAATTAGTTTTCTTCTGGTCTTCTTTGGCAATGCGGATTTGAAAATACCCAGAATACCCATCCCAGACTGTATATCTCTTATGCCCCGCAACTTCATTAAGAATTTCATCCTGAAATGGGAAGTGAAAGTGATCCCTCTTCATGGCTATGTTCAATGGTTTATAATCCACACAAACTCTCCACTTACCATTTTTTTTGGTGTCACCACCACTGGGGAGACCCACTCTGAATTCTCTACAGGATAAATAAAACATGCTCCTAACAACTTGTTGACCTCAGCCAAGAGTGCATCCCTCTACACTACTCCCAACCTTCTCAACTTTTGGGCGAGACTGGCTTACTTCTAGGCCGCAAATCAATCCTATGCTCGATGGCATCTACTCCAACTATTTGGGCATAATCTGTAATGAACATATTTGGGTACTTCTTTAGCATTATTAGGTATTCCTCTCGCTCTTTTGGTGTAAGGTCTTCTGCCAACATCTTTAGTAACCGTCTCTCTAACTCTTTCATCACGCCTTGTTAGGTTCCTTGTGACCAAATGTCAACCTCATTATATCTAACGAGCTACTCTCCTCCTCCTCATCATGAGATGAGTCCTCCTCACTCTATGTTTTGGAATAAGTGCTTGTTTCTTCATCTATAGTTGTTTCATACCTCATGTCCAGTTCCTTACCATTTTTTCATATCACAAGTTATGCGACGAGCATGAGCCCCTTTGGCTCCATTTGGTTTTATCACTAACGTCTCGTTCCCCCATTTTTGGTCTACATTCATTGCCTATAAGCCATGGTCTACCTAAGATTATGGGGTAGCCCTCCCCCTTGCTTGAGATTACGTACATATCTATAAGAACCTCAATATCACATACTTTCACCTTTAGATTGTTAATTACTCCTAAGCATTTGATGCTTGAGTTATTTGCTAAGGTTATCCTAAAACATGAAGGGGAACTTATCTCGAGCTTTAATCTATGCATGAGTCTTTCAATCATTACACACATCTATGCACCCCCATCAATGTAAGCCCTAGAAACCTTGAATCCTTGTACCCAAGCATCTATTACAAGAACAACATCTCCCTTTGAGCTAGTTTTAATCAACCCACCTGGCCTTGCTATCTTTTTCTTTGACCTCCGGGTGCTTGACAACTTTGACCATTGCTTTCTAAGTAATGGTGATAATTCTAAGAGTTGTGGATAAGTTATATTTGGTTTTTAGATCCCTAAGTCTTCTATCAAGCTGTAGGACTCATAAATCTCTCCTAGAGCAAAGTCCTTAATCTTGATCTTTCTCCACTAAAGCTGTGGAAAGAAATATGCAATGGGGCATGGAAAAATTTCAGGATCTGTTGCTTGCCTTTTTAAATAACACAGATTATGTACACTTGCAATGTGCTTTAAAATATATGAGTGACATAACAAAGAGATAGTTTGTTGGGGCATTACATTTTTCAATGAACTCACCATGCGTTGGTGCAATAGAGTTCTTTACAGTGATGGTTTTTTTCAGCAAGGGAGATGCCTTTGAAGGACTTACAGATACTTTAGCTCCAGGTACACAGGCCACAGTATTGGATTGTGGACTTCTTGATATAGATTTTGATTTGATTAAAAATATTCCAAATGTTGAGTTTCTAAGAATCAAGAAGAAACTTCTAATCAAGCAATGTGTTCATAAGTATTGTGTCCAAGGTTGCAAGCTTGTTGATCTATTCAGTAATGGTGATATAACAAATGTGGGACTAGAATTGAAAAAGAAAGTGATATGCCTAGCGGAGAGTATTGAAGATCAAAGAAAGTTGGGAACAAAGCTTCTTGACTTTGCAAAGTCCAGTAATGAAATCAAAACATGGGCTGGAATTCCGGATGAGAAACCAGATCAACCCCCAGAGCCTATAGTCAACAATCAAAGGACTACTAGAGAAAGACCAAGCCATGGTGTAGTTAGCTCAGCTAAAGATTATTTAGATTTTGAAAAAAGTATGTAACTTGTTTATGGGCTTTCTTGTATCATTAATAATTTTATTTGGTGTTGGTTTTCTTGTATATTTAATTCTCTTGATTTTATACAATGCTTTTATTTTTCAATTGGGGTTTGGGGACCAAGTGGTCAATCTAAAAAATCATCATTGATAAATAGTATTTATGCACTCCTCTACTATAATGGTTAAGTGGTTGATCTATATGCATTCAATAGTGAAATCCACCACATGGTCTTCACCGCTATAGTGCCCAAGTGATGAATCTAATTCTCTTCAATTTTAGAATGGTCATGTGGTGGGGATGAAAATACTCATCTGGGATCTAGAGTGGCCAAGTGGTGGATCTAGAAGTCCTCTTTAGTGATATATAATAGTAGAATGGCCAATTGGTCACCATGGTTGAAAGCCACTACCATAAATATTAATTTTAAAGAATATGGTCATATATGTGTACAAACCTTATGCAAAATAGCAACTGGCCAAGGTTATTTGTTGACTATGAGTTTCTTAACATTATGTCAATCTTACAAAAGCTTTTCATAGATTTGTTCAAATACTATTCTTTGCTGATTATGTATCACGATAGAGAGTTATAGTCATAATAATGTGCTCATTGTGTTAATCGCCATTTTTGTTGTATCTCACTTTTTTCTTTTAGTTTTTCAATCAAAATAGGTTATTAAATATCATAATGCATGATTCAACTCATAGATCTTGAGGTAGTTAATGGTTCTTATTAAGTACAATGATGTCATAGATTGAGAAAATTCAATAGGTAGCTCCATTGCAATCAAGTAAACTAATATATTAATCTAAGTACAATGATATGTTAGTGAGAACTACTGAGCATGTTGCCCAATGACAAATCTAAGGCATCGATAATGCCATTGGCCTTCTTTGTGCAGACCTCAACAACCAAGGCCTTATACTCTCGATTCAATTTAAAAAAATTATATACATTCTATGATATTTTAAAAGTGCACAACACACACTTCATACTATTCATCATGTTCTACATAAGGCATGTAATGTGGTACATATGGGCATAGGGCAAAGCATAGTGTCCACTCCACTAATGAAAAAATAATATACAAACAGAATAAGAACCTTCATCACAACTGTCATTGGGGGAGGTTGGATTGCATTGGGGGTCTCAGTAGGAGAAGAGGCATGGTAGGATGTGAGTTGGTGGATCTCCATTTAGTGCAGTTGTCATGTCAATATTTTGATATCCCTTTGGAGGTCCCAATCTAATGATGCTACTTCTAATGGGGCTTAGGAAGCATGTTTGAGCTATGTTGCTAGATCCGACTTTACCTCTTTTATCTCACATGAGGCCCCTTGAAATGCTAAGGTAAAATCATCCCTCATGATGGTGATTGAGCTATTGTGAATGTCCTCTAGGTACAATCGAGGCATTCGAGAACTGAAATCAATAGGCTATCCCAAAACAGAGTGCATATACAACATCTTTGCACAACATCTTTGCACACCATAAGGGACAGTCCATTGGCAAACGAGGTGATCCTTAACATCAAGTTATATCTTCTCTGCATTAGACTTTCTATTGACATCGAAGTAATATGTTAGCTTAGTGTCCATTTCATGATGTCATCTTCAGGCATGCCTCTCCAAATGGACTTCAGCTTCTTGTGATCAACAGTACTATTGATGTCTTTCCATTGCACTCCTATGGGGATGGCCCACACTCAGAGCACCACACTGCAATATAAGTGATATCATTTAAACCTACACCCTAAGCCAAGGCTTTTAGGCTCTCAAAAGCACATTTGGCTCTTTCTCAATTGTCTCCTATCCTTTAAGAATAAAAATATCCTGTCAACATGGGCACTTTAGATTATCACCAGAACACTTCAAAGTATTTGAAACAAGACACTTTTGTAGACCACTTTAAACTGTCATAGACCACACCATTGGATATAAACAAGAACCAATATGTTAAGTTCAACCATGGCTACAAAAAAGAACCAATAAGTTAAGCTAGATGATACTTTTATAGAGCATATTAAATTATCAATGACCACACAATTAAACCATGTCATAATACACTTTGAGTATCTAAGAAAGACACTAAAAACAACCTAAGTAGTGTTGAGATATCAAGCTCAACATGTGGTTTGTTAGGATGACTTCTTGCCCACATTTATCACTAGCACATGGTAGTGGATACGAGGATCTTTGCCAATGAATCTACAGTTGTAGTTCACCGACTGGTCTACCTACTGAGAGTGATGGCACACTTATCTTGCCAGCTCACTCACTAGTGGTTTAACATTGACCATTGTACATACTTCTATTTATGTCGTAATATCTTTTATGTTTTGTAGAACTTACTTATCATTTTGTATGTGATGAAGAACAAGAAGAAGTAGATTTTAGCCTCCTTCCTTGTGCACTTTTCTTGTGTATGTGTATGTGCTTGCAAGAGCTCAACCTCTATCCTTCTCTATCTCTTTTCATGGTATCAAAACCTTGTGTGGCTAAGGATCTATGAGAGGCAAGCAGGAGTAGTGGAAGAAGCAATTGAGAGTTAGGATTTCATCATTCTCCCCCCTCACGTGCTTAGTACTACACCCCTCGGGATTTCTCAAGAGACCCTAGTGATGACCTCTCCGATATTGAGGAGATCCTATTGGGGTAAAGGCCAAAGTGGTTGGGTGCCCATCTAACTCACTAACCCTAATACATGTGTACACTCTATACTCATTCTTTTAGTAATAGAGCAATAAGGTCTGGCTCATACATTGTGATCTAGGGAACCACAAAACCTTGTGTCTTCATCTCCTTCTTCACGCACACACCATGCACCACACAGCTCTCACAATTGGTATCAGAGTAGGTGGGAGCCTCTGCATAGTGCCGCAGGGCTGCACAGGTAACTTCCTCTGTTTGCCCTCAGATTTGGTGAGCGCAAAGAGGGTTGTAAGGTTTGGGCTCGTTTTGGCCTCCATTTGCAGCTATTAAGCTCAAAACATGTCATTTCGGCGGTTTCTGCTAACAGGTCGATTTTTTGTAATTTCTCCATATTTGGGGTTTTTCATCGATTCGACCAGTGTTCGGTGATCGAATGCTATACTAGCATTCTTGTCTACATAGGTTGCAGGTTTCTCTTTCGACATTACAGATTTGGTGGTGCTGTAGATTATTGTAGGGTGTGCATATTTGCAGATTTCTTGACATCTATAACTATGTTCAGTATATGCATAAACAATTGATGTATTTGACATTGTGGGTCCACTTTTTGGACAAACCACTACTGTGGTTCATGGTCAGATTTATTGTGGAGATGTATAAACATTGTGGTTATGATGTATCATGGCAAATATATGTAGCCTTTTGTGAGGATCGTGGTGAGGTTTTGTGAAGCTGGCTGGTACCTGAAGTAGAAGCGAACCAGTTTGGTGGATTAGGTATTGGAGCGATCCCCCGACTAGCCTCTCCAAAGACCTCACATGCTTTATGCTGCGGGATCACGGATGTATGATATTTATGGACAGGACAGTTTTAGTGTGCATTTGCTTTCTACCATGTGGCATTGTGTCAGAGATGTAGTCATTATATGCCTGTCCATTTTTTGTTAGTGACAGTTAATGTGTTAGAGATAGCCAATTTTGCCCTATACAGCTTATCAGCATTACACAATTTTATGCCTAGTTTTTTGGGCCAGATTTTAGGTCACCAAATTCAACATTGGATGGTAGAGTTCCTAAAGAGGCTTGGACAAGAACAAAGCCTTCATATGACCACTTACGTGTGTTTGGCTGTGAAGCTTATGTGCATGTTCCTAGAGAGAAAGGTAGTAAGCTAGAGCCAAAGTCTAGAAAATGCATTTTCATGGGCTATGGAGAAAGTGGCAAAATGGGATATCGTGTGTGGCATCCAGAGGCTAGGAAAATGGTTCGCAATAGCCATGTTATTTTCAATGAGAATAAGATGCATAAACAACTTAAGGAATTGGAAACTCGAAAGGTAGCATCCCACGATATCATGCCACCGATTGTCTTGCCACAAAGGACAAATTTTTAGTCACCAAGTGTGCAGAAGAGAGAAGGCTCTAGCAATGACCATTCTAGTCAACAAGAGGAAAGGATTGTTGGTTCACCAGTGTAGAGATGAATGGTGCCAAGTGATAGATGGAGGCTGAAACGCCAACTCAAGAAGAGCTAGTGGTACTGAGAATGTCTACTTGTGTTTCTCATCCCCCTGAGAGATTTGTACATAGCTTAGATTATGTCATGCTAACGGATTGTGGAGAGCCGTCTTGTTGTTACAAAGAGGCCATGAGCAGAGATGACAAGCTTAAGTGGAGCAAGCTATGGAGTCAAAAATGGATTCTATTGAGAAGAATCAGACTTGGGAGCTAGTTTCTTTACCACAGGGTAAAAATGCTTTGCCATCTAAGTGGGTCTACAAGTTGAAGGTCACAAGTGACAATGCAAAACCAAAGTACAAGGCTCATTTGATAGCTTAAGATTTTAAGCAAGAAAAAGGTGTTGATTTTGATGAAATCTTTTCATCTGTCGTGAAGATGACTACTCTTTGCACAATGCTTGCCTTGGTAGCTAAAGAAGACGTGGATCTTGTACAATTAGATGTCAAGACAGCTTTCTTGCATGGTGACCTACATGATGAGATCTACATGCAGCGGTTAGAGGGCTTCATACAGAAGGGCAAAGAAAAGCTTGTTTGAGAAAAGCTTGTATGGCTTAAAACAAGCCCCACGTGAATGGTATAACAAGTTTGATGCCTTTATGCAGTCTCAAGGTTATGCTCGAAGTGAGACAGATCACTGCTTATACACTAAAAGGGTCAAGGATGGCAAACTTATTGTGTTAATTCTTTATGTGGATGATATGCTAATCGTCGCAAGGAGAAGTGGTTATGAGATTGATGCTCTTAAGAAAAGGTTAATGGATGCATTTGAGATGAAAGATTTGGGAGATACAAATCATATCCTTGGTATGCCAATAATCCAAGATAGAACAAAGAGATTACTCTATCTATCTCAGAAAGATTATGTCTGTGCAAAGTCTTGCAATGTTTTAATATGGAGGGGGGAAAGGCAATTCACACTCCGTTGCCTCCATATGTGAAACTTTGTGCAAAGGATGGTCTCAAATTTGATGTGGAAAAGGCTAAAATGGCCAAGGTTCCTTATGCATCATGCATGGGCAGTCTAATTTATGCCATGATTGCTACTCATCCAGACATTGCATTTGCAGTGGGAGTTGTGAGTAGATATATGTCAGACCCTATAAAGAAGCATTGGGAAGTAGTGAAAGGCATCTTGAGGTACTTGAGTGGTAAAAAGGACATGTGCATATGCTCTGGTAAAAGCAATAGTGGTGTACTTGGTTACACAGACTTGGATTATGCAAGCAATTCTGATAATAGAAGGTCAGCTATAGGATACATTTTCACATTATATGGCGGTGCAATATCTTGGATGTCACGCCTACAAAAATGTGTGGCATTATCTACCACTGAGGCAGAGTACGTTGCAGCTACAGAAGCGTGCAAAGAAGCTATATGGTGGGCTGATTCGTCTAGTGGGAGATTTGGGCCTTGGAGATGACATGCCAATTTTGCATAGTGTGCCATTATGTTGGCAAAGAATCATGTGTTCCATGTAAAGACCAAGCACATTGAGCTGAAGTATCATTTTCTTCGTCAAGTGCTTGAGGACAAGCATCTTGAGAGCTGGTCAAAGTACATACAGATAATAACCCTGTAGATTTTCTCACGAAGAGTCTACCATCCGACAGGTTTGCACATTGTCGAGAGTTGATGGGCATTGGGTGAGGATATGGTACCTCGCTGTGTACATATATTCTTTTCTACTAACATGTCTCCATTAAAGGCACATTGGCCTTTACGTGGGAGGTTGTTGTGGTAAAGGCCAAAGTGGTCATGTGTACACTCTATACTCATTCTTTTAGTAATAGAGCAATAAGGTGTGGCTCATACATTTTGAGATAGGGCAACACAAAACCTTGTGTCTTCATCTCCTTCTTCATGCACACACCATGCACCATATAGCTCTCATAGATTCTTGTAGGAGATTGTGTGTGGCTCAGGGTTCCGTATAGTTCTTTGGACTCCACTCTTTTGGCCAAAAATTCATTTCACGTGCGTTTTGACCTCCATTTTTGAGTTAGAGTGTGTTCGCATGTAGTAACTCATAGGTTTGGGTTTTTATAAATCTCTATTTTTGGTGTTGCAGGAAGCTTGATTGAAGCTATAGTATTAACAACTACTATTTAGTCGTGTGATATAGCGTATTGGGCTGCCTCTCCGCCGCCGTGCCGCTACACAGTGCTCGATCGCTCTCTCACTCTCTCTCTCTCTCTCTCTCTCACACACACGCAGGAGAAGGAAACCAAAGAGATAAGGCAAGAGCACTCTTGTATTCACAACACATGAGAATGAGGATTTTAGGGTTACATTTGGCTCTTATAGGTGACTTGGCCGTTCACACTTGGGCGCCCATACATGGCCGGCCGATCCTAACCCTTATCCTACTGATATTCAAGGTGCGCCTCTCATCGGCGATCACCCAATCCCTTCATCCTTTACATATGGTGCCGACAAGCCCGGCCCATGACTCAGAATAGTTAAACTAATTACATGACGTAAAACATAGTACGTCTCATTGTCCGACCGTCATAGGTTAACATGCCCCCCTTCCTGATGTAGATTCTGTCCTCCGGAAGCTATGGTATGGTAAGCTCGAGAGGGTTGTTGTGGTAGACCGTCTGCAAAACAGGGAAGTAGAGTGAAAGTATGCTCGAATTCAAAAGATATAAAGTGTATAAATTCAAGCATGTTAGACCACAATGGATGTTGCTATGAGAACTTAGTTTAAGGGTCACATGAATGAGCTAGTGTAGCAAATTAACAGGAGTTTAAAATTATTGAAAGTAAATCAAGAGTTAGCAAGGTGTCAAAGGTTAATCATGGTTTATAACTGGCCTAAGTCAAGGAAAATAACCAAGCTTAATAAATAAACAGATGACCACACTGTGTCTACTCTAAGAACAAGTTAATACCACGAACCTAGGGACACAAGAAACATCAGAGTTACAGGAGCCTTTTGCCTTTATTTCTTTATGCACGTGACAATTTTTATTCACAATGGCGACCTTCCTAAAGCAAAACTAACATCGATCCTGGTACCATGTTTAACACAAGGCATTATCCAGGAATCTATTAGTTCACCTTAGGCAAGGCTACCCCCTACCAACCAAGGCATCGGTCTGGAGTAGAATACTCCTCGCCTACCAAGTATCAATAAGGCGATAGGCCAACATTAAAGCACATCATAGACTTGTATTGCCATTTATTGTAGGCTTTTTTTTTAAATTTTCGCTCTCCTGAACTATAATTTGTCTTGCATCCTTTCGACAAAGAGGTAATAGCTATGTCCTAGAGGTCCACACACACATGGCCAGGTGTCAAACATTAAGATGGTTTGACCCTAGACCTAAGACAATCGTATTCCAAGGTTAACTAAAGACATCATGCTGCCTAGGAATATTTCTAATAAAGTTAAGCTCATTAATGATTTACACTAGCATGCAAGCAACTTCAAAAACTAAGTAGTACATTGACAATTCCCATGTGGTCATGCATTATAGTTTATGCAATTAATTGAACAGTAAAAACGAAAGAGAGTGGGTATGGAAGAATTACACCTGTAATTGGAGATCTCCTTGATTTGACGAGACAGGTTGCATTTTGATGTAGATATATTTTGATGAACGTTGCGGCAATCTCAGGACTTGAAAGCGAACCCACCTCAAACTTTTTAACCTGTACAATCAACTAACAAGCACTATACCTCGAGAGGCACATCAGTGTGAAAAATTAAAGACTCGTTTAAGGAATCCAAACAAGAAAAAACTTGAAAACATTAACCTACCTACCAGTCACCACACTACTACTGAGGATATGGTAAGAGGATGTTGTAGAGTCCTGGCTCTAGCCCTAAGGCTAAGCCTCTATCCGCATCATCCAAATAAATAAAGTCCACCTCAGTAGTGCCATGAGTTTCATCCGTCCATTCATCATTGTCAGATATTTCCTTTTCAATTTCCCATCCACATAAACTCATCAAGAATGTAACCATGCGAGGATAGTCATCTTGTGGAAAAGGAAAGCATTGGGCTAATGGGGATATGTCCTCTACGGAGTAGGGGTCAGTCATGGTCAATAGGCGAATTAGCCATTCTAATTCCTCAACATTTTCCTCTCTGGCTAGTACAGCTATATGATCCCATTCAGTTTCAATAACAGGATAGCACATGTGAAATATCTGAGAAAGGTATAGATGATACCTCTCACCAAAGGTGGGAGTGGATGAAGTGTATGATGATCGTGCATCTGCCATATCTGCAAACACAAATATAGCATCAGTAGGTTTATGACAGGTCAATCTAGTTCTTGATTGTATACGGATATTTATCCTCTTTTTGTGCTCTTGCTCTTTTTACTATTTTTTGTTTTTCTTTTCTTTGTTTTTTTTTTTAAATGTATGAAGCTATATATATACACCCCCTTGAATTTGGCAATTACATGGTCAGGGGGGAGAAGGTTAAGGAGGAAGCATTAGAATGTCGAGCGTGAGTACATGCTCCCCCTTTCCTTGGGTAGATCATATTATTTGCAATGATGTAGCAGCCTCTTGGAACCAATTTGTCCAGCGGGTCATAGGTTGTGATGTGGGCAGATAGCTTTTTATGACCCTTATGGCCACATCCAATTGCAGAGATGGTAGTGTACGCTCCCATTGACGAATGGAGGAAATGGTTTCCGACGATACTATTACAAGGGGAGACGTAGACTCATCGATTTTTTGTTGGGTGTTGACAAGAGTAGGTGTAGAGCATGTAGAAACTTCTATATGAGTGTGTGCCTGGCATGAGGAGCTAGAAGCTTCATGTGGATCCCCCCTTCCTGAGCTAGGTGGTAATGATCGATATCGTTTGGGAATCCAAACTAACTCTGGAAGAAGTGGTGCGGAGCACTCTATTACCTTTCCCTTACCACGGTCTTGAATTGTCGTCGGGGTGGCAACATTTGGTTTGCAAGGTTTTACAAGTGATGTAGAGGGATTCAGCTTATGTTTAGGGACCCAAATCTGGTCATTCCCCTCGTAGTACCCTTGGGCTACTAATAATTTTTTAGGGATCCATCGTGATATTACATTGCCTTTTCTCGGGTGGGTAGTTGCTTTCTTCCTACGAGGCTTCTTGTCTGAACGAGATTGAGCTGGGGGAGTAGCTGTTAACGAAGCTTTAGGGACCCATTTGTATATACTCTTTGGCATAGGGAGCGGAGCCTTAGAGACCACACTGCTTGTTTCCACTCTTGGCGTTGAAGCGTTAGAGGGGTGGCAAACAATCAAAGATGGTTTTGCCACTGGACTTTGTGATTTTTCATTATCTAGCATTTGAGTTGATGACTTAGGTGCGGGATTTTGAGCAATTAGACTGAGTGTTGGTTCTTGCATTGTGACTCGTCTAGTTGCCCAATCGATATTGCACTTGGTGGCCATCATCCATTTGCGCCCTAAGTTTACAGTCCCTGCCATGGTACCTGCAGGCATAACCAAAAAGCTTTGAATTACGGTCCCCTTATCATAGGCTACCGGAGTGTGCAGAATTCCTGAGACAGGGGTTTTCTTCTTGTTGATACCTTGAACTTGGATAGCACTCTTGGATAAAGGTGGTTTTCCAAGTTGACACCACATGCCATATGATAGCAAATTGTGTTGATGAGCTCCTGTATCCAATAATGCATTATACAGCACCTCCCCGTAAGGACTCTGTAACTCAATTGGGTATCTTAGAGGTGGGTCAGATTCCAGTGCATCCTCCTCTGCTTCCTCGAAAAATACTTGCGTAATTCCCAAGTTGGCTTCTCGTTGTCGCCTAGCACGCTGTTGACGTTCTTTGGCTTTGACTCTCGCTTGTATCTTTTTAAGCTCAGCTTGTTCTTTAGCTGCCTTCTTTTGATGGATTGCATGTAACTCCTCTTGGCTCAGGGGGTCATAGTATCTTTTGAATTTACTCCCATTAAGGAATCCAATGGTTTCAACTCCGTCGAGAGTCTCCACTCGGATGGTACCTTGTGGGGTAATTTCACATACTCTATACGGTCCCTTACCAGCATATTTGAGCTTCTTCTTTTCGTTACGCACTCCATACATCAGGACTTTATCCCCAACCTTGATGTCTTTGTCCTTCAGGTGGCGATCAAACCATTTTTTCCTTCTATCCTTCTCCACAAGGGCATTGTACACAGCCAATTGTCTTTCTTCGTTTAGCCGCTCAAGGATATACAGACGCTCTGCTAAGGGATTACCATCCCAACCCTCTTGAGTAGCAACACGAAGACTAGGAATGACAAATTCCCACGGCATGACTGCTTCTTGGCCATATACCATTTTGAATGGTGTGCAATTAATAGCCACTTTGTACGCAGTATGATAGGCCCATAAAGCTGTTGTAAGCTTTAGATCCCAATCTGTGCGATGAGCTTCAACTGTCTTTGTCAAAACAGAGATTAATGTCTTGTTTGTACTCTCGGCTTGGCCATTCGCTTGCGGATAATAAGGAGTAGATTTATGATGGGATATCATGAAATTTGTTGTGAGCTCCTTAATCACGTCATTTATAAAATGCATCCCATTGTCGCTCACAAGTTCAAAAGGACAATCGAAGCGTGTGATTATATTTTCAAAGAGGAACTTGGCTATTGTCCTCGCATCTGCCTTACGTGTCGCTTTCGCTTCAGCCCATTTGGTCATATAGTCAGTGGCCACAATAATATAGCGAGATTGTGTGTTTCGGGCTGCTGGGCTAATTGGACCTACAAAGTCTAAACCCCACTTTTCAAATGGTTGGTTTACTTTGATTGGATGTAGGGGCATCTCTGATCTTTCCGTTGGGGTTTCTTGTATCGTTGGCATTCATCGCAACCCTTCACAAAGAGTGATGCATCTTGGAACATAGTGGGCCACCAATACCCCGATTGTAAGATCTTTCGCGCAGTTAAGTCTCCTGAGAAGTGACCACCGGCTACACCCATATGTGCCTCTTGCAAAATGTATAGATACTCATCCTCTCGGGCACAACGCCTAAGAACATCATCCTTTCCTCTTTTATAAAGAGTCCCGGCTATCAGGCAATAGGGTTCGCATTCTTTGATCAGCTTTCGAGCTAGATCTTTACGAAGCTCCTTGGGTGGAAAGCCATTAACCAAAAAGTTAACAATCTTCTCACTCCATTCAGGTATTGTCTCCACCATGAACAAGGAAGTGTCAGGCAAGTCATCATCAACCCCCGTAGGAGCCTCACCATTAGGTATGCGAGACAAATGATCAGCCATAACATGTTTCTTGCCAGGTCTCACAACAACAGTGAAATCAAACTCAAGAAGAATTAATAGCCATCGTGTGATTCTTCCTGTGGAGCATGGTTTGTTTACCAAATACAACAATGCTTGATGATCCACATAGAAAACAAACTTGGGGAGGTAATAACGAAATTTCCTTACTGCATATATCATTGCCAGCCCTTCTTGCTCCGTAGTGGTGTAGTTCATCTCAGCATCGTTCAACTGGCGACTGGCAAAGCTAATGGGGTAGTCTAGCTTGTGTTCTCCAGGTTGAGTTAACACACACCCAATAGCAAAGTTTGATGCATCAATATGCACATGGAAGAGTAAATCCCAGTTAGGCATTCTCAAGATTGGAGCACTCGCCAAGGCCTTCTTTAATAGCTCATAGTCACGGTCACATTCTTTGGTCCAAATAAACTCGATGAGAAGCTTATACAATGGTCGAGCTATCTCGGTGAAGAATAGAATAAATCTTCGATAATAACCAACGTGACCCATAAAGCGTTGGACTCCCTTGTAGTTGGTGGGTGGTGGCAATTTAAGAATGACCTTGATTTTACTCTCGTCCGTGGAAATCCCATTTTTGGACACTATATGTCCTAAGATAACTCCGTGTTTAACCCAGAATTGGCATTTGAAAGGATTCAAGGAGATGTGATATAATCTACACCTTTCAAATATTTTTCGTAAACACATCAGGTGCTCGTCCCAGGAGAAATGAACACAAAGATCATCTAAGAAAGCTTCACAGAAGTCCCTTAGATATTCCTTAAAGGTCGTGTTTATCAATCGTTGGAATGTTGCAGGTGCATTGGTCAAGCCAAAAGCCATGACGCGAAAGGCAAACACTCCAAACTCCGTGATAAATGCTGTTTTAGCTTGGTCCTCGACTGCAATTGTGATCTGATTGTAACCCGAGTACCCACCTAAAAAGCTATATGCCTTCTTGCCTGCCACTCTTTCAAGCACATGTTCAGAATATGGCAAGGGGTAATGATCCCTTCTGGTGGCTACATTAACCTTTTTGAGATCAACGCACACTCTGAGTTTCCCATTCTTCTTTGGTACGATGACTATCGGAGAAACCCATTCTGAGTACTCAATAGGGTATATGAATCCACATTTTACAAGCTTTTCAATTTCCTCTTGTACAATCTTTGCATACTTAGGATTCATTGGGTAGGGACATTGCTGGACTGGTTTAGCAGTGCTAATCATTGGAATCGTGTGTTGCACCACCGAGGGTGGGACACCCTTCATATCATGATATGTCCAAGCAAATATGTCCTTGAATTCTTTAAGAAGCTTCGTAAGTGCAGCTTCTTCCGCCTTGGTGAGGTCTTGAGCAATAAAAACTGGTTTAGACTCCTCACCCGGATCTGCTAAGTCTATCTCCTTAACTACCGTAGGGCCATCGTAGACACCGCTACTCCCATTGGTAGGCGTTCGTTGGGCTTTTGTGTAGACCACTTTACGTTCCCCTGTGGTGAATGATTTGAAATGCTCGGTGCGGGGTGTAAGTCTACTGGTTCTTGTTGTGCCAGGCTTTTTTCTTTCAATTCTGCTTCCTTTTGCTGCTGAGCCAACTCTTGGTTTTGCCGCCTTCTTGCAGTACGACTTAGTTTCGGCTTCTCTTTGATTTCTAATTGGGCGACGTCATGAGGTTGCGGAATACACCACATGACACTTTGGAGGTATTGTCCCCAATTATCTGCTAACTTCCGATGAGCATCAATGGCTCCTACATAACTAAGCCATTCTGCAGTGGATCTTTCCTTGTTTATTGCAGTGCGGACATTGGCTCGATAGCGTTGGCGCTTATGTCTCGTTTTCTTCTTACCAAGTTTTTGATTTTTGTTTCTATCAGATTCAAACTCACTTGGTCGTTCTTCACTTGTGTCCCCCTCACTTTCGGATGAACTGCAGGAGGTCACCGTCCTAGGCCTTGAGCACATTGCTTCCACATTTGGGTGAATATTTGATTCATCCCCCCCATCAGGCTCAGGGTCAGTTTCTTCTTGAGATTCATACTCAGAGTCTTTGCTACTTTCAGTGTCAGTGGAGTTTGTCACTTTCTTGCCATCAGGAGGAGTCAAGTGCATAACACCTATCATGTTTATTGGCACTAACGGTGGCATATCTTGCCCCTCTGGTGTTACCCAACTTGTGCCTCTATTTTCCCCATGCGTCTATGGTTGCCGCTAGGTGTACCCAATCCACGTTATCCAACTCAGTCATACCCGCCGGTAGGACATCCATATAAGGAGAATCTTTCCCATCATCCGTCTCTTTTTTGCATGTATAGCAATACCTTAATGGGACGGAGTGAATAGTAGTATCCGATCGATTATCAATGATAACCTTGCTTCCTAAAGGATGTGCACGACCATTCTCAAGATCAACTCGAATGACAGAGTCCTGGAATTGTAGATAGACATGGTTTTTCGACCAGTCATGCACCATTTGTGCTTTCCTCATGAAAGGACGTCCTAAGATCATTTGATATGACATAGGATGCTTGGAGAAATCCATTACAATGAAGGTATGTTTTACCTTGTATCCCAAGACCTTGATCTTAAGGTCCCTTAACATTCCAATAGGTTTAGCTATGGTTCCGTTTGCCATCTTAACCACTATGTTTGTGACTTTGAGGTGAGGTCTTCCCATGGATTCCCAACAGTTTTTAGTCACAATGCTCACTCCAGCACCACCATCAAGGATTCTCTTTAGAGTTAATCCCTTGGTAGTAATGGGGAGGGTTGCATTAGATTCGTTCCCTTCAAAGTACTGTCCCAACTTGTTAACAGGTATTTCAACGACCGAGTCTTCATCTAGGTTGGGTTGTAGATCCCAATGTTCCCCTTCATCTTGAAGCGTGTCAGGTCTATCCATATTTGCAAATTGTGGTAGCCCCGCCTTTAGTTCTCCATTGAGAAATGCCCGAAGAGCTAAGAATAGCTCAGGATCTCCGTATAACTTGGAGATAATTGTGGTTTTGATTTCAAAGGACATGAAATCCATTAACTTGGACACATTCAACGGTACTTTTCGAGACATCGCCCCTAGGGACTAGTGAAGATGGAATCACTTCCTCTTCGATGGGGTCAGGCATTCCCTCACTAAACATTCTTTCAAGCAAGAAGGGTGTTTGCCCACTTTCTGATGTCCTATCCTCACTTTCTTCCCAAATGATACTAGGTATAGCTAACGGTTTATGGTTCCTGTGAGGCTGAACTTGCATAGGAAACACTATGTCTGGAACTTTGATTTTTCCCGGGTTTGGCTCCAGTTCTCTTTGTGTTTCTTCCACTAAACCCCTTAAGTGTTGCACTTGTTCAATCTCCTCAACTGGGTTTGGGTAAGTTCCAATCTTTTTCTTGAGGGTTTTTGGCCCACGTGGCTTGTCTTGGGGAGTCTCAGTCAGTTTGGGCGGTCGAGAGGGCATTAACTGACTTGGTTGTGGGGCCGAGGAAGTTTCCTTCTGTTTCCCCTTTTTTATGTACTCGCTTGATTCTCCTTCGTTGAGCTCCCGAGTGGGTTCCTCCCTTAAGGTAGTGGCTTTGGTCCCCATGGTTTCTATTGAATCGGAATCATCTTCAGGATCATTCATATACACGGGGTCGTCTCCTGTCCCTATGTTAGTCTTTGAACTGGGCTTGGAGCTCGTGGCATTAAGCGATCTCTTTCGCCGTGTTTTCTTTTTCTTTGCTTGAGCGATTGATGCAGTATCCCTCTCTTCAAGAATGTAGTTTTGATTTTGAAGCATTGACCGTGTAACTACATTCGCGGGTACAACGGGTGTGGATCCTCGTGCTTGGTTGGTGACCTCAACCAAATTCAATGGCGTAATCTTGGGTGCATTAGGATTATGTGGACATTGAGCGATCAAATGATCTATGCCACAACGATTACATGTAAGTACCGGCATTCCCGATGTGCTCCCTTGATTTGGTTGCATCTGAGTAGCGATCTTCTGTAGCCTATTAGGGCACTCCGCTACACGATGCGGTCCACCACAATCATGGCATTGAAGAGGTGGTCTCCTCACCAAGGTATTAAGGTTTTTCCCTCTTGTGGCGAGAGCAGCCGCTTGATATACAGGCTTGACTTGCCCGAAATGATCCTCCATGTAGTACTGGGGAATCATTTCAAACGTATCAATCCCATATGAAACAGTGGGGTCTATCTCCTCTTCATAATCCCCACATGCACTATGTGACTCACAACCCAGCTGGTTTACAGGGGTAATCCTTGGATGTGGAGGTTGTGGTCCTAGCACTGGCGGTGGTAACGGCACAGACTGGACTACATTCGGATTCCTTGGGTGCTGTGACGGTTGCTCGACAGGTTGTGCAGGCATCAGCGCGGGTACTTGAGGTGTGTTTGACCAAGCTAGTGGTGCCTGATTTGCCAACATTCTCTTAAGTACTAGGCAATCTTTAGATTGATGGCCATACTTACCACATGCATTGCAATTCCCACTGAATTTGACTCTAAATGTGGGACATTCACTCATGCTATGTGGTCCTAAGCACACCGAACACCATTGTTGCTCTCTCCTTGGGTACATATGGCTATTCTGAGGAGCTCGATTACCCTTGAAGTATTCTTGGAGAGCCTTAGTAAGGTTGGTCAAAGACATTTCAGATATCTTGGGCTCCTTGGCAATAGGTTTCACCGTCATTGGCTCGTGCCCAGATACTTGCGAACTAACGGATTTTGTTTCCGAAGACACCTTTTTACCTGCAATCATCAAGTTGTCTTCTAACTGGATTGCATTGGCAGTGACTGCTTCCCACGTTGTAAGACCTCTAATGACTAGGCCATTGTAAATGTCCTCGTGGCGCAATCCTCGGATGAATCTATCGAGGAGTTGGTTGTTATTGAAGCGTTCATCGAGAGTGCAGCGAGAATTTAGATGCTTCAATCGACTTATAAAGTCTCTCACTGACTCCCCTTCCTCACGTTCAGCTTTTTGGAGTTGAGATGCTACTCCCCAAAGCACACCCTCACGTATGTATTCTTTCAAGAACAATCTCTTGAGAGTGGGGTAGTGAGTGCGCTCTTCAACCCTTAAGGTTCGATACCAATCTCCGGCCTTCCCACTCAAGGTTAAGCCTAAGGCTTTACACTTATGCAGCTCATTGTGCTCTTCCAAGGAATCACACACGTGTTCAAAGACTTCAATGTGCTTCCTAACATCCTCGTTACCACTGAAGTTTTGAGTGAGCTTAGCCACTTGTACTGCCTTGCTTCTAGGTTCTCTCTCAGGCATACTCCGCATGTTTTTTGCAATAGATCGTCCGATCGTCTGAGCAAACGCGGCGAGATCACCTAGGTGAGCAGGCATAGCTGGTGGAGGCACTTCTGGGATAGCCTGGCTGATAGGAGTTGGCGTTGGTCTGAGTATGTTGGCAAATGATGTAGGATATGATATGTGACTAGGCCTAGCTCCTCTTGGATAAGGGTGGTGATAAGGCGATCGTGGAGCATATGCCATTGGCATACTAAGAGGCGTAGGAGCTACATGAGCATGAGTAGAGATAGGTACATAGGGTCGATAGGCACTGGCACGCACTGTTGTAGGTACTATTCCACTAGGTAGCGGCGTCGTACTAACTACAGTGGTAACAGGTGCGCTTTCTGTCATGCTCATCATTGGGGTAGGCATTGTGGATTCCCTAATGGAAAGTTGAGCCAAGGTTGGAAAGCTAAAGTTACTGCTGGTGGGCTCAACCTGCATTGAGACTCCACGCGAAACAACATATGAAGGGTCTATGGGACTCACCGCCCAATTGTGATAGGGTTGGTTGTTTGGCCTTGCCCGTATCCAAAAACCTCATAGGGCCAGTGGAAACTAGGTTCACTCCCCTATTTTGCCTCTCAATTTGGATAATTCTGCTGTTGCTCTTCTAGATTAGTGGCGCTAGATGTAGATCGTAGGACTTCTAACCAACCCACATGGTATGTGTAACCCGTGTATAGGTCAGTTAGAGTCTCTGTGTGTAGATCATATTCCCAATTTTCATTGAGAAATATCCCATCGAGACTTGGTGTGCCAAACGGTTCTCTTGAAGTGGACGCAATGTCACTTCTTATGGATTGGCTTCTAGGGACCTCTACTTTAGGAAGAGCATCGGAATGTGGTAGCTCAGTAGGGCCCTCATTAAACGAAGTGGGTAGAATATCCACATGGACACTCTTTGGGAGGGTAGGGTCTACATAAGATGTGAATGGCAAATCTACTACCCCTCCTTCCTCATTTACTTCGCTTATCGCATGTTCAGAGCGTGTAGCTCTACTAAAGGTCTTTATTAGATGACTAAACATGCTAGATCCGGGTTGTGGGACCCACACTGGCATGTTTTGGCTTGTCTCCTCAGGGTTCTTGGTAGGGTGCCCTTCCATGGCTTCTGAGTCAGAGGACGAGTCACTATCCACTATTCGTGGATCTTGGGTTGCACTCCCTTGGGTTCCAGCCGAAGGCCAACGTGGAGGAATGGTGTGAGCCTGCGTAAACTGAAACGCTTTCTAGTGGTTCAGGCTCTAGCACCCGACCAGAACGTAGATGCATGTGACGTGGTTACCCCACGTGCGTTGGTAACTACCCTTGAAGCCCACACAAGTGGTTTCTTGGGTATTTCGCACCCCGTTTTTACTTATTTTTAGATTGTTTTTAACCCGTTTTTGACCCCCTTACTTATGCTCGAACTTGGACTAGGGCGTGTGATAGCTCGAAACGAGCGTATCGTTCAAAGGGTCCTAGCGTGCTTTACAGCACCGTGTTTGCCTATCTAGAGCTCCTGTAGTCCTCAAAACAGTCCGTTTCCCTTGGGGGAAGGGGCAAAAGCGTATTTGCTTGTGGAGGAAAGGTTGAGGGCTTTATCCCACATGCTCACTTTACTCCTTGGGGAGTGGGCTACATTTAGGGCACAACTTCCCATAAGCTCTCACTTGAAAGAAAGCTATGGAGGCTCACTCTCCTATATATATATATCAAAAGACCGAGACCGAGGCCGGGGCCGGGGTCGTGGGTCAATTGGGGTTCTTTCTTTTCAAAAAAATTTTCTCCAATTAGAAAATCTTTCCTCTCCACACGTTTGGTTCTTTCTTTTAAAAAATTTTAATTTTTAATTTTTAATTTTTTATATTTTTTTTAATTTTTAATTTTTGTTTTTTTTTGGAGATAAGTTTTCTAGGGTTTCTTTAGGGTTCAGCCTTGGCCGCGGCGCAGTTCGCACACAGCACAGATCTAGGGATTCAGAAATCCCCCCCCGCACGTAGATAACCAGATAACAGAACACACGCCCACACGCGGAACGAAAAAATAACAAAAGAAACAGAAATACAGAAGACAAATTGCAGAAACAGATTGCAAAACACAGAAACACCTCAACAACAAACACACAGTCGCTTTCCTACAGTGTAGATTAAACTTCACACAGCAGCCGAGCTGCAAACTGGAGCTTGGTGCAGGGCAACTCCCCGGCAGCGACGCCAAAAATGTGCGCTTTTGCCGCACAGGTCGTAGCTGGGGACACCGTATGCGAGCCACGAATGGCTGCAAGCATACAACCAGGGAAGGAAGCTCAAACAGAATGCAAAGGGTGTGTCACTCACCGCTTAACCGCCGCCTTGAAGGATTCCCGCGTCGCAGTGAAGAAGGAGCCGCCGTCTCGCCGCTCTACCGCCTCTCCGCCGTCGTGCCGCTACACAGTGCTCGATCGCTCTCTCACTCTCTCTGTCTCTCTCACACACACGCAGGAGAAGGAAACCAAAGAGATAAGGCAAGAGCACTCTTGTATTCACAACACATGAGAATGAGGATTTTAGGGTTACATTTGGCTCTTATAGGTGACTTGGCCGTTCACACGTGGGCGCCCATACATGGCCGGCCGATCCTAACCCTTATCCTACTGATATTCAAGGTGCGCCTCTCATCCGCGATCACCCAATCCCTTCATCCTTAACATATGGTGCCGACAAGCCCGGCCCATGACTCAGAATAGTTAAACTAATTACATGACGTAAAACATAGTACGTCTCATTGTCCGTCATCATAGGTTAACAATGGATTGTTATCTTGGTTAAATTAAGGTACAGGTACAACTCTCCCTGCCTTGACGCTGCCCCGTTCTTGTGCTTGTATAGCCGGACGACGGAGACGTTAGTAAAGCCCAGAGTTGGCCCATGGTATCCCTCATACCATTGGGAGAATGAGGTTTGCCGATTGAGACGAGTGATTGTGATGCTGCCTAGTTCTGAGGGCCCAGGCTAGTGCAGTGAATTAGCCCACCCTAGTGCGCAGACATCCCTCTGAGGGGCGGGAGGATCGAGCGATGGAGCCTGAGAGGGCAACAGGCCAACTTGAGTCCTCGCCCCAGCGGCGGGGGCCGACAATGAGGTGTATGGTCCTGTAGGGTTTTGCCCAGCATGTAGAGGCTGGAAGACCGAATTCTAGATCATCGGCGGTATAAAGGAAAAGAATAAGAGAGCCGGTTTGGCTTGCATGAAATTGATTCATGTAGAAACTTTTCTTTTAAATCTTATCTTGGCATGATTGTATTGTGTAAAGAGGCTGTCTTAACAAACCTTGTGAAAAGGACTTTAATTAAGGAACATGTTTATTTATGTCAAACAGTGTGGTAGGATTAATTAGAAAACAAATTGACACGTGAGTACGGTGGAAAGTGGGAGGATGGAATGCCCCGACGGCACCATCCTACGGACAGGTGGACCCGATTAGTCGGGTAGCTTTCCAACATATTAAGTGAAAGCCCTACGTTAGATAAATAGGTTCTCAAACAATTCTATTCTAGAAGACTAGGCCAGCGGCTGTGCCTTGCATGGATGAGGAAAAAAGCGGTCTCTAGAAATCAAGACTAGTAGTTGCCCAAATTATGATCAATTACCCTATGGGTGATTTGATTTTTAGAAGACCACGCTCCCCCTGCGGGATAGAACTAGGTCTTACCTATGAATCGTATCCTTGAATCTCTGTATGGTCAAGGTGTCGATGAGTAGGAAATTTTCTCTAAGATGAGACTTAGTGGACTATCTTAAGTGTTTCCCCTATTTTTTGGAAGGGGGGAACCTTATAAGTGGTATCAGAGCCGATCTTAGTTCCTAGGATTTGTTTTTCAAAGGTTAATTGTCAAGGGATTAAAACAAGTGATTGTTTATCATATGAGGACGAATCAATCATCTCTACTAGCCATAGAAGTAGTTTGAATATCCTCAAATGTTGAGACAATTATCCTATGAAATTGCTCTTGTATCTTGGGGGTGCACACGAGATATTTGTACAATAAATTTGAGAAATAAGATTGGGGAGAAAACCTTTTGTGAGGAAAACATAGGGTGATCAAATAAAGAAACTAGTGAGAGACTGAATGACTAGAAGAATAGACCGAAACTTTATTTAGAGAATTTTTTAGGATATCTCATTAATTTGTATATTATAAATTATTAAGATTATAACTCCATTAAGATTTGAATAGTTGACATGTGAATGCCATCCATTGGATACTTTACACTAGGACGATCATCCAAGATCTAGAACCCATCTCAGACAACAAACATGGGTCTAACTTCGTATGAGTAATTCCCAGAGGATCATGCTCTTAGCTGTGTTAATCCCAAGATACTAAGTGTGTAATTTTTAGAAAACTAATCATCTGAGATGTGTCAATCCTGATAATCTTTGGATGTGTCAATCCCAAGGTACCAGATGTGTAATTCTCAAAAAAATGAAGATCTCAGATGTATTAATCCTGACTGCCTTCAAATGTGGTGCTATGATAAGTATTGATAGTTTTGAACTTTTAATGGATACAATGAAAGAAGTAAGCTCACCCTTGCTTGCGTCTAAAAATCGTAAGAAATGCCAAATTAGTTGGAAGCATTGTTGTCAATCTAACCATTGGAGCTAGAAAGTTAGAAGCATTGTTGTCAATCTAACCACCACTGGAGCTAGAATCAGTTACGAGATGCCATGAAAGTACACCTTCGTGAAAGGTTTTGTCCTCTAGGATTTCGAGAGGATAAAATGAATGAATTTTTGGAGCTAACCCAAGAAGGAAAGACCCTAAAATAATACCACCAAACTTTTGTTAAACTTCTCCGATGTACTCCAGAGATGGATGAGGTAACTCTTCTCCATCGATTCATTTGGAAGCTTAATCTACCTTTGAATAACCTCATCAAGAATGTGATACCATCCTCTATTTCAGAAGCCTTAATTATAGCCAGAGACTATGATAAAGTTTTTAGAAAGTGTCGAGAAGGACATGAGTCCTTCCATGTTAATCAAGAAGAGGTCCCCTGATTCAAGAGGAACGTCAAGCCCACCCTTGGCTACAAGGAATCATGAGCTAGAGCAAAAATTAGGTCAAAAAATAGAGATAGTAGGATTAAAGATAATCAAATTCAACAAGTATTTCTATGAGTAAATAGAAGAGAATTGGTGCAAGATTTATGTGAAGTAATGTGCATGATGAATAGAGGTATTCTACAAGACGATACTAAGATTATGAAATTGCTATCATAGGTTAGATTGCGTAAAGGATTGATTCTCTTACGTTTTTCCATGATAATCTATTAAGTACCATGTTACATGGGGATATAGAATAAGGAATTCGAAGGTTCATACCATATGAGAGGTATATGGATACATGAAATTAGGATAATAAGGCCAATTAACTTTAGAATAATAAAGACCTTTTAGAGGCACAACAAAACGAGCCAAGCACATGAAATAAATGACTCTTTAAGAACAATATTTAGATAAAAGAAGATTTTTACCTAGTGGGGACACCACTTTGAAAGAGACAAGAGGATTTACTTAGATACTATCCCAGCTCGCGAGATGAGGACATCTCGAATCTTTTAAGTGGGGGGGATTGTAAGGTCCCTCCCAAGCCATGTATGTATGTGTCTCTTTTAATATAGATTTCAATAAGAAAGAGAGTGTAATTAGAGAAGAGTGAGACAACAAGGTCCCTCCCAAGCCATGTATGTATGTGTCTCTTTTAATATAGATTTCAATAAGAAAGAGAGTGTAATTAGAGAAGAGTGAGACAACAAGGCTAGAAACATTAGGAAAGTGTTAGAATAAAAATATTAGCTCCAAAAATCCTAAAAGAAATAAGAACATAAGAATAGTTCTATTAAGAGATAAGTATCCCCAAAAATAGAATTTAGAATTTAGGTGATAAGAGGTCATATTTAGAGTACTTTTACACATTTAGAGTCCATGCATATTAAAAATGTGGAAAAACAACGCTTTTCTAAAGATAGCACGTTTGTGGCTATATACAGATGTTTTTGCCTATTCTGCCCGCGTTGGCTTGTGTTGGAGCTCTATATATGGCTCACTCTACCTAACTTGGTCTCACCTATATATATGTATCTTGTCCTCAATATGAATCAGTCTTTGGGAGCGTACATGATGTGTCTCTTGTCTTGTCTCTTTCTCTCTACATTTCAACATGGTATCAGAGCATCTATAAGGGAAGCATCTATGTCTTCTTGTTAAATTCATGATTATAATTTCATGTCTTACAAGATTGTTCTTTGATTATGTGTTGTCTACATGATTTTATAGCTTAACTTGTTGTAATTAGAGTTGTTTCTTAATCATGTCCTTAATCGCAAGAAGCAAGGAGAGAAAGTTCAGGAAGGACTAAGGGCTACCCTAGCTAAGATTATCGCAGGATATGTAGGATCAGGACGACTCACACCAGCAGATGTCTGGTGCACGAGATGCAACAATCAAGGGCACACAAACAAGGAGTACCAATGAAGGACCACACATCAACTATGCACCATCTACTAAAGGCATAACCACACTACAGAGACATGTTACTATAACACACAAAATAGGATCCCAAGGGTGGCAGAAAGGTTGCAACAGCAAGCCCCCACCACTGTCAACCAAGTTACCAAAACACCCCAAATCAACAAACCATTTGGAAGAGGAGGTGGAAGACTTGAGGGATGTGGAAGACTCGGTCCCAAGGGAGTCTCCTTCTATTGCAATGGTCTAGGGCATAGACAAAATGATTGCCCCATATTTCAACAACATCAGCAGGAATTGTAGGAGGCAAGGTCACAAGGAAGCAAACACATAAGGCAATGATGTGGCTATGAACATGGTAATAATAGACCATGGGGCACGAAAGGAAAAGCCACCAGAAGTGACAGAAGTAACAAGATCACAAGGACATGCCAAGTTGCCAAAATGAATGAATGCCAAACCAGAACAGAGATAGAAGCTAGAGGAGTGGGCAACACAGCACACAGTGATCAGATAACCAAACTAGTGCAAAGTGCATAAGGAATGGTGAAGACAAGGCAAAAGGAAGAAGAGATTACAGTAGGAAAGAAGCTGGTTTGCGAGACAAGAGGGCAACGTGCACTGAAGTGCCAACCAGGACCAAGTGTAGCCCAAGGCAGTAGAAGCGTTTGGAGAGAGAAAAGAGAAGGATCTCCGAGAGGGATCAAGATAGGAATACAAACAAGAGGAAGTCAAGAACAAGAAAGAGAAGAAAAAGAGAGAGAAAGAAGGATGCATGGAAGACAAGGCATGCCACAGCTGATGAGGATAAAAGTAGCAAAGAATATGACTTGTGGGAGGATCTCAGCAAGATGAAATTAAATATCACTCAAGATCAAATGATGGACCTGGTTCCCAACTACAGGCAAAGGCTACTGTGTAGTAGGACATAATACCAAGTGAGAAACTGGCACAGATGTTGTTGTACGAATCGGAGAATCCGGCACAGCAAAATGTAGAAATGTGGAAACTATACAGGATAGTGATACCTCTATTCCAGAAGTGACCATCAAGATTAGAGGTGAGATAGTAACAAGAGTCATTCTGGACGGTGGATTAGATGTACACATAATATCAAATAGCCTAGCCAAAAAGCTGGGGATCATGAACATGCAACCTGCTCCATTCTAGATTTGCATGGCTAACTAAAGAAGTCGACCTATCAGGATAATCAAGGGAGAAAAGATAGAGGTGTCAGGATGCAGCTTCACCACTATTTTCATTGTTCTCAAGATGACTGAGATAGTAGTTGCATATCCCATGCTCTTAGGAAGGCCTTGGCTCTAGAGTGGAAGAATAAAACATAATTAGGAGATGGACAATATTACGATCAGAAAGGAAAATAAAAGGTATGTATCTTAGTGTGGTAGGAAAAGACAGGATAAGTTCAGGAAACCAACCAATTCATTCAGAAGCTCTGAACTACCTAGAGGGGGTAGAAGATGATGAAGAAGAGCAAATCTTGAAGGAGAATTCAGATTTGCTTTCCGTGTTTAAAGAAGACATAGAAAGGATTGTGCAGAGGTATGACCCAGAGGTTCTGGTAGCCCATCTTGAGGTGATGAAGAAGGAAGAAAGTGCTTGGGAAGAAGAAGAAGACACTCAGGATAGGGTGGAAGAACTATATGCATGACATTAAAGATCCATGGTGGCACTAAAATAGAAAGAAGATAAGCTTAGGAAACAAAATACCAGGGTAGAAGAAGATGAGCTTGAGGAGGTGAACCTAGGGGATGATGAGGAATCCAAGACAGTCACAATGAGTGCTAAATTGGATTAGGAATTCAGAGGGAGACTTCTAGATTTGTTGAATTCCTATAAGGACATCTTTTCTTGGAACTATTCTGACATGAAAGGGATTGATCCCATGGCTTCTATCAACACACAATTAATCTGAAAGAGGATGCAACCCCAATTAGGCAGAGCAGATATAGGATGAACCCAAACTATGCAAAACAGGTAAAAGAAGAAATTGATAAGATATTGAAAGTAGGGTACATCTATCCGATGGATTGGGAGGAATGGCTGTCACACCAATAGTCATTGTTCTAAAAAATAATGGGAAGCTTAGGGTGTGCAAATTGACTATCACAAGCTGAATACTTCCACTATATCCGACCATTGCCATTCATTGAGTCCTTGTTGGATGCTGTAGCTGGACATGAAACATATTCTTTTCTGGATGGATTTAGTGGGTACAATCAGGTACAAATGCCTCAGGATGACAAGGAAAAGACATCCTTTGTAACTGAATGGGGAGCATTTTCTTCCAATGTAATGACATTTGGGTTAAAAAATGCTCCTACTACATTCCAGAGAATGTTTTAGGAAATATTCTATGAACACATTACATACCTCACTATGTGTCTTGAAAAGTGCAGGAGGGCCAGACTAAGCCCAAATCTAGCCAACTGTGCATTCGTTTTGTAACCAATGGATCTCTCTTGGGCCAAATAGTGTCTACCATAGGCCATTGCATGACCTTCCCACATAAGTGCACCTCCCAGGGCAAAACCACTGGCATCAGTTACTACCTCAAAGGGTAGAGAGAAATCTGGCAGCAGCTTCAGAATGGGATTGGTTACCAAGGCAGTCTTCAGCTTATCAAAAGCACTCTGGCACCTGGCAGACCATTGAAATGGAATATTCTTCTTGATGAGAAGATTAGTCAGGGGGGAAGCTATGAGAGCATACTTTGGTATAAAAATTCTATACCAACCAATCAAGCCCAAGAATCCTCTAACTTCTTTCACTTTCTTTGGTTCAGGCCAATCTATGGCTGCTTGGACTGTTGCGAAATTTGGAGAAATTCCATCTTTTGATACCAGAAAGCCCAAGTATTCAACATGGTCGTCGGCAGAGAAAGTGCATTTGCTCTTTTTTAGAAAGAGTTGGTGCTTCCTTAGAATCTCAAGAACTTTTCTGACATGAGCTTCATGGTCAGCTGCATTCTTTGAGTAAATCAGAATATCATCAAAGAAAACAAGAACAAAATCATCCAAGTATTCTATGAGAATGTCCTGCATTAAGCGATTGAATGTAGCTAGGGCATTTGTCAATAACACCATATTGGGGAATATGGGAATTTCCCATAAGTTTGGGACACATGGTCAAAACTTTGGATTTTCCATAACTTGAATACCATTACTCCAAATTGTGCACTTTAAAGCTTAATAGATCCCTCTTTTCAAGCGGTTTCCAATGATAGGTCACATAATAGGGTTTTCAGAAACTTATAGACATGTTAATCCGGTCCCACCTTTTTAGTATTACAAAAATGGGACTTGGGAGATTCCCAAACTCACAAATATGGTGTTCAATCCAAACGGCATTAAGCGATTGAATGTAGCTGGGGCATTTGTTAATCCAAACGGCATGACAGTGAATTTATAATGTCCATACCGAGTAGTATTGATGGCTGTCTTCGGGATATCTTGCTCATTAATCCTGATCTGATAATATCCTCATTTGAGATCTATCTTTGTGAGGATCTGGGTTCCACTTAGCCTGTCCAGAAGCTCATCAATTCTGGGGATAGGATACTTATTCTTAACTGTTAGCTGATTGAGACCTCTGTAGTTCACACAAAGTCTTAGCGTTTCATCTTTCTTTTTCTGAAAGAGAACTGGCGCACCCCAAGGTGAAACACTGGGTCTTACAAACTCTTGTTCCAACAGCTGTCTAAGCTGTTCCTTGAGTTTGATGGCTTCAGGAACTGGCATTTTGTACGTGCGCAAGGTGTAAGATCCCTCTGCCCCTCCGCGCGAGGCAGGGTTTCTCACTTGGGGCCTCGCCCTTGAATGTCCGGGCACGAGACTAAGCTGGTGGTCACTCCAAAAAAATGAAACCGGGAAAAATTCCCATGCCCGGAAAGCAGGGACGATTCCACCTTTATGATTTTTTTAAATTTTTTTTCTAACGTGAACAGTTCTACGCTATCCTTCAACTGAATAAATCAGATAGAAGGAAACTATCACTAATATAATTTGATCATTTTAGTAAATTCAATGCTTTTTTCCTGATCAAGGTCAGGCACAGCCGTTGATCCACTTATTTGAAAAATTTATCAGGGAATTGTCTAACTATTCGTCGAATCCTAGTGTAATTCTAATATTTTTCAGTTTGATTATTAAAACTCCACTGATTCCAACCTAACCCCATCCGGCCCATGGGTTAGCCACCACCCTACCACTGGAATCGGGTGGAACCAAACAAGTACTCACCCATCCATAATTGAAATGCCTTTCTTAACTTTAGCTTTAGAAAACAGATACGCACACACTCCTCTTTATTAAACTTTAATAAAAACAATCCTTGATAAACAATTTACGGGTTATACATGTCATACTTCAAAATTTCTCATTGAGTCTCTGTTTCTCAACAAAACAGTATCACTCTAGACTCTCCGTTGAGACTAGCGAGTCAACAACGAGATCCAGTGATAGATTACAAAAAACATAGGTCCATCATATAATATCTTCCTCGACATACGCATGGATGTCCTCGGCACCGCGAGCCCGTGCATCGCCTGGTCAGAACCCTCCAGGATCCTCCTTAGGTGTCCTGGCACTTCACTCAGGGATCGCTTCGTCGGCCCTCGTCCATCGTACCGGCGAAAGCGCACCATTTTAACCATACCGAGGCTGGTCAAGACCTCGGCAAGCCTTGCCGCGTGAGCTGTCCCTCGAACACTCCCCGCCAGCTGTTGCAACCGAACTTCCCTTAGATAAACATATATGCCAAATGCTCCCTCAGCATTCTAGCGTAAGACAGTATTTTAAGAAGGCAGGGTTTCTATGCAAGTTTACAGTTTTGATTTTGTTTGAATACCATGAGTATATCTTAAATCCGTATCTCATTACTTCTAGATCCAGTTCTCAATTCTAAACAGAATTCCTCAAATTCTGTTAACTTGATCCTTAGATCAAAATCACAAATCTTAACTTAGTTTCAGATTCGGTGGGTGATTTGGGTACATTTTTCCTGAACTGGTACATCGTCATTGATTGAAACTGACGAAGGAATTCAGTCTTGGTCAATAGTCTGAGTCAGAGTTTAGGTCCTAAAATTATCTTTCTCGAAGGTACTATCTCAATTTCTCTTTTTTATTTTTCTAAAATTTCTTTCAATGAATATTTGTTACTGATTTCAAAAACATGGATTTCTTGAGGAATATTCATTTACGTCGATCTCCAATTAAAATTTATCTTTATGCATACTTCTATGCATTAAAATCAATTATGATAAAAGTAACACTTTTGATATAAAAAAAATTATCCTTTATGCATACTTCTATGCATGAAAATTAAAAATGATAAAAGTAACACTTTTGATATAAAAAAATTATCCTTTATGCATACTTCTATGCATGAAAATTAAAAATGATAAAAGTAACACTTTTGATATAAAAAAAATTATCCTTTATGCATACTTCTATGCATGAAAATTAAAAATGATAAAAGTAACACTTTTGATATAAAAAAATTATCCTTTATGCATACTTCTATGCATGAAAATTAAAAATGATAAAAGTAACACTTTTGATATAAAAAAAATTATCCTTTATGCATACTTCTATGCATGAAAATTAAAAATGATAAAAGTAACACTTTTGATATAAAAAAAATTATCCTTTATGCATACTTCTATGCATGAAAATTAAAAATGATAAAAGTAACACTTTTGATATAAAACAATTATCCTTTATGCATACTTCTATGCATGAAAATTAAAAATGATAAAAGTAACACTTTTGATATAAAACAATTATCCTTTATGCATACTTCTATGCATGAAATTTAAAAATTGATAAAAGTAACACTTTTATGTTAAAATAATAATCTTTTATGCATACCTCTATGCATGAAATCCAAATATGATAAAAGTAACACTTTTATGTTAAAATTATAATCTTTTATGCATACCTCTATGCATGAAATCCAAATATGATAAAAGTAACACTTTTATGTTAAAATAATAATCTTTTATGCATACCTCTATGCATGAAATCCAAATATGATAAAAGTAACACTTTTATGTTAAAATAATAATCTTTTATGCATACCTCTATGCATGAAAATCAATTATGCATAATATAAAAATTAATTTCTCTATGATTACAATGAATATCTTTCAATTAATCTAGGATGATAATTCCTAGAATATGGTAGGAAGTCCTCTTTTCATGCTTTGAATGAAATTATTTTATGCAAAATTTTTATAAAAATTTTGCCATAGCTCCGCTGCTATGACTGATAAATCTCAAATTTTCTAAGGGATAAAGCTTATCATTAAGGAAATAAATAGAATGATCCCTAATTGGATCATTAATCCATAATGTATTGAATATTCAATATTCATGAAATACATAAACTAAAAGCATAGAAAAAAAAACCATTAATTTGGCCTCAAGCATAGATTAATCTTGGATTAAGGAAAAGCTTTATGAAAAGCTTCATTTGGATTGAGAATGGGTCATGAGTATGACCATTTCTTGAGTGAGAGAGAGAAATTACATAAAAACCATTAGAATTAAGCATAAATGAAAATTTATGTAATTCTCATTAATCAATTTACTTCAATAGCATTCATCAAATTATGTAACTCTTCACTACCATTCATCAATTAACTTCAATAGCATTCAAAAAACCATTCCAATTAAGCTTCTCAAGCTTGAGAGGGGTTGAGAAGAGAGAAACATTGAGAAATTATAGAAAAGAATCAAAATTCACCATTTACTTTACAAATTACTTGATTCTTTGTTCATGGTAGAGGCCCCCAACCAATCAATTGGTTTAGTATGTTGATGGAGCCACCAATGGGGATTGAAGAAAGAGGGAAGTGCCAAAAACTAATGAATTATTAATGAATTCATAGTTCTTGGCTTAGGTGGAGTAGAGTAACAATGCATAAACACTATATATTTTTTCAACAAGGGGGAGGCTTCTATTTATAGGAAAAATTGAGCTCCTAACCAAACAAACTGATTCTAGAATTTTCTAAATCAGTTTGGTCAATTTTTGACCATTTTTAGGTCAGTTAAGCTAACTTTTTGGAGCTAGACTTGAATGAGGAGAGAGGAGAGATGAAATATCTCAACTTTTATGAGTTTAAAACTCATTCAAGCATGTGAAATATGCACCTTCTTTAAAGAATTCCCCTTCCTTACATATGTGTCAAAATGGAATCATTATACCCAAAATATCTCATATTTTTAATATTGCTCATAGTTTTTTACTAATAAACCTTGTACATTTTCAACTCTTCATCTTATGTGAAATATGCACCTCCTTTAAAGAACTCCCCTTCCTTACATATATGTCAAAATGGAATCATTATACCCAAAATATCTCATATTTTTAATATTGCTCATAGTTTTTTACTAATAAACCTTGTACATTTTCAACTCTTCATCTTATGTGAGCATTTACTCATTTTTGGATACCCAAAATATCTCATATTTTTAATATTGCTCATAGTTTTTTACTAATAAACCTTGTACATTTTCAACTCTTCATCTTATATGAGCATTTACTCATTTTTTTGTATCTTCTTTTACAAATTGGATTTATCTCCTCCCTACACATGGATTGATGCTATTGGCCCATAGGAACCTTAATTGGACCATAATCCAAAAATTTCTGAAAATCTAGACCCTTAGGCTAAGGTCCTTTATACCCATTTCCAATTAATTCCAATTGCACATTGGAAAATTCTTTTTGAATTTCTGTTTTAGGGAAACTTATTTTAATAAGATGAGATAATTTTCTATCTAAAAATATTAAAAATCTGAATATTCTCTCTCTAGAATATTTTCTCTCTCTAGGTTAAAACAGTTAGAAACAAGTCTTTTATATTTCTGAAGAGGGATTGATTACAGGGGGAAGATGCTGGGCATTTTAAGAGGCTGGGGAGGAATCTTACACAAGGCTACTGGTGGCTGAGCTCTAGGGGTCAATTCTATCACATGATCTACTTCCCAAATTGGAGGCATCTCTGTTAGCTCAGCTGGGAATAAATCATCATAATCACTTAACCATTCAGGTTCTTTAACTTTTAACTTTGAGTCTACTGGATTCATTTTGACAACATAAATGAGTTGTTTCTTTCTAAGTCCTTTTAGTAACTTAGAAGCCTTTACTAACTGCTGCAGACTTGGGGATCCTGAAATTTCGGTTCCTCGAACTTTATTTCCGTGGAGGTCATGGAAGGAAATGGTTCCATTATGACAGTGAATGTCAACTTGATTTTTATGGAGCCAATCCATTCCAAGGATCCCATTGAAAACTCCCAAAGGTATAACTCTGAACTGACAGTCAGTTAAATTTCCATCTAGATTGAACTAAATATGATCTGTCTCTAAGGTGAGTGAAAAGAATCTTCCCACTTGCCAATTCAACTTGCATAGGTTTCCCTGATTTCTGATCTAAGACTAGCTTACGCAAGCATCCAGGGGAAATGAAAGAATGAGTACTGCCTGAATCAATCAAAAGCTTAAAAGGCTTACCCTGATACTCAGCTGAAGTATGAATGATGGAGAATTGGCAATTTGGCCCTTGGTTTTCAATTGCAGCATAAATCTGTCCTCTTTCTTCTTCCACTACTTTTGCTATTGTGACTGCTCTGGCTGCGCTGCAGTCTGAGGCGCAACTCTTTCTCTTTGGCTGCCCCAGTTCTGGGAAGGAGTTCTGAGGCTACTCTGGATACTAAAAATAATAATAATAAAATAATCAATATGCATCTTTCTATGCATAGAATTTAAATCTAGTGAAAATCACTCTTTTATAATAATAAAAAATAATCAATATGCATCTTTCTATGCATAGAATTTAAATCTAATAGAAATAACACTTTTGTAATAAAAATATTTCTACTATGCATTTTCCTATGCATAGAATGAAAATAACACTTTTAGAATACACAAACGATGGGAATTACTCTCTTTGAATAATAAAAGGTAATACTTATTTCACAAAATTTAAGAAAATTTTGCCATAACCTCCTTTGTATGGCTGACCATTTTTCAAATTTTCCTATTCTTAATTTACTTAAAAACTAATCAAATTTCACTTTTAAAAGCGAAATAATATGAAAAGTTTAATTCTAACAATTTGATTACTTAACTAGGATAAAGAAAGGCTGAATTTAAGAATGAAGAGGGGGGGAAGCCTTTCCAACAAGGCATAGCATTGATTTATCATTTTAACGATAACAAAAATTAGAAAACCATTAAAAGAATAAAGAAAAAGTAGGATTTCTAACTTACATGAATTTCTGGGAGCTTTCCTTTGGCTTGATGGCTTAAGGGATCTACTCTTGTTTGCAACAAGAGTGGCCACCAATTCTTTAGAAGAGGGAATGGTCAAAAACTAATGAATTATTAATAAATTCACAGTTTTTGGCTCTGTGGAGGAGTAGAGTAACAGTGCATAAAACACTATTAAGCTTCAACAAAGGGGGAGGCTTCTATTTATAGGAAAAAGTGAGCTTTTAACCAAGCAAACTGATTCTAGAATTTTCCAGATATCAGTTTGGTCAATTTTTGACCATTTTTGGGTCAGTTTAGCTTACTTCTTGGAACTAGACTTGAATTAGGAGAGATGAAATATCTCAATTTTTGGGAATTTAAAACTCCACCACACATGTGAAATAGGCGCCTCCTTCATGAGGGGGAATCCCCATTGTGAGGTGTCAAAAATCTAATTTTTTAGTATTTCCTTTGGTCCTTAGTCCACTCTTCATCTTATGTGACTATTTACTCATTTTTGGGGGGGATTTTCTTTATTTCTTCTATTTATCTTCTCCACACATTTGGATGAATCTGATTGGCCCCTCAAAACCTTAATTTAAAATTTTCAAAAAATCTAGACTCCTAGGATAAGGCCTCTTGAACAGATTATACTAGATTTCTAATGCACCTTCTGAAAATCTTTTTGAACTTTTGTTTCGGGGGAATTTATTTTAATAAGAAGAGATATTTTTCCATTCAAAAATATCTAAAATTTGAATAACCTCTCTCTATAACATTTTCTCTCTCTAAGCCAAAATAGGTAGAAACAAGATCTTTTCTATTTTTGAAGAGGGATTTGATTACAGGGGAAGATAGTGGACATCTTGAGAGGCTGGGGAGGAATCTTACAACCGACTTGTGGAAGCATAGTCATTCACCGGCTTGTGGAAGTGCTCGCTTGTGTGAGAATGTCCGGAGGAGGAATGTTCCATTGTAGAATCTTTCCATGATCCAGAAGGGTCTAGTCCACCTTAGCTTTAGCTTCCTCGGATGTGGACCCATCCATGACTGGAACAAGAGGACCGGATCTTCTTCTTTGAATAGTTGAAACGTGGAATGTCGGTCAACCCATTTCTTCCTCCGCTTCTGGATCATTGTAGTGTGACGAAGAAGCTATTCAGTCAATCTTCGCCCAATTGGAGGAGCTGATCAAGATGATGCTGCAGGGATTCCTCGGGGTTTAGCTTCTCGGCTATGGCTATCCAAAGACTCGACACTAAGAACTCCATGATGGGGATGATAGCTTTTCAGTGTTATATACCAGTTTGAATGGAGTCATCTTTGTGGAGACCTTATAAGCTATGCGGAATGCCCATAGCACTGAGTACAACTTCTCATCCCGATTGGTGCATTGACCAACTTCTTGAGGATGTGCTGTAGTATCTTGTTAGTGGACTTCGCTTGAATGTTGGCTTATGGATAATAGAGTGTGGATGTCTTATGGATGATGAGGTGCTCAGTGACCAGCTGGTCGAATGACATCATTCATAAAATGTGGATGTCTTATGGATAATAGAGTGTGGATGTCTTATGGATGATGAAGTGCTCAGTGGACCAGCTATCGGATGACATCATTCATAAAATGTTTGCTTGTCACTGATCAGCTCGATCGAGCAACCAAATCAACTGATGTCATCTCATAAAGTAATTTGGTAGTGGAATTGGTTGCGTTATCTTGGAGGGCTCTTGCTTTCACCCATTTGGTTTTGCCACTAGGATATAGTTTTTACCAGTGAAGTGGGCTAGTGGTTTGAATGGAGCCGCGAAGTTAAGGCCCCATTTCTAGAATGGTTCCAGGGGAAGGATTGGATTGTGAGGCATCTGGTCTCTATGAGTCAGCTAGCCAAGGCATTGGCACACATCACATTGTTTGGCCCATTTGTAAGCATTGCCCATGATTATACAGATGGCCCACCAGAGATCATCTTGGAGGATCTTGCTTCTTGTTAATTCTCCTGTAAAGTGACACCACTGATTCCTTAATGGGCTTCTCTGAGGAAAACACCTTGTTCATGAGGTGGAATGCACCTTCAGAGGATCTGATCAATGCCCTCCTTATATAGTTGTCTGGCTATTACTTGGAAAGATCGGCTTTGGATAGCTATGCGCTTTCTCTGATCTTGAGAAAGGTTATCCTCCATCAGAACTGTGGCCACAAATGCAAACATTTCATCATACCAGGTCTGAGGAATCTGCATGATTGTTTTTGCTGTGAATAGCTTCGCATCAAGTAGATCATCTGCTACTTGATCGAGGCTTCACTAGACTCCAGTCGAGACTGACAAGTAGTCTGCCAAACTGTATGGCCTTCTCATGGGATATGCGCAATGTTGAACTCGAATTCCTAAAGGATCACCATCCATCAAGCCACCTTTCCTGCCAAGCTCTGCTTATCCACAAGACAAAGCAAGGCATAATGGCATCTGATAATCTTCGGCTAATGCAGTAGATGAAAACTAGCTGCTCCAGGTAAAAGGGAGTTCATTATAATCCACTTTCAGGCATTTCATATGGATTTGTTTAGGAGCCATCATTCTAGTACACTAAGGATCAGCACATTGATTATATCTTCCATGTCAGTGATGGTACGGCATAAAGGGAATGAGTAGCCCATACCTCGTGAGTGAAGATGAGGCATCAGATGAGGACATTGATGGAGGCCATGTTACACCAGATGTATGGCATATGTTCTCATCATCACTAAGTTGGGTAGTGGCAAGACCATGACCAGTTTTGCCAAGATGTTCCCAGCTGGCAGGCTTTATATCTCCCGTATACTGGCATCCCCTTGATCGATCTGGATTGGGGTACCAATTAGCCTCGGAGAAGATGTTGCCAAGCATAGTACTGCCTATGAGTGTCTACTACCCCCTTGTACACAAGTTTCAGTCGGGTTTTCCTCACCCAACTTTATAAGGGTACGGTAGTACTTTCCTAGTTGGTCTTGATATAATGCAAAAAAAACATGGCACTGTCATAAGGTATCCTTCTAATCATCATAGTGCTAATCAATTGATCATTCAATAATGCAGATTGAGCACTTGCCTATGTTTGCTGTTGGTTCTCCCATGGCGGTGCACTTAATTACCGTGGGTCTAAACGGTTGTTGGTACTATTGATCTCCAATCTTAACAAGGTACCTGTTCATTGGTTCACGAAATAGTTTAGCACCGTGAAGATTTTGTTTGACATAAACGAGTATACTCTATGCAAGGTGTTCTACTCCCACCACCTCCTTGAGAGTTGTTTCTGTTCTCATTGTCGGATTCCATCCTTACAGAAACTTCACACTCCCCGATTGAGAGGTTATCTCTCAATGGATGAGAAATTTGATTCCGAGGTGGTTTCCTCGTATGTGCTCTCAAGTTGTGCAACAACTCTTGTACCACCTCCTTTTGAGTAGGTACCCTAGAGACTGCGTTGAAGATTGGCTCGATTCCTAGGACCCGTCCAGACCTTAAATTGCATATATCTATATATATATATATATATATATATATGTCTTTACTGCGTGTGTTAGTTCTCAATGCAAAGATGTTCCTTTTCAATTTTAGTGAGATTTCAAGGTTGCTCTTTTGGTTCCTTGGATTGATTTGTTCTAATAATATTTTTTTAGCATAATAATAATCTCTCTGTGAACAAGGTTCAAGGATTGATTCTTCTTCTACTTCAATTCCATGAATCGCCCTGGATTCCAATTCTCAAATCTTTTTGGCTGTAAGTTATCCTGCACATAATATACACAACTATTAAATCAGAGGGCAGTTCTGACCACCTTGAATAGAAATCGCCCTGGATGAAATCGTCCTGAATATTTTTACCCTTGTGGGTGTGATTTTACCATGTTCAGCCTCTGGTGAAGCTCTAAATGGATTTTGACCAATTTTGGGCCCCCTCTGGATTCCAGAGAGTTGATTTTGACCGTTGTTGTTGGGCTCTGAACCTCAGTCCAATGCCACAGCTAGCTCAGCCACACTTCAACCATCCAAGACTGTGTCATAAATGCATCTGATAGTCGAGAATAGAGATTTCGGACACCAAATCACCTCACCATGACCCCTCTAGGACTCCCACAGTTAAGACTGTGCACGGGGAACCAGAAACGAAGAGAGATGGTGTTCAAAATATGAACCCACTCCACTGTATGTTATCCCAAAAAAGCTTCGGACATGGCGAAAATTGCCTGCCGAATGACTACTCCGTTAAAGTGCCCTACAAAAAAGCTGTAGGAATCAACACAAGGTTAGCCGCACTTTCACATGTACCCGTGCATACATTCTCAACCATTCCCACATGTATACTATGCTCTCTTTGCAATAGCATTCTTACCTTAAATCTACTCCTAATGAAAATCTATTCCTAATGACGCCAAAGCTATAAAAAAAATCTAAACATCTAATGGTGGGATGACTCAACCGCATTCGGGAAATAGTGATTTTTGTGAGAGCCTCTTCGATCCAATTAGGTCAAACCTTCCTTTTTTTTTAAATCCTTTCTCCCCAACCCTTGGGATCACACACCCAATGCCAATCCTTATCCTAATCTTATCCAATGATTTTATAACCAATGGAGCGGGTCTTTTCCACTCAACCCTATCTACTGGACTCACTAGTTTAGGCTACTCGTTCCCCAGCAAACATTGCCAATCTTGGGAGTGGTGATTGCATACGGGTGTATGTCCTCACTCACACGAATCATAATATGTCAATATGTGGAACGAACGACCTGCTGACTAGCGCATGGAGGCTATCTTGTGAAAGAGAGTGCACACTAGAAAAGGGAGTGAAGTTCATCTTTTTCTCAATCCACTTGCATCCATAGGCTTGTCTACACATCATGCAAACACTCAAGCAAACAACTCAAACCGTGAATAGCAAATCATTCATCACAAGTACTAGCATGGAAAGTAAACACACCGCTCTCAAGCATGTATAACACACGAAAGCAAGAAAGTAATCAACAAACAATGAGAGTGTAGGAGATAGAGATAAGAGAACAAGAAACCTCCTTGCATTCCATTGGTAGCTTCCAAGCAAGTATGCTTGAGCTCTCTAGGTTACAATGAGAGATAAGAGAGAAATAGAATGAATGGCCAAAAAGCCCTTATCTCTTTGTGGAGTTCACTTATATACTCACTTATCCACTTATGTCCGTTCACACTACTTGGGCTCCCAAAAAGAGATAATAACCTGCAAATACTTCCTTAGGCTCTCTACTGTAACCTATTTTACAACTTTGGAACTCATTTGAGCCCGGCTTCCATGTGCTCATCATATTACAACAAAATCAGCCTTCCGTAATAGCAAATAATTACATGGATTTTATGAAAAATAGTGAAAAAATAGATTTTTGGGATAGAAACGGATTTTCTATTCTTCCTCCACCATTGCCATTCAGGCGTCTTCACTCCGCTTCCCGTTTGGACCTTCTGTGCCCCTATTCCGGCTCCCGAAACAATGTCTACAAGATTTTCCTTAATCCCAATAGCACAACCAACACTGCCTTGCTCATGAGACTAATGAAGAACCATTTATAGTTTTCCTCTATCTTTAGCAGCCTTTGGAGCAGGTTGGGTCCTACAACTTTAAGTTTCTATAGGCAAATCATTTCAAGGGAGAGATTGATGTCCCTTAACCATGAGCTAATGATGAGAGCCCTCTTGGGATCTATCAATCCCTTTACATTATAGGATGTGATTTTCATTTGGACATAGATTTACCTTTGGCCTTACTTTGATTCCCAGAGCCCACAGGATTCAAATGTTCTTTTTCTTTCTTCTTCTTTGTAGAGGTGGGGTTGGAGCCTTTGGAAGGGAGAGATTCCTCTTCTGCCTGTGGTCCAAAGCACCCCCTCTGGCCCATTGTTAAGATTGAACTAGGTGGGAGTGTTTTTCATTGAGACTGAAACCGATCCCGTCAAGTGGGAATAGACTCCGTTGGACACCTACACACGTAAATAGCACAACTTAAATATCACAATATGAATGGACAACTCAATAACAACTGAAAACTAAAATGAAATGAAATGATGATCAATGGACACCAGCACTGGGGCCGGAACGGGCCGACCCCCCCTCCCCCCCCTCAATATATGATATATTATTGGGGGTATTCAAGTGATACAATGCTCCATGGGTTCAATGAACCAGATGATGTCCATGTAGTACAACTGAGATGAATACAGTTATCAAACAAGAGACTTGAAGTAGATGTTCGAAGGAGAGCAATCCACTTGAAGAAGTCTAATCTCTACGGTCCTGTGCCTTCACTGGAATCCGCAGAGAGCGCCTCACTGGTGTTCCAGGACCACGCATAAACAGGCACTCCCGTACTAACGCGTGGCTCTCCCGATCTCGGCACCCATGGACCGTGGTTCTCCAGAAGCTTGGACTACCCAGCACCGAACGGGTGTTAGCAGCAGAGAGTATCCCTTGTAATATTTACACCAAAGAACTTTGCTTGAATCTCAATCCACTTACCTTGTAAAATAATGAATATGGCCTTCAGTAGTACTAGGCACCCACGTATGAAAGGAGAAGTCTTTATTACTGCTGTTGCTGCCAGCCCGCAAGTGAGAGAGTCACCTATAGCTCGCTAGTGGGAGAACAAGTATCAGAGGCGCCTGAGTGCAGCTGCATAGGGGCTAGAGAAGGACGCCTAGGCACAGCCATCTCTGCAGGCAAAAGAAGGAGGCCCTGTGCGCAGCCATCTGCAAGTAACAGAGGGTGGCGCCTGGGCGCAGCTGCCTCCGCAAGGTAAAGAAGAAGGTCGGTGCCTGGGCACAGCCGCCTGTAGGCAAGAGAGAAAGAAGACTTGCGTGTGTGCAGCCGCCTACAAAGCAAGGAGAAAGAAGAACCTGTGCGCAACCGCCTGTGCACAGTCGTCTCGTTTGCAGTCGCCAACCGGCAAGATGAGAGAGGGTTGCCATGCACAGCCGCCTATATGCAAGAGAAGGATCACGCCTGAACGATGGAGGGGGCACACGCCGAACAGCTGGCCGGCCTACCTTATTTGCATGGAGGCGGCCAATTCCAAAGTTCCCAAGGGGAGGGGGGTCGGTAGGTGGCCATGCACCCACCCCCACACATATGATTAAGGGAGGGCTTCCCTCCCCACCATGGCCCATGTGTGGGAGCCCATAATGGGTGCCCACCCTACCAAGGGCACCAAGAGATATTGGGGAGGCTGCCCACTCATTAATGAGTGTGAACCTGCAACCTTATAAAAATAAAGGTTAGAAATAATGCTATAAAATAAACAAATGCAATACACTTACCACATGTTCACACATAACAAAACTCGTCAGAAGGCAGAGCAAACTTCACGACTCACTGGCAGGCATCCCCACTTAGTAAATGGCACATCAAACAGGCAAACACAAGAATACAAGTCACGCGAAGACAGTTCCAAGCATGCAAACATGAATGCATGTACAAACAATATCATGGACATATCTCCCGTTCATGGAACAAGTACTAAACATTCCTGTCGGGCATAATAATGGTATGACAGAAAGTATAAATCTCGGTCTTCCTATGGAGTGACAGTCCCATAGGTAAGACACAGATCCAGGCACGAGCCTCCCTATGGAGTGACAGTCCCATAGGCAAGACATGGCACAAATACTGGCTCTTCCATGGCGTGACAATCCCATGGATAGAACACAGTCCAGGTCATACACGGGTGGCACCAGTCTGGCTCCCGTCCATACGACACCATCATGCTAACACACGGGTGGCACCAGTCTGGCTCCCGTCCATGTTATGCAAAAATACTGGCCCCTTCACATGAGACACTGGCCTGGCCTCAAGTGAACGAGACACAAATCTGGAGATGGACCAAATGGTCAGCCAATTGGTGACATCCCCCGGGCTTCTAAAGAGTTGTCCTCAACTGAAAAGCCTTAAGATATGCGTGCAACAGCTGGGGGTAGTCAACAAAATAATCCTCATTTACCCACTTTGCATCAATGGGCAAATAATTCTTGAACTTCGCAAGGTATCTCCTGGAAAGCTTTCCTGCAGCAGGTAGCTTTCTCTCCTTGTGAAAGACAATCTGTTCTGGCTGGAGGATTTCCTCAAGCTCATCAATGTGAGAGAAAAAGTGCCCATTACAGCACACAATGGCTAGTACACAAGCACAAAATGTGAGAAAAAGTGCCTGCGTAAACAAGGAACTGCCAAATGAACCACAAACCCAACTATATATAATCCAAGCAAACGAGTTCATACTTCATATGAATTGTCCAGCATCCATGCTAGCCACATCATGTCCAGGAAAATTACAAAGGAGCTAAGGGAGCTCTGCAGATATCAAGTACATCCAATGGGTTGTTGAGACAAACTGCTAGTAGCTGACCCAGTAAAGTAGATCAGACTAGTGTAAAATAAATTATCAACCCATATGTGAGAATGGCCTTCATGCAATGAACTCCAGCACAAATATTTGCAATACATAGAGGGCTGCTGGATGATTTGATAACTGAATCACCATGACACTGAAAGAGTTAAACAACCATTTGGAATTGCAAGCAAACTGCCAAGACTTGGACCCTTCAATTTTTAAGGTTTTTGTAAAAATTTTGTAGATTTTTAAAGGTAAAATAAAACTAAAATGCTTTAAATTTTGTAGCTTTTTTTGAAGATTGAAAAATAAAATTTAAAAATAAAAACAAAATTGTTGCAAGTGCATTGTATATAGTTTGTAGGTTTTTCATGTGCACTATCTTATAAATATAATGTTTTAGCATGGTTTTTGGGTCCTCCATTTCTGGTCAGACAATAGAGATATGTGAGTTCTTTTTCTCTCATTAATATTGTTTTGTCAATAATCTCTCTATCGCAGAGTGTTTTCTTAATTTGGTTTTTCTCATGTATCTCGTATGTTTAGACTATTGTAGCATGAGCTAGCTGAATTTTGTGGTGTTCTTTTATTACTTGATTTTGGTTTTTTTTGTTAGGTTTTTCTAGTGTAATTCCTATGTTTGGACTATAACAATGTGGGTTCACTCAATTTTGCAATGTTCTTTATTTACTTCACCAATATTTACTAGCTCTATCAGACTACTCACATCACATGGGAAGTCAAGGTTTATTTTTTTAATGGCTCTTATTTTTACCTTCACATGCACTCGTTATTGTTACGCATTCTACAAGTATTTTAGTATTCTACATGTGCCTTTAAAAAATGGCCATCACTTTAAAAGCTGAAATAATGACTACTCACACCACATGGGAAGTCAAGGCTTATTTTTATTAATGGCTCTTATTTTTACCTTCACATGCACTCATTCACAAGTATTTTAGTTTTTTTGGGGGAAATAATCATATGTATAGTATTATGTATAGAACAATGTACAGCAGATGGAAATTTCCATTATAACTTTACAACGAGAAGCCTCTATGCTTCTTTATAATGGAAATTTCCATTATAACCTCATCCACTTCTGGGAATGCATGCTGAGAAGAAGAGAAGAAAAAGGTGGTCCAACGAGAACATAAAGACCAAACACTTCAAAGAGGGTGACCTTGTGTTACTATACAATCTTAAGATAAAACAAAAGGAAACTCAAACTGAGAGGATTGAATCCATTCCAAATGTATGAGCTCACAAATGGAGGTGTAATGCGCCTAGAAACTTTGGATGGAGTCCAAGTGGAGGGATACATTAATGTAAGTAAGATTTGGAAATACTATGGACCACTCACAAAGAAACAACTTGAGGCTATTCATACCACGGAAGAGAAAAGGCAAGAAGAAGAAAGAACCAAGTGGCAAGCTCAAAAGGCCCATGCTCAAAAAGCCAAATTCAAAATGTAAGGTACAACTCCTATTTACATGGCTTCGTTGCTAAACACCATTGATGAACAGGAGTATGTATGTCCCACAAAAATCCATTTGGACGATCTCTTGACTTAACAACAAGTGACCTCATTGGCAATAGTAGATACAAGAGCTAGCAAGACATGTATCGTTTCACTATCAACTTCTCATAAACTCTTACCTCGTGGAAGGTAGTTTCTATGTATTGCCTGTAGGAACACTACCAGAGGAGATGGTTCTTAGACATGAATGGATAGCCAAACATAAATTCTACATAGATTGGAACTCAAGAACTGCTACCATGATGCTGTATTAGAGTCAACAAAATCGAGGACTTGAGGAATTAATTGAAGTGCTAAAGAGTAGACCCAAGGTCCCAACAATCAGCTCAAGCTTAACCTCATCTACTTAACAAGTTGTGTTGCAACCAAGCATCCCAATAAGGAAGTCTTCTCAACCCAACAAGAAGAATCCAAAACAAATGAGGCCAAGGTCAAATCAAAGCACCCAATGCAATCGTAAAGCCAAGACTCAACAGATGGTGTAAGGCACAACAAGGGATCATGTAGTAATTTGCCCCAAAACCCAATCACACCATCATCACGTCAAGTGTAGGTGTCAAAGAAAAAGGTGCATCCTGCCTATCAACCTAGGATTCCAACAAACCCTAAGTAGCAAACCAAATAGGTATGGATCCCCAAGGAACTTTTACCCACATCCCAACAATTAGTCTCTACTTTGAAACCCCAACCCAAGGAAAGAAAAAAGAAACAGAGACTTCAAAGACGACAAGGGCAACAACAACAACTCTAGATATGGAAGGATTGCATTCTTGACTTGCTAAAGATGAGCTAGTGTGGATTCCTATGAAATCCAAACCTAACAGGTACAACCTGAGAGTTTATTTTACCCAAGGGTGGGTAACCACTAACAACAAGAGATCCTTATTTTACCCACCAACAAGAGATCCTTAACATCTTAGCGATTCTACCAACAAGGAGCCCATCAAATCTAGTTGTTTTGTCGAGTATGAAATCAATTTAATAGGATACCAAAGCAACCCCAAAGAGGGATGAGCCCAGAACAACCATTAAACAAATGTGGATGCCTAAATGAGACCTCACGGGCAAAACAAATATTGAGGAAGAGTGGATGTCGAAAGATGAGGCACACTGGATTCAACATATCCATTGTCATCCACCTCAAACTAGAAACTTTGGTGTTACCGCCACCAAGATTCCAAGGACCAAGTCAGTCAACCTCTCAATAAAGGCAAAACCACACGTGCCACCACATGATCAAGGAACCCTATCATTGAAGAGGAGAAAGCTACACTTCTGAGATGAGAAGGATATACTCCAAGGTCAAGGCATTAGAGGGGTCTCCAATTCCCAAACTCATAACTAGCCCAAGATGACCATTACTCTTAACGGTGGCAGGTTCCCCTAGACCTTTGCTTCTGAGATAGGACCACCCAAGTGGCCAACTTCTCCTAACTGCTTCATTCCATGTGTATGCTTGATGAGTCTGGTTCAGTGATTCTACCCCTCAAGCAAAAAGTGTATGCGAAGTTGTAGTGGCAAGCATAAGTGTCAAAGTGAGTTGCTTATGCAAAAAGAGAGAGGCATAAAATGTCTAAGTTGTGAGCATTTGTTGGTGGAGGGCGGAGAAAAGTCAAGTGGAGAGCCTCGTTGACGACAAAAGCTCTTAATCCCCTCTACTCAAATTTCTGCCTTGTACCCATGTTTTTGCTCAATTCATGTCCAAGCGATGTATATAGGTGCCCAATTGATTGGCACCTGCATTAGGCACTCTTCTACTTATTTGTCTCCCAAAGCACTTGCATATGCACCCCATGCATGCATTGAGGTACCTTGTGTTTTACAGGAAACCTTGGAATCAAATGCCCATTAACCTTCACTGAGTTTCTTGCACATCAATTGAGATGCATGAGTAGTATATTAGGATGCTCCACAAACCCTGGGCAAATTGCATTAGGTAACCCTGTTGTTGAGACCCAAGTACTTGCACGCACACACACACACACACACTTATAGATCGGCAATCCATTGAGCTTAAGCTTTGATCCGTCTTACACCTTGAAGATTGTAGCCCAACTTCAAAATGATCTGAATAATGGATTGCTAGGAAATAGATCGTGGTGAGTGGGTTGTCCCAAATAGATTGTCTCACAAGCCAATTGTTTCACAACATATCACTCATTTCACCATAGATCACAAGTTTCAAATTGCTTATGATGGATCGTCTTCAAATGGATCGTTCAATGTCCCAATCGTCCCATTTAGATAGCTTCTTCTAGATTGATGATCCGACTTGCAATTGCCATGTGGTGTGGCGATCCACCTTCAACTTTAGAAATCAATTGTCATAGCGACCCATTCATTCTGAATTGATTTAGCTCAATCATAGATTATGGCATGATTAGACATAATGATGTGGTATAAGATTAATGCTAACCACATGAGCATAACAACAATATAATGATAGGAACAATGTGTGTGTTCTTCCATCAGATGATGCCTTTTATATAGGCTGAAGTACAATGGATTAGCTCAAGGAGGCTAATCATGATTAGGTACACATTAGGTGCCAAAAAAAATAGCCCCTATATTCTCTCCCTTGATTTGTGGATCTGGATGCCTTTTCCATTATTCTCTCCCATGACATAGGTCAATCATGGAGGCTATATTCTAGGCATGGTAGATGCTCTAGACCACTTGTTGCAAAAGTAGAGGATTTCTAGTAAGTTTGGGTCTTGAAGATTCATATGGAATTTTTACAAGGCTGAGTAACCTTTGAAGATCACCATTGGATTTATACCCCATATTACTCCTAAAGCTAATGGCACATAGCCATGGATGAAGTTGCTATTGTTGCTAACGTCCCCCCTCCATTGAAATTCATGGTAATGCTACCTTTATGATGGCTATGCTAGATCCATTAGGTTCCAATTACTGTTTATGATGACCATGCCAGTGTCCATAGGTCTTACTCCAGTTAGGTTTACAATACAGATGCTGGTCCCAGTTACAACTTACAATGCTGGTTATGATGACCATGCTGGTGCCTGTAGGTCTTACTCCAGTTAGGTTTACAATGCCAGTTATGATGGTTGATTCTGGTTTACCATGTGGAATTAACTAGTTAAGCTTACAACAATGAGGTAGTTATGATTAGAACGAGGGGTGGTAAACCAGAAGGGGCTGGTCCTGGTGATTTTACAAGGTAGAGTAAAAAATGAAATTGGCCTCATGGGAGGCCACATGAAGTGCTCTTTCTCCACTTGGATTGTAGTCCTTGTCTTCCTCCTTGTGATGATGCTGACGTCTTTCCTTTTCTTGTCGACGATGAAGCTTAATTTGCATGGTGTGTATGCCATCAATGAAGAATGCCATAAGTGATGTGAGAGGTCTTACCAACTGCATGAAAGCAATGGCAGTGTCTAGCTCACTTACATGAAGTGTGTATAGCATAAGACATATCTAATCATGTGACTTTGAGTATGTAGATTGATCCCCCCTTGATTAGAACTGTATCTGGTTTGTTGATACATAATACATTGAAGTGTAGAAACCCAAAGAGAAGGTCTTAGCACATGCATTTGGCATGGCAAGTGTTCAATCTCCTTACATAAATGGAATGTTGCTAGATGATTGAATATTGATACATTGCAACACTTAGACATGAAGCATAGGAGTATGACTATGACATGGTGCTTGTGCTTGTTGTGGAGTGAAATACATTACATGTGCGGCACGTCCAAGATATCCAATATGGGTGAGATAAGTAGAGTCGACAAGAATCCACCAGTGGGTGTGGGAAAGTGACCCTATTCCGCTCAAAAGTCTCCTAAATCTAAAGCTGGTGGGTGGGGCAAGGTCGAGAGGTCGAGGGCGCCAAGCTTGCTAGAGTGTAGTGGCTCGATCTAGGGTGACTCAAGGGTGTGGCTTGGTAGAGGATGCTGCAGCCAAGGCTCTGGGCTCCAATATGGGAGATGGATCCTCTGTCTATGGGTTGTCCTCCTGTGGTCAAAAAAAATGGGTGATGGTTGGTTGGAGTGGGTGTGGGTGTGGGTGGTGTCGGGATTGGGACTCTCTAAGGAGTGACTCTCTATGTCGACAGAGCTCAAGGAGGAAGATTACGATGTAGTGTTGATCTAGATAGTCTATGATCTTGTCCACCAAAGGCCCAAAGCCATCTTTGAAAAGGAAATGAAATCTCTCATTGTTCTCATAGTATACTAGACAATCACAAATGTAGTGCTTCTTTGACTCAACCTCCCTCTTGCACAACCTACAGATCCTATCCTCCAGTGGTATCCTCTCAGCTCTCCTTATCTCTATCTAAAGCCAATGTGAATATATCCGCAGAGCTGGCCAACCGCAATCCACAAGGCATGGGACATGTATATATCAAGGTCCCCCAGCCTCCGGATGAAGACATCATCTATGAGCTTCAAGATATGATCCCTTTAGTGTTGCATCTTCGTGTGCAATGGCTCTAACAGTGGAATCCATGTGCCCTGAATGTAAAGTCTGAATGTAAAGTCTGAGTAGATCATATCGCATCACCCACCAGTTCCTCTCCTTGGGTGTGAGCTTAAGGAAGAGGGGATCTAGATTGTCGTGAAGTGGCAAGGCCGATCCATCTAGAGTCTATGATCCTCAAACCATGTCTAAGTGCTCTATGTCCCTCTCTCTCTCTGCTAGTGTGCTGAGCTTAGACTCAAGTATTGACCCCATGGAGTTTGGCCAATATGTGACTAGTCATGATAGTCCCATAATTATTGGAATCCATGGGGTCTCCAGCTTTATGGATGGGGAAGATAATGTGGGATGACCATGTGGGTGGAAAGCCTTCCAAGAGAACTCGGTTAAACATATAAGCCAAGAGAAGTGCTAGAGTGTCTCCTACATGAAAGATGTGCTCAGCCACCATGAGTCCCTTGTGGTCCTAAGATCTTTTCCAACCATTGTGGGTAAGAGAGTGGAGCTAGTATGGAAGTGCCATGGGTGTGCATGGTCTCGGAATTCCAATGACAAGAGTGCCAAGGGTGTGCATAGAGTCGAAATGCCAGTGACGTGTTCTCTCCCCCACAAAAAGGTAAGAAAGCAGTGCTAGTATAGGAACGTTAGTGTTGTGTATGGTTTCACAGTGCCAGTGAATCATCCTACAGAGGGGAGACCCATGCTTCAGGAGGCGTATAAGGATCGGGAGGAGTGGTGTTACTATTCAAGACACATCTACAGCCCATGGTTACCACAATCCGGAAGAATAAAGAGGCACACTTCATGTGAGTATGATTACAGGCCATGGGGACAACATCGCCATATGCTACTTTGCCCTGGAGAAATCACAGTATTCACGGTAGGAGGGAGACCAATCACCATATGCACCACTATATGGAGACATCTTAGAGTTCTCTAGCCTAGTTAATCCTCCTACTTGGAGACTTCAATGCTAGAACCAAGTGTGCACAGGCGCCAATATTTGATTCTGAGGAGTCCATCATGCAAGAGATGGACCAGGAGGACATTGGTCTTCAAAGAGCATCACAAGATAGAGGTGCCATCACATCTTTTGGGAGACATTTATTGGAGGCCATGGACTTGGCATCCATAGCAAGATTTCCCATTGGCCATCCTCGGGTGCAGTCATGTGCTTCCCACATAACGGGGGCTCTAGCACGGTTGACTACTTGATGGGGTCTCCAACTTTAGCATTGCTAATACTTGATTTCATCATCCACCCTACACACTCAAAGCCAACCACACTTGTCACCATTTGGTACTCCATGGATCAGATTTGGTTACAAAATAGAACGGTGGACTATATTTTTCCCAGTGTATAGGACTTAGTAACATATGTGGACTGAGGATTTGGAATTCAGGTGTGAGCATTGATCTGCGAACGGACTTCAGCAGACTGACTTGTGCCAAAGACTTTAGAATTCGGAAACAAATAGACGTCAGAAGTCCGAACAGGAAGGCGGACGAATGTCAAAATTCCAGAAGTTCGAACAGGAGGATGGACGTCCAGAGTCCGAATCGGAAAGGTGGACGGATGTCAGAAGTCTAAACAACTGGCCAAATGTTAGAAGTCAGAACCAGACAAGTGGATGGATGTCAGAAGTCCGAATAGGCAAACGGACTTCAGGACTCCGAATCGAAAAAGCGGACGGACGTCATAAGTTTGAACAGGAGGACAGGTGTTAGAAGTCCGAACCAGATAGGTGGATGGACGTCAAAAGTCCAAACAAGAAAGGCGGACAAATGTCAGAAGTCCGAACAGGAAGGCGGATGGACGTCAAAAGTCCCAAAGTCGCAGACGGATGTAAGGAGTCCGAATCAAGAAGGCGGACGGATGTAAGGAGTCCAAATCAAGAAGGCGGACGGATGTAAGGAGTCCGAATCAAGAAGGCGGACAGATGTCAGCAGTCCAAACAGGAAGATAGGAGTCCAAACAAAAAAGGCGGACGGACGTCAGAAGCCCAAACAGGAAGGTGTCAGTAGTCCAAACAGGAAGACGAACACAGTCCAAAATTCGAAATAGGAAGGCGGACGGACGTCAGCAGTCTGGAATCCGAAACAAGACGGTAGACAACGTGATCAATCCGGAGTCTGAAACAAGAACGCGGATGGACGTCGGATGGACGTTAATAGTCCAGAGTCCGAAACAAGAAGGCGGATGGATGACAAACGGATGGTCCGGAGTTCGAAACAAGAAGGCGGACAGACGTCAACGTTTCGGAGTCCAAAATAAGAAGGCAAGCAGACTTCAAGAATCCGATCAGGAAAGATCAGGAGTCTGAACCGGAAGCAAGACCTGAACTGGAGTCGGTGAACTGGAGTCGGACAGGACTAGAATCTAAAGTCGGAAATAGAAGTCCGCCAAAAAGCTTAATACTTGCTATTCTAAAAGAGGCAATTTAACAAGTAAAGATTGCTTGTACCAAAAATCTCAAAAAGCACTCTTAGTACTATTTTTGAATAAGGCATCTACTTTGGGCATGCATGGAATGCTAATGTTGGACTAGGCACCTACTTCATGCATGAATACTTCTATTTTTGGCTGACCGTCTAGATTAAGCAAGGAGGGACTCGATAGGGCTGCTCTACTTGTTTTCTTGGACAAGGAAGGGGGCACCAGATTGAAGCACTTATGCTCTCTCTCTCTCTCTCTCTCTCTCTCTCTCTCTCTCTCTCTCGCAAGAGTGGAATATATAGTCTGACTGCATATCTTCTCTCTACAGGGATGGTCGTACAGCTATGTGTGATTTTCTCTCTCCTACAGGGGCTGGTCGACCTGGTTTTTAGTTCATAATACAGGGGCTATTCTGAAGTACTGAAGGTACTAGTTCGTATACAGGACATGTATTCTCTCTCTACAAGTACTGGCTGACCTATTACAGCCTATTTATTACTCTCTCTCTTCTACAGTGCTAGACAACAGTCTTTATCTCTCTAGATAGAGCTGGACAGCAGATTCTCTCTATAGGGATGGATAGCAATTTATCTCTCTAGACAGGACTAGACAACAGATACTCTCTCTCTATAGGGATGGACAACAATTTGTAATGTAGTAGATGTGGTGTCACATACACATGGGGGATGGGGCTTAGGCACTTGGGTTTAGAGTCATTTACATATGTACCTTTGGGGGCCTTGGGCTATATGATGTATGGGCTCATGGGCATTGTACACAACTATTAATCATTTGACTATTATCTTTCTTGGAGCTTCATGCTTCTTGGCTATGGTGGTGAGTTCATGTGGTACTCCATCTTGAGTGCATGTGGTACTCCATTATGAGTGCAATCTTCTCTCTCTCTCTCTCTCTCTCTCTCTCTCTCTCTCTCTCTCTCTCTCTCTCTCTCTCTCTCTCTCTCTTTTCCCCATCATTACAGTGGTATCAGAGCCTTGTCTTTGATCCATGATTTCTGAAAATTTTAAAAAATTTCGGCATTTTCTTGGAGTTTCTTGAAATTTTCTTGATTTTCTTGATTTTGATTGAGTCTTGATCAAGAAATGGGGCATGGGGAGTGTGGAATTCTTGGATCATCTTGAAATTTTGATTTGGGTAAAGTTTTGGGATCATGGGTTGGCTGAGGACCAATTTTTGAGGCGGTCGCCCCAAAATTTGAAAGGGAGAATCAGAAATTGGGGGAAATTAGTGTTAATCTTGATTAATCTTTAAAGAATCCAAAACATTTTTTATTAGTCCCTTCTTCTTCACATGTCTGATTTCTGAGGAAAATAGGGTTTCCTTTCTTTGCCATTGATGATCATTTCTTAGGGATTTAATGGAGCTTTCCATGATATTCCAATAGAGCCTAGGAATGTTGATTTTGCTTGAGGGAGTGTGATGATTTCTGAAGATTGGATTAGCCTCAATTCTGCCTATTTTTTGTCGCTTCTGTGCTGCGTTTTTACCCACGTTTGAGGCGATTTCAGTTGCATGGTTGCTGTGAATCATCGCTTGCTTAGGCTACTCTTTGAGGCGACTTTATATTCATGCATTTTGTTGTGAATCATAGCCTGTTTTGATTGCAGTTTGAGGGCTATTTTAGGCGATTTCATCTCCATCAAGCATGGCTCCGCTTAGCCTAAGTTTAGCTTAGGCTTAAGCTTATATAAAAGCAACGATTTTTACAGCCCATTTGTCAGTGCACAGAAGCCAACGATCTAAGCCCGTTTTCAGAACATCTTTCAAGTGAAGAGTGTTGTTTTTGCTACCACATGCACTCAAGATGGTGGTGAGTTCATGTGGTACTCCATCTTGAGTGCATGTGGTACTCCATTATGAGTGCAATCTTCTCTCTCTCTCTCTCTCTCTCTCTCTCTCTCTCTCTCTCTCTCTCTCTCTCTCTCTCTCTCTCTTTCCCCATCATTACAGTGGTATCAGAGCCTTGTCTTTGATCCATGATTTCTGAAAATTTTAAAAAATTTCGGCATTTTCTTGGAGTTTCTTGAAATTTTCTTGATTTTCTTGATTTTGATTGAGTCTTGATCAAGAAATGGGGCATGGGGAGTGTGGAATTCTTGGATCATCTTGAAATTTTGATTTGGGTAAAGTTTTGGGATCATGGGTTGGCTGAGGACCAATTTTTGAGGCAGTCGCCCCAAAATTTGAAAGGGAGAATCAGAAATTGGGGGAAATTAGTGTTAATCTTGATTAATCTTTAAAGAATCCAAAACATTTTTTATTAGTCCCTTCTTCTTCACATGTCTGATTTCTGAGGGAAATAGGGTTTCCTTTCTTTGCCATTGATGATCATTTCTTAGGGATTTAATGGAGCTTTCCATGATATTCCAATAGAGCCTAGGAATGTTGATTTTGCTTGAGGGAGTGTGATGATTTCTGAAGATTGGATTAGCCTCAATTCTGCCTATTTTTTGTCGCTTGTGTGCTGCGTTTTTACCCACGTTTGAGGCGATTTTAGTTGCATGGTTGCTGTGAATCATCGCTTGCTTAGGCTACTCTTTGAGGCGACTTTATATTCATGCATTTTGTTGTGAATCATAGCCTGTTTTGACTGCAGTTTGAGGGCTATTTTAGGCGATTTCATCTCCATCAAGCATGGCTCCGCTGAGCCTAAGTTTAGCTTAGGCTTAAGCTTACATAAAAGCAACGATTTTTACAGCCCATTTGTCAGTGCACAGAAGCCAACGATCTAAGCCCGTTTTCAGAACATCTTTCAAGTGAAGAGTGTTGTTTTTGCTACCAACAATGGGAGATGAGGCCATGGATATGATACCTTAGTGACGGAGCTCATTGACATTTGCAGCTTTGGACTTCTTTCAAGCAATGGAAGTGGTTTTTGGTAAGTCTCAATGGCTTCAATGTTTACATTCTCATGGCTACAATGGTTTTAACACTAAAAATGTGAATATGATACTTAAAGCTTATCAAGATAATGTTAATGATGCTTGATGATCATCTCATTAAGTGCTGAGAAATAATGCTTCAATGCTTTTTACATTGCAATGTAGCCTTCATGGAATTGAATGCACTAAGTGATATGGGAGGCATGAATCAATGTGGGATTGGCATATGATATGCTTATATGAATGCATTTTGGATGCATTGGTGCATCTTGGTGAGATTGGAATGTATTGCTTGGCATTGAAAGCATAAGTCAACACTTGTATGGCACATGGTATGCTTATGTGAATGCCTAATACACATGTACATGGAGGTGTTGATTGCCCATGTGTTTGACATGCCTATGTAAGAGGCATACATGTGTTTTGATTGATACTTTTGAAGCCATTTGGTGTTGTGGAAGACATTCGACATGAGAAGAGGATTGATATTATGATATTGAGCATGAGTTCATGCTAAAAGCATTTGTAAGTGATTCCATTCCTTCACTTTGGATTGTACACCACTCTCACACACATTGTTTCCACTTTGATTCATAGAATCTAGCATGTGTGTGAGGGTACCCTTAGCATTGGTGGAGGCGGAGCATGGCATGAACTCTCCTTGTCTCATGAGTGCTTTTGGTAAAGCGGCAAGGAGGGGGATTAGGTACATGGTGTGAAGACTTGGTCCCAACCTTTTCCTTGAGGCCCGAACTCGGTAAAGGGGTGGGAAGGCTTGGCCAGGAGATCGGCAAGCAAAAGCTCTTCATCGACACGACCTACATCAACATTGCTACCTCGACGACACATTGATTATTGCATGTGGAAAATGGGGCCTTTATGAAAGACATTGATCAATTGATTGATATTGGATCATGATTGGATAGTGGGCAATTGGTTTTCATATTTTGATTGTCATTTGGGACAAATTGCGGGGAAGCTATGGCAAATTTTTTGTAAAATTTCTACTTTCTAGTGGGCCAAATGACCCCTCAATTAGAACTGGAATATGAGAAATATGGAGAATAGAAGGAAAAGCATATGAACTCTGTCTTGTTAATTTAAATAATACATAAGTTTCTAAATTGTGTGGATAAATATTAGTTCAAATGGATTAAAGTAAATTTTTACTAGAGTTTTGCATAGAAAAGTGGAGAGAAGAGGAAGTTGAGAAAAAAGAGTAAGTAAGATTAAGTGGACCAAACTTATTGGCAACTAGAGTTTTGGATGGGAAAGTGGACAAAAGGGGGGGTTGAAAAAAATGAGTAAGTAAAATTAATTAGAGTAAACTAATTGTGAACTAGAGTTTTTGGATGAAAAAGTGCAGAGAAAGAGGACAAAAGGGGGAGTTGAAAAAAATGAGTAAGTAAGATTAATTAGAGTAAACTAATTGTGAACTAGAGTTTTTGCATGAAAAAGTGCAGAGAAAGAGGAGTTGGAAAAAAGGAGTAAAGATTAAGTAGAGAAAACTAATTGTCAACTAGAGTTTGCATGCAAAACTAGAGAGAAGGGAGAGTTGAACAAAAAGAAGAACTAAATATTAAGTTGGGCTACTAACTCACATGGATGACAAGTGTTTTTTAGGCCATATTAGAATTGTACTTAGTAGTTGGAGGAGATCCCAATGGGGCAACTATTTAAGAGGAGAGAAAACTGGAAAAATTGTAGAGCATTGGAAAGAGAAGCCTTGCTTGTGACATGATTTTGGTCCATTTAGAAGCTAATTGTTTACCTCATCTTGATATACCAAAGTTGTGTGTCTCATTTCAAGCTTTGCAACAAGCTAAAGAGAATTTGATTCCAAGTTAAAGAGCATTAAATTTTGAATTGTTTAGCTCAAGTTATGGCCAAACTATGACTCTGTAGATTTTGGGAGGTAAAATTGTATGAATGTTTTTGTATTCTATTGTTTGGATTTTATTTACCAAAAAATTATCATGAATGGTTTTGAGAGTTATGCTATTGTTTGGATTTTATTTTACCAAAAAAATGATGGACCTCATGTTTGATTCTATTGGGATTATATGAATTATTTGTGGATGGAATTGAATAAATTGGAAGGATATTTGATTAAATTGCAAGAGAATGTAGACTAGATGGCCATGGCAAAGTTAGATAAACCATAACTATAGATATGGGAAACCTATTTAAAGATCCATATTTTGGCCATGGCAAAGTTAGATAAACCATATCTATAGATATGGAAAACCTATTAAAGATCCATATTTTGGACATGATTTAAGTGTTAACTATAGATATTAATGATGATATTAAAGGCCTAAATACTTGTAAGAATCCTACCCATGTGACTAGAAATGAATAGGGGCCATATTGTGATAGTTCAACTATAATTTATACTTATGTTAACAAAACTAGCTTCTTACTTAATGCTAGACTGACAATGGACCTTTAGAATTGATTTTGTAGAATTATATGATAAATAAAGTTTTTCAAATTAGGGTTGATGACCAAAAAGGAATAAGATTTAGAAATGTCTAGAATAAAAATGACCATTTGTGCAAGATGGACAAAATTACCTAGATATGTTAAGACTTTCATGGGATTTCATGTGATGGTTGGATTTAAAATCTAATTGATGATTTGAGGGTTGATTGAGTTTTTTTGTGTTGATTAAATAATGAGATATATGGTATTTTGTAAAAGGATATTTTAATTCAAGTATTCTAATGGCACAAATCCATGGTTTTGTGCATAATGTTTATGCTTAAAGAAAGAAAATAAAATGCTTGGATTTGTTGAAGTATTTGTAACAAAGTAGATTTAATGGAATCTCTTGAGATTAATTAGATGATGCCATGAATGATTATATTTAATCATGATAAATAAGGTTATAGTTATGGTTCATGTTAATGCATATGTAATGGACACTCTAGGGTTATTTTGAAGTATCTATAAGCATAATGTGAAAGATAAATACTGGTGTGATTATGGTCATGGTTATGCATATGCAATGGACTCTATAGGGTCATTGAGATATCAAGAAGAACAATAATGTTGTAGTTATATGATTCACACAGGGTCATTGAAGTATTGGATTTATGGTTTGGATATATATGCTTATAGATTTTGTCTATTTGCCACTATGGTGGATTATTTTGCATGGAATATTTGCCACTATGGTGGTTGACTAAGCTCTCTAGTGTAGTATATCCCATGAGGAATGATCCGCTAACGGCATGATTCCCATGCTTTTATGGAAGCTCTTTTCCTCTACGGAGGCTATCAAACTATAGTGAGAGACCTAAGTAGGGAGTGTGGGACCTATTGAAATGGGATCCCACTATGGTGGCAATTCCTAGTGTGTGTTGCATTACATGTGAGACTTCTACGAAAGTTTGATCAGGTGATCATTGAGATAGGTTACCATTGTGGTGGGAGACCTGGGCAGGGGAGCTATAACCATATTGGAGCTTGGGAATGGTTGGGTGGTTATAAGCTCCTGTGGGAGAAATGTTTTCCATAACCATATTGGAGCTTGGGAATGGTTGGGTGGTTATAAGCTCCTGTGGGAGAAATGTTTTCCATAAATGTATAAAATAATTAATGGATGTGTATTTGGGTATATATGCTTCCCGGGGGGTTCACCTAAAAGTATGTAAGTGTAGCACGTCAGTTCATCTAAGAGGGGTATTTAAATTCCAAAAAGTTACAGGTTTACATATACAGGAGGGGCTTTTTTATCCAATTTTGAAAAAAAGTTGTAAGTTTCTTAAGAAAGAGGGATCATTTTATTAGCGTGTGACATGTAAGTAGAGGGGGTTTTTTATTACCTCTTGAACGCACGTGATATGCAACATTTTTTAAAGGTGAACCCCCCGAGATATGCTTTGCACGTGTGCTATGCTTAATTGTTGTGGAAATTTTAAGTGCATTGTATTATGCTTATAATTCAAAGGTATTGCACAAGTTTGATTTTATAATGAAATTTTATAATTATGATTCAAAGGTATTACACAAGTTTGATTTTGTAGTGCAATTTGAGGGTTCATATGTCATTGAAATTTTTATTTTCTCCATTTCTTAACCTTTTGTGCACCTTTCATTGTGACTATTTAAGGGTGGTATGTTGATGGGGTGTGAACACCCCCTAGCATTTTTGGGATTAGCTTAGGATAATGAGTTGTGGAATTATGTCATTAGAAGACGTCCATTCAAGAAATGGAGGTTACATGCACATGGGATAGTGGGGGAAGTTACACACATAAGGAAGTTACATTGTGGATAATGGAGAGTGGGGAGTTATGGAAGTTGAAGAGTCACATGTTATTGGCTATTTAAAGCCCCTTGTACATACCTTTTGAAGAGAGAATAGATGGAATGGAATACATGCTTGTTTCCCCATTTTTCTCTTGCTCTTACTCTTGCTTTGTGTTTTGTCACATCACCCATGTTGGGGGTGTGACCCCCAACATGGTATCTTTTTTAGAGTGAAGCAAAGCCTCATGTTAGTGCTCTCAAACTACCCATTAACTTAGGGATGATAGGGTGTGGACTTTCTATGGACTATCATGAATTCCTAAAGGAGGAAGGCCATGACTTCATTAACGAAGTGTGTTTGACACCCAAATCTTGAAATAATGTTCTCTAAAAGAAATTTAGCCATTGACTTAACGTCTTATCACTTGGTAACCTTTGTCTCAAACCACTTTCTGAATTAGCCTATTCCAGCTTTGATGTGTTGTGCTTGAGTGTATTGTGCAACTAGATTAATAGATCATATAAAGTCTATTCCCCATTTCACAAAAGGTTGTATAGGGACACAATGGGGTTAAAGGGCATTTAGTCCTTCTCATGTGTGATGGAAAAGCATTAAAATTGTCACATTATTTCACAAACTCTATGGCATTTCCAAAAAGTGTTATAGGCATGCCAAAAGGACCTTTCTCACAATATTTTTTTCCCATAAAGTGTCCACCAAAAACACCTTAGTGAGCTATCTTGAGGATAGAGATATACTCTTTCTCTTGGACCCATCTATGCACAATGCCATCTTTCCCTTACTTATTACAGAGTTCTTCTATGATGAGCTAATAAGGGGTTTAATTTTTTATTAGGCACTTGGTTTGATCTTTGTTGTGACTGGCTATTCAAAGGGAAGGTCATTCATCACTAAGAAATGTGCAATTTTCTCTCTCAATTTGCATACAAGACGACTCACTTTAAGAAGTGTAGCATCTAGGACATTATCATCAATCCTTGTGGATGGTTCTCTATATTAAAGATACATGACCTATGGTCAGCATGAATGTGTTGGGATCCCTTTTTTGTTGTAATGGTAAAATTGAACTCAATAAAATGGAGAGTCGTCTTATGATATGTCCTATAGTGCAAGGTTTGTTGACAAGGTAGAGAAGGACTTCGTGGTCACAACGAAGAATATAAATTTATATCACCAAAAGATAATGGCAAAAGATAATGGCAAAAGATAATGGCAAAACTTTTAAAGTACATAGACCATGGAAAGGCGTTCTCTCTAAAGTTTTGTTCATTGAGACTAGCAAAGCTAATAGGGAAATCCATGTTATGCTCATCAAGCTATGCAAGTAAGAACCCTACTATAAATGTGGATGCAACAATGTGCACATGAAAAATGATATCCCAATTGGTCGATCAAAGGATATGTGCCAATTTCTTTTTTAATTTTTCAAAGGCATCCTTTGTCCACTCAAAAAATGATGAGCAACCACTACAAGGGTTTATCTATGTCAACATAGAAGATAATCAATTTTTGGTAGTAGTAGCCAACATGTCCCATAAAGCACTATACTCCCTTGTAGCTCGTGGGTGGAGGTAGCTCAAAAACGAGCCTCACTTTGCTTTCATTAGTTGAAATGCTATGTCCTATAATAATTCCATGTGGCACCAAAAACTAACATTTGAAAGGGTTGTGAGAGATTCGATAAAATTTTCATCTCTCTAAGACTTTGCACAAGAACTAAAGATGAACTTTCTATAAGGAATTGACACAAATGTCATTCATGAAAACCTCAAGGAATTTGTGGAGATATTCCTTGTATGTTGTGTATATACGTCTTTGGAAGGTTCTAGGGGCATTGGTCAAGCTAAAGGGCATAACCTAATATGTGTATGTGCCTTGCTCTATTGCAAGCGGCAATCTTGTGCTAGTATTTTGGGTCTATCAACAGTTGGTTGTAGCCCAAAAATCCATCAAGGAAGCTATATACCTCCTTTCTCCCTACTCCTTCCCTGCTACATGTTCTAGCACTAGAGGATAATGATCTCTTACTATAGCTGCATTAACCTTTTTAATGTTAACATACACCCTTACATTTCTTTTCTTTTCTTTTTAATAATTAAGATGGAGTGCATCCATTTAGTGCGTTCTATCTCATAATGACTCCCACATTAATCAAAATTTTGATCTCCTCTTTGAGATGATATTCAAATACTTCGTATTCCTTGGGTAAGCTTGTTGCTTCACTGGGAGTCCCTTTAATAATAGGAATTGTATTCGCGGACTACCTCAAGAGGCACTCCTTTGATATCGCTATACTTCCACGTGAAGCAAACCTCAAATTCTTTGAGGGGGCTTATGAAATCAATTTCTTCCTTGGGGGTTAATTCCTTGCCTATTTACATTAACATGTGTCAATCTTTGTGGAAAGAATGTCCATGGTTACAAGTATATGCATACAATTATTGGAGTAGTTGGGTTTGTAAGGAGGTGCAAATTTCAAAATCCTTCACAAGCACCTTGTTGCAATTCTAGCACATATTGATGCAGGTTGACCAAGGTTGACCTCATTGTTGTGCGATTAAGTCTACAACAAAAAATGGTCCTCCTCTAATTGGGTGGGTCTATATGTGTGTGTATATATATATATGTACACACACACACACACACACACATATATATATAAATGTATGTATGTATGTATGTATCTATGTATGTATGTACATGTGTGTGTATATATATGTATGTATGTATGTATGTATCTATGTATGTATGTACATGTGTGTGTGTATATATGTATGTATGTTTGTATGTATGTACATGTGTGTGTGTGTGTGTTTGTATGTATGTATGTATGTATGTATACATACATACATATATATATATATGTGTGTGTGTGTGTGTGTGTGTGTGTGTGTGTGTGTGTGTGTATATATGTATGTATGTAGACACACACACATATATATACATACATACATACATACATACATACATACATATATATATATATATATACAGTAATTGTTTCCTAATTGTTTATGAAACAGGATTAAAAGTGTGCCTAAAAGTAAGGGGGTTATGCATACTAATAGTAAAAAGCTAGTAACTTGTCCATAGTATGGCAACTACTAAATATCATTTTTACCTTGCTTGGACTAAATCCCCACATGCATACCTTAAATATGTATACAACCAGCGTGCAAGATATTGAGTGCAAGACCTAAATATCCCACATATTATTGGTGTAAAATGTTTTGGCAAAAAAATCTACATCAATGACACTCCAATAGTCCATGTCCTGTGCTTGAGTGCTATAGTGAAGCTCTTAAGGTGAGCTCTTGTGCTTAGCTCAAGCTTAGCGATTTCATAAGTTTCCCAAGACCGTTACTTTTTCAAGAGAAAGCATCTTTGGTTCCATTGATGGGTAGTACCAAATCCCTTCCCATTTATGTGCTCCTCAGTGCTCACCAATGGAGCTCACCATGCTTGACATTGATGAGTAGTGGCACATCATGATAGATATTCTATTTGGAAGATATTTTGTATTGTTTTTTATGTTTTGTTTTGATTTTTTTTTCTTTATTTTGTATTTAGGGTTTGATTAAAGTATCAAAAGCTCTTAAATCAAGTGATTTGATGAATGGATTTTGAGTGGTTTTTGAGTTGCATTTGCCTTGTTTTTGCTTCATCCATTTTATTTTGGCTTGTGAGTAGAATTAGCTCTTTAATATTATTGAAAAAATTATCAATTGCTCTCTCTTTTATTCAATTAAAGTACTAATTAGCTAGAATTAGGAGTGGGTTCTTAAGAACACTATTCTTAATTGAGACACTACTTGGGGTACAAATCAAGGGTATTTTCCATTAATAGTCCCAAGCTAGGCCTAATCATGGACTAATTCAATCCTTAATCCATCAAGGACTAATGCACAAATTGTATGAAGTTACTCTTTGAAGAGAACAAAAATTGGTTTACTTGAGCTTAAGTTGTATGCTTTTTATGTTAATTTTTGCCTAATCACACAAACTAATTGAGCAAGTTAAAATGCACAAAAATTTCTGGGAATCAAACACTAACATGTGGCTCAATTTGTACTAAATTTGGACTCACATGGAGGGAGAAATTTCCATGAAAAAAATGGTTAACATTGTTAATCTTGATTAATAATGAGATTAGTCTAAATTAATATCCATTAGTCCTTGCAGGGAAGAATTTAAGACCTTTACACATTTTATGATAATTTCTTTGACAAAATCCTTAGAAATGAATATTTGGGTGGAAGAAAACAAGTCTCCCTACACAATTGTACATTTTGAAATTCAAAAGTTATTAAGACTTGCCACATGAATCCTCAACAAATCTCATGTAAGTCCTCAAGGACTGATGAGGATTTACAAATGAATCCCTCTTCTCAATCAAACCTCAACCATACACTCATTGCCTCGGAAAGCAAGCTACTCAAACTACGAATGGCAAATCATTTAGAAGAATTAGCATGGAAAGTAAACACTCCGTTCTCAAGCATGCATGACACATGAAAGTAGGAAAGTATGCACACCTTGATCCAAGCCTTCCTCTAGCTTTAGCTCTCTCACACCATGCTCTTAGGGAATCAATAGCTTATTAAATCCCTAATCATGCAACATGCCACTGCAAACACAACATCGTATCTCAACCATGGTCTCACAATGAGTAATAAAACAACTCCCTTTACATATGGCAGTCAGATCACCATAAAATAAAAAAGGAAGGTGGTGTCTCAGATTTTCCCTTGAACACCTCTTCACCAAACCAATGAGGGTCACTTCACGTTGGTCAGTCATTTTCACATGCATGGTAATGTGGAGACCCACTATATCTATTGTAAATTTGGGCATGAAGTTGACACTTGACCCACTATCTACAATGGCACTCAATAATGGAATGCCCACCAGAAAGTACTACACATTTCGCATGTGAGAATGAACACTAGAGGATAATGGTAGATTAGAAGATAGTGGGAGGTCACTAGTTAGGCAATGGGAAAATTGGTAGCATTATTAAAATTGGTAGCTATAGATAGGACTCACTTTTTTGTTGAAGGGTTCTTGTGCTTCATCTAGTTTATGAAGAGTTGTTTGTTCATATTATGGTTTCTAAATCTATAAATTCTCTTAATGAGCTATATTTTGTAGTATCTTTATAACATTTTTTCTTAATATAATGGCCATTGTTCACTCTTTGCATTATCTTGTTGTTATTACAAATCATGGCATTAATGTTTTGTACTTTAGTTTTGTACTTTAGTAGTATATGTGTGTAGTAGTTAGTAGTATACACGAGATCAATAGTTTTGTCTAGTTACTAGGTATTATAGTGATAACCTCTAGTACTCTTAGATGTATTCAATAATTTCTTTTGTTAGCAGTCATTTCCATATGCATTATTGGCCACCCTTTTCACGTAGTCCTAATTTTTAAGGTGGATATGTCAACTACGAAGGGGTCAAGCCTTTTGTACACTCCTCAAAAAAGTAGAAACTCATGATCGATTGAGCATCTATGTCGAACACACTTAGTAAGTACGAAGTTCTTGCTAGTAGTGAAGTCTTGCATTACTCACATTACTCTTATCCAGTGTTGAACTACTAGTCCTTACTATTTGTTAACAATGCTGACCATGTTTTCTAATCCTATTGGGAATAATAATTGCTAAACCAAGAAAATTAATCAATGAAGTAATAAACCAATCACTAGGTTTAAAAAATCAAGCTAAGAAACTACTAGAACACTAGAAATCAAAATTGAAGCTGGGACAAAATGAAACAAAAAGTTGAGAGCTTGAAGATACAAATTGAGGAATGAAGACCGAAATAGAAGAGGATTAAAAACTAATTATGAAACATATATATCCCAAGTGGAAGGTTTTAAGATCATTTAAGAAGTGCTGATAGAAATTGAGTTGAAAGGAGAATAGCACAAAGAGGAGACTCAAGTAGACTCTATTTTACTAGAAATAACGCTTAAAAATCCTAGGAGGCAAACTAGGATATTAGAAGCGGGTCATAGTAAAGATAGTAGCTCAAAGAAGAATATAATTGAAAAGGAAGAACCAAGAGTCATAGTAAAGATACTACCTCAAAGAAGAATAGAATTGAAAAGGAAGAACCAAGAGTCATCGTCAAAGGAGAATAGAATTGAAAAGGAAGAACCAAGAGTCATCGTCAAAGTTAAGCTAGACATGCCCTATTATGTAAGTGATAAGAAGGTGGATCTTGGAATCCACATTCAAGTCTTGAGAAATGAACTAGTTTAAAGGAAATGGATGAGAATGATCTAACGCATTACTTTCCTTGATCACATAAGCCAAGGCACAAAAAATGGTATTGTGAATATTCATCAAAGAAACTACCAACTTACAAACATATGAAGAAGGCCTTTACTAAGATATTTAGAGCTACGGGCAATGATGAAAATCTCCTATATCAACTAGGATACATCAAGCAAGGAAAAGGTTTTGCAATATAATTTGTGGAGAGAATCAAGGAACTCCAAGGGAGCATGAGCATAATCACCTTTACCCCCACAAGGAATTCGTGTGGTGTTCTATGTGCAGATTAAATCACACCACCACTGGGTGTCCACATAGTTAAGAGTGAGGCCATTACTCTATTGTGCTCACTGTGTAAAATTAGGAAATCATGACACTTCAATGTGTAGATATCCAAGGCTTCAAAATGTTACACAGCTACTAGTACTTAGAGCCCCATTGGCTTTACCGCCGGTGCCACCTCTATAGATCACCGCTACTACGGGACAACCCAACTCTTCCTTCTTACCTAGGGGGATGTTCCGGGTGCAAGACACTTCACCTTTGCCGCCACCAATTCTACCGCCACAACCACCACAAGCTAAGATCAATCAAGTGTTGATTGAAGAGCCGTCAGAAGATGTTGATATGGTGCGGGAAATAGAACTTAGCGGAGAGTATTACGAGGATACGACTGAGGTTACACCGGAATACTACGTCCTACATAATAATACGCATGTACCTATGTTTCAAACCATGGTACAATGGAAGGCCAAGGACATGAACTCGAATTTGAGAAGCGGACCGCTACAATGCTTTGGCTGCGGAGGGCCACATCGAGTAGCTGATTGCCCAAACAAGAATATGAGTCATACACATCAACCACAACAAGTGGTGGTTTCGCCCAATGACATGCTAGTGCTCACCTATACTAAATGTAGAATTGATCATTTGATCAAATACTGTCCATATCAAGCAAGTAGCCCTACGTCTACTACCAATCAAACTGCCATTCGGACCATTAGTGTACAACCTGGGAAGATCACACCACTCAATGTCCTATGACAAGAGCTCAAGCTAGAAGACAAGGGAAGAAATCAAGCAGATGTGACTATTCCCAAAACTGGCCGAAAAGGAGAAGAGTTAAAAAAGTGTGTAAGGGTGAGACACGAGTCACAATTGAAGACGGATCCAAAGAAGATACAATTGATACCGAATCCACCCAATCGAAGGATGAAGGGGGTCAAGAGATCAATCATAGAGGATCAGATCAAGGGAAACAAGGAGAGAAACCGATGACTCCTAAGGGGGTCGGTGAATATCCCAATGCCGATGAAAAAATAAGAAAGCTTGAAGATGCCAAGGCCTTAGTCGAAGAATACCAATGACTTCATGATGCCAAGCTAAGGGCCAACAGGGTAAGGGATACAGTTTACCCACAAAACGAGCCAAACTAGGATAGGGTATTGGTGGACGTGCCAACCCCAATTCCAGAAGGAACAGAAGAGGAGTCCCAAGCAGACATAATGTCCATAATGTTTGAAGAAAATGTATAAGGGGAGTCCATCCATTCCTTCCATGTGGTAGAATATGAGACACCTACATGGGAAGAGCCCTCTGTCTCCAAAGAACCTAGAGATATAGAGAGTCTCGTGGCTGTGCTATCCACACTTGTCCAAATGCCATTAGGGCAACTATTGTTACGCAATTCACCAACCCTATGGACAGACATAAAGGAATGGGTAGAGGGTGGTCTAAGGGCAACCGATACTATAGATGAGACTCTGCCACCCCTAGTAGAAAGAACCTTGAAGCATACAAGGGAAACTAGAGTCGTTAAGATACTAGTTAACCAAGTGGGACACTACTCTGAAAGCGATGACACGAACGCTACCATCCCGATTCATCATAATAGATACAGGCATTGGCTATCCTGGATGGTGGGTGGAAGGTTAGCATCATTACCAAACATTGCTGGGAAAAATGGGAGAAACCTAATCTAAAAAAAGCAGATTTAATCGTTAAAATGGCTGATGGAACATCTTCAAGACCCATTGGGCTCTTGGAATATGTTAGATTCAAACTTTTTACATTTTGCTATCATCATACATTTGTGGTCATGGACTTCCTACGCCAACCTGATACATATGACATAATATTGGGGAGACCCTTCATGAGCTAGTCCAAATCGGTGATTGGGCCTTGGATCACGTGTATGTACGTAGGGATTCGCAAATCTTGAAGATTGATATGAGAGCATGGAAACCACACCCCATGGAAGGGCAGTTGTTTGGTAAGGATTTGGTCACAATGGAGCGAACCACGTCCATATAGATATGCCAACCCGCAAAGGGGGAATCCAAGGATGAGGAGGAAATGAAAATGTATGCGTCACTACCTCCTTCGGAGTTCAGTGAAAACTGGATGCATGTGTTGGCTTACCATTGATGTAATATAGCCCACAAGAACCCAATATTTGGAATCTAGAACTGTCCCCTACGACCTCTATCTGCATGGTTAATTGGTAGACCATGGATTAGGAATCATGAGGGAAAACATCAAGTATAGAAGATACTGTGGTGGCACGAAGCCATACCAGTGCTCAACGCCTCAGATAATGGCGAAGACAGAAATTATATAGAGCCCGATGAAATGCCCTGTTAACAAAGCAGACCTACGGACGCCTAGTGGCTGAGATAACAGTATTCTTTCTTCAAATATAATGGTTTTACTTGATTTACGGTGCACACATTGTAAATGCCACAAGTATGCTTGATAAATACTTTGGTATGATAGATAGGCTAGTGATGTGGAAAATAAAAGTAGGCCTTCATGCTCACATGGATTTTAAATATATTATTAATATAGTATTCACCATAAGGCTACAAGCTAGGGAGTGTGGAAGGCATGTGGAGGAGTGTGTGTAGGTGTATAATTGGGAAAGATTCTTCTAGAATGCCTACAAGAGGAGAATTCGGCCATGTGTAAGTAGGATCTCCACCTACATGCCACTTAGACTTGGCTATTATCTCATCACACTTTCAAAGTCAAAAAGTCTTCAATTTTATAATCAATAGAAGACTTAGCCTAAGAGGACAATTGATGGTGACATCTACCCTTAGGTCACTGAAGGGTTGAAGATTTTTTTGTTGTAATTTGTAACAATGGAAGAGAGGGTGATTCTCCACCTATAAAAGGAGCCCTCCTCTTCCTTTCAAAAAAAGGAATGAGCCTCCTCAATTGAGCATTTTGTGTCATTGCCATTCTCTTATCTTCAAACCCTTATTCAAACACTCTCTTTACATGTGAATGTCTCATTTAGCATTAGCTCCTCATGCTCAGCCCAATTTTGGACCTCTTTGATGACTCATGATAAGTGGGATAAGGAGTTATTATCTTGGTGGGCTTGCAACTTCTCAAGGTAGCCCTTGCCTTATTACCGCCTTCCTTTGGAGGTACCAATGGTTTTAGCGGTAATGAGCATGTGGAAAGACTTTGGGGACCATAGGTAAATCTTTACGATTGTCCACTGAGCAATGTTAACCCTTACCCTCTAGCTTGAATCATGAAGGAGATGAGAGGCAAGAGGCTATGTGAAAATTGAGGTTTCATGCAAAGAGAGGGAAGTGCAGTTTTTGTGGTCCAATACCCAAATTTCAACCCGTTATTACTATCACTCGGGTATTGGTTTCTAAAATTGATCATATGGCTAGGAATCTCTCTATATTCTCTTTCCACTCATATAACTAATTTCTTAATCCTTTACTTCGTTGATGATCAAAATTTCTCCCAAAGTATAGTCTTGTAGTAAAATGCTCATAACTTTTCACTCGGTTGCCCGTTTTTGAAAGTTCTTATATAGACGTGAAGCTCTCTTCAAGCTCTACGCATGTATGTAATCCTCTTTTATATAGTCTTTATAGATTTAAAACTACAATTCTTTGTGTATCTCTGTTTTTATAGACCAAAAATTTCTAAGTCCGAAACCCAAATTCACCCTCATTCCATGATGTAAACTAAGAAGTAAACTACGATTTTCTCAGTAAACTAGGATGTAAACTATGCCCGTTTACTAAACTAGAAAGTAAACTATGATCGCTTAGTAAACTAAGAAGTAAACTATGATCGCTTAGTAAACTAGGAAGTAAACTATGCCCATTTAGTAAACTAGGAAGTAAACTATGATCGCTTAGTAACCTAGTTTACTGTATTTGATGGCCCAAAAAAGACGTCGCGATTTTTTATCAATGCCATCCATTGATGTCAACTAACAAGGGTCTTTAAGACCCCGTGGCACTTAGTCTTGAGGGAAGGTACCCCCTTGTTGATATCCAACCCACAAAAAACTTTATTAAAAAAGATTGGAGTCCAGTGTTCGTAGAAATTGTTTTTCCAACAATTCAAAAAACCTTCAACCTCAAATTTTGTAGGTTTTTTTCTAAATTTTAAAAATTTCTAAGAACTAAAATCCCTTAAGGTTTTTAGGTTTTTGTGAATCGTTATTTTGAAATTTGAGGGTTATTTTTCAAAATTTGCCATTCACCTGACACTCAACCGCAGTTTTTCGTGAGCACTGCTCGAGTCGTGTTCACGAAAAACCTAGGTTTAGTGTAATGTGAATTGTTAAAATTGAGATTTAGCCTGAAAAAATATAATTAAAAGGTTTTTATGAATTGTAATTTTTAGAGTTATTTAATTATTTGACCTTTATTTAAAATTTTGAAGATTTAAAAAATGTTAAATATCTAAGCTTTGAAGAGTTTTAAATTTTTAATATAATTCTTATAAATTTTTAATCGATACTTATTATACTTTTTAATATTAATTAATAATTACTATTTAGTAAATTAGTTAAAAATTAATAGTTATTAATAATTAGTAATCTCTAATTTAATAATTAATAATGTGATATTAGATAATGTTAACTTGGGCCAATGGGCTAGCGATTCAATTCGGATTAATGGGAGTGCACCAGCCTTCGACTCGTCACTCTTAAGTCATATTGTATACAGCTGACCCTCATAGTCACAGCAGCACACCTTACCAAACCGCAACCACTTAGGTATATCAAGAACACTTCTACGTTTATCTGTATGGTCAATCACCCCCTATTTTCCAAGCATCGAGCAATTCTAAAATAATTAGGACCTGAATAATAATACCTTGATGTGAATTCACAGGCAACAATATTGAGGTGGGGACCTCACTCCTTCCTTCGAGTTGCGTCAGTCGACCCGCCCCATTGCCGAGAGTATGCTAACTCGCTGAGTCTCTGCTCTGCTAAGTTCCTAACTCTCATGAGTCTGCTCTATGTGATTACTGCCTATGAGCAAACATTGGCCAACTTGAGTGTTGGCAAGGGAATATGACCGCTTATTCCCGATACTCAGGTTCACTGGTTATGCATGCAATATACACCAAATAAATGGATCTAATGCAAAACAAACAAATATAGCACACAGATCACTGAACACTAACTGGGTTGACCGCTAAATAAATAGCGTAGAAACACGATACCTTAATGGATAATGTTAACGATCATAGCATATGAAACAGAACTAAAATACACAGAGACGTAACAGGAAGATGAATGTACAAGTTGAAGATAACAAAAAAGAACAGTCTTCCTTATTAAAAAAAAAAGTGATACAATCAGCAACGAGTCTTATGTAAGGCTCAGCATTCATCCATTTATAGTGCTTGCTTACAGTATTTGTCAGTACTATGATGATAAGATGTGCCGGTGGCTGAGTGTTTAAGGAAGCATCGTTTCCTGCAATAAAGTAGGTAGGCCCTATTGGTTGACGGTGCTAACATGCACCTGTTTGCCCGCGGCCGGCAGCTACTACGGTGCTGGCCCATGGCTCCAGGCTAGCCTACAGCTAACACTTGGCACATCCAATGGGTCGGATTCCCCATCCGACGACTTGAACCCACAATGTTGTTGTCTTCTAAACTATTAGATTCCTTTTAGCTTCTGGGCGAGTTCTGATCATAGCTAATGGAGGTGTTAGTGATGACATCTAGTTCAATTGTTGTAGAGGCCAGATCATGAAAGCTATGGATGTCGAATATCCTAGCATAAGTTCTGAGGACATCAATGAGCTCCAAGATTTTATAAAACTCCACAACCCTAGCCACCCACCCCCCAGTTTAAGCCATGGTCAGGAAGAGACACCAACTTCATCATCCAACCCTACTTATCAACAAGTGTATTCTAATGTAGCTATTAAACTACTTAATCCGTATCCTAATACACCATCTACTAACAAGTTTCAAGCTGACTGCATTTTTTCTACTCTCCCTTCTCAATATATAGAATTTCCCACTAACCCTCTTGACCCTCCCAAGGAGGTACCGGCACCTGACCCATCTCCCCCATGGAAAACTTAGGAGGTACGACATACTCTCCCCCAAGATATATTGAAGCTTTTACTGATGATACTATTTTGGAGTCATTATCTGGTGGTGCAGAGTATGAAGGCTTCATACGAGCTGGCAATCCACTACTAAAGCCAAAGCTAATGTTCAAGGTGTTAATGCAAATAACACCGTTTGAGCTAACTCAAAGGATTCTACTAGAGGCCTACTCCAAGGTCGCACACCAAAAAAGAAACATTATGTACCATACCCTCTCCAAGCACCTCGCCCAAATTTAGAAGAACTACTACCTTTAGTTGGAGAGGGCACCTTGTGGTCTAACGTGGCACAGTAGACCAAATTAGCCAATCCATAATTAATTGACCTGTTAAAAACCAGAGTGGTAACATTCATGATCAGTTAATGGAGGAAATTGCAACCACTCCACACAAGAGGGGCTATGCAACAATCATCATAGATGATGCATGTTATCCGTCATAATTAATGATACAATTAATACGGATAAACGACGTTAAACATAAGATTAAAGACTGTGTAATTCAGAATGACCAAGATTCAAGAGTAAAATATACGGTAAACACAGAACATGGCAAAGATATCACAAACAGAACACACAGGTCCAAGATAACTCCTCGAATGATTTATTCATGTATTCCATACAATTTATAGCACGCTAACCCACACCGCTTAATGTTCCAGTATGACTAGTTGTGACTCTTCATTAATGTGTACAAACCGGTGCTCGCCCATTACAATGCACACCCTAAGTTGGAAGATTTTGGAATATAGCCAGACTAGAGAAATCAATTCCTAACAATTCTAGAATACAACCATGTATATATGTGTGTGCCACCAACTCAATGATTTGATCCCTTGTACATGCCACTAGAAAGGAGATGGACACCTTTGGAATTTCAAGAGGCCAAGCAGCCAGATTTGCATGTCTGTTATAACTTCCCAATCTTCATGCAAACTACATTTACATACATAAGGGAATAAAGAAAACAGATGCTGACTTGGATATAGGCATGGCGTCGTATCTCGGACCTAGCAATAGTGGCCAATGTTAGATTCTTAAAATTGCTTGTGGTCCAACCCAAGGAATCATATGATGGGTATGAAGCTGAGCAACTGCAATTCGACATGAATCAAGGTCCATCTGATAGGGGCATGATGATGTACTATCATCGCCTAAGGTGTCTTCCTACCTACATGCATGTCACATTCTAGGACATGATGATGTACTATCATCACCTAAGGTGTCTTCCTACCTACATGCATGTCACATTCTAGGACATGGTGGACACAGGGTTTTTGAGATCACACTCAGCATTCAGAAGAACCCTCAAAAAGCTTTAATCACGCTGAAACTTTTACTGTCACATGAGTTCGGTGACCAGGTCTTTCGATCTCGGGGTAATAGGTTCTGATGAGGACAAAACCTATATCAGATAGTAGGGGGGATGTTAATCCCATTTTGGATTAACAAGTATGCTCCTCCAATTGAGGGCATTCATAAATGTCATGAAAAGGCACATTAAAAGTTGTACATTATGAGATATTGGCCACCCAAGGCCTTAGTTAAGTAAATTTTTGGGCGCCCAAGTGTGAATAAGGGCCAAATGTATATACGGAATTTTCTCATAATGAATAGACACAATCCCCCTTTGTGCTATTAAGATCTCTTCTTTGTGTCTTGAGAGAGAGCATTCTAGCACTTGTGCCTCTTCTATGCTTGTATATTTCATGATTGTGTGTGGGAGAGTGAGAGAGAGTGATTGCCCTATGCGATGGTGTGAGCAACTCTACAATGACAGTTCGAAGGTGGATCTTGGAGGTTTGGAGCTTAACAAGCGAGCTTGGAGGCCTCACGGGAATCAAGTTCAAAGCATTGGTGGGTGGTAAGTTCCATACGAAAGTTGTGTTCTATTGCTCTTCCTTTAGGTGAATGCATTCAGTTTCCTCTTGGGAGTGTGGTAGCCCATAACATCAAAGAGCACTAATTTTGGATATAAATGGTGTCTTGATCAGCTCCTTCAAGCATGGTGAATCAATTTCTTGCTATACAAGGTCCATGAAACTTGTGGAGTTCTGCTGACAGACCTTACTCTGTTGACAAAATTAAACTTACCCCAGCCAGCTTCATCTTCACAAATTCTCAAATATAAACTCTCCTCAAATAGTTTCTATAAAACCCTAAGGTAATTGAAACACTTAAACACCAACAACTCTGAAAAACCCTAAGGTGGACAAGACCTGATTTAAGGAAAAAAAGGAATCCACATGGTGTGCTGATGATAGAGCAGGCAAACTAAATTGCCTTACAAATTCACAGAAAAAACCAGTCATCAGTGAGAAACCAGCATTACATTATGTCAAAAATACAACAGTATTATGTCAATGAGCCAGGCAACCTGTATTAGAATATCAAAATATCAAAAATACAATAGTTCTCCAATGCTATTGATTTGCAACATTACATCATAATTATCATGTCGTATCTATGTTATAAAAAAACCAAAAAATTACATCTAGTGTAAGCTGTTACAAATTCATGTCAATGACAAGGAAAGTGTTAATCTTGGAAACACTCATAGGGCATGCTATTGTAGATAGCCTCATAGGTTTCTAGAGTAATTTTGAACTTATTTCTTTTCTGCGGTATACACTCCATGGATATTTTGATATAGCATATAAGATGTGACAATATGTGGATGGGACGCATATTAGCAAGGAGACAAAAGGTGTAGACATTTTTTTTCTAGAAATACAACCCCTTTTTTACATATGATCATTTAGGAATACTATTCTCCCATCCATCCACATAGTCTTCCTTGGCCTCCTCTTTCTCCGTAATACATTTGATGAGGTAAAAGTCAGATGACTCTATATTGGTTGTAGATTGTAAAGCGGGATTCCAATGGTACAAGGGAAAATGAGTTCTTGCAGGACTCAATCAATGTAAATAACTTTTCAGCAAATACTTCCATCACACCATAAGTCAATATGTTGGAGCCCTTCTCTTCTCATATTTTCCCGTTGTTGAGCATTTAGCACCGTATCCTTTCGTCTTTTTTGTGCTGGAGCATATTGTTCTTCTAAGTCGATGTGAAGATGGTATAATCGCTTCTTCTGAGATTGTAACTCACTAGTATCGGCCATTTTTTGTGCTTCTGAGGTTGCAAAGTTGGCTTGTCAATCTCATAGTCTTTTTGTAACATGAATTGTGGAAGTGTGGCGGTATCCTTACAATCATTAAGTTCAGTGATGGATTCTTTATGAGAGGCCTGCACACGTCGTCAAAAGAGATGCGAAATCTTCGAGAAACAAAAAAAATTAAGGAGATATTTAATGCAAAATCGTGTTAGTTAGACAAAAGATTATCTTATTCTTTTTTGAACTGACAGTTCAGTGGTCCTTACTGACAGTTCTGAGCCACGTTTCCATATTTTATTATTTTTGAGATCTTTTAGGAGAGAAATAAATCGAAAAATAGTGAATTTCTTACAGGGCCCCAAAATGAGCTCCCTTTTTCCCTAATGTAGAATTGAAATCATCCAATCATCCCTAGCTTTATCTCTTCTTACTCGTACTGTGACTCTTCTCTCTTTTTAAGGTCTATGGCAAAATAGCCTTCTCTTACAGGACTACGGCATACTATTCTTTCTCTAAAAGAAAAGCTATGGAGTTTTGGTCTCTTCCTCCAAAAGACCATAGCAATCTAAGCTTCTTTTCTAAGATATTAGATAAGAATGAAAGGATATATACATCTCAAACTCTAGGATTACCTTGAGGCTACTTACTGCCTTCTCACAGTTTTCTCTGTGTAGAGACCCTGACAGAAACAGCAAATTGTTTTGACCATAACTCTCTGATAAAATTTCAGAATATGGTCATATAACCAGTTGAAAGAACGGGAAGGCATCTGGTCTACAAGCAAAAAACATCGGTATATAGCCACAAACGCGCCATCTTTAGAAACGCATTGTATTTCCACATTTTTAGTATGCATGGACTCTAAATGTGTAAAAGTACTCTAAATATGACCTCTTATCACCTAAATTTGAAATTCTATTTTTGGGGATACTTATCTCTTAGTAGAACTATTCTTATGTTCTTGTTTCTTTTAGGATTTTTGGAGCTAATATTTTTATTCTAACACTTATTGAAATCTATATTAAAAGAGATACATACATACATGGCTTGGGAGGGACCTTATGGTGCAACCATGGATCACATCGCACAGGTTTGTACTTTCAATGGTGTGATACAATTATGGGAATCAGTAGTCTGCTCAAATGAGGAAGATGAGTCATTCCATTTAAGGAGGTGCTTGATGGGAGAATAGGATGCTTATGGTGTAGAGAAAATGCCATGATGCCTTGGAGAAAGAAAGAAAGGGCAGACTATAATTGTGAAGGTATTTGAATATGTGGAAGTAATGGAAAAACACGGAAGAAAAAGAAAAGGAAAGATATTATGAACAAGGAGATGAAATGTTCAAAGTTCCTCCGACTATTGAAGGCTAAGTTGAAGGTATTTGTTACTCACAACTATGTTATATGGTGGCAGGCACACTAGTTCAAGGATAACATTCAAAATTTTCCTAATGATGTGGTTGTGTCTGTGGTGGACTTTAGTGAGAACTATGCATTTAAAGAGCAGAATGAGATCCAATCGATGCATTGGCATTCGACTCACTGCACCATATTTGTGCACATAACTTATTATAGGAAGATAGGTGAGGTCATCAAAACAGTTCATTTCTTCATTTAAGATAATAGAGTGTATGACACATTATTTGTGCAACATTTCTTTATGTTGCACCTAGAATGGCTCAGGCAGCTATATGTAAGTATAAACTACCATTTGGTATGTTCCAGTGGTTATTCTTCAAAGTTCAAAGCGTGAAGACCATTCTATTTTTTTGCCCGATATAGTGGTTTGCTTAGGATAGAAATGAGCCATTTCTTCTCAGCATGAGGGCATGGAAAGGGAGAACATGATGGAGTATTAGTTGTGGTAAAGACAATGCTAACACATGAATAGCTGAAGCCTAATGCAGTGACCTTAAAGTGTGTTGCAAATGTAGTTAAGTATTGTAGGGCCAACCTTTTAGAGGGGGCTGAATCTTGCTATTCTTCTACACATAGAGGCTTTGTGCATAAGTCTTTTGGGAGGTTAAAGAAGGGGATGCTGATAGGGAGGTAAAATGGAATGGTGGGCCCATTCTAAGGAATCATTTTATGCATGCTATTCCTGGCCATGATCCTTGAGACCCTACAGGACTTGCCACCAAACACCTCTCATGATTTTGTGATGCATGCATGCGTCACAAATGGAATAGATGTGTGAATAAAGCCCATGTACTAGTGTGGAATTATCATGCATTGGAGCCCTTTCATGATTATGCATTGCTTGGTGATGAGGAAGATGCATATGATGAGGCTACGTGATGAGGCTAGTAAAAAACTCTACACCTCCATTTGTCAATCCAACCACACTACTGAGGTTTGCGGGCGATGGACAAAATGGACTTCTTGGTTATATTTCAGCACAGTCTGCATTTGCAGAAACATATAAAACAATGTACCTATAAGAAAAGGGAGCCAGGATTCAAGAGATAGCTATTCGTGCAAAATTGGAGCAGCAGTTACAAAATGAAATTGAGGAGCATTCAAAGAGTAAAAAAGAGTTTACAAGATCAAGAAGGAAGAGAACCATGCTTGGAGACAGACAACGAAGTAGGAAGATTAAAAACATTGCAAATTTGAAGGCTAGGACTGGTGGATGCAAGCGAAGAATTCAGGAAGCAAGGTTAGTCTGTAATTTTTTATTTTTTATACTCAAAAATGCTCTCAAATGACTATATCTATTTTGTCCATTAATGCAAAACAGGATTGGAAGTGTTGAATAATATAGGCATATTGTGTTGTTACTATATTGTTACTATAGGAAACTATTGGAGCCTGCAAAAGAAAATATGGATCCCAACCTTCTTCCAGTTAAACAAATGAAAGGATTGCTTTCTTGTGGTGTAGCAAAAGGTTTGATTGAAGAAAAAAAATACAAAACAATCAAACGCAATGTTGTAGAGGACTTTATATCCAATAATCAAGTTGATGGTACTACAATCCAAGAGGCTCTTGATGTTAGTGGAGTTAGCAGGAAGGGATATAGTTCGATTTTCCATGCGATATCCTCAACTTTGAGAGATCAAAGGATTAAACGAGTTTTACTGCCAAATCCAGCAACAGTGTGGAAGATAAGGGGTCATTTGAATGAAAGTATAGATGAGTTTATTGGACCATATATCCATATTGAAGAAATATTTCATGGTGCTAAAGGAACCACTGTGTATGACCCTTGGAACAATATATTTGTAGATATACAACAACTTCAAAGAAGAATGGTCGAGTTTTATGGAATAACATTTGAAGAGTGCAAAGGCATTTTGAAATTTGTTATCAAACTGGATGAGTGTGAGGTTGTAAAGGAAAAGAAAATGGAAAGGATTACTATCACATTGATGAATGGAGCACTTGATACATCATTGAATGAAGCGAGTTCGAAGTATTTTAGTGTGCAGTCGGAGAAACACATATGGTGGTTGGGCTCATTCTAGGTATGATCATTTTTTAGTAAGACTTTTGTTTTGTATAATCACAGGTAAAGACAGAAGACCATGAAATACTAGATTGGGTGTTTCACCACACGGAAATACCAAGAATAATTAAAAGACAAGTGCAAGGAGAGAATCTCCATGTTGCAGGAAAAGGTGATTTTCAAGTAGAGTGGCATATGGCGGGGGATCTTAAAACACTTAAGTGCATGTATAACGTTAGTAAAGGAGGTAACTCAAAGTCTCCTTGTCTTTACTGCAAAGAATCAGCTCAAGTAATGGATTCCAAATGGTGGAAGAGAGCACCTAACAGAGATAAAGTTGACCCTGACTTCAAGGCCATTCTTGACATTCACTATGTAATGTTCACATATGCACATTGCATGCTCTATGTCGAATTATTGAGAAATTGGTATTTTTGTATATTGGATTTGCTTGGAAACTCCGTCCCGAAAGAAATAGAAAGGATGCTCTTCATGCATTGGAAAAAGTGTTATCCGATATAGGTCTGCATGGAGGTGATGTTCATATCACAAAGGATTTTAAAAAGTCTACCAATGGCAAGGAGGTACCAATCAAGCCCTCTATTGGTGGTGTTAAGGTAAGAAGATTCTTGTCTCGACCCAAACACAATAGTAAGCAAGTAAGGCAAGGTAGAACAGTTTCAAGGATTAGTTATGGATTGTGGAAGCAAGTCCATAATGCCGTGAAAGATCATGAGGCAGATGGGGAAGCACGAAATGTGAAGGCAGAGGTGTGGAGGTCTCTTGATCAACACTTCATGTTCTGTGACAATGTAACATGGAAAAAGAGTGATTACAAGAACTTTGAAGAGGCAATTAAACATTTTGGGAAGTCAATGAAAGACGCATGGACAGCCTGCAATATAACTCACTACATGGTAAAGTGATGTCTTCTTCTTTTACTTAAGTGTGATCCTCTTTTCTTTTATAACTTACTATGCATTCTTATGTCTTTGTGAAAACAACATATCATCTACAACCACCTTTCCTATTTTGTCAAAAAGTATGGATGCCCAGCAATTTGGTCTACCCAAGGCATGGAGAAGTCTCACTGCATGGCACGTAATGCATTTTTCAGACACACACAACACTATGGAGGAAGTCAAAAGGCAAATAGTCTGAAGGAAGTCTTCCAATGGTTTTACTGAGGCATTCTACAAAGGTTGCATGCTAAAAGAAAAGTTGCTAGTTCCAAAGTCAAGCTTGCTTTTATTCTAGCCCAAAAGCAAAGACGAAGACAAACTTTGGACACTTCAATGGCAGTAGAGAGACATAGTCAGTGGAGGGATTCGAAGATATTTAGAAACCATAAATGGACAAGTAAACATGAATAGCAGTTTGTAACTTATTGGTGTTATGTCCACATGTTTTCAAACTCAATCAATAGATTTTTATTCTGTGGAACAAGTGACTCTTGGTGTTATGCCTATATGTTTTGAGACTCCATCAAAAGTATTTCTTTTGTGAAACATGTGATCTATATTAACAAGCATCAATACATCCATATATTAACACACAAAAAATTCAATCAATACTACTTAATTATGCTAGACACACTGTTGATCCTTACCAATAAAGTACTGAGTGTCAAACACTTTTAGAAGCTACTGAGTGTGGGAAGAGTACTGAAGTGTCGTACGGTGATGGGACAAATGCAAAAGGGTACTGATCATCCGTACAGACAAGGAACTGATGAGGATCAAAGACTTTGTACAAATCAGTTCAACTTCAACATAATGTTTGTGCTATATTTGATGACTAAATTCTATTACTCCCAAGGCTTGCGAGTCGGAACTCTCTTTTTGAACTTGATTGGACTCTTTTTCTTCCTTATTGGCTTGATGTCGACTTTCTGTTTATCAATGCTTGCCTCTGTTGCTTGTTTGAGAGGGGTATCCTTGTCTGAGAGGGGTATCCTTGTCTTCAGCTATCTCCACGTGTTCTTCTTCTTGGATTGTGTGGCCTGATGCAATCATGGGTGGCTCTCGAAACCTTATGAGCTTGTGTTTTCCATAGCCCTCTAGACATTTGGGCTCCTTAACACCACATGCTAATGCATAAGAAGTGTAAGACAAAAAGTAAGAGGCCCTAGAAACACCATATTGGGGAATATGGGAATTTCCCACAAGTTTGGGACACGTGGTCAAAAGTTTGGATTAACCATAACTTGAACACCACTAATCCAAAATGAGCGCTTTATAGCTCTTTAGATTCCATTTTTCAAGCGCTTTCCAACGATAGGTCATATGATAGGGTTTTGAGAAACTTACAAACATGTTATCCATGTCCCCTTTTTAAGTATTTAAAAATGGGAATTGGAAAATTCCCAAATTCACTAATATGGTGTTTAGAGGCCTGCTTATTCACATAATCCCCAAATATATCTATGGCGGACAACCTCTCTATTAAAATGATCTTTTCCTTTTGCCATGGAAGATCATGTCCACCTAAAACCCTAGACAAAAATTTAAAGAAGTAAACAATGGCTTCTCCATTGTTGCTCAACTGCCTATGGTAAATCAAGATCTTAGCACTGCCTAGATCATGAATATAATGAGCTAGGCTTGACATTTTGCCAAACCCAGCCGGCCTGCTTCCACTTGTTCTCTGAAGGAATGTGTCATCCTCAATTTGTAGCTGCCATGTATCAAAAGATTGGAGTGAGACAATAATACATAACTACAAAACATTTAAACACAAGATAAAGTATTTGATTTGAAGTAATAATATCATACCTTTTCATTTTCATCAGCAACAAGAAGTTCATCTTTCCAAAGATTTATTCCTCTCCCCTCCAGTCCAGCCTCTTCTTTAAGTTTTTCCTTATGAAGTGCTGAGAGATTCATAGCTTCCTGGGTGAGCTGGAAGGCAGCTTCATCTGGCTCTTGGAAATTTTCAGCCTCTTTGAAACAAATAGTAAGGACCTCTGCAGGATCAAAAGTTGTTTCCAAAGCTAGCAGTGAATGGTCATCCTCTATGCCAACCTCCTTGTCAAGCCTTGAAGCCTGGGCAATAAGGGAAATGGCATAGTCCTCCCTCAAATTGAACATACACTCTATATCATGGAGGAAAACATAATCTTTACCACCAATCAAGACACCTGGAAGCATGGGCACTGCATAGTTGCTGCTCTGAACATCAAAATCTTCAATTGACTGTGCTGCCCTAAGAGTTTCAGTCCTCAGTTGAACAAGGTCAAGAGCAGCCACTTGCAGCCCCTTATCCTCGAGGTTGATATCTTCTTCCTGCTCTGCCATATCTGTTGCCATAGGAATATCCTCTTTTACCTCCGCTACAGATATATCTTCTTCTTCAGTCTCCTGCCCTTGCTCTTCTACAGATTGCTGTTGAAAGACAATGTACATAAGGAATGCCATGTTTTCCTCAAGCACTCTACACTTTCTGGTGTGCAAGTTACAGCTGAATTTATATTCCTCAGGCAGGCTGTTAAACCTTCTATTCACATGGTACCTCAGCCTGTCAATGGAGACAATATGATTTAAATGCACAAAAACCTTTTCACCTTCCACAATCCTTCCTGCCTCTGTCAGTTGTTTGAAGGTATCCCAATGGTCTAAAAGAAAATCTCTGTGATGGTCCAAAAGAGAGCTCATAGTGAACTCCCTATTGAAAATACTGTGGTATATGTGGAAGTTCCTCTGAGCCTTGCACTTGTGAAGAAAGTCAAATAGGAGCAAATCTGGAGATTTGTCCTCTTCTGGTTCCCTTTGTTTTGAAAGGGAAGACTCACCTTTCTGCTCTAGTCTCTTGCTTTTGCCTGAACCAAAATTTATATAACATGAATTCTATATGCTGACATATGCAATCAGATAATGTATAGGATATCACCAAACAACTCTCTTCATGAGCACACATGAATCACCTGGTGATTGCTGTGGTCTGAGTATAGCAGCAGAAAAGTCCAGCTTCCTCTTGAAAGGAGGGGCCTAAGAATCAACTGTTCCAAAGTAAAAACCTTTCTCATCATCAAGAAAGACATCCCCAGGGACATAGAAAGCAAAACAATGAGGAAACAGTAAAAACCAAAAGGGACACAAGAATTTGCAACAAAACGCGATGCAGAACCATTTGAAAAATGTCAAGTGCTCTCCTCGCATTTTGTTGCAAATTCTAAATTTCTATTGACATCCATCTCCAATCAATGCTAGGGACATCTCACAATGTTCAGGACAGTAAATGGTACTAGGAGGAATTCCCCAGGGCAAAAGAGAGCAAAACAAAGAGGAAGAAATAAAAACTAAAACAAATATTAGAATTTGTATAGGAAAACGCGATTTGGAGCATTTGGAAAATGTAAAGCACTATAATCGCATTTTGTTGCAAAATTCTAAGTCCTATTCATATCCATATCTAATCAAATCCTAGGGTGATCTACTAGATTTCTAGGCACTGAGATTCAAGAATTCTATAGATGGAAGAAATATATATCAGAAAACATTGGAAAGGGTATAGATCTCTGACCTTTCTTTTCCTCTTCCATACTGTTGGAGTAGCCCTGGAGATTCTCTTGCTCTCTTCCAAACTTGAGCTGCAGCACTGGTAGCCTGGAGATCTGGCAATGGTAGTAGTCTTCAGACAGGTTGCAGAGTGGATGGAGTGTGTTGGGTAGGAAGTGATCAGAGTGGGAAAGAAAAGGATGATGGGAGGGTGCTGGCAGGGATGGAAGATGGGGAGGGAAAAGTGTTAATGGATCTAATTATGAAATCATGATTGGCATAATTTCCAAGGCAAAAAGTGACTTTCACACGTGTCAAATTTCAAATTCCAAAAGATCTGGGTGGGACCCACACGTGTTAAAAAACGACTATATTTCACACGTGTGGTATTTAATAACTCCTTTATTTGTATTTTGCAATAATCTACTCTCCTAACTCAGTTCTCTTGCATCTCTACCTCCCTACTCTACAGCATCAGCATCCAGACCAGCAGCAGAGGTTCATCCCCAGCACAGGATACTCATCATCAGCACAACACACCTGCAAATAGCTTCCAGGTCAGTAAGACAATCTATTTCCTTCTCTTCTTGTTTAATAGTATATTAGGGTAAGGTACTGATTGATGTGATGTAGGTTAGATATTATAATAAATATTATATGCATTTCTTAGATTTTCTCCACTGCATGTAGAAGCAGGAAGACTTTTTATTTGGGCCTGTTGTGAGAGCTTGATCACTTCTTGATGTCTATAGGCTCAATCCATGTTGCACGAAGCTGTATACACACTGAAATGACTAAAGGCATGTTCAAGTATGCTGCCTCTAGAATTTGCAGTAAAACGCGAGGAGAGGGCTTTAGAAATCTCAAACAGCCCAAATCGCATTTTGTTGCAAATTTGAAAATGCTTCTTCATCCACCCATTTCATTGTGATTTTGTAACTTTCTAGGCTATTCAAGGCTGCATACTTCTTGCATAAACTCAATACATATTGTTTATAGTTGAAAAGACAGAGAATTCACTGTAGGGATGCAATAGCATGTTGTTTCAAGTATTTGCAAAAAAACGCGATGATGAGCTGTTAGAAATTTCAAATTATCATAATCGCATTTTGTTACAAATTGTTCAATTTTGCTTTATCCAATTTGTCATCACCTTCTTTTATCATTCCATGTTCTCCATGGTTGTGATCTTTTTCCATTGCTTTGTATGGACCTTTTCAGAGTGATGGCAAGAACCAAGGCAACTGCAAGGAGGTCTGGCAAGGGCCAGGGCTTGCAGCATAGCAGCAGCTGGGGCTGATGTCAAGGAATCTAGAGGGAAGAGTTGCACATGGCAGGAAGGGGAAGCCAATGAGCATGCTGCAGCAAAAGTCCAAGAGATTAAAACATTCTGCAGGTGTGCTAAAGGAGATCAGGAAACAACAAAAAGCTATAGGCTTTGCAATCCCCAAGGCACCTTTTCAGAGGCTAGTGAGAGAAATTTATGATAGCTGGCACCTTGGTTTCAGGTGGAACAGGACTGCCATTCTTTCCTTATAGGAAATGGCAGAGGATTACTTGGAGAAGTACTTTGAAGATGCAATGCTTGTAGCAGCCCATGCTCACAGGGTAACTCTGATGGCCAAGGACTTCAACACATTGTCCAGAGTGAGGTGGAGGTATGACAAGCTGGTCCATCCTGTGGAATGGCAGGACATAAAAATGAGAGACATATTATTAATTCCACCTACAAGGAAATTGAAGGCAGACAAGGTGAAGGTTGTTGAAGTGACCCACTCAAAGAGGGAAAGCTGCTTATGAGGAGTCATTGAAGCAGCAAATAGAAGAATCCAAATCTGCTATAGATGTGGAGACTGTACAGATGGAGCTACAGATACAGAGAAGGTTGCAGGAGCTGGGCCCTAACATAGTTGTCCATATTGAAGATGATTTTTCAGAGAATAATTTTGACTTGACAAAACCATGCTTAACAGCATTGGCTCATAAGAATGAGTATTGCTCAGATACTATCATTCTTGCAATGCTCTAGTAAGTGTCTTTTATTTTACATTTGTTTGCAAAACAATCCTTATTGTACCTCCTCCCTTACACCTTACCTTAATTATTGTTTTGTCCAATGTAGCATGATGAGAAGCTGGCTGAACCATGCTGTACAGCATACAGTTTATATTATTGATCCTGTAATTTCCTTCAAGTTAAGAGATCCAAAGGAAACTCCCATGGATATTTCCAATTGTTGGTTCAGACACAGTCTGTGTTATATCAATTTTCAAATTTTCAATGTCTTTGCATTTTATTGAACTCTCTCTTCTTTTGAGCACCTACAAAAAAGCAATATGAAACAATAGGGTAAAGTAAACTAATAGCAGTGCTTAATGAGACTAGGATAAGTCACATGGTATACCTTCTTATTGTTGTAGATAAATAAAAAGTCCTTTGAAATAGAACCTTCTGTCTCAAATAGAATGTCATTGCGCAATTGAGCTAGGAAGCAACATTGTCTTAATGAGATATTGACTAGCACATCACCATTCTCAACAACATCAATATCAAGAAGTTTATTTTCTACACCAAAAGAATCTTCATCTTGATCCATTGGGACTAGTTTTGTACCTAGCATTCGACTGCGCTTATAATAAAAAGAAAAAATGAAATTTTGTGATGCAACCATGTACTTCAGTTGCATAGAAGGTTGGACAACCTCACAAAACACTGAACTACATGTCTTCTTATCCCAACTTTTATCCAAAAATTGTGGCATGCATGCCAGACTTGTTGCTTTAACTGTGAACATTGTTTTTGAAACCTTCATTGGAAAGGTATTAAACAAGTCTACAAAAACTGTGAGAGGCATGCATAAAGAAATTTTTATTATCCTTGTGGCAATATTGGGCCTCAGAGCTTTCTGTACTTCTTTGAAAAGCTTGGCTCTATATGCCTCTGTAACACTAAAATGTGGGAAAGGCCAATCCACTGAATTCCATGCCGGAAGGTCTTGTTTTCTTAACACACCATGTGTGTTTGCATTGTCCAGCAAAACTGATAAAAATGATTAGTAAAAAATATATCGGATTGAGCTAGCTCTGTTGCACATCGACCTTGGTATTGTTGTTCTCCTATCGATCCATGCAAAACATCTATAAATCCCAGAATACAATCGATGTTTTGCCATGTCTCATACGATGAAGGGTATAAATATGAAATAAAATAACACAAGAATATCAATAAGCAAAGAAAGAAAGCTTTGTCTTAAAAATCCATGCACCTCATAAAGAACAAGACCACAATAGAAAAATATACAATTAGGCCTGTGTTGCGGAAGATCATTTGGATAGTCTCGCAAGACAAGTTCTTTATGCATGTACACATGCTGAATCAAAACTTCTTTCACCGATATCTTCCCTCTGGTGATTTTAAAATCTCGTACTCTTCCCTCTGGTGATTTTAAAATCTCGTACTCTTCCCTTCCATGATGCCAAGAAAATGTTTTTTGTCTGGGGTCTCTTTCTTTTACTAGGTTGCATGAGCACCCATGCGAAACAGTAAACCTTTCCCAAGTTCCTTCCGTTTTGACTGTACTTGAATTCTCTACAACACCATATTAGTGAATTTGGGAATTTCCCAATTCCCATTTTTGAATACTTAAAAAAGGGGACATGGATAACATGTTTGTAAGTTTCTCAAAACCCTATCATATGACCTATCGTTGGAAAGCCCTTGAAAAATGGAATCTAAAGAGCTATAAAGCGCTCATTTTGGATTAGTGGTGTTCAAGTTATGGTTAATCCAAACTTTTGACCACGTGTCCCAAACTTGTGGGAAATTCCCATATTCCCCAATATGGTGTTCTACCGAAGAAATAGAAGAAGCAGGTTGACGGGGTAAGAATGTGTGGTATAATTCTGCCTTCATAGCATTATCATCCACAGAGCGTCTTCCACAAGAACGACCATAGTTTTTATTCACCATGGAGACCTTGTGAATCTATAACCACAGCAAAGTAATGTAAACAAGATAACAAAGTGAAGTTTCAAGAAAGACAAAGTGGGCAGACAGATAGTTGACAAGAAACATCTTACTCTAAGCCAAACAGGATCAAGGGAGCAGTTTTGGAAAAGAAGAGGTTGCTGCACAATGAGGCAGTGGTGTAGAATGGTAGACCTTTCGAAGGAAAGGCAGCACAACATTTCAAAGTTTCAAAGGAAGGTGGAAGCGGGAAGGCACTTGTCAGAGAAAATGTCACAGACTAGATTCTATCTTCATGTCCAAAGATCTTGTGAGAATAAAAAACCAATCTCCACATTAATGTAGCACGCTTGTACCTACATAAAATATTGTTTCTTTTATCTATTTTCTTTTATTTTTGTGAATTTCCAACGTTATGTTGGCCCTCTGTTCATTGGTTGAGAGCTTATTTTTCCAAACCGTAAAAGGCCCCAAAATGAGCTCCCTTTTTCCCTAATGAGACAAGGTATTAGAAGGCTCTATTCTCATATGTCAGGTTCTAAAGTTCTTGTTAACCAGCAAAGATAACGATAAACGATAAATTTCTATAAGGTATATACATATTTTGTTTTTCAATTATATATCATTCTTAGGGGTTGAGGTATGGCCCCGGCTTCTCTATAAATTGTTAATAGTGATCTATTTGATTGATTTACTATTTAAAGTTTGTATTCTTTTAAACAATAGCATATGCCTAAATAAAGAATGTCTTATCCGCAATCTCAAGTTGAAATCCAAAAAGCTTTGTGAAAAGGATTGTTTTCTTAAGAAGGTAACATGGATTCTAGTCCTATGGTTTAGTTGAGTAAATGGATTGTTATCTTGGTTAAATTAAGGTACAGGTACAACTCTCCCTGCCTTGACGCTGCCCCGTTCTTATGCTTGTATAGCCAAACGACGAAGACGTTAGTAAGGCCCGGAGTTGGCCCATGGTATCCCTCATACCATTGGGAGAATGAGGTTTGCCGATTGAGGCAAGTGATTGTGATGCTGCCTAGTTCTGAGGGCCCAGGCTAGTGCAGTGAATTAGCCCACCCTAGTGCGCAGACATCCCTCTGAGGGGTGGGAGGATTGAGCGATGGAGCCTGAGAGGGCAACAGGCCGGCTTGAGTCCTCGCCAGCGGGGGCCGACAATGAGGTGTATGGTCCTGTAGGGTTTTGCCCAGCATGTAGAGGCTGGAAGACCAAATTCTAGATCATCGACGGTATAAAGGAAAAGAATAAGAGAGCCGGTTTGGCTTGTATGAAATTGATTCATGTAGAAACTTTTCTTTTAAATCTTGTCTTGGCATGATTGTATTGTGTAAAGAGGCTGTCTTAACAAACCTTGTGAAAAGGACTTTAATTAAGGAACATGTTTATTTATGTCAAACAGTGTGGTAGGATTAATTAGAAAACAAATTGACGCGTGAGTACGGTGGAAAGTGGGAGGATGGAATGCCCCGACGGCACCATCCTACGGACGGGTGGACCCGATTAGTCGGATAGCTTTCCAACATATTAAGTGAAAGCCCTATGTTAGATAAATAGGTTCTCGAGCAATTCTATTCTAGAAGACTAGGCCAGTGGCTGTGCCTTGCATGGATGAGGAAAAAAGCGGTCTCTAGGAATCAAGACTAGTAGTTGCCCAAATTATGATCAATTACCCTATGGGTGATTTGATTTTTAGAAGACCACGCTCCCCCTGCGGGATAGAACTAGGTCTTACCTATGAATCGTATCCTTGAATCTCTGTATGGTCAAGGTGTCGATGAGTAGGAAATTTTCTCTAAGATGAGACTTAGTGGATTATCTTAAGTGTTTCCCCTATTTTTTGGAAGGGGGGAACCTTATAAGTGGTATCAGATCCGATCTTAGTTCCTAGGATTTGTTTTTCAAAGGTTAATTGTCAAGGGATTAAAACAAGTGATTGTTTATCATATGAGGACGAATCAATCATCTCTACTAGCCATAGAAGTAGTTTGAATATCCTCAGATGTTGAGACAATTATCCTATGAAATTGCTCTTGTATCTTGGGGGTGCACACGCAAGATATTTGTACAATAAATTTGAGAAATAAGATTGGGGAGAAAACCTTTTGTGAGAAAAACATAGGGTGATCAAATAAAGAAACTAGTGAGAGACTGAATGACTAGAAGAATAGACCGAAACTTTATTTAGAGAAATTTTTAGGATATCTCATTAATTTGTATATTATAAATTATTAAGATTATAACTCCATTAAGATTTGAATAGTTGACATGTGAATGCCATCCATTGGATGCTTTACACTAGGACGATCATCCAAGATCTAGAACCCATCTCAGAAAAACATGGGTCTAACTTCGGATGTGTAATTCCCAGAGGATCATGCTCTTAGCTGTGTTAATCCCAAGATACTAGGTGTGTAATTTTCAGAAAACTAATCATCTCAGATGTGTCAATCCTGATAATCTTTGGATGTGTCAATCCCAAGGTACCAGATGTGTAATTCTAAAAAAAATGAAGATCTCAGATGTATTAATCCTCACTGCCTTCAAATGTGGTGCTATGATAAGTATTTGATAGTTTTGAACTTTTAATGGATACAATGAAAGAAGCAAGCTCACCCTTGCTCGCGTCTAAAAATCATAAGAAATGCCAAATTAGTTGGAAGCATTGTTGTCAATCTAACCATTAGAGCTAGAAAGTTAGAAGCATTGTTGTCACTCTAACCACCACTGGAGCTAGAATCAGTTACGAGATGCCATGAAAGTACACCTTCGTGAAAGGTTTTGTCCTCTAGGATTTTGAGAGGATAAAATGAACGAATTTTTGGAGCTAACCCAAGAAGGAAAGACCCTAAAATAATACCACCAAACTTTTGTGAAACTTCTCCGATTTACTCCAGAGATGGATGAGGTAACTCTTCTCCATCGATTCATTTGGAAGCTTAATCTACCTTTGAATAACCTCATCAAGAATGTGAAACCATCCTCTATTTCAGAAGCCATAATTATAGCCAGAGACTATGATAAAGTTTTTAGAAAGTGTCGAGAAGGACATGAGTCCTTCCATGTTAATCAAGAAGAGGTCCCCTGATTCAAGAGGAATGTCAAGCCCACCCTTGGCTACAAGGAATCATGAGCTAGAGCAAAAATTAGGTCAAAAAATAGAGATAGTAGGATTAAAGATAATCAAATTCAACAAGTATTTCTATGAGTAAATAGAAGAGGATTGGTGCAAGATTTATGTGAAGTAATGTGCATGATGAATAGAGGTATTCTACAAGACAATACTAAGATTATGAAATTGCTATCATAGGTTAGATTGCGTAAAGGATTGATTCTCTTACGTTTTTCCATGATAATCTGTTAAGTACCATATTACATGGGGGTATAGAATAAGGAATTCGAAGGTTCATACCATATGAGAGGTATATGGATACATGAAATTAGGATAATAAGGCCAATTAACTTTAGAATAATAAAGACCTTTTAGAGGCACAACAAAATTAGCCAAGCACATGAAATAAATGACTCTTTAAGAACAATATTTAGATAAAAGAAGATTTTTACCTAGTGGGGACACCACTTTGAAAGAGACAAGAGGATTTACTTAGATACTACCCTAGCTCACAAGATGAGGACATCTCGAATCTTTTAAGTGGGGGAGATTGTAAGGTCCCTCCCAAGCCATGTATGTATGTGTCTCTTCTAATATAGATTTCAATAAGAAAAGAGAGTGTAATTAGAGAAGAGTGAGACAACAAGGCTAGAAACATTAGGAAAGTGTTAGAATAAAAATATTAGCTCCAAAAATCCTAAAAGAAATAAGAACATAAGAATAGTTCTATTAAGAGATAAGTATCCCCAAAAATAGAATTTAGAATTTAGGTGATAAGAGGTCATATTTAGAGTACTTTTACACATTTAGAGTCCATGCATACTAAAAATGTGGAAACTTGTCTATGGTGTGCAGATTTTGTGATTTTATCTTATACGTCTTCTCGCAGATAGATATGGCTATGACTGTTCTCGTCAATGGTTTTCCTTCTGGCCAACGTTCTATTCCTTCTTTTCAAGGCCAAGGGTTTCCCGGTTCGAAAGCAAAGATGCTGTTAATTCTTGAAGGTGATGAGCTTTCAAATGTTGTTATTGGCGATTCTCTATGTCCGTCTCAGCCTACTATTCCGGATTCTGACAACGTTCTTATCACGGAAGGCCCTGTTTTTGATGCATGGCATCTTGCTTATACGGATTGGCAGAGGCGTGATAAAGCAGCTCGTCGGTACATTCTTTCTGCTCTTAGTGATTCTCTCATGCTTGATGTGTATGACTTTCCTACTTCCCATGACGTATGGGAGTATCTTATAGCAAATTTTCAAAAAAAGTCTGTTACAGAAACACTTTATTTGAGAGGTTTGCTTTCAAAGTTATAGTATGAAGTTGGTACTGCTATGACGGGGCATATTGATTCTTTCAAATCTATTATTAATCAACTTGCTGCTGCAGGTGATCCTGTTCCACGAAAGCAACTTATTACAATTCTTCTTGATACGATAAAGGATCCGTCTTATGATAACATTGTTACCATTCTTTCTAACAAGGACGGTCTTGATTTTGACCAAACTTGCATATCTTTGATTGAGTATTCTCAACGTCATCAATGACGTAGTGTTGGTCATGTTGCAGCTATGTTTTCACAACAAGAGGAGCCTGAGTCCCAACAGTTGGAACGGGCCTTTTATGTGCGAAAGCGTCCTTTTCAACGAGGCAACCGCAGAGGTGGTCGTCGTCGTGGTGGTAGTTTCTCTCGTCTCAAATTTCCTAACAAGCATTGTTCTTACTGCAATAGGAATGGTCATACTGAAGATGACTGTTGGGCACGTCAATATGATGAAGAACACAACATTACCACAAAACAACCACGTTTATCTAGAGATTCTTCTTCTTGTGATTATTGTGGAAAATCCGATCATCCCTCTTCCATGTGCTTTAAGCGTCGATTTGATGTAGATCGAAATCGAGCATATGCAGCCGAGCATCATGATAATGATGTGCCTGAAACAAGTTGTGTTTTATGTTCAGTTCCCCCAGACAGAATACTTCATGTACGTGATGGTTCACTTTTCATTATTGATTCTGGTGCTACAGGAAATATGACATATGAATCTAAGTGGCTACATAACTATCATTCTTTACCTGTTAAGCGTGTTGTTTATCTTGCTGATGATACAACTTGTCAAGTCAAGGGCATTGGAGATTTATATCTTGGCACCTTATCTTCTTCAACTCGAGTTTTACGAGGGGTTTTACATGTCCCAGAACTTCAACGTAATCTTCTTTCAGTTGCAAGACTTGTTGATCTTGATTTGTTTGTTGGATTCGACCACACCAAATGCCACATTGAGAAAGATGGACAGATTATTGCTTCTCGTAATGGTAATTTATTTGAGCTCTCTCTCAATGATGCTGTAGCAAATGTTGTCACTGCTCCAGGTGATCATGATTGCAAGATATGGCATCATCGCTTTGTTCATGCTGATTTCTCAAAGCTTCTTGATCTTCATCGTCAAGGTCTTGTACATGGCATGGATCTTAAAGCTCATCCTCATATGGGAATCTGTGAGTTTTGTGCTCTTGGCAAACACAATCGTAAACCCTTTCCTCTCTCGAATTCAGTTCATTCTCATGATTTATTGGATCTTGTTCATACCGACATTTGTGGACCTTTTCCTCCATCGAGAACACAACATCGTTATTTCAGTACATTTATTGATGATTACTCACGGTATACAGTTGTTTTCTTGCTTCGACAAAAATCTGAGGCGTTATCTGTTTTTAAGCAATTTCACAAGGCTGCCGAACTTCAAACTGGTCGTCGCCTCAAGAAACTTCGTAGCGATAATGGTGGAGAATATGTGTCTCGTGAGTTTGAGAGTTATTGTACGGACCATGGTATTCATCATGAACATACTATTCCATATTCACCTCAATAGAACGGTGTTGCTGAATGTAAGAATCGCACTATTATCAATGCTATACGATGTATGCTGATTCATTCTGGGTTATCTCGTGTTTTCTGGAGTGAAGCTCTCTTGACAGTAGTCTTTGTTCATAATCATCTTCCTACTACTACTCCTTCTGGTAAGATACCCATCACAGCATGGACAGGTGAAATTCCTTCTATATCTCATTTTCGAACCTTTGGATGTATTGCTTATATTCATGTTCCTAAAGAAACACGAGCAAAGCTTGATGCTCCTGGGCTTAAAGTTATTTTTATTGGGTATTCTGACACTTCCAAAGTCTACAAATTCTATGACCCGTCCTCCAAGAAAGTGCTTGTGAATCGTGATGCTATTTTCAATGAACAGCTTATGGGCAGTACATGGTCCATGGATGATTCTGATGATACTAAATCTTTGCTTCAAGCTTTTCCATTCTTGTGTGATCACTGATGATGAATCTTCTTCTATAGAGCAACTTTCCTCTTCACAACCATCTAAAGAGCAACTTTCCTCTTCACAACCATTGATTCCGAATATGCTATCATTGATGATGTTGACATTTTTATTGATCTGCCTATTGATTTTGAGCATGGTTCTTGTCATGTTTATGATGAAGATTTTGATGCTAATGTTTTCTCTACGTCTGAAGATCCTGCCACGTACAGTGATGCTATATGTTCTCCACAAAAGGATCAATGGCAAGAGGCTATGGAAGCAGAGTACGATTCTCTTATCTCTAAAGGTACATGGATACTCACTGAGCTGGCCATACTGCCATTAATTGTAAGTGGGTATATAAGACAAAATTTAAAGCAGATGGATCCTTTGACAAATTCAAGGCACGTTTAGTCGCCAAAGGTTATTCTCAAGTTGCTGGCGTTGATTATCATGAAACCTTTTTACCAGTTGTTCGCATTACTAGTATTCAGGTTTTATTGGCATTTGCTGTTCAATTCGACTTAGAAATTCATCAGATGGACGTGCGCACAGCTTTCTTGAATGGAGATTTGAATGAAGAAATTTACATGGAGCAGCTAGAAGGATTTGTTATTGCAGGTAAGGAAGATCTTGTTGCTCGTCTTCATAGGGCCTTATATGGTCTTAAACAAGCTTCACGGGCCTGGTACATCAAGTTTGATCTTTTTCTTACCTCGCATGGCTTTCTCTCTTGCTCTTCTGATCCCAACTTATTTACCAAACACCAAAATGGTAGTTTTGTAATCCTTGCCCTTTATGTGGATGATACAATCCTTGTTTCCAATGATTTGGGATTTTTACACCAAAATAAGCAGTTGTTATCTTCGGCATTTGATATGGTGGATCTTGGAGAGCTTCACTCGTGTCTTGGCATTCAGATTCAAAGGGATCGCAGCAAAGGTATTTTATTACTTCGACAATCAAAGTTTATTGAAGATACTATTAAGAAGTTTGGTTTGGAATCTGCACATTCAGCAACTACTCCTTGTCTTGCGAGTTCCATGAAAAACACTTCTGATGGTGGTGGCCAGCCTGTTACAAATCAACCATATGCTAATTTGGTTGGATGTCTTCAAGTTGTTGGTTTGAACACTCGTCCTGACATTTTGTTTATTGCTAACTATCTCGGGCAACATCTTGCATGTCCTTCTCTTAAGCATTGGTCTTCAGCAAAGCGCGTGTTGAAATACTTGAAAGGCACTGCAGATTATGGTTTGGTTTATCAACGACAATTCACATCCGACTCCATTCCATCTCTTTCTCTTTTGGGTTACACAGATGCAGATTGGACCAGCTCACATTTATCTATGCGATCTACTAGTGGCAATTGTTTCTTCATTAATGGTTGTCTTATTTCTTGGACCAGCAAGAAACAACGTTGTGTTGCAGTTTCTACAACCGAATCTGAATATGTTGCGGCATCACTTGCAGCTCGTGAACTCATTTGGCTTCGACAAGTGCTGATAGATATTGGCCATTCTCCTCTTTCTAGTACACCCTTGCGGTGTGATAATCAGAGTGCTATTAGTCTTGCAAAAGACTATGTCCAACATAACAAGTCAAAACATATTGCTGTGCATTACCATTATGTTCGATATGAAGTACGCAAAGGCACTATCATGATTGAACATTGTCCAAGTGACCAGATGATTGCAGATATTCTTACCAAAGATCTCAATGAGTCACGCTTCATTCTCTTGTGCTCAGAGCTTGGAGTTGCCTCGGGCTCACTCTTTCTAGATTAGGCTCTTTACTCTTATGGTAGCTTTGTACATATATTGTTGTAATCTTCTAGACACCATGCACTTTGCACATTTCACAATTGCACACTATGACCTCTTGGTCCTTTTGTATATTTGTACATAGATGCACAATGGACTTTCACATCATTACTTCTGGTTCATATTTTCACATTTGTATAGGGGCTTGGGTTTTTCCCTTGTACTCCCCAAGGGTTTTTTCATCCATAGCTAGAGACCCTTGTTTGAGTGGGGGTGTTGGAGCTCTATATATGGCTCACTCTACCTAACTTGGTCTCACCTATATATATGTATCTTGTCCTCAATATGAATCAGTCTTTGGGAGCGTACATGATGTGTCTCTTGTCTTGTCTCTTTCTCTCTACATTTCAACAGCTTGTAGACCAGATGCCTTCCCGTTCTTTTCACTGGTTATATGATTATATTTTGAGTTTTAATTAGAGATTTATGGCCGAATAATTTGCTGTTTTTGTCAGGGTCTCTACACAAAGAAAACTGTTAGAAGGCAGCAAGTAGCCTCAAGGTAATCCTAGAGTTTGAGATGTATATATCCTTTCATTCTTATCTAATATCTTAGAAAAGAAGCTTAGATTGCTATGGTCTTTTGGAGGAAGAGACCAAAACTCCATAGCTTTTCTTTTAGAGAAAGAATAGTATGCCATAGTCCTGTAAGAGAAGGCTATTTTGCCATAGACCTTAGAAAGAGAGAAGAGTCACAATACGAGTAAGAAGAGATAAAGCTTGGGGATGATTGGATGATTTCAATTGTAAGACAAGGTATTAGAAGGCTCTATTCTCATATGTCAGGTTCTAAAGTTCTTGTTAACCAGCAAAGATAACGATAAACGATAAATTTCTATAAGGTATATACATATTTTGTTTTTCAATTATATATCATTCTTAGGGGTTGAGGTATGGCCCCGACTTCTCTATAAATTGCTAACAGTGATCTATTTGATTGATTTACTATTTAAAGTTTGTATTCTTTTAAACAACAACATATGCCTAAATAAAGAATGTCTTATCCGCAATCTCAAGTTGAAATGCAAAAAGCTTTGTGAAAAGGATTGTTTTCTTAAGAAGGTAACATGGATTCTAGTCCTATGGTTTAGTTGAGTAAATGGATTGTTATCTTGGTTAAATTAAGGTACAGGTACAACTCTCCCTGCCTTGACGCTGCCCCGTTCTTGTGCTTGTATAGCCGGACGGCGGAGACGTTAGTAAGGCCCGGAGTTGGCCCATGGTATCCCTCATACCATTGGGAGAAAGAGGTTTGCCGATTGAGGCGAGTGACTGTGATGCTGCCTAGTTCTGAGGGCCCAAGCTAGTGCGGTGAATTAGCCCACCCTAGTGTGCAGACATACCTCTGAGGGACGGGAGGATCGAGCAATGGAGCCTCAGAGGGCGACAAGCCGGCTTGAGTCCTTGCCAGCGGTCGACGATGAGGTGTATGGTCCCGTAGGGTTTTGCCTAGCATGTAGAGGCTGTCTAGAAGGCCAACTTCTAGATCATCGGTGGTATAAAGGAAAAGAATAAGAGAGCCAGTTTGGCTTGTATAAAATTGATTCATGTATAAACTTTTCTTTTAAATCTTGTCTTGGCATGATTGTATTGTGTAAAGAGGCTGTCTTAACAAACCTTGTGAAAAGGGCTTTAATTAAGGAACATGTTTATTTATGTCACAAACAGTGTGGTAGGATTAATTAGAAAACAAATTGACGCGTGAGTACGGTGGAAAGTGGGAGGATGGAATGCCCCGAGGCACCATCCTACGGACGGGTGGACCCGATTAGTCGGGTAGTTTTCCAACATATTAAGTGAAAGCCCTACGTTAGATAAATAGGTTCTCAAGCAATTCTATTCTAGAAGACTAGGCCAACGGCTGTGCCTTGCATGGATGAGGAAAAAAGCGTTGTCTCTAGGAATTAAGACTAGTAGTTGCCCAAATTATGATCAATTACCCTATGGGTGATTTGATTTTTAGAAGACCACGCTCCCCCTGCGGGATAGAACTAGGTCTTACCTATGAATCGTATCCTTGAATCTCTGTATGGTCAAGGTGTTGATGAGGAGGAAATTTTCTCTAAGATAAGACTTAGTGGACTATCTTAAGTGTTTCCCCTATTTTTTGGAAGGGGAAACCTTACAAGTATCATTTATCTAGCACTGCATCTATTTTTTGCGGTGTACAAGGAATGCCTAGAAACTTGCAAAACTTTGGCGACCTTACAGTTGCTGAGTACAATTCATGAGAGTAGTAAATGTACTCTTCTTTGGTTGTTGGCTGCTTAATAACAGCAAATGTATTGTGCACATTTGCTATTAATGTTGATTGCAATTCATCATGTTCTCTATTTAGCTGATCAAGGAAACCCAACACTAGAGGGTGTTAAATGTGGCAACAATGATTTTTACGTGGTGTGAGAAGAAAGGCACCAAACAGTGCACTTGAAAAAGGTACTTTGAAATTGAGAAATACAATTGGAAATGAGTTGAGTGCACCCTTTGACTTGTATGTCCATGGACATGATATTTTGTTACCTTGAACATGCTTTCACCCATATACGTGACAATGCATCTGCCACAACATTCTCTTTCCCTTTCATATAAGAAATTTCAAAATCATAATTTTGTAATGTAACCACCCATCTTTTCTTGGGAGAGAGAATAGGTTGAGACAAGAAGTATTGAAGTACTCTATGATCAATCTTCACAAAGAAATGACTCCCATATAAGTAATGATTCCACTTATTTATTGCATGAAGTATTGCCAACATCTCTTAATCTCATAGACATGCATAACTATTTCTTTCTCATTAAGCTTTTGGCTCTCAAATGCAATCACTATGTGATCTTGGAACAAAACAGCCCCAATGCCTCTTTTACATGCATCGGCTTGAACCACAAATGGCTTCGTGAAGTCTGGGAATACAAGTATAGGGGCTGATGTGAGCATTTCCTTAAGCTCTTGGAAGCTCTTATCGGCTATAGCATCCCAAAAGGAGGAAGGTTCTTTCTTCAGTAAGAGGAGAGGTAATATGAGCGTACCTCTTAATGACCCTCCTATAAAATGAATGAAAGGCCTAAGAATCCCCTTAATTGAGTGGTATTTGTAGGCATGGGCTGATTTTTAACACACTCAACCTTATTAGGATCCACATAAGTGTACATTTGCTCTCCTTTGCATACAAGTTATTGGCTCTTAAAGCATCCAAAATAGCCCTTACATGCATTAAGTTCTCCTTCTCCCCTTTGCTATATATCAAGATATCACTGAAGAATACAGGCATTCATTTTTAGAGAAAAGGTCCAAGCACCTTGTTCATTATAGGGCTTGAAATGTTGCTGGTGCATTGCACAATCCAAACGTCATAACCAAATAATTGTAAAGACCTCTCTTGGTCCATAATGACATTTTGTACTCATCACATTCCTTGATTCTTAATTGGTGATAGCACAATCTCAAATAAATATTGGAGAAGAAATAAGCACCTTTCTACTTATCAAGCAAATCATCAATTCATGGAATAGGGAATCTATTATTGATTGTAGATTTATTCAAATCCCTATAATCCACACACATGCGAAAAGATCCATCCTTCTTCTTGACCAAGAGTACGAGTGATGAAAAAAGTGATTGGCTAGGAGTAACCCATCCCATGTCCATAAGCTCTTGTACTTGCTTTGCCACTTCATCCTTCTCCACTTTTGACAATGTATATAAGGTGGTTTTTTAAGGAGCTAGGTATGCGGCTCAAGTTCTATTCCATGATCCACCTCCCTTTTTTGGTTGGCAAGCGCTTTGGCATTTGGAACACATTTTCATACTCCTTTAACAATTCCTTCACACCTTTATGCATAATGTCACCCTTTTCCTCATTGCTTTCTTCCTTGCAAAGCTGAAAAACATATATTCATCGGATGTCCTTTCGTCGCCTCTTGAGTTTTGTTGCATTGATCATCTTAATACTTAGCACATGATTTCTGATAAATGTAACCTCATGGTTTCCATGCATGAAACTCATATACCCTTTCTAGAAATTCATGTGAAACAACCCAAGAGCTACAAACCAATTGTATCCAAAACACTGTCAATGGGACCCATATCCAATACAAGTAAATCAGCCTTGCAAGTTTAATAACTTGTGAGAATCAACCTCACATCTTTGCATACCATTGTGAAAGACATCTTTGCTCCATTATCCATTTGAACTTCATGCCACAAAGATAAAGCTACGGGCAATAATTTGAGACTGCACAATGATTTGGTGTTAATAAATCTATGCGTGCTGCCAATATCAAGCAAAACATGTACCACCCTTCCATTAATTTACGCCTTCAACCTCAATGTATTTTCCCCTTTACAACCAACTTAGGCATAACTTGAGATATTGCATAGGGTAGCCATATTGTCCTTGTCATGATAAGCACACATAGGCAATGGTAACCCATCATCATAGTCAACATTTCCCCCAAGTCAAAAGGGAATTCACCATCATTTTCTACATCTTCAACTTCATTTTTGTTATCTTCAAAATACTCCTCATATTCATCCACATCCTCCTTAATGTCTTCATGGCAAGGTTCAATGAGAATCATACTTAGGGTCATCTTCTTGGCCTTACAAACCTTTGAATGATCCTTGTTCCATTTTTCACCACACTTGAAGCACAAACCTTTGTCCTTAAAATTATTAATACAATCTTCCCCAATAACCTCTCTTGGTGGATGCTCTCGCATCAACTTGCTTCCCATCAACATTCTGAGGGCGAGGAAAATAGTTGCCAAATCTGAAATTTCTTCTTCCACCTCTTCCATAGATGGTTGGGAATCTAGGATGACCCGTGTCATAAGCAACTCCACTTTAAGATTTTCCCAAAGGTGAAGCGCCAATATCAGCCCTAAACCCATGCCTTTCTCCACTAGCATGTGTATACTTTGCCTCATAGATCTCCGCAAGAAACATGGCCTCCTTGATGGTTTCATGTCTTTGAGTATCCACATAAACCTTGATGCTGCTTTGTAGCCCTTTGATAAACTTCCTTAATTTGTACTTGTCACACTCAAGTCTTCCACATGAAGTGAGAACTTCATGAACTTGTGCACATAATCCTTAACATTGCCCGTTTGAGTGAGATCATCCCATTTCTCCACCATCCTTGATGTATTAAGGGATGAAACAAAGGTTCTCCTCATCACATTCTTGAAATCTTCCCAAGTAGTGATCAAATAGCCATGAGCATTCAAGTGTTGCCGGCCGCCATGCATGGACATAACCTTCTAGATGCAAAGTAGAAAACAAGAACTTGGACCGATCACTACGAGGGATAATTTCAAAGTAAAGCTCCATCTTGTCAATCCATTCTTTAAACTCCTCATTGGTTAAGCCTTCACCCTTGAACTTAGTAAAAGTCAACTTGTCCTTAAATCGCTTAAACTCATCTTTATCACCACCTCAATGATGAACATGTGGTCTATGCTCAAATGGTCTAACATGATACGAGGGATAATTTCAAAGTAAAGCTCCATCTTGTCAATCCATTCTTTAAACTCCTCATTGGTTAAGCCTTCACCCTTGAACTTAGTAAAAGTCAACTTGTCCTTAAATTGCTTAAACTCATCTTTATCACCACCTTAATGATGAACATGCGGTCTATGCTCAAATGGTCTAACATGATTGCCCCCGAACCCATTGAAGTGATGAGGTCTACTATGATTAGGTTCCATCCCATTAAAATGATAACCGATCTCAAAGTGATGAGACCGCTCATGTATGAAGGATGATGACCCATCTCCTCAAAGTGATGACCACTCATGTGTGAAGGATGATGACCCATCTCATCAAAGTGATGACCGCTCATGTATGGATGATTCCGATTTTCTATTCACTCTTGATTCATCCAAAACTATGCCTTTTCTTTTGTCTATTCATTGTTGATTCATCCAAAACTATGCCTTTGCTTTTGTCCACATTTCTCCCTTGCATTGATGAAACCCCATTCATAGGACCATGCATAGTCATATCAGGCATACTTGTTCCACCTTGATGCATCATTGGCGGAGGCAGCTTGGCAGAGGCAGCTTGTCCTCTCTAAGAATAGAACCATGATTCCCATCAATATGGTGCATACTAGCTTGAGGATTATGCAATTTACATGTGAAGGTTCCATAAAATACCCATAAGCTTGGCCTCATTGGTGGAAAAGTATTTGGTGCATATGGATGCAATATAGGTCCACCATAAGATTTTTTGCCTTTATCCACATCTTTCCTCAAGCTTGTGATCCCATTATGCAACTTCTTGCTTGTACACTCAAACTTGTCCCACCATGAACTAAAATCTTTGGTCCATCCTTTCAATCATAGTTTCCATGAGATACATCATGTTGTTCACGTTCATGTCCCTGCCTTCTTAAGGTATTTGTGGAACATTAGCCTCTTTATGCACCGCTTCATTGATATTTCCACTAATTTATTCTTGCATTTCTCCTTGAGCATCCTAACTTGCTTCTTGTCTTGCTTCCTATGTGCCCGCTTCATACCTAAGAGCTTCCTTGTAGTTCCCTTTTTTGGGTTTGGCCTTCAGCATCATCTTAATTGCTCAAAAATCTTTTGAAAGGGTTCCCAAAATCCAAATTGAATGTTCCTTGGATCTATAGAGGGGTATTTCAATGCTCTATCCACTTATGTAGTTACCTTTGACTTGCTCAATTTGTACTATTCTCTGTTTTGATTTTTTGGAGAAGTCAACTTGTACTATTCTCTGTTTTGATTTTTTGGAGAAGTCAACTTTAACACAAATGTGGCCAAATCTTCATCAAATGGAAGGCGATTTTGAAAGTATTTAGCTTGATGAAATGCTTTAAGCTAGCTCTACACATCCATGTCAATGCCTTGACCAAATTTGATTGGCAACATTCCTCTGTTTGACCCCTTAGACAGGTCACAACTACTACCGTTTCATCAAGTCAATGTTGTCGAAATCAAGAACCCTTTGGTTTGTCAGGGAGCTAATGGAATGTGCCAAGTCTTCACCACCATTGTACCTAATCCCTCACCGTACCACTTTACCATGGCACTCATGGCATGGTGAGTTCAAGGCACACTATCATTGGCCTCTTTCTCTAATTGCCAAGGTACCCTCACCACATATCTAGTTATGTAAGAATCAAATGAAAGCCTAGAAATTGATGAGAGTGTAGATCACTTACAAATGGAACTTATAGATGCATGCCAATCAATCAATACAAGATTTTAATGTGGCGATGATGATGATTGCAAAGGGGAGATTCAAAAGCATGTCTTCCCATATACAACTTCAATCACTTGCCCTCCACAATTCTCAAAACATGTGCCTCTTAACAAGAGCATATGGCATGCCTTATATCACTTGCATCAAACATGATCTATGGCATACATATTCATACCATAAGCTCATATGAAACCATAGCATGATTCATACATGTCATGTGACATATCATAGCATGGAAATGGCTATGAATGGCATCTAAAACTTTCCAATGACATGTAGTAGTGCATATAAGGATCTCAATGCCATAGATTGAGCCATATAAACCTTCAATTACCAAGAAATGATGAAAATGGATGAAAATTACCCAAATATTGCTTAGCGTTCTCCTAATGCTTCAATTGAAGACATATGATTGCATATGGCATGATATAGCTCTCCATACAAGTGAATAGCATGAGTAATTATCCAATTGCATGCAATCAAGGTTCCAATTTCATGAAAGCCCCAAATTGATAAATAACCTTCTATCTTAGCATGATAAGGCTCATTTAAAGGTTTATGTAGAGTATTAATCAAATCTTACTCATGATTAGCATCTTAGTTAGCACTTAATTAGGCCACATTGTGCACTCTCTTCTCAAAAAAACCCTAAGAAGAAAACACAGAGCCATTTTTTACCTAATTGTAGCCCAAACAAACTTTCAAACATGAAGAGAAGACATTATGGAATAAGCTTGAGAGGTTATGAAAGGTTTATGAAGCTTGAACCTCATGATTTTCTAGATATTTTTTTCTCACTCGTTGGCGGTGGCGACCTCTGCGAGTTTGCCATGAGGAAGAAGGAGTGTATAGATGTCATTTTCCACCATTATACTATCCAATCAATGTTAAATCCCTTCCACAAGTCATGAAAAGCTCTAATGCTAGATATTTGGCTCTTAGTCGACTTTGACTACCAGCACAGGATATGCACTATCTTGGGGAGTATGCGTTCGGCATACGAGGATCTCAGAGATGCCGCACCACCTTCTGCCGGCTTACGCCGTCTACAACTATGGGATGCAACATGGAACGAGCAGAAGGTGAAGAGCAAACGTATGAGAGTTCTTTCTACAGACACACTTCCCAAAAGAGTGTGCATCGCCCAAGATATAGCCGTTGCACCGTCTGGACAACCGGATGTGACAGGGACAGGCACAATCATGCGTACCATTTTCAACGAGCGATGTACACACCTTATCGGGCGTTCCGCACGAGGCCTTGATCGAGGGGCAAACAATAGGGTCAGGAGATTTTGGCACAGTGAAGGAGTATAAGGTCCAGGGCATCTCATTTCTTCTAGAGCACGTTACTTTTTGCGGAAATCTTTACAAGGGAGAAGGCAGCTCAAGATTTGAGAGCTTTTAGGCAGAGCAGGGCATGCAGGTTCTACACCCGTCCATCGTGTGATGCATAACCTTCACCAAGGAATCACCGTGGATCACTATTTTTCAGTTATATAACAGTGGCTCGCTGGGTGACATGCTCTTGAAGGTTTCTTTCAGACACAGTGAGTTTACCAGAGCGATGTACCGCTTGGATCAAGGATGGAAAAAGCCCCCGCCTGCTGACATACAATTAAGCCAGGTGCAGCTCGCTCAGATTAAGGAGGTGGCTTTGCATATGCCTCACATTATGCATGCCCTGATGGATGGTCTAGCAGCCGCACACATGGCTAGCATCATTCACACTGACCTACATCCCTTCAATGTTGTGCTAGATTTTACAAAGGATTTAAAATCATGCATTGGTATCATTGCCTGGGGCCTTCTGCTGAGAGCGCCCAAAAAGCGAGTATCGCTCAATTTTGTATATTCGAAGCCAGTAAAAATCCAAAAAAGGTGGCAGAGGCTCAAGCTTATGCCGACAGGGAGCGGAACAAGCGACCATGGATAGCTCTAGAGATTTTTGATCCTCTCTTGGAAGATGCATACACTCCTGCGAGCGGTGTTTTCGCCTTGGGATATTTAATAAAGGTGTTATATGACTTTTGGAGGAAAGTGCAGGAGTTGTGGATGGGCAGCAGTACTCTCACGACAAAGCCACCATGGACGCAATTATATATAAAGTCAAAAATTGGATGTGCTTGCCTAATCGTGATGAGAGAAAATCTCTCTTGCAAAGTAGCAGAATTTTTTAGATCACTTAAGACTGAACCAGCAAGGGCGCAACATCCGCTGGTGGAGCTTTCTGTATCATTTAATCCTATTATGTAATTGAACATGGTGTCTGCCTTACTTTGAAGAATGACCAATGTTTTATAGTGTGTGCAATGTTTTAAAGTATTTTTATGTTAAGTGGATACTTTCCGAGTCTTTGCATTTCATCTTTCATCCCGTGGTGTTTAAAATTAGGTTTTTGAGGATAATGATGAATTTGTCGTACGTTTTATTTTATAGTTCATTAAAAGCCTAAAGTCATCTTTATTTGTCCTCTATTCGTGCAGACATGGGAGATGCACAAGCGAACGAGCGCCACGAGCTAGCTAAGAAGTCGTATGAGCGCATGAAATCCCTTGCACACGGATTGACTGCTCGTGAAGCGACTAGAACGGCGTGCTGGTTATCAAAATGGGCAAACCCTTCTTATGCCCAATGGAAAGACATCAACAAACAAATAACCATAGATATGATTAAACAGATATGGCCATGCCCAGATGGCGAGATCAAGAAGGGAAGGTGGAAGTTGTCACGGTGCAATCAAGACGACATCAAAAATAATGACAAACGAATATTCTTGGAAATGTACGGTCGTCTTCTCCACAATGCAGACGCTCCACTATATTTTGCCAAGATGCTGTATGCCCAGTTTGTCCTGCAAACGCCTGTGGACTTCGCTTCTAGAGAGGTCACTGTCAACACCCACGATTTGCGTGAAGAGACAGTGACCTTCACAAGAGAGGAGCTTGCTCTCATGGTGGAAGGGGCTGGGCTAGAGCTGAACGCGGTCAAAGACAACCTAGGGGAAAAGCTCGTAGAGAAGGAGCAAGAAGCAGTGAGATTGTCACAGGCCCAAACTCCCCCCCCCCGGCCAATAGAGAGATTCAAGAGCAGCTCACCCGGCTTAGCCAAGATGTGCAAGGACTATCTGCACGTTTAAATCCTATGCATCCAGGGAATCATATTTCACATTTTTTGATGCATCCTGAGCTTGTGGGGGCTGCTAGCAGTGCTACTAGTTCTTCCACCTCGCAATGTCCCGTGTGCTACAAACCATTCGACGGTTGGAGCGGCCACTATGTTATACCATCATGTGGCCACTACTATCACTTGATATGCTTGGTGAGACAGATGCAGAATGTGTCCACATGTGCATTGTGCGGCATAGCAATTAACCGTGGTATTTATGCTATGTTCGGTATGGCTAATGAATACAAACCACCAGGGTCACCCTCTGCTACTCCTAGTGTACTTCGCAATCTCTTTCAAGACGAAAGCTAAATGTACAAACACTTCTTGCGTAATGGCAATCTTTTTGTAATGACAAATTGTACTGAAACAAATTGTAATGACAACTTGTAATGACAAATTGAAATATTTCATTTGAGTTGATAATTCATATAATGAACTTAATTTTAAGGAACTTCAAGTTCCTTCTTCCCCTATGTCAACATCGTGCTCTAAAATCCTTTCACTGTCTACTCTCCCATCTGCTTGATTGAGCTCATCCGAGTCAATGCTCAGATTATCTTCTATCTCAAGGTTCTATCTCAAGGCTAGTGCACAACGTAGGTCCAACGCCAAAGTGCTTGTCTGCTACATCATCACAATCGTACATCCATTTGGGCATATCTTCTTCATATTCTTCGCTTTCAATGTGTCGCATGATTTTTTCATTGCAATACATGTAAACAAGTTTATCAGCTCGGTCTGTAAGAAGTCGATTGCGAATAGTGCTGTGAATATATTTGTACATGCTCCAGTTTCTTTCTAAGCCTGAGTTCGAAGAACACTAGCCTAGAACCTTCATCGCAAGGTTGCGCAACAAAGCATAGTGCTCACCACCATTCATCATCCACCACTTCCATGCAGGTTGCTCTTTAGCCATTTGTTGAACAAGGGAGTTGGAAAATAGACCTTCTTTCAATCAAAAACAGGACATCTCTTTTATACATTTTACACGATCATCAACATTGTCATAAAAAGTGTTAATCACTGTGTAGAAATCCTGAACCACCTCAACGTTAGACATCAAATCCATATTCCAGTATTCAGGATCTAGCATATAAGCAGCACTGTGTAATGGTGTATGCACTCCAGTCCATCTGGCATGGAAGTACTTCAATAGGACTTTTCTTTGTCGACTAGAGAATGGTACACGCCAATGCTTTTCAACCACCGAATGCTCTAATTTCTCAGGACACTCTAAACTCTGCTGGACAGTCCACCATTGCATCCATACTTTTCCAAGATTAGACACTCTTTGATCAAGATTTCGTATCGCATACATAACAGGCATCATTAAGTGGTACGCATCATTACACTGTTCCACCAGGTTTCCTTCCTGATGAGCGCCGTCTTTAAGACTTTGATTTTCTCTTTCACTCTTTCAGTCTGAGTGCTCTCCCAATCATGTAAATGTTTCACAAACTGCATCTTTGTTTCGAAGAAGAAACTTGAAAGTATAGAAGTGAGTGCAAAACCTGGTCTCCGCAGGAAGCTTTAACATAACTGACATGCGAGGCCGAAAAATATCTAACACTCTCTGTCTCTTGAGCATAAATCTCACAAGCTTGCGAACAGTATCGACGATTGAGGCAAACCATTTGGTATCATCACTTTTATACCAATCTTTCAATACAAGATTCAAACTATGAGTATTGCAACCAGACCGGAAAACATGTGGATACTGCCGCTTTAAGATTTTGGATGCATTCTTGTATGTGGCACCCACTTCTTCTATCACAGAGGCAATGATACCAGCAATATACACCCCAAATTTTATTGCACCAGCCGAATCCACGGCACGCATAAAAGTCTCACCTCTAGGTGAAACAACCATTATATTAATTAATGGTTTTCTTTGTACATTGGACCATCCATCGCCGACTATACTACATCTAGAAAGCTCTATGTTGCTAAGAATTATTCTATGTACACGTTCTTTCACTTGAGCATAGCATTTCTCCAATAGATCATTTTGCATAGCATGATACGAAGGCGGTGAAAACCTTGATCCAAATTCACCGATTTTCTTCCATGCTCTCTTCCAATGCTCACTCTCCACCATCACCATAGCACTCCCTGAAAAGTAGATCGCTTCAGCAAGGGCGAGCTGTGCATCATCGAGCAGACCATTACGTAAGCTTTCCTGCAATGAAGTTTGACGCATGGGTATGTTAAAGTGACGCTTGGAAGAAGATGCACTGTGGGTAGATTACTTTCTGGTTGCACATTAAAGTTCGGAGTACAAGCCGGCGATGCTTCCGGAGTTTGATGATTAGAACAACAATGTTCTTCCTGTCTCATACATTGGCAGTAGATATTGGCAGTAGATGAGAACAGTTTCCTTGCGTCTTTCTTTTGCATTTCATCTCTTAAACGTTTGGCCACTGCAGGTACATCCTCGGCCTTTTTTCTTCACTCCACCTAAAAAGTGTTCTCTTAATCGAGGCGCCCCACCTGATTTTACTGCGTGGCATAGCTTACACTCCCAATCTATGAATCGGTCACCGATGTTAATTGCATATTGCCACTCTATACCAGGTGCCTTTTTTTTCTGCTCTTCTGAATTTGGACTGTATTAGAAGTATCGCTAGGTCCAATGTTTTCTTCAATCTCAAATAACCTATTCAAGCAAGCATACAATAACTAATACACAAACAAAGTAACAACAAAGCCACTCACATATTACAAAAAATATATCACCACAGAAACATAGAAGACTTAAAAAACCAAGTGACTACTGAAAAGCTAAAATGTAGCCAAGCAAAAATCTGAAACTAGTTTGAATCTATTTTGACAAAAATAAAAGATCGTCATATATGTTGATCGTCATATATGTTGTTTATTTTTTTTATTTTAAAAGAGAAAGACATCCATGACGATTCATGCTAACTACAAAGCATGACTGCAAGTTTTTTGCCTATAGGAATTTTATTTTTCAACTTACAGAACCGTAGATATTAATTTTTGCTAGACTTTTAGCGTCACGACAAGACAAGACGAATGCATAAATGTGTATTCTAAGATTAAGATACATGTAATTAACAGCATGCATACAATGCACATTGCACCCCCGATGAAGGATGTCTTTCGTACCCAATTAAGAATACTTTAAACAAATCAAAGATAGATATGATTGCCCAATACTCTAGTATAGGACAAAAGACCCTCTAAGACTCTAACATTGACAAAGTAAATCAAAGATCTATGTTTGCCCAACACTCTAGTATAGGACAATAGACCCTTGTCTAATAAAGACTCTATCAAATATCAAGAACCAATACAAGCCCCTAAGGAGGACTCTTGGCTCCATCAAGCCATTTATAGAGCAGAATAAGGTAGACTACCTGCGGTGCTCGAACGCAAAGTTGAAGTGACTCCAACTTTGTCCCTAAATCTCCGCGAGTATTAGCTACGAACCACACTCTGCCCACAATTCAAAGAATTGAGGACTAGTGGCTCAGTAGCCTTAGGAGTGCCAACAAGGAAAGATAATAGCCCCTAAGATAAGGACGTTCTTCCCTAGAGGATGCTCCTAGCCAACCAAGAGCTCTATAAGCACTTCAAGGAAAGATGTGACGCCCCCAAAACAAGGAAAATCTTCCCAAAAAGCCGACTGAAGGGTGTCGGGTGCCTTTTATTAATAAGAAATATGCCCACCGGGATTCTTTGTTTCCCGGCGGGGCTCGCCGGGAAACAAAGAATCCCGGCGGGTTTACATGAATAGTAAGTTTTGGCTGGTAAGAGATCAAGTCTTGTGAATATATGTTGTGATCACATGTTTTGGAATGTTAATAACACGTTTTATTAACGTGATCACGAATTTGTGAACACGTTTATGAAATCCCTGGTTGGAATGATGCTCGTTCTTGGGAAGTTGTGCTACTTTGATTCATAATGCAAACCATGTTATTGAAATTTATCCAAAGCTATTTGCGCATATTTACAAGAGCTGGCATTGGACAATCTACATTTGTGGTGATTGCACACAGGTCTCTCCAGAGTCCCCAAGTCTTCTTTGAATTCTCTATGTTTGCTGGTTTCTCCAAAAATCTCCTTGCCTTTGATCCAGTCATGGAGACCTTTTGAGCAACCTCATATGACATACCAGAGGCCTGCTTATTCACTTCAATTTTCACGTTTCTGCCATGGCAACCCAAAGAATTCAAAAGATGCTCAAATTTTCCAAGGGCTACAACTTTCCTCTCTTGTGTAGGCATTGTGAATGCATAATCGATAGGCACTTAAGCAATCGATCGAGGATTCTCATGAATGCATGAAGTGTGCAAAAGTGAATATGCTTTAGTGGAAAATTAATGATGGGGCTCCAATTTGAATTCCTTTTTGGTTCTCCTAGCATTTTAGGAGACATGACACCTTCCACCCATCTTGCATTTGGTTGTTCCTTATCTTCATCATCAGTTGACTCGGTTGGATCTACTGCATCTTCTTGTTGCTTCTTCCCTTTCTTGGGACCTTTCAAGGCATCCTTTCCAACAGAACCAACCTTATGTATACCTTTCCATTTGTCTTTTTCTGCTTAGGAATATCAATCTAAGCATTACAGTATGGACAAGGCCATCTTGATGTCACGCCTTAAGCACAATCCATCATGCATTTAATTGTCTTCAAATCTCCCCCAAGATGCCAATCCACCTTGAACTTTCCTATGTTTTCTACATCTAAAAGTTGAACATCAATTTTCTTTTTGATTACATCTGTTATCCAGGGAGTCCTTTCAAACATCCATGTCAATACCTCTGTGTCTCCTTCGGTACCTCGAATGCACCAAGCCACCAGACCTCTTTCTTAGATTGCACACTAAAACTTGGTTTGGTAGTCTTTTCTCATGCACATATCATGGCCTCATTCATGAGCGTAATGCTCATACGTTTCAGCTTCCGATCTTTCACAATTTGGCACTCATCTAGCTTGAGCACAAATGAAAATGTGCTCCCCAAAACTGTAAATAAACGATAATTTACAATATTCAAAACAAAATAATCGTCTTCATTTTCTACTAAAAAAACATGAATAGTATCAATTGCAAGGTCTCACCTTCTAGTAGTGAAAGACAATAGAACTTCACCATAGCTTGTTGTAGTCTCTCAATATGAACAAAGATGTTATTGTTAACATCATAGGTGAAATTGATTTTCTTTCTGCTCGACCCTATGTCTAATGTTAGTGTGCCCTCAACGTGATAAAACTGTCCTATAGCTCGCTGTACATCATCATTATTGATACGCTTGACATTGTGAATCACCTTGAGTGTAGGAAATAAAGTGCCAATGATTCCTTGTCTTAGAAATGCATCTTTTACAACCTGATGGATTGCTTGGTACCCTTTCATGCTGATTCCAGCTGCATCATAAGCATGTTGAATTAATGAAGAATCGATGGAGGTGGTAATCTCGCTCACCACATTGCTGACAACAGCTTGGCGTATTTTAGGACGATAAGGGTCAGTAAAATAATTGAGAGAATATCCTTGGTATTCAGAATGGCTTTGACCAAATCCTTCCATCCCTCTTCATTAGAACCACACACCTCTTGTTGTAGAAAATTCCTCGCAGAACCCAAATCATGACTATTTTGTTTAAATCACTCAGTGCATAATGAAAGTTTATGCTACTTACTTTGTTGTACGAATCCTTTTCTTCCGTGCTCCACCTTTAAATGCAAGAGATTCTATACCAACCAATGTCTTTTTGCATTCACGGCGAGCACCATTTGGCATTGCTTTGAGTCGTTTGATAAGTTCCTCTAGCCTTTGAATCTTTGCATCCTTATCCACATTCTCTGCAAGGATCTCTTTCATTTTATCTGATGATGTTTTAAGCCCTTCTTCTTGACATTGTAAAAGGCTAAATTATGATGCTTGCAATTGAGATTGGAGAATATGGGTTTGCCAACAAGCTCCACTTGTATTCAATCTTCTAAGTATCCTAACAAGCCAAGCTCTCCTTCACCCAACAAATTGGATAAAAGATGATAAATCGTGGAAAGGAGGGTTTGCTCTTAATTGAGGGTCAATTGGATAGAGATGCCCATCAACCCAAAGATCTACATTTTTCTCCTTAGAGAGGCCCTTTTTGGGTCCAAAAAACTCCTAATGGATTAGTAGATAATCAAATTTTTAGTCATTTTTCAACAAGCCTCTTGTACCCACAGCTGGTGGAGGGGCTTGATCTCCCTCCAAGCTTAACAATAGGCTTCAAGCCTCTAGCCCCACCTAGCCAAGCCTCCCACGCAGCACCAGCCTATCAAAATAAATCGCCAAACCGTCGGCTGCTGCTGCAGATTTTTGTGATTTTTCAAGCGCTTGTTTTTGGAAGAAAAACTGAGATCTTCTCTTCCACAGATACAATTGGTCTAATTCCTCTTGGCCCCAGGGGTTTTCAAGGGTGCTCTCTATGCTAGTGATGTCATATTTGTGAAATTCTTCAAGGAGATGTGGAATCAAGCTATGCATCAAATCTGCAGCAGCAGCCAGATACAAACCAGGATGGCACTTCTCAGACTCTTGAAATTGAGTTTCAATGGTCAAACAAGTAAAATAGAGATTAAGCATTTAATGTTTGGTCAAATCTTATGTTTCATGGCTTAATCCTCTACTAGACTAATTGCTATTGATGGCTTTGAAAGGAGTTAAGCTCAATTAGTACAAATTCAGTACAAATTTGTTACCCTTGGCTTTATGTAATTTTTGGTGAATTTATGCTGATAAATCTGTTGTTGTAATCATCACCTAAACACCAGATTGAGTTGTAAAAGGGTAGACACTGCCCTTGAATCTTGAAATTGGATCAAGAGGTAAGACCCCCTTCACATCATCATGAGCACAACACAAGAGATAGCCAAATTTAATGGGGAGCAGTTTTATACATGGCAAACAAAAACCATGTATTTGCTCATGATGATGTGAGGAAAAATCTGTGGGGGCTAGTTGAAAAAAGAGATGAATGCCCAGAGGTGAGTGGGAAAAATGAGTGGAAGAGCAGGAATAAGAAAGCATTAGGACTCATCGCACTCAGTTTAAAGGATAAAATCATTCATCATATCACAGGGATACAATCACAAGGATACAATGGGCAAAAGATGCATGGGATAAACTCAATAAATTATTTGGCACTTAAGCAAAAAATTCAAAGATAAATCTATTAATGCAATTCTACAAACATGATATGAAGGAAAGTGCACCTTTAATCACACACTTAAACAAATACAAAAGTATTAATGTAAGATTCCTCCTCAGTATGAATAATGCATAAGCTTTACTTCAATCCCCTGTAATCATTCCCTATTTTTGAATACAAGATAATATTATTTTTCCTTGTTTTTGTCTAGGGAGAAGAAAAATTCTAGAGAGTGGTAATTCAATATTGAGATATTTTTGGATATACAAATTCTACAAATATCAAAAATATATTTTTCTAAAATAAAAAATCAAAATAAATTTTCCAAGGTGCATTAGGAATCAATTAAAAATGATTTAAAAGACCTTAGCCTAAGGGTCAAGATTTTCTGAAACTTTCCAATTAAGGTTCCTATGGCCAATAAGATTAATCCAAGTGTTGGGATGAGATAAATCCAATGAATAAAATAAAATACCCAAAAATGAGTAAATGCTCACATAAGATGAAGAGTTGACTGAGTACAAGGTTTATTAGTTAAAAACTATGAGATATTACTAAAACACATGAGATATTTTGGTATAATGATACATATTTTACACCTTGGTAAGGAGAGGGGGAGAATTTAAGGAGTTGCCTATTTCACACATGTGAATGAGTTTTTAATTCAAAAATATTAAGATATTTTTATCTCTCCTCTCTCCTGGATCAAAATGGGAGCTAAACTAGTCCAAATCTTGTCCAAATTCAGCCAAACTGAAATTGGAAAATTCTAGAACTTAGTTGGACTCAATTAGTGGCCTCCCTCACCTATAAATAGACCCTCATTCTTTTGTATTCTCATCTATGAAGAAGTAGACCATGCCAGTATTACATTAAAATAAGCATATTTTCTATTATCCCCTACTACAATTAGATATTGGAGTTTCTCTCTCTTCAACCTTCCTTGGAGCTTTCCTCTCAACATACTAACCAAATTGATTGGTTGGGGGCTTCTTCAAAGCCAATGCAAGGTGCGGAGACACCAAGGATGTGCGGAAGCACAAACGTAGGTAGCTTACCTGAGTAGGCTCACAAAAGCTAAGAACGCGCCATACAATCTATGGGAAGATCTGAAGTAGCAGAGCCGATTCACATATTGGTGGAATAGCTCCTCACATTGGTCGGAGTCAACATCCTATTAGATGCAACATGCCAAATGCTTGGGTTGAGCAGATGGGAACTCGCACCGTTTGCTGTCAAAATGGCAGATCAGTGTGCCTCAAGTCCCTAAACTCATAGTCCTTGACACTCTCTCTCTCTATGTGTCCAAGGCTACTACAAGTGCCCGTGACCTTGACTAGAGTGCTCACACATACATCTACCACATGGCCTACATCATCGGCGGCTCAGAGGTGGTTTTACTCTACTTGGGCATGTTACATTGGGTTGTGGGGTTTCTCTCTCTCTCTCTCTCTCTCTCTCTCTCTCTCTCTCTCTCTCTCTCAGAAAAGATGATCTGACTCCACTTCCTTAATTAAGGAGCCTCCATGAAGTTTGCCGGTGTCTTTCCTTCTCCACTGAGTTTGCTGTATAGCAGCCATGTGTCCTGGCTTCCCACACTTGTGGCAAGTGAAGGTCCTTCCTCCTACTCTTCCTCTTTCTCGTCCTCGTGGTCTCTTGCTCTAGTAGAGCTCCTTCTATCTCGTGCAGCTTCAATTCAGGTACATTCTTTAAGGTTGCTACAATGTTTTCATATTCACCTTTGTCCACACTCTTCAGAAGCACTGCTAGTGCCTCATCATCTTCTACCTTCTTGCCAATGGCTGCCAGTTGTTGCTTAATTGAGACCCCCGTCCCACTCCACGATGCCCCCTTCGAGGGCGCTGACAGCGGAAGCAGCATCAGCCTCTCGCGTGGGGCGGGGATCCACACTCGAGGCCTCGCCCAAGGATGTCCGGACAAGAGACTAGTCTAGCGGTCCGAAATCGAACCCGAAAAACTTCCCTCGCCCGAAAGGCATGGGCGATTCCTCCAGGAAAAATCTTCTAATGGGAGAATTAATCTAACAAGTCAAAGTCTTAACTAGTTAAACTGATCCGACCGAACCTGAAGTCACATGGTTAAGTCAAACAAGAGACTTGCACTTGGTCCATAGAATCACCGCTTTTTTCCTCCTTTAATGAGGCATAGCCGTTGATTCCCTCCCACAGAACAAGGGTCTTCTCACAACTTAATCTAACTAATGTAACTAATCGTATCTTAATTGTTTCGCAGCAAGGAATCCCCTCATCCAGCCTAACCCCCCCAACCGGCCCATGGGTTAGCCAACCACCCGCCGACCCCACTATATTGGTGGGATTCTTTTATAAAGATTTGGTTATGTTTTGCCGGGGTAGTACCAAGGAAAAGAGTTCCCAGGACCCCTAGCCGGCTTTCAAGCAAATTTTAAAGTAGGCATACCACGTACACACTCGATATGAAATTGCCATTTATAACAGATTCGACTGTCTTTAAAACAATCCTTCAATGAGAATCATAATATTACTGATCATCATCCTCCAAAATTCTGAGTCCATTGTATTACAAAATGTGTCCTCTGGACTGTCTATTGAAGACCAGCTGGCCAACCAACGAGATCCAACATGAAAATTTGATTCACAAAAGTCATTCTTCTTAGTCCATCCGAATCTTCCTTGATGCATACATGGGTGTCCTAGTAGCAACCGTGAGCCCGTGCATCACCTGGTCACAACCCTCCAGGATCCTACTCAGGTGTCCTAGCACTTCACTAAGGGACCGCTTCGTCGGTCCTCACCCATCATACCTGAAGCACACCATTTTAACCGTACCGAGGCTGGTCAAGACCTCCGCAGGCTTTGCCACCGCGAGCGACATCCCTCAACGACTCCCCGCCACAGCTGTTGCAAAATGAACCTCCTCTTAGTAAAACACATGCCAAGTGCTTCCTCTAGCATTCTGGCGTAAGACAGTCCTTTAAATGAAAAATGGAGGTTCTACGTAAGTAAAATCCTAGTTTAAGATTGGTTCCACAAAACCCCTTTTTCCTTAATTCCCAATTTCATAATGAGAATCCTTGATCTCTCATTAGGGTAATCTACCCATCATTTGACTGATTGTCCAACTAGATTCTTGGTGATTTTGATCAAAGGAAAACTAGTTTAATTCAACGGTAGTCTGTTCTTTGTATTTAGGAACTCGAATTGGTCACGAAGTTTTTGCTTGATTCAGATCGAGAGATGGACAAGTAGGTTTAGTGTCTGTCCCTCTCGTAGTCTAACCAAAATCATTCGGTTTAATTCTAACAAGGATTTTCTCAGATAAACATCTATTGAACTTCTAATCGTAAGGAAATTCCAACTTTGTGAATTTCATTCTTTCTTTTCCATAATAGTAGATTAAGAAATGGTTTTATTAGAGAAAATTGGGTTTTAATGAAAATACTCTTCTTCCATTTAATCTATTTTCGGGTAAATACCAATTTGGTGATTTAACCACATAAAATATCTAAAGATATTCTTTCTACCATTTAATTTCAAAACCTTAATTCCCTAGGTGGAATTATGGTGAAAATTCCTCTTTTGTCTCATTAAAGATTAATTCAAATCTTTCTCTACTTAAATATAATAAAATTTCTTCTTTTAATTAAATATAATTATCCTTTTTTTAAATAAGCTTAAAATTCCTCTTTTTCTCATTTAATTATTAGGTTCCAATTGTCATGGGAACTCCTCTTTTATCATAAAACGAATTTATCTAAAATTTCTCTTTAAATTAAATAAAAATATGCATTATTCCAAATACACCAAGAATTCCTCTTTTTCCATTTAAATGATTGAATTCCAAATATGATGGGAATTCCTCTTTCATCATTTAAATTTATTCATGCATAAAATAGTTTTAATTAAAATTTCTCCTAAAAATAAAATAAAAATATCCATAAATTTAGATATGACAAGAATTCCACTTTTTCCATTTAAATGATAGATTCTAGATATGATGGGAATTCAAATTTCATCATTTAAATTTATTCATGCCTAAAAATAATTTATCTAAAATTTCTCTTTAATTTTAAATAAAAATATTCATTATTTTAATATACCTATTTTTATATTTCTCCATTGAAAATACATGGATCTCCATTATCATGGGAACTCTTGTAAGATTCCTCCCCCAACCCCTTTTTTGATGTCTAGTATCTTCCCTTGTAATCAACCCTCTTCAGAAATATAAAGACCCTGTTGCTAACTATTTTAGCCTAGAGAGAGAAAAATTATTCTAGAGAGAGAATATTCAGATTTTGAATATTTTTGGATAGAAAAATATCTCTTATAATTCAGATGAGTTCCCCTGAAACAGAAATTCAAAAAGAATTTTCCAATGTGCAATTGGAATTAATTGGAAATAGGTATAAAGAACCTTAGTCTAAGGGTCTAGATTTTCAGAAATCTTTAGACTATGGTTCAATTAAGGTTCCTATGGGCCAATAGCATCAATCCATGTGTAGGGAAGAGATAAATCCAAATTTGTAAAAAGAAGATACCCAAAAATGAGTAAATGCTCACATAAGGTGAAGAGTTGAAAATGTACAAGGTTTATTAGTAAAAAACTATGAGCAATATTAAAAATATGAGATATTTTGGGTATCCAAAAATGAGTAAATGCTCACATAAGATGAAGAGTTGAAAATGTACAAGGTTTATTAGTAAAAAACTATGAGCAATATTAAAATGATTCCATTATGACACATATGTAAGGAAGGGGAATTCTTTAAAGGAGGTGCATATTTCACATAAGATGAAGAGTTGAAAATGTACAAGGTTTATTAGTAAAAAACTATGAGCAATATTAAAATGATTCCATTATGACACATATGTAAGGAAGGGGAATTCTTTAAAGGAGGTGCATATTTCACATAAGATGAAGAGTTGAAAATGTACAAGGTTTATTAGTAAAAAAAAAACTATGAGTAATATTAAAATGATTCCATTATGACACATATGTAAGGAAGGGGAGTTCTTTAAAGGAGGTGCATATTTCACATGCTTGAATGAGTTTTAAACTCATAAAAATTGAGATATTTCATCTCTCCTCTCTCCTCATTCAAGTCTAGTTCCAAAAAGTTAGTTTAACTGACCTAAAAATGGTCAAATATTGACCAAACTGATTTAGAAAATTCTAGAATCAGTTTGTTTGGTTAGGAGCTCAATTTTTCCTATAAATAGAAGCCTCTAGTGTTTATGCATCGTTACTCTACTCCACCTAAGCCAAGAACTGTGAATTCATTTAATAATTCACTAGTTTTTGGAGCTTCCCTCTTTCTTCAATCCCCATTAGTGGCTCCATCAACATACTTAACCAATTGATTGGTTGGGGGCCTCTACCGTGAACAAAGAATCAAGCAAGTTGTAAGGTAATTAGTGAATATTGATCTTTCTATATTTTCTCAATGGTTCTCTCTTCTCAACCCCTCTCAAGCTTGAGAAGCTTAATTGGTATGGTTTTTTAAATGCTATTGAAGTTAATTGGTGATTAGTAGTGAAGAGTTACATGATTTAATAAATGCTATTGAAGTTAATTTTCATTTATATTTAAATTCTAATAGTTTTTATGTAATTTCTCTCTCTCACTCAAGAAATGGTCATACTCATGACCCATTCTCAATCCAAATCAAGCTTTTCATAAAGCTTTTCCTTAACCCAAGATTAAGCTATGCTTGAGGCCAAATTAATGGCTTTTTTCTATGCTTTTAGTTTATGTATATTGATGATTCAATCCATTATGGATTACTGAGCCAATTAGAGATCATTTTTATTTCCTTAATGATAAGCTTTATCCCTTAGAAAAATTGAGATTTATCAGTCATAGCAGCGGAGCTATGGCAAAATTTTTATAAAAATTATGCATAAAATAATCTCATTCAAAGCATAAAAAGAGGACTTCCTACCATATTCTAGGAATTATCATCCTAGATTAATTGAAAGAATTTCATTACAATCATGGAGAAATTGAATTTTAATATCATGCATAAAGGATAAGTTTTTATATCAAAAGTGTTATTTTACCATTTTTATTTCATGCATAGAAGTATGCATAATGGATAAATCTTTATATCAAAAGTGTTATTTTTACCATTTTTATTTTCATGCATAGAAGTATGCATAATGGATAAATTTTTATATCAAAAGTGTTATTTTTACCATTTTTATTTTCATGCATAATGGATAAATTTTTATATCAAAAGTGTTATTTTTACCATTTTTATTTCATGCATAGAAGTATGCATAATGGATAAATTTTTATATCAAAAGTGTTATTTTTACCATTTTTATTTCATGCATAGAAGTATGCATAATGGATAAATTTTTATATCAAAAGTGTTACTTTTATCATTTTTAATTTTCATGCATAGAAGTATGCATAAAGGAAAATTTTTATATCAAAAGTGTTACTTTTATCATTTTTAATTTTCATGCATAGAAGTATGCATAAAGGAAAATTTTTTATATCAAAAGTGTTACTTTTATCATATTGGATTTCATGCATAGAGGTATGCATAAAAGTTGATTATTTTATTATAAAAGTGTGACTTTTATCATAATTGAATTTCATGCATAGAGGTATGCATAAAAGTTGATTATTTTATTGTAAGAGTGTTACTTTTATCATATTGGATTTCATGCATATAGGTATGCATAAAAGATATTCTTTTTATACTAAAAGTGTGATTTTCCTCATAAATGGATTTTATGCTTAACTTAGATGCATAAGAGAAATTATTTTATTCTAAAAGTGTAATTTCCTACCAAATTGAATTTATGCATAAGAAGATGCAAAAAGATTGATTTTAAATTCGAAAGTGTTAGTCTCCTTAAATGGAATTTATGTATAAATAAATGTGTAGAGAAATCTTATATCAAATATAAGAATTCTCTTTTTTTTTAAAAAAGATATGAAATGTGATAAGAGGTGATAAGAGGTGTATGAGATGTGATAAGAATTGATAAGATGCGTATGGAAAGTGATAGGATGTGATAAGAGGTGTATGAGATGTGATAAGAATTGATAAGATGCGTATGGAAAGTGATAAGAGGTGATAAGAGGTGTATGAGATGTAAAAAGATGTGATAAGATGTGTATGAGATATGATAAGATTTGATAAGATGCGTATGGAAAGTGATAGGATGTGATAAGAGGTGTATGAGATGTAAAAAGATGTGATAAGATGTGTATGAGATGTGATAGAATGTGTTAAGATGAGTTAGGATGTGTTAAGATGTATATGGGATGTGTTAGGACGAGAATGGATGTAATATGGTTGTATGAATGTGATGTGGATGTATACATGTAGATGTATATGTATGAATGTGAATGTTCATGTGGATGTGGATGTATGGATGTAGATACGGATGTGTATGTATGTATGTGGATGTGTATGTATGAATGAGGATGTGAAAATGGATGTATGTATGTAGATGTGGATGTATGGATGTATGTATGTAGATGTGGATGTATATATGTAGATGTGGATGTATGAATATGAATGTGGATGTGTGGATGTGGAAATGGAGGTATGGATGTATGAATGTAGATGTGGATGTATGCATGTAGATGCGTATGTATGAATGTGAAATTGGATGTATGATGTGGACGTACGAACATGGATATGTATGTAGAATAATGAATATGAAGATGTATGTGAGATAATGTAGTCTATATGAGTGAATGGATGAGAACGAGTACACACTGAATGGAATGTGGAATAAGTAATGTGGTCCGAGAGTGGATAATATGGAAAGACAAGAGTTCGTTATAGAAATTGTATTTGTGACTGTTTGTAAATGACTGTTTTATGTCAAGAATGCTGGAGAAGCATTTTTACCGTCTTGAGGATTAAGGTCATGAAGACTGAACTGATAAAGTTGCAACTGCTGACGGAGAGTCAATGGAGGACGTCTCGCGTAGCAAGGTCGATCGAGGTCTTGACCAGCCTCGGCTCGATTTAAATGGTGAGCTTCCGGTACGGTGGATGAGGGACCAAGGAAGCGGCCTATGAGTGAAGCGCTAGGTCACTTGCGAAGGATCCTAGAGGGTGCTGACCATACGGTGCTCGGGCTCTGGGTCGCCGAAGATACCCACACGTGCGTCGTGGAAGATATTGGAATAAGGAGTAAGAGTTGTTTTCTAAAACCGGGCATGGATCTGTTTGATTGACCTTGCTGGTCCTCAACAGATGAGTCCATGGCTCTTTTATATGGATCTGTGGGTTGATCTTGCTGATCTTCCATGGAGACTCCATTCTATTATATGAATATATTGCCGGTTACTATGAGCTAGGAACCATGGAAAAGGCCCCTGAGAGAACAGGTGGTGAGCGTTTTGGTTGCCAATGATGCCATAAGTATACCGATGAAAGAATGACTGGAAATAAGGATTCAACCAGAGACTTTGAGGATTGTCATCAGTGACATAATGGTTTTATTAAAGGATTGTTTTAAAGCTAGTTGATGCTAAGAAAAAGGCAATTTCATATTGGGTGTGTAAGTGGTATGACTAGTTTTATGTTTGCATGAACTTCCGGCTAGGGGGCCTTGGAACTCTTTTCCTTGGTACCCGGGACAAAACCTAACCAAATTCCAAATTGGATCCCATCACTACAGTGGTTGGGCGGTTGGCTAACCCATGGGATCGGATGGGGTTAGGCTGGACTGATGGATCCGTAAATCGAGATTTAATTTCTATTATTACGATAGATGAAGTAAATCTCGGATAGAAATTGTTCTATGGATAGGAATCAACGGCTGTGCCTCTTGATGGGGAAAAAAGCGTTGATCCCAATGATCCAAGTGCAAGTTCTTCCTTGATTTGACCAAGTACCGTTAAAGGTGCAGTCAGATCAGTTGATCAGTAATGATCTTGACTACGTTAGAGTAAAGAGTTATCCTGGTGGAATCGCCCGTGCTTTCCGGGTAAAGGAAGTTTTTCCGGTTTCGGTTTTGGACAAACCGACGGATTAGTCTCTTGTCCGGATATCCGTGGGCGAGGCCCCGAGTGTGGGACCCCTGTCCCGCACGAGAAGTGCTACTTCTGCTGCTAGTACCCTGAATCCGTTGCTCGGTGGGAACAGGGACCTCACAACTCTTCTTTTATCATAAAAATGAATTTACTAAAAATTTCTCTTTTTTCTCTAATTAACTATTTATGCATAAACATTAAAAATTTATTTTCCATGGATATGATCAGGATTATTCTTTTAGCATAGGATGACTAATCGTAGAATATGGTAGGAAGTCCTCTTTTCACATTATGCATAAAAATGACTTATGTATTAGTTTCTAAAAATTTTACAATAGCTCTGCTCTGCTATTACTGATAATTTTTAATAATTTTGAAAAGAATAAAACTTAGTAATATAATTATGATAGATTAACTATCAATAGATCTAAATCCAATTTATGGATCTAAATCATAAGTTCATCATAATTTATGTAACATAAAAGCATTAAAAAGCCATTTCTTTAGCCTCTAGCTTAACTAGCATAGAGTTTGATTTTAGAATTAAGAATTGCTCCATGAGAAGCATCATTTGAATAGAGAATTGGTCATAGGAATGACCATTCTTTGGTGGAGAGAGAGATATACTTAAAAAACATCTGGAAAATCACATCTTACCTCTTGATTTTCTTGCTTCTCTATTCTTAGAAGAAGCCTCCAACCAATCAATTGGTTAGTATGTTGAGAGGAAAACTCTAGGAAAGGTTGAAGAGAGAGAGAAACTCCAATCTCTCCAAATTGTAGAGGATTTTTAGGGAATAATAGAAAATATGCTTATTTTCATGTAATACTGGCATGGTCTAGTTCACATATGAGAATACAAAAGAATGAGGCTCTATTTATAGGTGAGGGAGGCCACTAACTGAGTCCAACTAAGTTCTAGAATTTTCTAGCTTCAGCTTGGCTGAATTTGGACAAGATTTGGACTAATTTAGCTCCCATTTTAAACCAGTTTGATCCAGGACAGAGATGAGATAAAAATATCTTAATATTTTTGAATTAAAAACTCATTCACAAGTGTGAAATACGTGCCTCCTTAAAGTCTCCCCCTCTCCTTACCAAGGTGTCAAAAATGTATCATTATACAAAAATATCTCATTTTTTTTAGTAATATATAGTTTTTAACTAATAAACCTTCTACTCAGTCTACTCTTCATCTTATGTGAGCATTTACTCATTTTTGGGTATTTTCTTTAATTCATTGGATTTATCTCATCCCAACACTTGGATTAATCTTATTGGCCCATAGGAACCTTAATTGGTGGACCATAATCCAAAAATTTCAAAAAATCTTGTCCCTTAGGCTAAGGTCTTTTAAATCATTTTTATTTGATTCCTAATGCACCTTGGAAAATTTATTTTGATATTTTGTTTCAAGGAAATATATTTTTGATATTTTTATAATTTTTATATCCTAAAATATCTGAATATTGAATTACCACTCTCTAGAATTTTTCTTCTCCCTAGACAAAAATAAGAAAAAATAATATTTTCTTGATTTCAGAAATAGGAAATGATTACAGGGGATTGAAGTAAAGCTTATTCATTATTCAGGCTGAGGAGGAATCTTACATCCTCTCCCACTTGAAAAATGCGAGATGTCCTCATCTCGCAAAGTGGGGGTAATCTTTCGCCAGCTCTTCTTCTTTCTACCAGGTGGCGTCTTCTAGAGGGAAGAACTTCCACTTTACTAAAAAATCTCTAAGGACTCTGCTCCTGAGAATCTTCTCCCGAACGTCAAGGATTTTCTCAGGTTGGAGTACCATCTGGCCTTGAGTCGGAGAGATCAATTGTTTATCAAGCATTTGTCTAGACATCTCGACTCTGATTAATGGGTCAGACCAAGTCAACAGTGTAAGGCAATCTTGTCCATACAAAGCTTTGAAAGGACTCATCCCAATACTTTGATGATAAGAAGCATTGTAAGAAAATTCAACCAGATGCAAATGATAAGAAGAATTGTAAGAAAATTCAACCAGATGCAAATGGTAAGAAGCATTGTAAGAAATTCAACCGGATGCAAATGATAAGAAGCATTGTAAGAAAATTCAACCAGATGTAAATGATAAGAAGCATTGTAAGAAAATTCAACCAGATGCAAATGGCTTAACCACTTCTTGGGTTCCCTACCCCGCAGCATGACCGAAGGATATCTTCTATTACCTGGTTCACTCTCTCAGTCTGGCCATCTATTTCGGGGTGATAGGCTATGCTGAGATCCAAGAAAGTTTCTACTGCTTCAAAGAATGCAGTCCATAATTTCGATGTGAATTTGGGATCCCCGTCACTTACTATCCTCCTGTGGGTAAGCCATGCAATCTGAAAATCTCTTTATGGAAAACTCTGGCAACATCCACTGCAATGTATGTTTCTTTCACTGGAATCAAATGGGAAACTTTGGTTAGCCTATCAACTACCACAAAAATGGAGTTTGTAACCTGATTGCACTGAAGGTAATCCAGTGACAAAATCCATACTGATACATTTCCACTTCATTTGTGGAATGTATAGAGGTTGCAGTTTCCCTGGCATCTTGACTCTCTCTGCCTTGACTCTCTAACACATTAAGCATTTCCGCACATGATCAAGTACATCCTTTTTGAGTCCTAGCTAGAAGAAGCTTTTCTTCATAGACATATAGGTTTTTCTAAACCCTCGATGTCGAGCTATCAAGCTATCATGGGCTTCTCTCAGAATTCTTCCCTTTATTCCCTCATGATTGGGGATACATAGCCGATTATTATAATACATGCATCCTTCATCCAATTTGTACCCAAGAACTTGACTCATTTCCTGAGAAGTCTTGCTTTCCTGCATCAAAAGGGTAGCAATAGGGGCAAAGAATTTGTCCTACATGATTTTCTCCTTTGCTTCACTAATCAATGGATTTGACACCACTGTAATTGCAAGTAAGGAGGCTTTTCTGCTGAGCACATCTGTCACCACATTTTCTTTCCCCGTTCGATTCTTGATTTCAAAATCGAATTCCTGCAGGGTTTGCATCCATCTCCTTTGACGCATGTTGAGTGGGTGAAGGGTCTGCATCCATCTCCTTTGATGCATGTTGAGATCCCTCTGGGTGAAGGGTCTGCATCCATCTCCTTTGACGCATGTTGAGATCCCTCGGGGTGAAGATCCACTTCAGACTTTGATGATCTGTCATCAAGGTGAACCTCTGTCCCAAAAGATAATATCTCCACAACTTCAAAGAATAAACTACTAAGAGTAACTCCAAGTTATGGACGGAATAATTTCTCTCATGTGTTCTAAGTTTTCTGGATTCATAGGCCATTGCATGACCTTCCTGCATAAGAGCACCGCCTAAGGCAAACCCACTGGTATCAGTAACTACCTGAAAGAGTTTGGTAAAATCTGGCAACTTAAGGAGAGGGTTGGTTACTAAGGCTGTCTTCAGCTTGTCAAAGGCACTCTGACATATTGCAATCCACTCAAAAAGGGTACTCTTCTTGAGAAGGTTAGTTAAAGGGATGATATCTGAGCATACCTGGGTATAAAGATCCTATACCATCCGGTTAATCCTAGGAATCCTCTGACTTCCTTTACTGTCTTGGGTTCTGGCCATTCTATGACTGCTTGGATCTTTGCGGGGTCAGGAGAAATCCCATCCTTTGATACTATGAATCCCAAGTATTCCACCTTGTCAACAGAGAAAGAACACTTGCTCTTTTTTGCAAAGAGTTGGTGTTTTCTTAGGATTTTGAGGACCTTGCGCACAAGATCTTCATGATTTGCAGCATTCTTTGAGTATACCAAGATATCATCAAAGAAGACAAGAACAAAATCATCCAAGTATTCTCTGATAATATCCTGCATAAGACGATTAAATGTCATCGGGGCATTAGTCAATCCAAACGGCATGACTGTGAACTCATAATGCCCATAGCGAGTATTGACTAATGCCCCGACGATTAAATGGCATCAGGCCATTAGTCAATCCAAACGGCATGATTGTGAACTCATAATGCCCATACGAGTATTGAGTGCTATCTTCGTCGGGATGTCCTGTTCCTTGATTTTGATCTGGTAGTACCCGAATTTGAGATCTATCTATGTGAACATTTGGATCCTACTTAACCGATTGAGAAGTTCATCAATCCTAGGAATAGGATACTTATTCTTAATTGTTAATTGATTCAATCCTCTGTAGTCAATACAGAGTCTTAACGTTCCATCTTTCTTCTTTTGAAAGAGAACGGGCGCACCCCAAGGTGAGACACTAGTTCTGACGAATCCCTACTCTAACAGTTGTCTTAACTGCTCCCTAAGTTCTATGGCTTCAAGGACTGGCATTTTGTATGCACGCTTGGCCATTGGCTATGCTCCGGCAGGGGTTAACTCGATCTCATGATCTACTTCGCGAGACGGAGGCATCTCAGTTAGATCTTTAGGGAACACATCTGCATACTCACTTAACCACTCTCGTTCTTTAGCCTTGCATTTTATATCTACTGGATTCATGTTAATGACATAAACAGCTTGCCTCTTTCTAAGCCCTTTTTATAATTTGGAAGCCTTGACTAATTGTAGCACTAGGGATCCGAAAATTCCAATTCCTTGAACTTTATTCCCGTGAAGGTCAAGGAAAGAGATGGTTCCTTTGTGACAATGAATATCAGCTTGATTCTTATGGAGCCTATCGATTCGAAGGATTCCATAATAGACTCTCAAGGGTAGGACTCTGAGAACTGGCACTCTGTTACGTTCCCATCTAGGCTAAACTGAATAAGGTTTGTCTCAATGTGTGTGAAAAGAATCTTTCCACTGGCCAATTCCACTTGCATAGGTTTCCCTGATTTTTGATTTGGGACTAATTTACGCAGACATCCTGGGGAAATAAAAGAATGAGTACTGCTTGAATCAATCAAAAGCTTGAATTTCTCACCATGGTATTCTGCTGGAGTCCAAAGGACTAAAAATTGATGGTTATTCCCTTGATGCTCTATTGATGCGCATAGATCTGTCCTTTTTCTTCCTTCACTTCCTCAACTATAGTGGCAGCTCTAGCTGTTGCAGTCTGAGGTGGAACTCTCTCTCTCTGGTTGTTCCAATTCTGGGAGGGAGTTCGGAGACTGCTTGCAGGGGCTGAGCTGGCACTCTTCTGGGAGGGAATTCGGAGGCTGTAGGGGCTGAGCTGGCACTCTTCTGGGGTTGCCCTGATTTTGGCACGGGGGACCCTGATTGACTAATACGAAGGAGTCTGTCTCTGAACTCTGGGACCCTGGCTTCCTTGGACCACAAAAGGAGATGGGCAATCCTTGAGCTGGTGCCCAAACCCCTGACATCCAAAGCATCTGTTCTCGCTGCTCTTCCCTCTGCATTCTTGAGAGAGCAAGAGTTCCCGAGAAAGTACTTCGAGGGAAAGGTCTTTCTTCATTTCTGAAACTTCCCGTCTCCAAACCTTGGTGTCTCTTTGGAGGCAAAAGGTTGGAAGAACTTCCCGGTGTCTGAAATCTCTTAAAGGACGAGGGAGCTAGCTTTGGCGGGACTTCCACGATGAAGGCTTTGGTGAAGTCCTTCGCCATTCTGACAGCTTCTGCCATGGACAATGGCTTGGCATTCTTGAGTGACCAGTGTGTCTACGGGTTCGTTCATTCCCCGAAGGAACCTGGCCATGAGTTACTCTTCGTCTAGGGGTGGTGAATACTTGAGTAGAAGAGCAAATGCCTGGTGATATTCTTCGATGGTTTTTCTCCCCTGGTTTAGCTCCAAAAATTCATTCATTTTGGTTTCTAAGAACTTGGGGGGACAAAACCTCTTCCTTAAATAGGCTTTAAGATTGTTCCAAGACTGGGTATTCCTGTCGAGATGGTTGGTGCCACAATGGTTCCTCCATGCCACCCTAGCTATTTCTACAATTTTCAGCCTCGCAAGAGCCATTTTTTTCTCCGCTCATAGTAGCATGTGACATCAAAATACTCTTTCATAGCTTCCACCCATTTCTCCACAGCCTCGCCTCAGGTTCTCCTCTTCTTCTTTGAAGGGTCCTGGCTAAGTTCTGTGAAGAGCCTTGCGAACATCGGGGTCAAGCTCTTCTTCTTCAGAGAGAGGGTTTGGCTGACGGCCATGTTTTCCTTGCCTCATGATTCTGCCCAAATTGATATATTATTAAATTTTTATTTTGATATCGTCCACGAGATCCTAAGACTTAAGAGGTTCGAAGAATAATTTCTTAAACAAGATAAATGATCTTATTGGATATCTATGACATATGTTCGGTAACAGATTTTGCTTTATCAATTCCTCAATCAACAATCACTTATACAAAACATTTCTTATCAATTCGTCAATCAACAATCATTTATACAATAGGGAATTTTTCTCCACAAAACATTTCTTTATTTATATAAAAGTTACAATATGTACATAGAGTACCTCGGCTCCAGAAGTCAAAATCTCCTCGAGAGACGCATAAGACGACGGTACTGGTGGGCTATAGACATGCCCTGATACAAATGTTTCCTTAATACCAAGGGAGCTACTATCTTCTCCTTATTAGGAATAAAGAGACTAAGGAGTCTGTATATTTGGCAACAAGAAAGTTTGAAATTTCGAGGCGAATCTTCCTTGACGCATGCATGGGTGTCCTAGCAATTGCGAGCCCATGCATCACCTGGTCACAACCCTCTAGGATCCTACTCAGGTGTCCTAGCACTTTGCTCGACCTCTTCGTTCTCGGTCCTTGCCCATCGTACCAAACGATAATGTCCTAAGGGTGTCCACAACAGAAGGGGTGTCGTCACACTTCTTAAGAATCTTGGACGTAATGTCCGGGATCTGTGGTACACAAATTTTGTCATTACGAAATAGTAAACCATTCCGAATCATCCAACTGGCCTCCTGCAGCCTGTGAATGGTAGACTGCTTAGTCATTGAGTGTTGGTCAATCAATGAGCTCTTGTCCTGGATCTTCTGCCAAAATGGACCAAAATAACTATCAGTCCTGCAAAGCCCCCTCAATGATTGAAATAAGTGAGTAGAAATCTCGATGTGAACGACAAAGTATTCACCTCTCTAATTTGCCTAAGCGCATCTGTGACACTATTCATGGACCCTTTTCTATAAACGAATCTCAAAATCAAAATCTTGCATTAATTCAACCCATCAAGCTTTCCTTCCTCTCAAATCATCCGCATCACACAAGTACTTGATTGACTGATGAGATCAGTCAATACCACAAACTTGGAACCATATAAATAATGTCTCCAAACCTTGAGAGCATGAATCATAGTATAAAGCTCCTTCTCAAGGGTTGGCCAATGAAATTGAGTGTCGTCTAGCTTTTTACTTTCAAAAGCAATAGGTCTACCATCTTGAAATAGAGTATCCCCGATGGCATAGTTATTGGCATCAGTTTCAAGAACATAAGGCCGACTAGGATTGGGTAATGCTAAGATAGGTGCTTCCTTGACTTTATCTTTCAAAAGTCTGAAGGCCATATCTAGATCGTTATTCCAAGTGATAGGCTGATTCGACTTATGTCCACGACCTTTCAACAAGTCGGTCATCGGTAGTGTGAGCTGAGAGTACTCTGGCACATATTTTCGAAGAAAAACAACAAAATCGAGAAAAGAACGAAGTTATTTCACTGTTTGTGATATAGGCCAGGCCAAAACCTTCTGAACTTGGTCATAGAGTCAATGCTCAATCCTTCTCTAGTGATCTTGTGTTCCAAGTAAATGATGTCTGTCATGAAAAACTCATATTTACTTAATTTAGCATATAGTCGATTCTTTCTTAAAATAGTTAAGACAATCGTGAGGTGTCTAACGTGATCCTCAAGAGTATGACTATATATCAAAATATCATCTAGGAACAAAACCATAAATTTTTCCAAATGTTCACGCGAAAAAGATCGTTTATCATTTACTGGAAAGTGGTTGGAGCATTGGTTAACCCAAAAGGTAATACGAGAAACTCGTAATGGCCATACCTAGTCCGAAAGGTAGTTCTTTTGACATGCCTTTCATGAATATGCATCTGGTAATAGCCAGTACGTAAATCTATCTTCGTGAAATATTTCGCTCCGACTAACCGATCAATCAGGTCATCTGATCTATGGAGAGGATAACGGTTCTTAATTGTCAACTTGTTCAATCTCTTGTAATCTATACACATTCTCTAGGTGTTGTCCTTCTTTCTCCCAAGCAACAGAGGTGCACCCCAAGGTGATTTACTTGGACAGATTTGGCCCATCCTCAAATAATCTTCGAGTTGTTTGGCTAACTCATCTTCCTTAGCTTTTCTCATCATCCTATAAGGTGGAATACTAATAGGGTGAGCACCAGGGATCAGGTCAATACGATGATCTACTACCCTTTCAGGAGGTAAGCTAGATGGTAGTTCCTTAGGAAATACATCTTGAAACGACTCAAGTATCTTCTGTAATTCTTTTCTTTCAAATACACTTAATTTATTGACATCCATAGAAGGTATGAGAAATGAAGAAAGTGGAGTCAATACACAATGGAAAGCAGTATACAAAGAAGAATCCATTATATTACCAAAATCAATTGTATTTACAAGAGGTCCCTGAGAGGGATATATACAATCACCTATAATACTATACTGGGTGTTCTTATGTGAAAAAATATGGCCTCGGCTGCATAAAGCAGGTGCATGTCTGCACGAGATCTAGGTTCCTGACCATAAAGCTCTCACAAAGACATGTGAGACTCTATATGACTAACCTTGGCCACCCTTTTATAGGCTCTTGGCCGATCATCAGGCGTCCACACTTGGGTGCCCGCCCGTTAGTCTATCCCTAACTCAGCTCGCCAATTAGCTTGCCTAGCTCCAAGCTTCCCCAAACCTCGAAGCTAGTCTTGTGTGCATGTAGCACATACGGTAGATACACACTATGCACATGACACGATTGGTCAATCATGTTACGGTCTCCAAATGGCCTCCTCCAACCTCTAAGTGGGCAAGATGTAGAAATATATGGAAGAGTAGAAGATGGAGGTGCCACTAGGTACTGTTAAAGTAGTCATATCTTTTTCCCAAGATAAACCTAGCAGAACACACTATCACTTGGAGTGGACACTAGGGCTAGATTTGCTTTGCTGCTACTGTTGCTACACCACCACCCATCTGATGGTACTGTTCAGATGAGGAGGAAAGGGTTCATGAAAAGAACCAACAATTCAAAGCCCCTTAACCTTGGATACGTAGTTCTAAAAAGCCACCTTATGGATGGAGGTGGAGCAAAGGACCCAAATCTGCTAAAAAAGAACTAGAGCAGTATATCTATGAGGATGTTGAAATCCAGCCATAGTAAATAGCTCCACATGCCTTTGTGGGTAGGCATGGAGTGAAAGTAATGGATTTGAGCCGGGCTAGACATCCCCATGCGAGGGTAATTGAAGTTCATCCCCACGAGGGACAGATGATAGGATAGGGTTGGGGCAAGCACCGTTGAAATAAAAAAGCCTACCAACCCAAATATATAGAAGCAGTGAAATTTGTCAGAAGCTATAATCAAGAAGAAGTAGAAAAAGACCCATTCAATTTAGGCTGAGACAAGAGCTAAAAATAAGGAACCAGATGACTGCCTGCCGTGCTATTGTGTCCACCAAACGCTAGGTGTTGGGTGGGTTCCCATTCCGATACCATTCTAGAATTATGGTCCAATACTAGTATATGGATTTATCGGTCTACTATGGGCTGAATTATATACCTAAATGAATCTAGGAAGATGCCCAAATTCACCTTTTAGAAACATGCATGTCATATGCTCATGGTAGTCAACCCACAAGACTATATAACTATCAACTCCATTATGCATAGTATGGACTAGATACTACAACATCCCCACTAACGTCATCAGTGCCCAATAGTGGGTGTAGAACATTGTATCAAGATATTCTCTCACACACGCACTCCACACACACACACACACACACGTACTACAACATCCCCACTAACGTCATCAGTGCTCTCACACACGTACTCCACACACACACACATACTACAACATCCCCACTAACGTCATCTAGTGGGTGTAGAACATTGTATCAAGATATTCTCTCTCTCTCACACACACACACACACACACATACATAAGAATATATATTCACACAAAGCCTTTCGTACTGAGTTTCTCTCAAACCTTCAAAGATGCAGGGCAGCAGACTCAGCCATAATGAAGCCTAGCACTAAGGGAAGTAGCAAATAGAAAGAATTAGTACAGCAAATAAGTAGTCGATAGGGCAAATGCACCAGTAAAGATAGAAAGAATTAGCACAATATCAACTGGACGCAACTTGGACAAAAACTTCTCAATGTGACATCTGCATGTCTGCTAATACGGCTGAATTATATACCTACATGAATCCAGGAACATGCCCAAATTCACCTTTTAGGAACATGCATGTTATATGCTCATGGTAGTCAACCCACAAGACTATATAACTATCAACTCCATTACTAGATACTATGACATCCCCACTAACATCATCAGTGCTCAATAGTGGGGGTAGAACTCTATATCAAGATATTCTCTCACACATGCACTCCACACACACACACACACACACACACACACACACACAAGAGTATATATTCACACAAAGCCCTTTGTACTGAGTTTTTGTCAAACCTCCGGAGATGCAGGGCAAACTCAGCCATCATAATGAAGCCTAGCACTAAGGGAAGTAGCAAAAAGAAAGAATTAGTACAACAAATAAGCAGTTGATAGGGCAAATACACCACTAAAGATAGAAAGAATTAGCACAATATCAACTGGCCCGCAACTCAGACGAAAACTTCACAATGTGAAATCTGCATGTCTGCTAATACGACTGAATTATATACCTAGCTGAATCTAGGAACATGCCCAAATTCACCTTTTAGGAACATGCATGTTATATACTCGTGGTAGTCAACCCACAAGACTCTATTACTATCAACTCCATTATGCATAGTATGGACTAGATACTACGACATCCCCACTAACGTCATCAGTGTGCCCAATAGTGGGTGCAGAACTCTGTATCAAGATATGCTCTCACACATGCACTTCACACACACACACACACACACACACACACACAAAAGAGCATATATTCACACAAAGCCCTTCGTACTGAGTTTCTGTCAAACCTCCGAAGATGCAGGGCAGACTCAACCGTAATGAAGCCTAGCACTAAGGGAAGTAGAAAATAGAAAGAATTAGTACAACAAATAAGTAGTCGATAGGGCAAATGCACCACTAAAGATAGAAAGAATTAGCACAATATCAAGTGGCCGCAACTCGGATGAAAACTTCACAATGTGAAATTTCCATGTCCGCTAATACAGTTGAATTATATACCTACATGAATCCAGGAACATGTCTAAATTCACTTTTAGGAACATGCATATTATATGCTCATGGTAGTCAACCCACAAGACTATATAACTATCAACTCCATTATGCATAGTATGGACTAGATACTACGACATCCCCACTAATGTCATCAGTGTCCAATAGTGGGTGTAGAACTCTGTATCAAGATATGCTCTCACACACGCACTCCCCCCCCCACACACACATAAGAGCATATATTCACACAAAGCCCTTACACTAAGTTTGGAGATGCAGGGAAGTCTCAGCCATCATAATGAAGCCTAGCACTAAGGGAAGTAGCAAATAGAAAGAATTAGTACAGTAAATAAGTAGTTGATAGGGCAAATGCATCACTAAAGATAGAAAAAATTAGCAAAATATCAACTGGCCGCCGCCGCAACTCGGATGAAAACTTCACAATGCGAAATCTGCATGTCTGCTAATACGACTGAATTATATACCTAGATGAATCCAGGAACATGCCCAAATTCACCTTTTAGGAACATGCATGTTATATACTCATGGTAGTCAACCCACAAGACTATATAACTATTAATGATGAAGAGATGTGGATAGATTCCAATGCACTGTTACATCTTGAGCAAATACCATTACCTATTCCAAGTTTGTTTGCACGAGCATTCGTCCAAAGGGCCTGATGCAGAATAAGCCACATTAAGCAAGAGATTTTTGGCACTATGTTTTTGGACAATAAGTTGGTAAATCTATAGTCCCATTGGCTTCTATTCCAACTGATATTCCACCATTTATTTAGTTTGATGTACAGAGGGGGCTCAACACATTTGAATCGGTAAGAGATTGTCCCTTCCAGACTAGAGAAACGTTTTGGAAGTAAGGGACCTTTTAACTTGATAATGTGTTCTTCCTTGTTTTGCCAAATGGACATTCTTTGTGTCAAATAGTTGAGGTTTTCCTCATTAAGCTTGTATGTTTCCTTGAGTTCAGTTATCGATGGCCACCCTTTGGTACTTTAGTTCCACACATCTCCCCAAGTTGTCAAACCTTTCTTGGAGAACTTATGTGCAGACCTATACATAGGCTGAGGGATATAGTTTTGGCAGATAATGGAAAACCATATGGAGTTCTTGTGATAAAGACACGCTTTAGTTCTAAGGCAATCATTGAGGGTAATGTTCTCCTTGAGTTTATTCCATGAGGTCCACATTCCTTTGCTCAGCATACTACCCTTAGGTTTAATTTGGATCTTACTGAAGAACAAGGTGAGAAGAGGAAGATTCTTCTATCTCTGGAATCCCTAAACATGAAAATGGGTAGAATCCCTGTGAATGAGTTTTGCTCAATCTTCGTTAAGGTTCAGCAAGATTTGACCAACCATTTACCAGCCATTATGTCAGCAAGCTCAGTTATGCAGATTAAAAATATCATTATGTCATGGAGAGGCTCTGTGTAAGAGAGATAGCCTTGACTTACATGCCTACAAGACAATGTGGCAGATGGTTTTACCAAGTCTCTTTCGAGAGAAAAGTTTGAGGCTTTCTGTAAAGCTTTAAACTTATTACCTCTACCAAGGTAGCTTGGTACACGATGTGCATGTTCACACCATTCACTTCAAGGTGGGTTTGTTAGCCCTCCGGACAGTCTTGGTGTGAACAATCTTACTCACGTACACTTTTTACCCTATGCTAGTGTTATGGCTCACCCTAAACCCCCTTGCAACACATCCAACAAGAGATTACCTGGTGAACTGCAAACTGTCATGAGGATCTTTCCAATGGTCGAGCTCATAACCCTTAAGGTCTCCAAGCTCTACAACTCCTTGAGAAGCAATTCCATGGCACCTCCCACGAGCGTTGTCACATCGCCCCTGCGTTGCACTACGGGTACTCGTCCCTCCTCTCACCTCACTTCACTCACACATACTCACTAGCATGCATTAGGGAGAGAGATTAGCAAGAGGATTAGCAAGAGCAAGACTCAATTGCACAATGGGAGAGTATATTGTATTATGAGAGAAATTCACTTATATACATGGCCATGAGTGTTCAAATGTGGCAGACAGGGAACTTTAGGCTCTTAAGAGGCCTAATGCTATTACAATGACTACTCTCATAATATATCCATGAAGTAAATCACTCGGGACTTCATCTTACATGCTACCACATGCTCTTGAAATGGGCATTGCCATAAATACTCCGTCAAACCATTACGGACGCCTATCCAAGCTGTAGCTTTGGACACCACTGCTTCATATCTTGAATGTATGAACCTTTGGTGTATCTACCTTGACTCCTTGATGTAAGATAATGGTGGTAGCTCTTGTTAACCCCAAGAATGGTTTTTTTCCTGTGTGAACACACTCTAGTGTGTTGGGCAAGTTAGCCCTTTGACTACAAGTATCTTGTACTCCACTCATTTCTTATCATTGTATCGAGCACTTCTATATATCACATCTCATCTCTCTCACTCTGTGAGCTCAATAAGGATATGTGTGACTGTGTGTGCATGTGTGTGTGTGTGTGTGTGTGTGTGCAGAGCATCTACTCCGCCATCTAACACTCTTTTTTTAGGTCAGCCTTTGTAGCTAGGTATAGGTCTTGGTAGTACAATTTCCCTTCATTGACCTCTTTCTCAAGTAATTCCAGTTCTCTAAGTTTCTCTTTCTTCCTGGGAGTCCTAGGTAAATCCCTTTAGACTTTTGCATGTCTAAGAAACTATTGAGTTTGCTTGATTACTTGAGAATAGGCTCAAGCAAGTGATGTTGAGATATCGAGCTCATCTAATGAGGCGATGGACACTGATGACCCGCCTCGGGGATAGGCCCCACACTTACACCACTAGCATGGTTGGTGAGATCATGGGTGATATGCAGCCAGTGGGATGACAGGCTATGTGACAGCCATTCTAGAGAGACTGGCATAGTTATAGCACTAGCTCATTTAGTTGGGTTCACACTATAGAGAACCCTAGTATGTATTTGGTTGAGTACCTTTTAGTATGTGTGTACTCTTATCTTTGTATATGGTGTGTTGAGTGTTGAGTGTTGAGTGAAGAAGAAGAAGATTTTCAGTCTCTCACCTTGTGTGTTGAGTGTAGAGTGTTGAGTGAAGAAGAAGAAGATTTTCAGTCTCTCACCTGTGTGTTCTCTTTTAGGGTTTTGTGAGTGTGTGTGTGCTTGCAAGAGCTCAAGCTCTCTTCTCCCTTGCATCTTTTCATGGTATTAGAGCTTGGTTCATGCTAAGGGCTGAACTGCAAGCAAGAGAAGCATAGAAAACGGTATGAGGGTAAGAGCTTCAACTACTCTTCCCTATTTGTGTTGGCGACTACACCCTTGTTGGGAGCTCTATAGGAGGCACTGGCAAACGATCTCTGATTGAGGAGCTTTCTTCATGGGAGTAAAGCTATAGGGAAACTATATTGGCCTATCGGATAAATTTTTAGGGCCGAAAACGTGTTTCGGGCGCGTTATGACCTTCGTTTTTCGAAAAGCAAGCGATTTCGAGCACTACGGGTAAGTCATTGTCGATTCTCTCCAGAACTCTGTTTTAAGAACTGCAGGAAGATAGATTGGTTATGCAGACATTGTGTGTGCTGTAAGGAGGTCAACAGTTGTTGCCATTGGGTGTATGTATGCACATTAAGGTCATTGGTTGTGACATTTGAGTGTAGTACAGTACCGTTGCAGAAAATACAGCAGTTTGTGTAGGACAAAGCAGAGTGCTGTTTCTGGTAAATTTGTGTGTCTGGCAAGATATCAAATGATGGCATAAACCAGATTGTTGCTGAGAAGCTTGATAAGAACAACTTCCATGCTTGGAGGTTCAGGTTGACAAATTTCCTGATGGGAAAGGGTTATTGGGACTACATAGAAGATGAGCATGAAGAGGCACCGAAGATACCAGAGATCAATCTGACTACTGCAGATATGAAAGAGTTCAAGGATTGGAACCAAGGAGCCAGAAAAGTTATGTATTGGCACTCTATCAGTATACAAGACACCATGATTGGACACATACAGGATGCCAAGTCCCCAAGGAGACATGGGACACCTTGGTAAAACTCTATGAAATGAATACCAAGCCACGAAAGATAGAGTTGAAGAATGAACTACTGTGGAGAAAAAGAGTATGTCTATGAATGACTATGCATTGAAGATCAAGGGTATTGTGGAATCCCTTGCATCTATTGGCATTTCAGTAGATGATGATGATAAGGTGGAAGTCTGCCTATGTGGTCTCGGGCCACAATACAAGGTGTTAAAGACGTCTATTCAGACTCGAAAAAACATTCCCAATTTCACAGATTTGGTGTCTATGTTGATTATAGAAGAGAAGAGCTTGGGTGAAGACCAACAGCCTTCACAAAATAAAAACAATTAAGAGCAACAGGCCTTCTACACAAGAGGACGAGGTAGAGGAGACCGGTAGAGGAGACCGTGGACGCGGCCAAGGAGGTGGCCGAACAGGTAATCAGAATTATGGCCAGCAACAACAACAACAACAGTCCTAGAATTCACAACAATAACAACACACACATGGAAGAGGCCAATTCAAAGGCATAGGGAGTCAAAGAGGTCGTGAAAATTGGCAAAGGCAGTATAATGATACACGTGGATGCTTTTATTATGGTAAGACTGGACATGTGCAGGCAAATTGTTATAAGAAGTAGGCTGACATGCAAAATGGGAAATTGCAATAAAACAACTATGCATCCTCGAGCAGAAGTAATGAGGATAATGAAAGGTTATTTGTTATGTAGCATGTCGTTAATGCCATGTCTGAAAATGTTGAAGCAGCACATAAAGATGATGTATGGTACGTTGATTCAGGTGCTTCGAACCACATGACAAGTCATGGGGAGTGGTTCAAGGAGATGAAAAACCTTGAAAGACCAGGTTTTGTGGAAACAGGGGATGACACTACTCATCCAATTTCCCATATTGGAGATGTGCCATTATCTATGCACGATGGCAAAGTGAAGTACCTTGCAGATGTACTTCATGTTTCGAACATAACAAAGAATCTGGTTTTAGTTGGCCAGATGATTCAGCAGGGTTTGCAGGTTCGGTTTAACCTTGATGGCTGTTAGGTTGAAGATTTTAAAGACAAGTACAAGCTGGTTGCAAAAGGCAACAGAGTGGGCAGAATGTTTACATTGAATGTAAACATACCTGAAGTGAGTGCTGCAATGTTTGCAAATGGTTCAAGAATTGTTGCAGACACAAACATTTGGCATAAAAGAATTGGACATGTGAATGTGCAGAGAATGAAGTCTATGCAGACTAAAGGAATTGTGACAGGGTTGCCAAAGTTTAAAGTCAAAGGTATGCAGAAAATATGTGAAGCATGCCAATTTGGAAAGCAAACAAAGCATGTATTTCCATGTAACAGAAATGTGACCAGAAGTGTACTAGATGTTGTGCATTCAGATGTATGGGGTCCTACAAAGACCGTGTCTATGGGAGACTGCAGGTATTATGTGACATTTATTGATGATCACACAAGGAAAGTGTGGGTATACTTCATGAAGGAGAAGGGTGAGGTGCTCACTCATTTTCAAAATTACAGAGTTATGGTTGAAAAGCAAACAAGGAAATATGTAAAGTGACTAAGGTCAGATGGAGGGGGAGAGTACTTCTCCAATGAGTTCTTTGAATTTTTGAAGAAGAATGGTATTCGGAGACAGTTTACATGCAGATACACTTCGCAGCAAAATGGAGTTGCTGAGTGGAAAAACTTTAGGGCTCTTGTAGAGAGTTCCAAGTTGTAGGTGACAAGAGTTCCAAGTTGTAGATGAGTGTGGGAGTGGGCTTGAGAATAATCCCACATGGGAAGTTTTGGGAGTTTTAGGAGTTTTAGTATAAATAGTGGCTCATCTCACGGACACATTGGGCTAAACTCATGCTTGAGCTCTCTTAAGAATAGCTCTCCCTCTTGTTCATAGAGGTGCAAGCTCTTCTCTCTCCCCATCTACACTATTGTATGAGCAATGCTCTTCTAATTCAATGCAAAATGAGATGATATTTTTCTCTCTTCTCATCTCTTTTCTCTAGTGTGCATGCTTCTTTGTTGATGCTAGTGGATTCTCTATTAGGCTTTGTGTGGTAGTGGATTCAAGCTTAAGCTTCTCCATAGCTTGTAGCTTATCCATAGGCAAGGCATTGCTTGAGTAGTGAATGAGAATGCATGTTTATTTCAAGTTCCATTAAGCTTCATGGTTTGTGTGCACGCTAGGGAAGTAAGTGCTTGAGAATGAAGTGTGCTTTGAGCTTGTGTGTGCATTAGCTTAGCCTTCTTCTTGGATGCATGAATGAATGGGATGATGAGTGAATGAGCTATGGCAAGATTGAGCTTGTGTGTAAAGTCTATGTCAAGGTAGTGGTGTTCATAGCATTTTCTCCATTCGTGTGGATAAGCTTCCGTGCACCGGTACGGGTTGAATCCCTAGCTCCGAAAGGGATGCAAATCCCATTGGATTGAGCTACACACGGATCATGCTACTCTTGCTACAAGTGTAAAGTGTCTTCCGTCTCTCCATTGGCACCGCTGCCAGGGAGAAGACTCAAAACCGGTTGAGAAGCTTGCATTACTACCACTAATTCTTTTTGTTTTTAGGTTTAGGGTTAGCACGAGTGTGGAATCTCGGAGCTAGTGATTAGAAGAGAAAAAGTAGATTAGTACTTACTTGTGCGGTTGAGATGGTTGCTTTCATTGTTGTGTTCATGTGAGATCCATGTCCCCACCGCACAACGGATTCGGGGTGCTAGCAGCGGAAGTAGCACTTCATGCGTGGGGCAGGGGTCCCACACTCGGGGCCTCGTCCAACAGATATCCGGACAAGTGACTAATCCGTCGATTTTTCCAAAACCGCACCCGGAAAAACTTCCCTTATCCGGAAAGCACGGGCGATTCCTCCAGGATAACTTTTTACTCTAACGTAGTCAAGACCATTACTAATCAAACTGATCCGACTGCACCTATAAGGGTACTCAGTCAGATCAAGAAAGAAACTTGCACTTGGATCATTGGGATCAACACTTTTTTCCCCATCAAGAGGCATAACCGTTGATTCCTATCCATAGAACAATTACTATCCGGGATTTACTTCATCTATCGTAATAATAGAAATTGATTCTCAATTTACGGATCCATCAGTCCAGCCTAACCCCATCCGATCCCATGGGTTAGCCAACCGCCCAACCACTGTAGTGATGGGATCCAATTAGGAATTTGGTTAGGTTTTGTCCCGGGTACCAAGGAAAAGAGTTCCAAGGCCCCCTAGCCGGAAGTTCATGCAAACATAAAACTAGTCACACCACTTACACACCCAATATGAAATTGCCTTTTTCTCAGCTTCAGCTGACTTTAAAACAATCCTTTAATAAAACCATTGATGACAATCCTCAAAGTCTCTGGTTGGATCCTTATTTCCAATCATTCATTCATTGCGGTACTTATAGCATCATTGGCAACCAGAATGCTCACCACCTGTTCACTCAAGGGCCTTTTCAATAGTTCCTAGCTCATAGTACCCGACAATATTTTTACATATAAAATCAAAATGGAATCCTCGTTGAAGATCAGCAAGATCAACCAACAGACCCATATAAAAGAGCCATAGACTCATCCGTTGAGGACCAGCAAGGTCAGTCAACCAGATCCATGCCCGGTTTCAGAAAACAATTCTTACTCTTGTTCCAATATCTTCCTCGACGCACGTGTGGGTATCCTAGGTGATCTAGAGCCCGAGCACCGTATGGTCAGCACCCTCTAGGATCCTTCGCAGGTGACCTAGCGCTTCACTCATAGGCCACTTCCTTGGTCCCTCATCCACCGTACCGGAATATCACCATTTTAATCGACCGAGGCTGGTCAAGACCTCGGCCGACCTTGCTACACAAGACGTCCTCCATTGACTCTCCGTCAGCAGTTGCAACTTTATCAGTTAGGTCTCCATGACCTTAATCCACAAGACAGTCAAAATGCTTCCTCAGCATTCTTGACATAAAACAGTCATTTACAAACAGTCACAAAATACAATTTCTATATTCTCATCTTTCCACATTATCCCTCCTCAATCCACATTACTTAATCCACATTCCATTCAATGTGTATTCATTTTCATCCATTTACTCATATCGACGACACATTATTTTCCATACGCATTCACGTTCATTATTCTACATTCACCTCCATGTTCGTACATCCACATCATACCTCCAATCCCACATCCACATACATACATCCACATCCGCATTCACACATATGCATACATCTACATCTCCATGCATACATCCACATCCACATTCACATTCACATCCATGCATCTACATCTACATGCATACATCCACACCTCCATGTATACATCCACATCCACCTTCTCATTCACATCCATACTCCTACATCTACATGTATACATCCGCATCTCCATGTATACATCCACATCCATATTCTCATTCACATCCATACATCTACATCTACATGCATACATCTACATCTCCAAGTATACATTCACATCTATATTTACATTCACATCCATATTTCTACATCTACATGCATACATCCACACCTCCATGTATACATCCACATCCACATTCTCATTCACATCCATACTCCTACATCTACATGTATACATCCACATTTTCATGTATACATCCACATCCACATTCTCATTCACATCCATACTTCTACATCTACATGCATACATCCACATCTCCATGTATACATCCACATCCACACTCCCATTTCCACATCCACACATCCACATACATACATCCATTTCCACATCCACATACATACATCCATTCATATAGCCCCATATGCCTTCACATCTATTCTTTTACATCACATCCATTCTCGCCCTATCACAACCCATATACATCTTATCTCATCACATACACTTCTTATCTCATCCCATACACATCTTGTCACATCTTAACTCATCTTATCACATCCTAACTCATTTCATATACATCTTATCCCATCACATACACTTCTTACCTCATCCCATACACATCTTATGACATCTTAACTCATCTTATCACATCCTAACTCATCCCATATGTATCTTATCACATCTTAACTCATCTTATCACATCTTATCCCTTCCCATATCTATTTATAGAATACAAGGGAATTCTTATATTGATATATAAGATTTCTTTATGCATAAATTCCATTTAAGGAGACTAACACTTTCGAATTAAAAATCAATCTTTTATGCAGCTTCCTATGCATAAATTCATTTTAAATGAGAATGACACTTTGAATTAAAATTCAATCTTTTATGCATCTTCCTATGCATAAATTCACTTTAGATGAGAATGACACTTTTGAATTAAAATCAATCTTTTATGCATCTTCTTATGCATAAATTCAATTTAGATGAGAATGACACTTTTGAATTAAATCAATCTTTTATGCATCCTCTTATGCATAAAATTCAAATGTGATAAAAGTAACACTTTTACAATAAAATAATCATTTTTTTTCTGTAACATTTTTATAATAAAATAATAATTTATTTATTTTTTTCACCTCTATGCACGAAATTCAATATGATAAAAGTAACATTTTTATAATAAAATAATCATTTTTTTCTTTACAATTTTATAATAAAATAATCATTTTTTTTATACCTCTATGAAATTTAATTACGCTAAAAGTAACACTTTTATAATAAAATATTTATCCTTTATGCATACCTCTATGCACGAGATTCAATTATGTTAAGAGTAACACTTTTATAATAAAATATTCATCTTTTATGCATACCTCTATGCACGAAATTCAAATTATGCTAAAAGTAACACTTTTATAATAAAATATTCATCTTTTATGCATACCTCTATGCATGAAATTCAATTATGCTAAAAGTAACACTTTTATAATAAAATATTCATCTTTTATGCATACCTCTATGCATGAAATTCAATTATGCTAAAAGTAACACTTTCATAATAAAATAATCATTATAAAAACTTGACATTAATCAATTAACCATTCATCTAGGATAGAGAATGGTTGGTTTTGTTAGAAAAGAGAGGGAAATACCTTTTTGTAATGAGGTATAACATTTTTAGAGAAGACATAAAGCATAAGAACCATTAAATTCTTGAATTCTATCCATTAAAGTATTGATTCTATTTATTAAGCTTTTACACGTTACAAATAGTATTGAATTAAATTCTTGAATTCTATCCATTAAAGTATTGATTCTATTTATAAGAACCATTAAATTCTTGAATTCTATCCATTAAAGTATTGATTCTATTTATTAAACACAGTTCTGTGATCCAGATGGGTATGAAATTATTCCCGTAAGAATGCTAAGACCGATCTATGCAGAGGAACCTCAAGAAGCCCCTAGGTATGAAGCAAACAAATCATTATTGCTAGGAGATATGGTATCTGTAGAGGAAGTATCCCCTCTTGAGTACAGCTCAGCTGATGAAGGAGATGAGGATAGATGCTTAGAATCCTCTGATGGGAAGGATTCTGATGACGATGCCATAGTCCCTGAATCAGAGTTAGAGAAGACACAAAGCAACATTGGTAAACAAGTTACAAACTGTTGAATCGAGAGTGCTTCAGCCCTATCCCATCTTCCACGTCCCCCAATTTCAAGTTGGGCGAGTGTGAGGGTGAGATCAAGGATGTTTTCAAGGTCTGGGAACCTGCCTTAGAAGGTGTAGTTTGACCTAGAATTACTTGGAAAGGTGGTGAAAGTCAGCCCATCTCCAGGAGAATGAATTTGGAGTCCTCTAATGATGATGCAATATGGGTGTTAGGTAATGCTCCTTGCATTATAATCTTGAGGATTTGTAAGACTAGTACTTTGATTCTCCACCCAACCATATCCCAAATAGACCCTAAACTTATTGGAGTGTTGGCATCCAGGTTCTACCATGCAACTATTGGAGTGTTGGCATCCTGTATGTGTCCTATCATCGTATCTGTGACACTAGTTGAAAGCCAATACATGACTTTCCTTGTACCCTGGTTCCAATCCTTGAATGCCTTTATGTATATTGGACTGGCAGCCTCTTCAAACAACTTAGGAGACTCCTCATTGTCTCCCTCTAGTCCCAAAATCCTTTATCCACCCATAAAAAAATTGGTCAAGTTGTTCTTGTCTAGCTTCTCATTGACAATCCAATTCCACTTGTGTTACCCAAGTGGAGATTCAAGATCTAGTTGAAGAAGAGTAAGGAGGAAGGAGGGAGCTATGGAAACCTCAACCTTCACTCCATGCCACATGCATGCAAGAGGGACCTTGGTAGAGAGACAAGAGAGGGGAGAGGAGAGGAGAAGCTAGATCATCACCATCCCAAATATTCACACACAACAATAATCAAGCATGCAAGCATCAACATTACAAGCAAGCCTTCACAAGCTCAAGAGAGTGTGTGAGATAGAGGAAAAACTCAAATGGGGTTGTCCCTTTTCATATTCCATAAAATGTCTTATATACAAGAGCTCTCATTTTACAATAGTTGGCCGGCCATTTACAATTGGGGGCCTAAAACTAGCTTCCTAGCTCTATATACATCTCTTTCCTATGACAGAAATTACACAAGCCATAACCTTAGTCATCCTATATCTCTTTTATCATTTAATGCTTTACGCAGTTACAAAAAGATAAGTTACAAGAAGGGTAGCCACGCTTGAAAAATAATGTTAACCGGAGTGGTTAACATCTCATAACCCCATCATCGCCTTCACGTCTTCCAAAACAATTTGCGCCTGGCTCTTTTGCTCTCCCACACCCTTTCTATTTCGATTTCTCGCACTTGCGGTTTTTCACCCTTGGCTACCATGCATCTTTTGGCACCTATGCTTCACCATACACCATCATATGTACACATCAACCATCTATACATCATATTTGGAGAGGGTTCATTTGGCTCCTCACATATAGCCAACCCCCTGGATATGAAACACATTCATGTGTTTCATTCCTCATTTACTCCAATCTCTTCTCACCCATAAACTATTCTTCATAGTTTTATATATACAGCAAAGGCTTGGTCCAGCATCTCATCTCCCTCCTAGATCAAAAGGAAAATAACAACATCTTCCAAATCCGTCTAGCTGTATTGATCCACTTGCTTGGATAAAAAATATGTAGACTATTTGCAGACTACTTCAACGTCCTCCCCTCATCATCTGGTTGCTTCATCCACACATGTTTATTGTTAGACCTCCTCCCTGTCCCTTCAACCTTGTCAGTTCTAATCTCTTCACCCAACTTAGAACACTTTGCAATTCTTGGCACCTCCACCAATCCCTCATTACCTCCCCCCATCATGTGGTTGCTTCATCCACACATGTTTATTGTTAGACCTCCTCCCTGTCCCTTCAACCTTGTCAGTTCTAATCTCTTCACCCAACTTAGAACACTTTGCAATTCTTGGCACCTCCACCAATCCCTCATTACATTCCCCCAATACATCCTCATTATCATAAAAAAACATCCCCAATTAGACCATCTTCAACACTATCCTCCAAACAATCCAAGTCTGCAACTTGCAACACTGTTTGGATAGAATCCATAATTTCCTCATCCCAAATCCTACCATCAACAGCATCCATAAGCTCATCTTCACTGACACATTCCCCATTATCCACCTATGCATCAACCTACACACTATTATTTATATCCACAGAGTCTTCAAACAAAACATGGATACCCTCGAAGGCGTCATCCACCAACAAAACATCATTAACCACACCATCATTCATGTACTCATGCACATACATCTATTCAACCATGTTAACACAATCATCACCTATGTTCACATAGAAAGGAAACTTTGACAACCCTTCTCCTTCATACTTCACCACTTCACAAAGCAAATATGTAGATACCACACCTGCAACCTCTGATCTCCTACGTACTAGGGACCTCCTTCCCCTCCACATTAGAGTCTCTAGCCTCTTAGCATCCCTCCACTGCTTTGCCAAATCCTGTTAACACCAACTCTGGGTCCACGTCTATACAATTTGTACTCTCTTCAACTTCACAGACATACTCGTCCCCATTGCTTTGGCATCATTTGACACATCACTCACATAGGGCTCCAAAACTTGTATATGGCTTCTAACATGGCTCACACCAAACAAATCAAACATTCCAACTCCACTTGACCTACTGGGTGGCATACATATACTAGCCCTCTACCTCATCTTTCTTTCCTAATACATAGCCTTCACAGCTTCAGCAAACGTAAGTGGGTCCTTCAGCTCTACTTTCTCTCTGATCCTCCCAATTAGCCCTCCAACAAACCTATCCCTCTTCAAGAAGTTAGGAGGAACCTAATTCCCTCCCAAAGTCTTAAGCATCTTCCCCCAAGAAGCTTCAAATCTGTCATAAAAGTTTGACACTTCCTCATCTTCTTCTTGGCTCAACCTAGTCAGCTTTCTCCACAAGCTCCCTAGAGTTTCTGCTTTCCCATACTTTCTCTTTAAGGCTCCCGCAAAGTGCCCGGGCTTGCTCTCTCAACATCTGTAGCCTCATACGCATACCATTCCAAAGCTGTATCCTCTAGTAAACTCACCATGTTTAGCTTGTAGGAACCCTCATCCATGTTGTTCCTCAAGGCTACTAATTCGACACTCCTCATCAGAAACATAGCAAAATCTTCTCCCTTCTCACCTTTGAATATATCATAACCAAATCCAGCCATTGGCCCTAAGTTGATCAACAGATGGACTCCAACGTGTTGACCAAAGCCCCTAACAAAAGCCTTCTGATCCTCAGTGGGGTGGGGGCACCAAACCATGTGTGGTGGCTAGCTGATGGACTCTAATATACCACCAATAGGCACAAGAATAAAATTCTACGGGATTAGAACAGGGTGACACTAGAATCCCAGATCCAAGGAAACCAACCACACTTGCAACTGTCCCCAGTCCTCTAGCTAACTAAAAGGGACACCTCAACACCCTCCCAACCTCCCTTTAGATGTAGCTGGCTCTTTCAACTGTCCTCCTTAGTCAGCTCTCACTCCAAAACCTCTGATCATTCAGCTGACCACCAAAACTACTCTCAATTGACACAAAACAACCTGATTCTACCTCTGAATGGCTTGAACACTTGTCCCCAATTAGAAACTTGTCCTCCAGACCTTCAAAATTTCCTCTAGAAATAGCTCACTTCACATACACAACCCCAAAACCTTCTTGAACCCTTTGCTGACCCTCTTTTGACCCTTCTCTGATCTTTTTCTCTTGTGAACTGCCTCAAAATTTTGACACAGAACTGTCTGGGCTCAGAACAATCATCTGATGTAGAAACCTTCTTCAAATGTCCTCTGACACACTCAGGTCCTCGAGCACCTCCAAACCCATAGAGATATCACACTTTGAGCTCTCTACTATAACTACATCTGACACATAGCTACCTGGAGCACCTCCAAACCCATAGAGATATCACACTTTGAGCTCTCTGCTATAACTACATCTGACACATAGCTACCTCCAAACTGAATGTATCGACCAAATAACTAAAGTGACTCAGCTGATGTAGCTTATCTTTCCTCTGTGTCAGCTGACACCTCTAGATGCTCAGACCACTCACACCACACAAGGATCCAACCTTATAATAAGCACATAGCTACTGACAACAGCACCCAGCTGACTCATGGCTACCACATAAATCCTTTTAGACCTCAAACCTCTTGACTACTAACAACACCTGACAGCTCTGGCTATTAGATCAAAGCCCATATAGCTTCCGCTCAACCCAGATAGACTACATCTCACCCTAGCTACACACACAGCTATGACAAGACTGATGCTCAGCTGACTCAGAATCAACTCTGTACCTTCTCAACTAATTTTGACTTGGAATTAGTTCCCTAGTCAGATTAGCACACATAGGAGTTCAACCTTCATATTCTCACTCAAACAACCCAAATTTAGCACCATGGCTCAAAAACTCATCAAATCACACAGAACTAACAAATTTACCAGAAACAACACTCTGGTTTGTCCTGCACAAACTGCTGTATTTTTTGCAGCGATACTGTACTACACTCAAATGTCACAACCAGTGACCTCAATGTGCATACATACACCCAATGGCAACTATTGACCTCCTTGCAGCACACACAATGTCTGCACAACCAATCCGTCTTCTTGCAATTCTTAAAACAGAGTTCTGCAGAGAATTGATGACTTACCCGCAGTGCTTGAAATTGACTGCTTTCTGAAAAACGGAGGTCCTAACGCACCCGCAAAGTGTTTTCGGCCTGAAAATTTTCATCCGCTAGGATAGTATATTGCCCTATAGCTTTACTCCTGCAAAGAAAGCTCCTCAATCAGAGATCATTTGCCAGTGCCTCCTATAGAGCTCCCGACAAGGGTGTAGTCGCCAACACAAATAGGGAAGCATAGATGAAGCTCTTACCCTCGTACCGCTTCATATGCCTCTCTTGCTTGCAGCTCCTTAGCATGAACTAGGGTCTGACACCATGAAAAGATGCAGGGGAGAAGAGAGCTTGAGCTCTTACAAGCACACACACACTCACAAAACCCTAAAAGAGAACACACAAGGTGAGAGACTGAGAATCTTCTTCTTCACTCAACACTCAGCACACCATATACAAAGATAAGAGTACACACTTATGAAAAGGTACTCAACTAAATACATACTAGGGTTCTCTATAGTGTGAACCCAAGTAAATGAGCTGGCCCTATAACTATGCCAGTGTCTAGAATGACTGTCACACAGTCTGTCATCCCATTGGCCGCATATCACCCATGATCTCACCAACCATGCTAGTGGGGTAAAGTGTGGGGCCTATCCCCCAGGTGGGTCATCAGTGTCCACCGCCTCACTAGATGAGCTCGATATCTCAGCAAATTTTGAAAGCTTCTCTGAAGATTGGATGCAGCCAATCGGCCTGTGGAGGAGATCCTCAATTCCTATTTCATGAAGGGCTTAAGCAAGCAACTCAAAAGGGTAGTAGAGCTGGTGTGCGGAACTTGACACCATGACTCTAGAGTAGCTAGTTGAATCAGCTCTCAAAGCGCATGTTAGTACGATCCGTCTCAAGAGCAAAGGCAAGACCAAGAGCAAGACAAAGTCCAGAAGGTCTACTTCGGACTCTTCAAAGGAGGAGGATGATTCTAATCACACTCAACTACAAGTGATGAATTGGAGGACGAGCAGGAAGATCGCAAGGCACGATAAAAGAGCAAGAAGGCAAGAAAAACAGCCAAGGAACTAACTATTTCATGAAGGGCTTAAGCAAGCAAATCAAAAGGGTAGTAGAGCTGGTGTGCGGATCTTGACGCCATGACTCTAGAGTAGCTAGTTGAATCAGCTCTCAGGGTAGAGCGCATGTTAGTACGATCCATCTCAAGAGCAAAGGCAAGACCAAGAGCAAGACGAAGTCCAGAAGGTCTACTTCGGACTCTTCAAAGGAGGAGGATGATTCTAATCACACTCAACTACAAGTGATGAATTGGAGGACGAGGAGGAAGATCGCAAGGCACGATAAAAGAGCAAGTAGGCAAGAAAAACAGCCATGGAACTAATTATTGCAGCCATAGCTCAGTTGACGAGTGAAGGAGCAAAGTCCCTTCCTAAAGTCTGGTCAGGCACTAGGTGTTCGAGGTGTCAAAATCATGGTCACGTAGCCGAAGAATGCAGCTTAAATGAGCTTTCATGTGCCACCTACAGAACCGCCACACACAGAGCATAGAAGCATGCATATACAATGGGAGGAGAGCACCTCCACAACCTGTGATTCAAGCCCCCATAGTGGGAATCGTGTAGCCTCCCCTACAACGGCTCCATAGGATCCTCATTACTAAAGGCCATCATTATACTCACATGGGGATTTTCCTCCCAAGGATGTGCTTGGTTCTCAATGGCCTGCTTTCACATGCTTTTATTGTTGAGAGATGTAATCACAGTGTTGTGTGTGGGAAAGCACCCTAGGGTGCAAGATATTGTGGTAAGATAAGAATGCCACATGTAATATTGTATGGTGTGTGAGTGTTGACCAAAAGAGTGGAAAAGGAGTTGCCACATGGATGGTGATGTGTAAAGTGGAACAAGGCTAGAAGGCCTATATCACTGTATGGTTCAATTGAGATATGCAATAGAGCTTGTGTCTTGAAGGATAAAATTACTCATATAGAACGCATTATCAGTTGACAATTCATTCGGAATATCTCATTCATATCTTTAACACAATAATGGTCCATCAGACTAAATTTTTCTATGTGAACAATCCTCCATGGGGATTTCAATTTTTGAGAGTTTTAATTTATCAACCCTTAACTTGATCCACTGATCAAAAGTTAACAGTAGTAATCTGCCAGCACAATCCACTAATCTCATAGTGATTTGCTGAAGTCATTAACATCATTCTAGTTATGAACATCATCACAGGGACTCGTCCCATTCATCCTCATTGCGGTTTCGCTCAGCTTATTACATTTCAACCAAATTTCAGGGATCATCATTTTTCAATCAGAATCCAAATCAACTCATCAGTTCTCAACCAGAATTTAAAAATCATATCAATCACATTCGAATTCATCAACTAGATAGCATTAATGCTTATAACTTCAAGTCTTAGATTTACTCGTATATACTGCCAGTAAAGAGCTGCAGTTATACCCTCGGTATATACGGGTAGTCATGGTTCTTGGAACTATAAGGTAAATACCATCATGTCTAGGCCTCAAACAAGTCAGGGATTCCATACAATTGTGGTACTTCCATCTGAAGACCTAATTACCAATTTACGAATTTCAGTTTGAATATCAAATTGTATGAATCTTATCACACAATTACAACCTTTTAGTGCTTCTTGATAAATTTTTGACATATTTGGTTTCTCGGTTGATCCTCATCAACCAAACAGCTCTGATACCAACTGTAAGATCCCCATCCCCACCGCGCAATGGATTCTGGGTGCTAGCAGTTGAAGTAGCACATCTTGCATCTTTTCCCAGGCCCCCTAGCCAGATTTTCAAGCAAATTTAACTCTAGTCACACCACTTACACACCCAATATGAAATTGCCTTTTTCCCAGATTCAACTGTATTTAAATCAGTCATTTAATGAAATCATAGTGTTACTAATCATAAACTTCCAAGTATCCGGTTGAATCTTAATTTTCAATCATTCCTTCATCGGAATATCTATGGCATCATTGGCAACTAGAACGCTCACCACCTGTTCACTCAAGGGCCTTTTTGATAGTTCCTAGCTCATAGTACCCGGCAATTATTCACTTATAAAAATCAAGATGGAATCCTCGTTGAAGATCAGCAAGATCAACCAACAGATCCATGTAAGAGAGCTATGGACTCATCAGTTGAGGACCCACAAGGTCAATCAACCAGATCCATGCCCGGTTTCAGAAAACAACTCTTACTCCTTGTTCCAATATCTTCCACGATGCACGTGTGGGTATCTTCGGCGACCCAGAGCCCGAGCACCATATGGTCAGCACCCTCTAGGATCCTTCACAGGTCACCTAGCGCTTCACTCATAGGCCGCTTCCTTGGTCCCTCATCCACCGTATCGGAAGCTCACCATTTAAATCGAATCGAGGCTGGTCAAGACCTCGGTCGACCTTGCTACACGATACGTCCTCCGTTGACTCTCCATCAGCTGTTGCAACTTTATTAGGTAGGTCTCCACGACCACCTTCTCAAGACAGTCAAAATGATTCCCCAACATTCTTGACATAAAACAGTCATTTACAAATAGTTCACAAATATAGTTTCTATAATGAACTCTCGTCTTTCCAGATTGTTCCACATCAATCCATATTACTTAACCCAAATCCAAACCATATGCGTATCCATTCTTAACCAGATACAGCATTTTCCATCCCATCACATCAGATTCCTTCACTTCTCATAACAACCATTCCTATCTTTCTTAAATTACATTACATCTCATCACATCCATTTCTCATTACATCTCATTCATTCACATCTTATATCATTCATTCACATTCTGATTCACATGACATCTCATCTCATCCATTCTCTCATATCGATGCCATATCCATTCACATACATAATCGCATTCATTATTCCACATACACATCCACATTCATACATCCACATCCATATCTACATCCATACATCCATTTTCACATCCACATCCACATCCACATTCATACATCCACATCCACATCCACACCTACATCCATACATCCATTTTCACATCCACATTCATACATCCACATCCACATCCATTTTCACATCCACATCCACATTCATACATCCACATCCACATTCACATCCATACATCCACATTCACATCTACATCCATACATCCATTTTCACATTCACATCTACATCCATACATCTATTTTCACATCCACATTCATACATCCACATCCACATCCACTTCCATACATCCACATCCACATCCACATTCATTACATCCATTTTCATATCCACATTCATACATCCACATTCATACATCCACATCCATATCCACATCCACATCCACATCATCCACATCCACATCCACATCCACATCCACATCCACATCCATACATCCACATTCACATCTACATCCAACATCCACATCCACATCCACATCTACATCCATACATCAACATCCACATCCATACTTATCACATACACATACATCTTTCCTTTCACATACATCCTTCACATACATACATCTACATCCATTCTTTCACATACATACATCTCCATCCATTCTTCTTTCATTTTCATCTATCTGATTCATTTCACATCCTCATATCTATTTATAGAATACAAGAGAATTCTTATTTTTTATATAAGATTTCTTTACGCATCTATTTATGCATAAATTGCATTTTAAGGAGAATAACACTTTCAAAATAAAAATAAATCTTTTATGCATCTTCCTATGCATAAATTCATTTTAAATGAGAAAGACACTTTTGAATTAAAATTCAATCTTTTTTTGCATCTTCTCATGCATAAAATCAAAATTGATGAAAATAACTCTTTTGAACTAAAAATAGATTTCTTTATGCATCTTTCTATGCATAAAATCAAAATTGATGAGAATAACACTTTTGGGTTAAAATAAATTCTTTATGCATCTTTCCATGCATAAATCCAATTAAGTAGGAATTACACTTTTAGAATAAAAGAATTTCTCTTATGCATCTAATTTATGCATAAAATCCATTTATGATGAAAATCTCACTTTTAATATAAAAAAATTATCTTTTATGCATATGTTTATGCATACAAATCATTTATGATGAAAATCACTCTTTTAATATAAAAGAATTTCTTTTATGCATCTAATTTATGCATAAAATCATTTATGATCGAAATCACACTTTTAATATATAAAAAAAATTATCTTTCATGCATATGTTTATGCATACAAATCATTTATGATGAAAATCACTCTTTTAATATAAAAGAATTTCTTTTATGCATCTAATTTATGCATAAAATCATTTATGATAAAAATCACACTTTTAATATAAAATTTCTTAAATCTTTTATGCATATGTTTATGCATACAAATCATTTATGATGAAAATCAGTCTTTTAATATAAAAGAATTTCTTTTATGCATCTTATTTATGCATAAAATCATTTATGATGAAAATCACACTTTTTTAATCAGAATAACAATTTCAATATACTTCCTTCTATGCATAGAACTTAATTCTAAAGAAAGTAACACTCTTTTAATAAAATATTTTTAGTAGGTATTTTCTTATACCTAGGATGAAAATTAACACTTTAAGAATACATATACGATGGGAATTACTCTTTTTGATAATAAATAAATAAAACTTATTTTACATAATTTTAGAAAATTTTGCCATAACCTCCTTTGTATGGCTGACCATGTTTCAATTTTTAACTCTCTAAAATCAACTAGAATTTCACCAAGAGTATTTAAATCATTCTAATGTAAACAATTTGTACTTATTTAAGAAAAACATTATGAAAAACTTGATTTTATCCATTAATCATTCATCTAGGATAAAGAATGGTTGGATTTACTAAAGAAGAGAGGGGAATGCTTTTTTTCAATTCGTCGTGAACCTGGACAAGCTTGGCAATATCTGCATTCGACCAAGTAGCAGCCGGAAGAATAGACTGCAAAGAAGAGTCTTCTTCGATATAGGAGCCTTACCCCTATCATTCTCTGTAATGGGCACATAAATAGTACTTGCGTTGGAAACTTGAGATGGCTGTTTTGTTGAGAAACGCTAGCCTTCCACAGAGCAATTTGTTCTTCCCACTGATGAGCTACTTCAAAACTGAGCGTTAAAGCTAAAGATTCTAAATCGTCCATATTGATCAGGACATCCCCTGGGTGCTGCTGTAAGTAATTAGCTAAGGCCTCATTAGTGCTGTGCCTGGCCAATTCTCATTATTAACAGCTCTGCAAAAAACTTCATGATTATCTCTTGTAGCCTCCTCACTGCTTTCAGCCTCCTGTAATCGCCGCTCTAGTGCACAAATTCTGTTCTGAAGACCGGGAATCCTGTTGGCTTCATGCAATAAATTATCATTTTGAGATTGAAGCCACGCCACCTGCGCTTCAAGAGTTGAGATGCGAGTAGCTTGGGCGCTAGCTTCAGGAACATGGCGGCAGAAGTCTGTGGTATGCTGGTGCTAGCTTGAGGAACATGGCAACAAAAGTCTGCAGTATGCTGAAGCAACCGCACAACACTTTCCAAGGTTGCGAGTTGGACCTCATAGTGTGGGGTTTCCCAAGGAAACGGAAGAACTGTGGGGTCACTACCGCATCAGTCAAGTCTGCGGTACCCACCCCGGAAACTGGCGCTGTGAGCTGTTCAATTGCTGCAAGCATCGATACTGAAAGGTTAATAGCCGGCACAACGATCGATGCCGTGCTCACCAGTGACCACTCCTGAATCTGTTGGCGTCGTCGGTGTAGAGCGAAAACCCCCTCTGGTGACATTGCAACCGAAGAGCGCACAGGGGTACCCACCGGCACAGTCATAGTAACAGAAACAGTGACTTCACCCCGTTCAATATCACTGGCCACTTCTGCATGTGAGCGCTTTTGGCCTCTAGAATTGCTATACTGGCCACCACCGGGACTCCATCGGAAACAATGACTATGACTGAAGCACTGGTAGATAATGGAGCCGAAAAATGACAGGTAGGCCGAAGAGAAACCAAAAAATTGGCGAGTAGAGGGAACAGGATCTGCAATATTTGACCCACCTTTGAGTGTACTACCTGCCCTTTCTGCACCTGAGAACAGACCCTCTGGGCCTCAAATCGAATTCGGTCCTTTAGAACATGAGCCCAAGAAACAGGCCCAAACTCAAAACAGTCAAGACAGGTAGGTCTCCACGACCACCTTCTCAAGACAGTCAAAATGCTTCCCCAACATTCTTGACATAAAACACTCATTTACAAACAGTTCACAAATACAGTTTCTATAACGAACTCTCGTCTTTCCAGATTGTTCCAAATCAATTTATATTACTTAACCCAAATCCAAATCATATGCATATCCATTCTTAACCAGATTCATCATTTTCCATCCCATCACATCAGATTCCTTCACTTCTCATAACATCCATTCCTATCTTTCTTAAATTACATTACGTCTCATCACATCCATTTCTCTTTACATCTCATTCATTCACATCTTATATCATTCATTCACATTCTAATTCACATGACATCTCATCTCATCCATTCGCTCATATCGATGCTATATCCATTCACATACATATTCGCATTCATTATTCCACATACACATCCACATTCATACATCCACATCCACATCTACATCCATACATCCATTTTCACATCCACATTCATACATCCACATCCACATCCACATTCATACATCCACATCCACATCAACATCCACATCCACATCCATACATCCACATCCACATCTACATCCATACATCCATTTTCACATCCACATCCACATCCATTTTCACATCCACATCCACATCCACATCCATACATCCACATCCACATCCATTTTCACATCCACATCCACATTCATACATCCACATCCACATTCACATCCACATATCCACATTCACATCTACATCCATACATCCATTTCCACATTCACATCTACATCCATACATCTATTTTCACATCCACATTCATACATCCACATCCACATCCACTTCCATACATCCACATCCATACATCCATTTCCACATCCACATTCATACATCCACATCCACATTCATACATCCACATCCACATCCACATCCATACATCCACATCCACATCCATTTTCACATCCACATCCACATTCATACATCCACATCCACATCCACATCCATACATCCACATTCACATCTACATCCATACATCCACATCCACATCTACATCCATACATCAACATCTACATCCACATCCATACTTATCACATACACATACATCTTTCTTTTCACATACATACATCTACATCCATTCTTACACATACATACATCTCCATTCATTCTTCTTTCATTTTCATCTATCTGATTCATTTCACATCCTCATATCTATTTATAGAATACAAGAGAATTCTTATTTTTTATATAAGATTTCTTTACGCATCTATTTATGCATAAATTCCATTTTAAGGAGAATAACACTTTCAAAATAAAAATCAATCTTTTATGCATCTTCCTATGCATAAATTCATTTTAAATGAGAATGACACTTTTGAATTAAAATTCAATCTTTTTTTGCATCTTCTCATGCATAAAATCAAAATTGATGAAAATAACTCTTTTGAACTAAAAATAGATTTCTTTATGCATCTTTCTATGCATAAAATCAAAATTGATGAGAATAACACTTTTGGGTTAAAATAAATTCTTTATGCATCTTTCCATGCATAAATCCAATTTAGTAGGAATTACACTTTTAGAATAAAAGAATTTCTCTTATGGATCTAATTTATGCATAAAATCCATTTATGATGAAAATCTCACTTTTAATATAAAAAAAATATCTTTTATGCATATGTTTATGCATACAAATCATTTATGATGAAAATCACTCTTTTAATATAAAAGAATTTCTTTTATGCATCTAATTTATGCATAAAATCATTTATGATCAAAATCACACTTTTAATATATAAAAAAATTTATCTTTTATGCATATGTTTATGCATACAAATCATTTATAAGTCAATATTAGGTAATTTGAGAAAAATCTCACATTTTGGGAATCAATTACTCCATATAGTTTTGGACATATCTTAAACATACTAACTCCAAATTTGTCGGAGATCATAGATTTAGATTCTACTCTTCAAGATCTTTCCGATGATATGTCACATGAGGGGGTTTTGACAAACTTTTGGACAAGTTCACCATGCTCCCATTTTTCAAATGGGAATTGGATTTTTCCCAAATTATCTAATATGGTGTTTTATGATGAAAATCACTCTTTTAATATAAAAGAATTTCTTTTATGCATCTAATTTATGCATAAAATCATTTATGATGAAAATCACACTTTTAATATAAATTTTTTTAAATCTTTTATGCATATGTTTATGCATACAAATCATTTATAATGAAAATCAGTCTTTTAATATAAAAGAATTTCTTTTATGCATCTTATTTATGCATAAAATCATTTATGATGAAAATCACACTTTTATAATCAGAATAACAATTTCAATATACTTCCTTCTATGCATAGAACTTAATTCTAAAGAAAGTAACACTTTTTTAATAAAATATTTTTAGTATGTATTTTCTTATACACCTAGGATGAAAATTAACACTTTAAGAATACATATACGATGGGAATTAATCTTTTTGATAATAAATAAATAAAAATTATTTTACACAATTTTAAAAAATTTCACCATAACCTCCTTTATATGGCTAACAATTTTTCAATTTTTAACTCTCTAAAATCAACTAGAATTTCACCAAGAGTATTTAAATCATTCTAATGTAAACAATTTCTACTTATTTAAGAAAAACATTATGAAAAACGTGATTTTATCCATTAATCATTCATCTAGGATAAAGAATGGTTGGATTACTAAAGAAGAGAGGGGAATGCCTTTTTTCAATGAGTCATAACATCATAATCTTTTTAGAGAAGACAAAAATCATAAAAGCCATTAAAATTAAGCATAAATGGAAATTTATGTATTTTCTTACTACCATTCATCAATTAACTTTAATAGCATTAAAAAGCCATTCCAATTAAGCTTCTCAAGCTTGAGAGGGGTTGAGAAGAGAGAAACATTGAGAAATTATGAAAAAAGATCAAAATTCACACTTTACCTTACAAATTGCTTGATTCTTTCATCACGGTAGAGGTCCCCAACCAATCAATTGGTTTGGTATGTTGATGGAGCAATGAATGGATATTGAAGAAGGAGGGAAGCTCCAATTTCTTCAATTTGGAGAGAATTTTAGAGAATAGTAAAAATTATCATTATTTCAGCATAAGTCTGGCATAGTATAATTCTCCTATTTTTTTACAAAGGAATTAGGTTCTATTTATAGGAGAGGGAGGCTCTAACCAAGACCAACTGATTTCTATAATTTTTTAGATTCAGTTTGGTTGAATTTGGACTAGATTTGGACCTAGTTTGGTTCCTTTTTTATTTGGTTTTGATTCGGTTTGATCCAAGAGAGAGGAGAGATAAAAATATCGGTTTGATCCAAGAGAGAGGAGAGATAAAAATATCACATTATTTTTTAGTTTAAAACTCATTCAAGCAAGTGAAGTAGGCGCCTCCTTGAAGGGACTCCCCTTCCTTACACGTGTCAAAATGGAATCATTATATCCAAAATATCTCATTTTTTAAGTAATACTCATAGTTTTTTTACTAATAACCCTTGTACATAGTCAACTCTTCATCTTATGTGAGCATTTACTCATTTTTGGATATTTTTCTTGTACAAATTGGATTTATCTCCTCCCCACACATGGATTGATCTTATTGGCCCATAGGAACCTTAATTTAAAATTTTAAAAAAATCTTGACCCTCAGGATAAAGCCTCTTGAACAGATTATACTTGATTTCTAATGCACCTTCTGAAAATCTTTTTGAACTTCTGTTTTGAGGGAACTTATTTTAATAAGAAGAGATATTTTTCTATCCAAAAATATTTAAAAATTGAATTACCACTCTCTAGAAGATTTTCTCTCTCTAGGCCAAAATTGGTAGAAATAAGATCTTTTATATTTCTTAAGAGGGATTTGACTACAAGGAAAGAAATTGGATATCCTGAGAGGCTGGGGAGGAATCTTACTGGTGAGCTCATGTGGCCATGTTGATGGCTATGGAGAAACCTCTACTTGGAGGTTCAAAGAGGAAAATATTTGTAGCAATGAGAAGTTGCATGTGAAGCTCAATTGAAAGCTCAAAAACCCATTAGAAGAATATGAAGCAGAAGATTGAAGTTAAAACAATGATGATAGGCTCATCATCACAGTATGAGCTAACAAAGAAGGCCAAAAATGGATGCTTGTGTAGAGCACACAAGAGAGAGGAAGTTCAACACAGCAAATGTTGACCTTAGAGAACACCTTCAGCCAGCAGTACTAACAACAACAAGAAAAGAGATTAGAGCAAGCGCAATAGCAGCACTGTAGCAGCAGGCATTAGCAAGCGATGTGTAATCGCATTTACTTCGTGCACAGACAGTAAAGCGATTACGGGACTGGTTACCTTCTTGCACAGCATACTTATCTTATAGATGGATAAACAATTAAAGCATCAGAGATTGAAGATAAGTATGGAAAATTACACAGAACATTGCAACAGATTTCATTCATTGAAGAATTCCATTGATTCGTACTACATACAGTTACATCCATATATAGGAATAGTATCTGTGATCCGAATAGATACATCTACTAATGACATCCTTTGGAATCCCTATTGACTATTGTGCATAACAGTTTATCCAGTGCGGTTACAAGAATGCTGTTGCGGTGTGCAGTAAATGACGCAACACTTGGCATGCACGGTGGACTTGCGCGAACCCAAAAAAATTACCCTTGATAGAAGTCAAATGCCTTAACCATCCAACCGCATCGGCATCCCTCTTAAGCTTCATCATCGGAATCCAAAGTTTCTACTTGTTCTGCTGCATTCTCTCCCCAGCAACTGCAGCATGCTCTCCCGTAGACTGTGGAACTCTGGCTCTATGTAATTCATCAATTTCCCGCACCATGTCTGTGTATCTTTATGTGATTACTGGCCTGGTTGCAGGCCACTGCGTGCGAGGAATCCATTGTTGCACATAGTCATTCCGGCCGGCCTTGCGTTCCCGCATTCTTTAGGTGTAGGTTCTCTACGAATGACCCTTTCAGCAGGAGGGGCTTGAAGTTGAGCAAAAGGTACATGTCACTCATAATGTCCGGCTAAGATAAGAATCAGCTTCAGTTCAATATGGTGGTTGAGGGGGTAATGCTAGGGCAAATGAATGCCCCATTTTCTCCAGCCAGAAACATAGACGCTGAATTTGCTCTTTCTGCCTATTCACCATTAAAGAAGCTCTGCGCCTCTTAGCAGTTTGCTTTGCCAAGGCACGGACTGCATCGTCGCGAACCTGGACAAGCTTGGCAATATCTGCATTCGACCAAGTAGCAGCCGGAAGAATAGACTGCAAAGAAGAGCCTTCTTCGATAGGAGCCTTACCCCTATCATTCTCTGTAATGGCATAAATAGTACTTGCATTGGAAACTTGAGATGGCTGTTTTGTTGGGAAACGCTAGCCTTCCACAGAACAATTTGTTCTTCCCACTGATGAGCCACTTCAAAACTGAACGTTAAAGCTAAAGATTCTAAATCGTCCATATTGATCAGGACATCCCCTGGGTGCTGCTGTAAGTAATTAGCTAAGCCTCATTAGTGCCGTGCCTGGCCAATTCTCATCATTAACAGCTCTGCAAAAAACTTCATGATTATCTCTTGTAGCCTCCTCACTGCTTTCAGCCTCCTGTAATCGCCGCTCTAGCGCACAAATTCTGTTCTGAAGACCGGAAATCCTGTTGGCTTCATGCAATAAATTATCATTTTGAGATTGAAGCCACCCCACCTGCGCTTCAAGAGTTGAGATGCGAGTAGCTTGGGCGCTAGCTTGAGGAACATGGCGGCAGAAGTCTGTGGTATGCTGGTGCTAGCTTGAGGAACATGGCGGCAAAAGTCTGCGGTATGCTGAAGAAACTGCACCACTTTCCAATTGTGCAAGTTGGACCTTGTACAGTGGGGTTTCCCAAGGAAAGGGAAGAACTGTGGGGTCACTACCGCATCAGTCAAGTCTGCGGTACCCACCCCGAAAACTGGCGCTATGAGCTATTCAATTGCTGCAAGCATGGGTTCTGAAAGGTTAATAGCCGGCACAACGATCGATGCTGTGCTCACCAGTGACCACTCCTGAATCTGTTGGCGCCATCGGTGTAGAGAGAAAACCCCCTGTGGTGACATTGTGACCGAAGAGCGCACAGGGGTACCCACCGGCACAGTCGTAGTAACAGAAACAGTGACTTCACCCCGTTCAATATCACTAGCCACTTCTGCATGTGAGCGCTTTTGGCCTCTAGAATTGCTATACTGGCCACCACTGGTACTCCATCAGAAACAATGACTGTGACTGAAGCACTAGTAGATAATGGAGCCGAAAAATGACAGGCAGGCCGAAGAGAAACTAAAGAATTGGTAGGTAGAGGGAACAGGATCTGTAATATTTGACCCACCTTTGAGTGTACCTGCCCTTTCTGCACCTGAGAACAGACCCGCTGGGCCTCAAATCGAATTCGGTCCTTTAGAACATGAGCCCAAGAAACAGGCCCGAACTCAAAACATTCAAGACAGGTAGGTCTCCAACGACCACCTTCTCAAGACAGTCAAAATGCTTCCCCAACATTCTTGACATAAAACAGTCATTTACAAATAGTTCACAAATACAGTTTCTATAATGAACTCTCGTCTTTCCAGATTGTTCCACATCAATCCATATTACTTAACCCAAATCCAAATCATATGCGTATCCATTCTTAACCAGATACATCATTTTCCATCCCATCACATCAGATTCCTTCACTTCTCATAACATCCATTCCTATCTTTCTTAAATTACATTACGTCTCATCACATCCATTTCTCATTACATCTCATTCATTCACATCTTATATCATTCATTCACATTCTGATTCACATGACATCTCATCTCATCCATTCGCTCATATCGATGCCATATCCATTCACATACATATTCGCATTCATTATTCCACATACACATCCACATTCATACATCCACATCCATATCTACATCCATACATCCATTTTGACATCCACATTCATATATCCATATCCACATACATCCACATCCACATCCACATCCATACATCCACATCCACATCCATTTTCACATCCACATTCACATTCATACATCCACATCCATATATCCACATTCACATCTACATCCATACATCCATTTCCACATTCGCATCTACATCCATACATCTATTTCCACATCCACATTCTTACATCCACATCCACATCCACTTCCATACATTCACATCCATATATCCACATCCACTTCCATACATCTACATCCATACATCCATTTTCACATTCGCATCTACATCCATACATCTATTTCCACATCCACATTCATACATCCACATCCACATCCACATTCATACATCCACATCCATACATCCACATTCATACATCCACATCCATACTACATCCATTTTCACATCCACATTCATAAATCCACATCCACATTCATATATCCACATCCACATCCACATCCACATCCATACATCCACATCCACATCCATTTTCACATCCACATCCACATTCATTCATCCACATCCACATCCACATTCATACATCCACATTCACATCCACATCCATACATCCATATCCACATCTACATCCATACATCAACATCCACATCCATACTTATCACATACACATACATCTTTCCTTTCACATACATACATCTACATCCATTCTTTCATATACATACATCTCCATCCATTCTTCTTTCATTTTCATCTATCTGATTCATTTCACATCCTCATATCTGTTTATAGAATACAAGAGAATTCTCATTTTTAATATAAGATTTCTTTACACATCTATTTTGCATAAATTCCATTTTAAGGAGAATACCACTTTCGAAATAAAAATCAATCTTTTATGCATCTTCCTATGCATAAATTCATTTTAAATGAGAATGATACTTTTGAATTAAAATTCAATTTTTTTTGCATCTTCTCATGCATAAAATCAAAATTGATGAAAATAACTCTTTTGAACTAAAAATAGATTTCTTTATGCATCTTTCTATGCATAAAATCAAAATTGATGAGAATAACACTTTTGGGTTAAAATAAATTCTTTATGCATCTTTCCATGCATAAATCCAATTTAGTAGGAATTACACTTTTAGAATAAAAGAATTTCTCTTATGCATCTAATTTATGCATAAAATCCATTTATGATGAAAATCTCACTTTTAATATTAAAAAATATCTTTTATGCATATAAATCATTTATGATAAAAATCACTCTTTTAATATAAAAGAATTTCTTTTATGCATCTAATTTATGCATAAAATCATTTATGATCAAAATCACACTTTTAATATATATAAAAATTTATCTTTTATGCATATGTTTATGCATACAAATCATTTATGATAAAAATCACTCTTTTAATATAAAAGAATTTCTTTTATGCATAAAATCATTTATGATGAAAATCACACTTTTAATATAATTGTTTTATTATCTTTTATGCATATGTTTATGCATACAAATCATTTATGATGAAAATCAGTCTTTTAATATAAAAGAATTTCTTTTATGCATCTAATTTATGCATAAAATCATTTATGATGAAAATCACACTTTTATAATCAGAATAACAATTTCAATATACTTTCTTCTATGCATAGAACTTAATTCTAAAGAAAGTAACACTTTTCTAATAAAATGTTTTTAGTATGTATTTTATTATACCTAGGATGAAAATTAACACTTTAAGAATACATATAGGATGGGAATTACTCTTTTTGATAAAAAATAAATAAAACTTATTTTACACAATTTTAGAAAATTTCACCATAACCGCCTTTGTATGGCTGACCATTTTTTAATTTTTAACTCTCTAAAATCAACTAGAATTTCACCAAGAGTATTTAAATCATTCTAATGTAAACAATTTCTACTTATTTAAGAAAAACATTATGAAAAACTTGATTTTATCCATTAATCATTCATCTAGGATAAAGAATGGCTGGATTTACTAAAGAAGAGAGGGGAATGCCTTTTTTCAATGAGTCATAACATCATAATCATTTTAGAGAAGACAAAAATCATAAAAGCCATTAAAATTAAGCATAAATGGGAATTTATGTATTTCCTTACTACCATTCATCAATTAACTTTAATAGCATTAAAAAGCCATTCCAATTAAGCTTCTCAAGCTTGAGAGGGGTTGAGAAGAGAGAAACATTAAGAAATTATGGAAAAAGATCAAAATTCACACTTTACCTTACAAATTGCTTGATTCTTTGATCACGGTAGAGGCCCCCAACCAATCAATTGGTTTGGTATGTTGATGGAGCCACCAATGGATATTGAAGAAGGAGGGAAGCTCCAATTTCTTCAATTTGGAGAGAGTTTTAGAGAATAGTAAAAATTATCATTATCTGAGCAGAATTCTGGTATAGTATAATTCTCCTATTTTTTTACAAAGGACTCAGGTTCTATTTATAGGAAAGGGAGGCTCTAACCAAGACCAACTGATTTCTATAATTTTCTAGATTAAGTTTGGTTGAATTTGGACTAGATTTGGACCTAGTTTGGTTGAATTTGGACTAGATTTGGACCTAGTTTGGTTGAATTTGGACTAGATTTGGACCTAGTTTGGTTCCTTTTTTATTCGGTTTTGATTCGGTTTGATCCAAGAGAGAGGAGAGATAAAAATATCACATTATTTTTTAGTTTAAAACTCATTCAAGCAAGTGAAGTAGGCGCCTACTTGAAGGGACTCCCCTTCCTTACACATGTGTCAAAATGGAATCATTATATCCAAAATATCTCATTTTTTTAGTAATACTCATAGTTTTTTTTACTAATAACCCTTGTACATAGTCAACTCTTCATCTTATGTGAGCATTTACTCATTTTTGGATATTTTTCTTGTACAAATTGGATTTATCTCCTCCCCACATATGGATTGATCTTATTGGCCCATAGGAACCTTAATTTAAAATTTCAAAAAAATCTTGATCTAAGGATAAAGCCTCTTGAACAAATTATACTTGATTTCTAATGCACCTTCTGAAAATCTTTTTGAACTTCTGTTTTGGGAGAACTTATTTTAATAAGAAGAGATATTTTTCTATCAAAAAATATTTAAAAATTGAATTACCACTCTCTAGAAGATTTTCTCTCTCTAGGCTAAAACTGGTAGAAACAAGATCTTTTATATTTCTTAAGAGGGATTTGACTACAAGGGAAGATACTGGATATCCTGAGAGGGTGGGAAGGAATCTTACTGGTGAGCTCATGTGGCCATGTTGATGGCTATAGAGAAACCTCTACTTGGAGGTTCAAAGAGAAAAATATTTGTAGCAATGAGAAGTTGCATGTGAAGCTCAATTGAAAACTCAAAAACCCATTAGAAGAATATGAAGCGGAAGATTGAAGTTAAAACAATGATGATAGGCTCATCATCATAGTATGAGCTAACAAAGAAGGCCAAAAATGGATGCTTGTGTAGAGCACACAAGAGAGAGGAAGTTCAACACAACAGATGTTGATCTTAGAGAACACCTTCAGCCAGCAGTAGTAACAACAACAAGAAAAGAGATTAGAGCAAGCGCAATAGCAGTACTGTAGCAGTAGGCATTAGCAAGCGATGTGTAATCGCATTTACTTCGTGCACAGACAGTAAAGCGATTACGAGACTGGTTACCTTCTTGCACAGGCATACTTATCTTATAGATGGATAAAAAATTAAAGCATCAGAGATTGAAGATAAGTATGGAAAATTACACAGAACATTGCAACAGATTTCATTGATTGAAGAATTCCATTGATTCGTACTACATACAGTTACATCCATATATAGGAATAGTATCTGTGATCCGAATAGATACATCTACTAATGACATCCTTTGGAATCCCTATTGACTATTGCGCATAACAATTTATCCAGTGCGGTTACAAGAATGCTGTTGCGGTGTGCGGTAAATGCCGCAACACTTGGCATGCACGGTGGACTTGCGCGAACCCAAAAAAATTACCCTTGATAGAAGTCAAATGCCTTTACCATCCAACCGCATCAGCATCCCTCGTAAGCTTCATCATCAGAATCCAAAGTTTCTACTTGTTCTGCTGCATTCTCTCCCCAGCAACTGCAGCATGCTCTCCCGTAGACTGTGGAACTCTGGCTCTATGTAATTCATCAATTTCCCGCACCAGGTCTGTGTATCTTTATGTGATTACTGGCCTGGTTGCAGGCCATTGCGTGCGAGGAATCCATTGTTGCACATAGTCATTCCGTAAAGCAATTAGTTCTTCCCCCACTGATGAGCTACTTCAAAACTGAGCGTTAAAGCTAAAGATTCTAAATCATCCATATTGATCAGGACATCCCCTGGGTGTTGCTGTAAGTAATTAGCTAAGGCCTCATTAGTGCAGTGCCTGGCCAATTCTCATCATTAACAGCTCTGTAAAAAACTTCATGATTATCTCTTGTAGCCTCCTCACTGCTTTCAGCCTCTTGTAATCGCCGCTCCAGCGCAGAAATTCTGTTCTGAAGACCGGGAATCCTGTTGGCTTCATGCAATAAATTATCATTTTGAGATTGAAGCCACGCCACCTGCGCTTCAAGAGTTGAGATGCGAGTAGCTTGGGCGCTAGCTTGAGGAACATGGCGGCAGAAGTCTGCGGTATGCTGGTGCTAGCTTGAGGAACATGGCGGCAAAAGTCTGCGGTATGCTGAAGCAATCGCACAACACTTTCCAAGTGTGCGAGTTGGACCTCATACTGTGGGGTTTCCCAAGGAAACGGAAGAACTGTGGGGTCACTACCGCATCAGTCAAGTCTGCGGTACCCACCCCGAAAATTGGCGCTGTGAGCTGTTCAATTGCTGCAAGCATCGGTACTGAAAGGCTAATAGCTTGCAGAACGATCGATGCCGTGCTCACCAGTGACCACTCCTGAATCTGTTGGCGCCATCGGTGTAGAGCAAAAACCCCCTGTGTGGTGACATTGCAACCGAAGAGCGCACAGGGGTACCCACCGGCACAATCGTAGTAACAGAAACAGTGACTTCACCCCGTTCAATATCACTAGCCACTTCTGCATGTGAGCGCTTTTGGCCTCTAGAATTGCTATACTGGCCACCATCGGTACTCCATCGGAAATAATGATTGTGACTGAAGCACTGATAGATAATGGAGCCGAAAAATGACAAGCAGGCCGAAGAGAAACCAAAAAATTGGCGGGTAGAGGGAACAGGATCTGCATTATTTGACCCACCTTTGAGTGTACTACCTGCCCTTTCTGCACCTGAGAACAAACCCGCTGGGCCTCAAATCGAATTCGGTCCTTTAGAACATGAGCCCAAGAAACAGGCCTGAACTCAAAAGTTTTGATCAGTTGTTTCACCTTGACTAACATTGTATAAGTCTTTGCCTGCAGCCAAATGGCTTCTAAATCATTGCATCCTGAAAGTTTATACTCTCCACTAATTTTAGGACCAAACTCTGCCTCCATCTCGGCTGCAAGGACTGCCACCGTTTTGTTGGCAGTAATAGCTCTGCCGATAGGTACGTGTAGCTTCTGCTGAATGTATTCCACTGTGAGCTCCACCGCTGCATCCTATAGAGCCACCATATTGCCAACAGCTATTTGCCGTTAGCAAGGGCAATGATTGCGGGTGTACCTGCACACGCTCCCAATGGAAGTTGGAGTAAACACGGATGTGCTTGTCGGTGAGCCATGCATCGATAGCTAGCCGCTGAAGATGCACGATCAGCATAACCAGCAAAAACTGTGCAAGAGAAGCAGTCATGGCTGGTTGCAGAAGAAAAGAGCGCGAGGAAGAAGAGCAAAAGGCAAGCAGAAAAGTAAGAGCGAAAATAGAATGCTTTTCCACAAAAAGGAGGGAGTTTGTGCATGCAAAACAATGACCGCTGTTCGATGCTGCATGAAGGTATGACACCTGGAAAAAACCAAGAAAAATAAATTGACGAAAGTTGCCCTTGATGTGGAATGACTGAAACCATCATGAAAGACAGTGTATTCTCCTCACAGAAACCAAAAAAGGGCATTGAAGAGGAACTGTCGAAAAGTAATGACGCATCCGAAACCCATTGACCAGAGAAGAAAGAACTTCCCCCCATGAAGATTTGTGAGGAAATAAGAAGTGGGACCGCAAGAAGAATACACCCAAAACGGCTCGGTCCACCACACCTTCAGTTTTGTGGATTTCTTGAACATGTGCGAAGAAAACACCAGCACTAATTGCCCTCTTTGGAAAAATTTCTTCTTCAAATGCTGATCCACTTGCCACTTTCTGCGACTTTGAATTTCCTGCACCCAATAAAAGCTTTTCATCCTCTCTTCATCTAATTCCTGTGGATGACCTTCATTCTGTATGCCAATGAATCCTCTGGAAGCAATATGTCTGTAACCGCTGTGCAAGGTGCAAACTACAAACCACAAATTTGACCGGTGTGATGGCCTCCATGCCAAAAGCAAGTTTGAATGGTGTCATCCGAGTTCCCACTTTAAATGCTGTGTGGTAAGCCCAAAGTGCCATTGGCAGCTTCACATCCCAATCTGTCCGATGAAGACTTACCACTTTAGTCAGAATGCGGATTATCTGCTTATTGGAAGATTTCGCCTACCCATTGGCTTGAGGGTAATACGGGGACGATTTGCGATGCAGCACAAAGTAAAATCCCATCATTCGTTTAATGACTTTATTAATAAAATGACCACCGCGATCACTGACCAACTCCACTGGACAACCAAACCTAGTAAAAACATCCTTAAAGAGACACTTTTCCACAGAGAGAGCAGTATTATCCGGCAAAGCCCATGCTTCTACCCACTTTGTACAGTAATCCATGGCAGTAAGAATATACTTGTTCCTATGGTTAGAGCCGCTGAAGGTTTGATTGGGCCTATAAAATCTAGATCCCATTTCTGAAATGGTTCCAAAGGAAGAATTTGATGGAGAGGAAATCGATCCCGCTGCTGGGACGGCTGTCGCATGCGCTGACAAACATCGCATTGCCGCACAAACTGATGTGCATTCACATGAACAGACGGCCACCATAATCCACTTTGTAAGACCTTCTTCGGTGTGATTTTTCCTGAGAAATGCCCACTAGTGACTCTGCAATGGGCTTCCCACAACACTGACTCCTGCTCTCATGGGGTAGGATGCACCGCAACAGTGCGTCTGCAACATTGCGATAATAAAGTTCCCCCACACAGACTTCAAATGAGTGGCTCCTCAAAGCAAGGCGCCGCCCTACTGATCCCTGTTTAAATGAGCAAGCATCTCACCACCACTACAGATAAAAGAAAACATTCTTCATTCCAGGTCCATGGGATGCTCAGAAGAGGTGCTCTTTCCTCTTCAGACTGTACCCCCTTTGCATTTGGCTGAACTGCAAATAGTGAAGCATCCGAAAATTCATCATCCACGCTGACTGCTCGCTCCCCCGAATCCAATCAAGAAAGGTAATCTGCCACCACATGCTGAGCACCAGGGCGATGGATGACTTCAAAATGAAATTCCTGTAATAATAGAACCCATTGAGCCAATCTACCTATTAAATTTTGTTGCCGCACCCAGGAAAGAAGAGTAGAATGATCCACATGGAAGAAAAATCGACGGCCCGAAAGATAGTGCCAAAACTTTCGCACCGAGTACACCATTCCAAGGCCTCCCTGCTCTGTACGGAATAATTCTTTTCAGCAAAAGACAACCGGCGACTGACATAATAAATAGGGTGAAACCATCTCGCAGTATGCTCCTGCATCAAAACACTACCAATTGCCACATCTGAAGCATCCACAAAAATATGAAAATCCACCCCCCAATCATGAGGAATCATCACTGGTGCTTGAGAAAGTTGAATCTTGAGCCAGGTAAGCCAAATCACAATCTTCAATCCATCGGAAATCCTGGCGGTCAGAATGAGCGGCTGCATTTAAAGGTATTGCCAAATGTGCCAAAAATCGCAAATGGCGACCATGCCACCGAATTTGGCTTATAAATCTCATACAGCCTTTAGGATCCACAGGTGCAGGTGCTTGCATAATAGCCACCACTTTGTCTGGATCAATCGCAATGCCATCTTGGGAAATGATGTGACCCAGCAATTTGCCACTTTGCATAGCAAAAACACACTTGAGCGGGTTAAGACTTAAGGACACCTCCCGGCAGCGCTGAAAACTGAGCCACAAGTGCCCCAAATGCAGCACAATAGTGCCAAAGACACTCAGATCATCCAAAAAAATGCGCATAAAATCAGTGAGAAAGGGCCAAAGATTTCATACATGTTGCGCTGGAAGGTGGAAGGTGCATTGCACAAACCGAACCACATGACTGTGCATACAAACACCCCCCCATGCGGTGATGAATGTGGTTTTGGCTTGATCCTCTGGTGCCATCCGGATTTGATTGTAGCCCCGCCACTGAATTCATCAAGAAACTAGTACATTTCATGCCCTCCTACATCATCCAAAATGGAATCCATGTAGGGTAAGGAAAAAGGTTCTGGGACTGTGGCCGCATTAAGCTTTCTGTAATCCACACAGATGTGTAATTTCTTGTTCTTCTTCGGGACAATGACTATAGGAGAAATCCAGTCTGGGTTTTCAATAGGTGCTATGAATCCCACTCTCAACAAGCGATCGAGCTCTTCCTTGATGACCTGCTTGCCTACATGCGAGTTTATGCGATAACGCTGCTGCCTGGAGGGTATCGCATCATCCGGCTTCAAGTAAATGCGGTGTTGGTAGAACTTCGGGTTCAGACCTTTCATGTCAGCATAATCCGAGGCAAACACATCCCGAAATTCCCGTAGAAGTTCCACCAGATCCGTTTTGAATGCGGGCTCCTGTAAGGTACTAATTTTCACTAGCTTAGTCTCCTTGTCATCTAAAAAAATGGTCTCCAAGACATCTTCTTTGACATGGGTAATGCGGCTCATTTGCGCCTCAAAAGTGCGCTCCTTTTCCAGAATGTCTCATGTTATCTTCAGGTGCATACTCCTCAGAATTCCGTAATTTTTTCCCAAAGAGGTTCCCTTTGTCCATGGTGACTGAACACACCGCAGGTGCAGGCCTGAGGTATTCTGCAGCAATACATGCCACATCCACTGAGTAGAATGGAATCAAATCCTCATTTTTCCACAAGAATTTGTCCTCTTCATCTTCATCTAGGCCATCTGCCATATTCACTGTTTCTGCAATGACAGGCCAAACTGACTTGCTCAGTTGATGGCGTTCCCTCAGAGCGAATTTTTAACCTTCCTGCTACCCTTGCGGATGGTCATGCTCCCAATTATGTCGGACCTTTGCCTGCTGGCACAACCAAGGACGCGACCCAGCAGCAAATTGTACTCCTTAGCAGAATCCTCCATGCTCAGCAGCACTACAAAAGACATGACAAAGGGTATGCCCGCCACCTCAATCACCACGCCTTTCAAGACCCCCAAGGGTCGGACTCTCCTTTGATAAAAAATGGTGCAGGATCCCATGCTTGCCAACCCATGCGTTTACAAGTGGACTCCATTGCAATATTGACACCAGCTCTACCATCGATCAGCACTTGATCAATTGTGAGGCCTCGGAAGCCTACAGAAATTTCTAGAATTCTTATATCAGCCACACATGGGAACTGCCACTACTGCTTGCACGGATGACCCTGCAGTCGGTGTGATCGCCTTGCCCATCTCCTCTGCTAGAAGCAGTACTTTATGAAAATTCGGAACCAATTTAAGAAGGTGACCCAATTTGATTTGGAGAGGGGCGTCGAGCATGAAAAGATACAGGGGATACAGGGGAGAAGAGAGCTTGAGCTCTTGCAAGCACACACACACTCACAAAACCCTAAAAGAGAACACACAAGGTGAGAGGCTGAAAATCTTCTTCTTCTTCACACAACACTCAACACACCATATACAAAGATAAGAGTACACACAATATGAAAAGTACTCAACCAAATACATACTAGGGTTCTCTATAGTGTGAACCCAACTAAATGAGCTGGTGCTATAACTATGCCAGTCTCTAGAATGGATGTCACACAGCCTGTCATCCCACTGGCCGCATAGCACCCATGATCTCACCAACCATGCTAGTGGTGTAAGTGTGGGGCCTATCCCCCATGTAAGATCCCTGTTCCCACCGAGCAACAGATTCGGGATACTAGCAGCGGAAGTAGCACTTCTCGCACGGGACAGGGGTCCCACACTCGGGGCCTCACCCACGGATATCCGGATAAGAGACTAATCCGTCGGTTGTTCCAAAACCGAACCCGGAAAAACTTCCTTTACCGGAAAGCACGGGTGATTCCACCAGGATAATTTTTTACTCTAATGTAGTCAAGATCATTTCTAATCGAGCTGATCCAATTGCATCTATAAGATACTTGGTCAGGTCAAGGAAGAACTTGCACTTGGATCATTGGGATCAACGCTTTTTTCCCATTCAAGAGGCACAGCCGTTGATTCCTATCCATAGAACAGTTACTGTCCGGGATTTATTTTATCTATCGTAAAAACAAAAGTTTGAGTCTCGATTTACGGATCCATCAGTCCAGCCTAACCCCATCCAATCCCATGGGTTAGCCAACCGCCCAACCACTGTAGTGATAGGATCCAATTAAGAATTTGGTTAGGTTTTGTCCCGGGTACCAAGGAAAAGAGTTCCAAGGCCCCCTAGCCGGATGTTCATGCAAAAATAAAACTAGTCACACCACTCACACACCCAATATGAAATTGCCTTTTCACAGATTCAACCAGTTTAAAACAATCCTTTAATAAAACCATAGTATCATTGATCACCATCTTCAAATTTATCCAATTGATTCTTAATTTTCCATCATTCCTTCATCAGAGTATCTATGGCATCATTGGCAACTAGAACGCTGAAGAGCCATTTCGATAGTTCCTAGCCCATAATACTCGGCAATATAATCACTTATCAAGATGGACTCTCGTTGAAGATCAGCAAGATCAACCAACAGATCCATATAAAGAGCCATGGACTCATCCATTCAAGACCAGCAAGGTCAATCAACCAGATCCATGCCCGATTTCAGAAAACAACTCCTACTCTTGTTCCAATATCTTCCTCGACGCACGCGTGGGTATCCTAGGCAACCCAGAGCCCGAGCACCGTATGGTCAGCACCCTCTAGGATCCTTCGCAGGTGACCTAGCGCTTCACTCATAGGCCGCTTCCTTGGCCCCTCATCCACCGTACCGGAAGCTCACCATTTTAATCGCACCAAGGCTGGTCAAGACCTCGGCCGACCTTGCTACGCGAGACGTCCTTCATTGACTCTCCGTCAGCAGTTGCAACTTTATCATCACGACCTTAATCACAAGACGGCCAAAATGCTCCCCCCAGCATTCTTGACATAAAACAATCATTTACAAACAGCATTTACAAACAGTTTACAAATACAATTTCTATATTAACTCTCATTTTTCCACATTATCCCTCATCAACCCACCTTACTTATTCCACATTCCATATCCACATTCACATCCATACATCCACATCTACATGCATACATTCATATCTACACGCATACATCCACATCCACATTCACATTCACATCCATACATTTACATCTACATGCATACATCCACCTCCACATTCACATCCACATCTATACATCTACATCTATACGTCTATACATCTACATCTACATGCATACATCCACAACTCTATGCATACATCCACATCCACATTCACATTCACCTCCATACATCTACATCTACATGCATACATCCACCTCCACACTCACATCCACATCTATACATCTACATCTACATGCATACATCCACCTCCACATCTACATCCACATCTACATCTACATGCATACATCCACCTCCACATCCACATCTACATCTATACATCTACATCTACATGCATACATCCACATCTCCATTCACATCTACATCTATACATCTACATCTACATGCATACATCCACCTCCACATCCACATCTACATCTATACATCTACATCTACATGCATACATCCACATCTACATCTATACATCTACATCTCCATTCACATCCACATACATCCACATCTCCATTCACATCTACATCTATACATCTACATCTACATGCATCCATCCACCTCCACATCCACATCTACATCTATACATCTACATCTCCATTCACATCCACATACATCCACATCTCCATTCACATCTACATCTATACATCTACATCTACATGCATCCATCCACCTCCACATCCACATCTACATCTATACATCTACATCTACATGCATCCATCCACATCTCCATTTACATCCTCATCTACACATCTATTTCTACATGCATACATCCACATCTCCATGCATACATCCACCTCCACATTCACACTCACATCCATACCTCTACATCTCCATGCATACATCCACCTCCACATTCACACTCACATCCATACCTCTACATCTACATGCAAACATCCATATCTCCATGCATAATAATATTTTTAATTAATCTAGGATGATAGTTCCTAGAATATGGTAGGAAGTCCTCTTTTTATGCTTTGAATGAAATTATGTTATGCGTAATTTCTATAAAAATTTTGCCATAGCTCCGCTACTATGACTGATAAATCTCAATTTTTTCTAAGGGATAAGGCTTATCATTAAGGAAATAATTAGAATGGTCTCTAATTGGATCATCAATCCATAATGGATTGAATCATTGATATACATAACTAAAGCATAGAAAAAAGCCATTAATTTAGCCTCAAGCATAGCTTAATCTTGGATTAAGGAGAAGTCTTATGAAAAGCTTCATTTGGATTGAAAAGGGTCATGAGTATGACCATTTCTTAAGTGAGAGAGAGAAAGACCATTAGAATTAAATATAAATAGAATTTTATGTAATTCTTTACTATCATTAATTAATTAACTTCAATAGCATTTCAAAAACCATATCAATTAAGCTTCTCAAGCTTGAGAGGGGTTGAGAAGAGAGAATCATTGAGAAATTATAGAAAAGATCAAAATTCACTATACTTATCTTATAATTTGCTTGATTCTTTGATCACGGTAGAGGCCCCCAACCAATCAATTGGTTTAGTATGTTGATGGAGCCACCAATGGGGATTGAAGAAAGAGAGAAGTGTCAAAAACTAGTGAATTATTAAAGAATTCACCGTTCTTGGCTTAGGTAGAGTAGAGTAACAATGCATAAGACATTCTATCTTTTTCAACAAGGGAAGGCTTCTATTTATAGGAAAAATTGAGCTCCTAACCAAACAAACTGATTCTAGAATTTTCCAAGTCAGTTTGGTTGAATTTGGACTAGATTTGGACCTAGTTTGGTTACTTTTTGATTTGATTTGGTTCCATTTTTGTTTTGGTTTGGTTCAAGAGATATGAGAGATAAAAATATCACATTATTTTTGAGTTTAAAACTCATTCAAGCATTTGAAATATGCACCTCCTTTAAAGAACTCCCCTTCCTTACATATGTGTCAAAATTCTATTGCTCATAGTTTTTTTACTACTAAACCTTGTACATTTTCAACTCTTCATCTTATGTGAGCATTTACTCATTTTTGGGTATCTTCTTTTACAAATTGGATTTATCTCCTCCCTACACATGGATTGATGCTATTGGTCCATAGGAACCTTAATTGGACCATAATCTAAAAATTTCTGAAAATCTAGACCCTTAGACTAAGGTTCTTTATACCTATTTCCAATTAATTCCAATTGCACATTGGAAAATTCTTTTTGAATTTCTGTTTCAGGGGAACTTATTTTAATAAGATGAGTTATTTTTCTATCCAAAAATATTCATAATCTGAATATTCTCTCTCTAGAATAATTTTCTCTCTCTAGGCTAAAACAGTTAGAAACAAGGTCTTTATATTTCTGAAGAGGGATTGATTACAGGGAAATATGCTAGACATCAAAAAGGGGTTGGGGGAGGAATCTTACATTCTACCCCACTTAAAAAATGCGAGATGTCCTCATCTCGCGAACTGGGATAATTTCGCAAGATGCACGAATATGAGACTTAGAGAAAAATTTTAATCAAGATTAACCACCAAGAAAAGTCTTAAAGAAAGCAAGATAAGAACAAGATTTAAACTTTATTCATTCTCGGAACTTATACAGTAAAGATAGAACTCTTTACACTTCCATAAGCCCGTCCATCATATGGTCACAAAAGCAGCACTCACAAGCTGCACAAGTATAGGGTAACTCATCTATGGGAATGATCCTGTTGGTTATTGCCGCACCTATCTCAGTGGTATGGGGTGATCTAACAAAAGGACCCTTGAGAGGCAAGCCAAAAACGGGATAAAGGCATATCTTCTCATGAGGAAGAAGACCCGCCAGTAAGAAGACCCGCTCAGAAAACCTAAGATGCCTTGATCTCATGACGCAATAGTATCGGGGACCCAAACCCAAAGCTTCAATAACCATGGCCAAGCGGACATTGTTACGAAAGTGCTGCTGACCCCAGGGTGTTACCCTAGTTATGTTTTGATAGGTCCGCCATTTGGTCTGCGCTACAGAAGTTCCTAGGTGAGGAAAAAGTGAGCGCTCATACTGTTCTATAAAGTCTTTCTTCACAGACTCTCTTGCGTCTTGAAGGTGAGAAATCATCATGGATAAAACTAGTTCTTGTTGCCAAGCCATGAAGGAGATTAAGAAAGAAAGGAGATTGATGGGAGTAAGATTACTGTGAGCGATAAGTAAAAGTTACGACTTATATAAAGGAAGGAGCTAGCGTAACCTAGAAGCCAACGGTAACTTGCCACTGAAGTTTTACCGTCTTTCCATGATTTGTGTTTGACACATTTTTCTATAGAAGGCATTAAGAATTTTGAGATGAAGAGATAAAAGAAACGTGTAGGCTAAGTCAATTACTTTCATTGAATTCAGATATAAGGGTCACAATATCTGGGGGATAACTTCTTATACTCCCCAAGAGATAAAGAACTTCTTTTGGGCCGTACTCGAATGAAAACCAAAACCTTGGTATCCAAAACACCGATTCTCACTTCTGAACTCATTGTTCTAAATCCTTAAAACAGGTGGGACTCCTGAGAAGTATTCTAGGGAAAGGGTCTTCCTTTTTTAAACAGAAACTTTCTTTTATTTTAGAGAGGGAATAATTATAAGATCAGAAAGGGAGATTCTTACTCCTGTATACCTCGAAGGCTGGGGAGGAATCTTACACCCCAGGCGGGTCATTTTAGTGTCCACACCACCTCACTAGATGAGCTCGATATCTCAACACTCCCCCTTGAGCTCAACTCCATCTCATGTACACCAAGAGAAGCCCTAAATCTGCAGAGCTTCTTTGTACCCAATGGTTTGGTGAAGAATTCAGCGACCTGATCCTGTGTGCTGACATAAACAAGGTTAGTGTCTCCTGCCAAAACCTTCTCTCTGACAAAATGGTAGTGGACCTCTATATGCTTCGTGCAAGCATAAAAAGTGGGTTCCTCGCCAACTGTATACTGCTAATGTTGTCACAGAAAATGACAACTTATCTATCCTATAGACCCAAACCTGCAAGTAGCTTTCTCAACCAAGCTACCTCACATGCTCCCATTGCAGCACCTCTCTACTCGGCCTCTGTACTAAATAGAGCAACCGTAGGCTGCTTCTTGCTGCTCCAAGTCACAGTAGCACTCCCCAAAGAAAACATGAAGCCACTAGTAGATCTTCTATTTGAGATACTACCAGCCCAATCAGCATCTATGTACCCATGTACACATATCTCGTTCCCAGTTTCATAAAATATTCCACAATGTAAAGTAGACCTCACATACCTCAGTATGCGTCTCAATGCATCCAAATGCGACTTTCGAGGAACCTGCATAAACTGACTCACCAACCCAACAGCATAGCTCAAATCTGGCCCATGTAGATTAAGCTTCCTACTATGTGCCTATACATAGTAGGATCCTCCAAAATCTCTCCTGAATCTGCATTCAACTTGCCATTCTGATCCAATGGCACTGAGATAGGCTTACAGCCTGTCATACCATACTTGGACAACATGTCCAAGCCATACTCTCTATGTAGTAATCCAATACCATGTGGTGACCTAATCACCTCAATGCCCAAGAAATATCTGAGCTTCCCCAGACCCTTCATCTCAAACTTCTGTCTAAGCAAGATCTTTACATCAAAGATCTTTGCATCATGGTCCCCCGTAATGATCAGGTCATCTACATAGATGACAACAAGCACAACCCCTCTATCACTGTATCTCAAATAATACAACGAGATATCTGCATTGGCTACATGAAAGCCAATAGTGACAAGATATTTAGAAATCTTGTCAGACCATGCTCTTGGTGCTTGTTTTAAGCCATACAAGGCTTTCTTCAACCTGCAAACGTGCTCGGGGTGACTCACATCCTCATAACCAGGTGGCTGCAACATATACACCTCTTCCTGTAAATCCCCATGCAAGAATGCATTCTTTACATCCATTTGATGTAAAGACCATTGCTTTGACGCAGCCACTACTATCACAACTCTCATTGTTGCCATCTTGGCAACAACTGGGCTGAAAGTTTCCTCATAATCAATGCCATATGTCTGCGCATATCCTTTGGCTACCAATCTAGCCTTGTACCAGCTTATGCTTCCATCACTATTATGTTTTACTTTGTACACCCACTTGCATCCAATAGCTTTCTTGCCTTCAGGCAATTGCACTAAATCCCAAGTCTCATTTCCATATAGTGCATCCATCTCCTCATCCATAGCTTTCTCCCAACACACATTTCCAATAGCCTCATCAATGCATGTGGGCTCTACAACCTGCGCAACTTTTGCCATATATGCATCGTGACATCAAGGCTCATCTTTGAGCCACTAGACTCTCCATCAACATGAGAATGCCCTGCAGAAATGTCAGACATACTAAGGGGCTCAACCACTTTCTCTTTGCCATTATGTGATGTACTAATCACATTTGCAGGACTGGTATTATGATGCAGCCTGCCACTCCATGGTCTATCAAACAACTGAACCACTAGATGAGGACTCTCCTGGTCCACTCAAAGACTGTGATTGTTGTTTTGCTTTATGTGCAACCACATTTCTACTCACATCAGCCCCAACAGCTTCTTCTCCAGCAGCATACCAGCTACTCATCTCATCAAAAACAACATCCCTGCTTACCCTCAACTCAAGTGTAGCAGGGTTATAACACCTATATCCCTTTTGCTCAAAGGAATACCCAATAAACACACATTTTTCAGCTTAGTTCATAGCTCATTTGGCACATGCACATATGTAATGCATCCAAAGACTTTCAGATGAGACAAATCAGGTTTTTTGCTAGTAAACCTCTCCTCTAGAGTTACATCATGAATGGCTGTAGTTGGATTCCTGTTTATGATATAAACTGCTGTAGAAGTAGCCTCAGCCCAATAGCTATGCGGCATATTCAATGCTCATGCAATCTCAGCAATGTGCCTGTTTTTTCACTCAGTAACTCCATTTTGCTGCGGAGTATATCTGCATGTAGATCGAGAAGCAGGAGCTTGAAAATTATGGTGGCACTCACAATCGCGGAACGGCTATCCGACACTGACAGCAGCAGAAAGTGGCAAAGTAAAAATAATGCAACAGGAATAGGGGGATGGAATGGTGCCAAACCTCAAAATAGGAATGATAACTCCTCCAATGAAACCCCGGGGAGAAAATTCTGGGACAAGTACAATCGGGGCAAGGTCGAGTGGATCTTTCGTACCCCGAACCTATGGGAGCAATTCTGGGAATAGAAACTTTGTGCCGGGGAGGGGGACACCCCAATTAACCAATACAGGGGGATTTTCCAATACTGCAAGGCGTCCTCTTCCTCCCCCAACATGCCCATGCAGAAGTTACACAGGCAATCATTATGACAGTGAATGCCCTCGTCTACCCGCACAAAGTCGCACAAAGTCAGGTTACCACCGTCCAGGTGCACAAGGGCAAGAAGATAATTATGAATGCATGGATCGACTGAGGAGGATCACCGAGATCTTCTTCTTCTTCACACAACACTCAACACACTATATACAAAGATAAGAGTACACACAATATAAAAGGTACTCAACCAAATACATACTAGGGTTCTCTATAGTGTGAACCTAACTAAATGAGCTAGTGCTATAACTATGCCAGTCTCTAGAATGGCTGTCACATAGCCTGTCATCCCACTGGCCACATATCACCCACCCACTGGCTGCATATCACCCATGATCTCACCAACCATGCCAGTGTAAGTGTGGGGCCTATCCCCCAGGCGGGTCATCAGTGTCCACCGCCTCACTAGATGAGCTCGATATCTCAACAGAGCAATCCATCCCATCCTTCACTCTCGGCCAAACTCGGCTATTGGGACGGTTGTTTCGGAAGATCTTTCTACGCCTATGGTGGCAGAGGCTGCCCCTACTGAGGTATGTCATCGATGAGAGTCACAGCATCCCAAAACTGCACTTTACCTTGTCCGAGCACTGGAACACATTTTGGAGCTTACTTATCCACCCAAGAAGTAACTTGCTGTGGTGAACAGCTTCCTGTGCGATCTAATCCAGAAGTGGTTACGTTGTGCGGTGAGGACTAGGGGGCTTCAATTTGTGACCAGAGCGTGTGACCACGCACACCTCTGGATCCAGAGTCGCCTCCATCGACTCAATCTGAACCATGGCCACCGTCGATTTTTTTCCTGCAGCTTTTGCTTGTTTCTCAGCTTTCTTTCGATCATACTCTTGTGCTTCTGGGCAATCTTGGTGCCAATGTCCTTCCTCTGTGCAGAAAAGACAAAATTTGTGGACGATCTATGGCCCGGCCTCTCCGACCACGACCATGACCGCCACCTCTACCACCACTATTGTTGTGATCGGGTTGCTTAGAATTGCTCCCAACCTGTACCCATGCGGCTGAGAGTTCTGGCGGTTCCGTGTCTTTCCCACTGTTAATGACCTGGTTGCCGGGGCGAGCCTTGTGCCCCCTCCCATTATAGTAACACGTGTTATGGGAATTGCTGATATAGATAGCGCACCACTTGTCGTTCATTGCACATTCCGTTGCTGGGTGGCCAGGATTACGGCAACAAGAACACCAGACTTCGTTCGTGGACTTAGTAGCCGAAGACTCCCCTGTGGGCCCCGTGCTGACCTTCCCACTTTTGTGAGATTTCTTGGTCTCTCGCACTGGTGCCTCATCAGAATCTGCACTGCTACTGTCCTCCGATTCACTGTCCGAGCTCCATGTGTCCGAATCCTCCTCCGAGCTGTGTTGACGGTGTCCACGAGACGTGTTGTTGTTAGACTTCTTCTTGAATCACCTCATGGTGGTGGAATCGTTATCCTCCGTCGACGACTCCCCGATGACTCCCCGGTGAGAATAGACTAAGCAATGACCTTCGCCAATGGTGTATTCACTTTGTCCACAATGGCTAGGGCCGTGCGTAAGTCCTTTGCTACAGATGGATAAACGATTAAAGCATCATAAATTGAAGACAAGTATGGAAAATTACATAGAACATTGAAACAAATTTCATTGATTGAAGAATTCCATTGATTCGTACATTCAGTTACATCCATATATAGGAATAGTATCTCTGATCCGAATAGATACATCTACTAATGACATCCTTTGGAATCCCTACTGACTATTGTGCATAACAGTTTATCCAGTGCGGTTACAAGAATGCGGTTGCGGTGTGCGGTAAATGCCGCAACATGATGCAATTGCTTAGTTGGCATCCAACGGTGGTAGACCAGAGTGTAACAAATGATGATAGGATCTAAGGAAGATATATGGCGGTCGATGAAGTCTGCAACAAAAGAAATGAGCCGCTTCTTGTGAAGGGAAGAAGCGAATAAACCTTGGGCAGAGTAGAAAGTGAACAGAAGAGGCAGTAGGCCACCACCATTCCTCAAAGAAGCATTAAGAAAGCAAATAGCTACAAGGCACGATTACAAAAGCTGCATCCAATGTTCACAACAATAGAAGAACCAAAAACTCCTAGTAGAGAGAGACAGAATGAGGAAGCGCAACGATCACCAAAGCATGAGAAGCGAGTGAGAGCTTCTGTAAAACACCTGAAATAATAAGGAACTTGTGCAGGGAGATGAAGAACGAGGTTGGTGGGTGAATAAGCACCACCCACCATGGCCCGACGTTCCAAGCGACGAGTGCGCACCATCTCAAAAGAGGTTGGAGTAGCACGAGCCAAGTCTGCTGGCTATGGCAGACTTATCTATGAAGCTTAGTGGCTATAGTCACCACATCTGGAACAAGAGCTAAATGAGGAAGACGACCAATGAATGGGCCCTAGGCCCCAATGGAGGGAACATTCAATGTAGCTGCAACATGTGCAATCAACAATGCACGAGCAATACCTAGCGTTACACAGAACTCTTTAATCAAAGTTTAAAGGTAAGATTCACACACACCCTTTCTTTTATTGTAAGCCCTCATTCACATGATTTTAAAGCACCGTTGACAAATTGTGAAAAGACTTTTTAGAGTTTTTTCACACACACATGAGTGGGTTCCCTGCCCAACTTTGGTCAAAATGTTTTGTAATTGGATTCTCACCCATAGTTGATGATGGGTAACTGTTCCTGAGTAGCTAAAAGCTCAAAACGAGATATGTATTTTTTGTTCTCACCCATTGGTATGAGAGTTGCCTTGCGTGAGCTCACTGAGAAGCTCAAAATGGTTGTCATGATGTGTGCATGAGCGATGCACATGTGAGATGCATGTGCATGGGTTGGTTCCCACCCAAACTTCTATGTTCAAATCAGACTCAGTGGTTCGGCTCAAAATGGACTAGATGAAAATCACACTTTTAATATAAAAAACTATCTTCTATACATATGTTTATGCATAAAAATCTTTTATGATGAAAATCACACTTTCAATAATAAAAAAATATCTTCTATGCACCCATTTATGCATAAAAATCATTTATGATGAAAATCACACTTTTATAAAAAAATATTCTTTTATGCATAAAAGATTATTTTATAATAAAAAAATAATCTTTTATGCATACTTTTATGCATGAAAATCAATTATGATAAAAGTAACACTTTTATAATCAAAAAAATAATCTTTTATGCATACTTTTATGCTTGAAAATCAATTATAATGAAAGTAATACTTTTATAATAAAACTAAATTCCTTTTATACAAATAATCAAAATGCATTTTCTATGCATGAAAATGAAACTTTAGAATATAGAAATCATAAGGATTACTCTTTTAGAATAATGAAAGATAATACTTATTTCCAAATTTAAGAAAAATTTTGCCATAACCTCCTTTGTATGGCTGACCATTTTTCAATTTTAAGTCTCTAAAATTAATTAGAAATGCATCAAGAGTATTTAAATCATTCTAAAGTAACATTTTTCTACTTATTTAAGAGAAACATTATGAAAAATTTGATTTTATTCATTAATCATTCACCCAGGATAAAGAATGGTTGGATTTACTAGAGAAGAGAGGGGAATGCCTTTTGCAATGAGGCATAACATCATTTGCAATGTAGAGAAGAGAGGGGAATGCCTTTTACAATGAGGCATAACATCATTTGCAATGTAGAGAAGACAAAATCATAAAAAAACCAAAAAATGAATGGGAAAGAGAAGACTCTCTAACTTACATAGATAATTTGAGAGCTTTCCTTTGGCTTGATGGTTTGAGGGTTCAACTCTTGTTTGAGAATAGACAAGAGTGGCCACCAATCTTTTGGAAGAGGAAAGGTCAAAAACTAATGAATTATGAGTAAAATTCACTGTTTTTGACACTTGGGAGAGGCAGGGTAGCAGTGCAAAACACTATTGAGATTCAACAAAGGGGGAGGCTTCTATTTATAGGAAAAAGTGAGCCTGTAACCAAGCAAACTGATTCTAAAATTTTCTAGATCAGTTTGATCAATTTTTGACCATTTTTAGGTCAGTTTTGCTCACTTTTTGGATCTAGTTGAAACAGGAGAGAGGAGAAATAAAAATATCTCATTACTTGGGAGTTTAAAACTCATTCAGGCATGTGAAATAGGTGCCTCCTTCATGAGGGAAATTCCCCCATACTGAGGTGTCAAAAATGCATCATATCTCTCTTTTTTAACTATTAACCTTGTCCTTAGTCAACTCTTCATCTTATGTGAGTATTTACTCATTTTTGAAGATTTTCCTTTTATTCTTCTATTTATTTGGATGAATCTTATTGGTCCATAGGAACCTTAATTTAAAATTTTGACAAAATCTACACCCCCAGGATAATGCCTCTTGAACAGATTATGCTTAATTTCTAATGCACCTTCTAAAAATCTTTTTGAACTTCTATTTCAGGGAACTTATTTTAATAAGATGAGATATTTTTCTATCTTAAAATATTTAAAAACTGAATTATCACTCTTTAGAAGATTTTCTCTCTCTAGGCCAAAATTGGTAGAAACAAAATCTTTTATATTTCTGAAGAGGGATTTGACTATAGGGGAAGATACTGGACATCGTGAGAGGCTGGGGGCAGAATCTTACAGTTCGACATTTGTTAGAATGTTGGCTTCTTTCCCCTCTCCTTCCCAAGTAACTATCATTGTCACTCGAGCCATGACTACTTTGTGGAAGGTCGCCATAGATAGAAGCAAGCCTTTGGAACCTACCCTTTGATCTCCAATCCTATGAAGAAGGCAATGCTTGTTGTGGCTCACCTCGTCCTCTCCATTTGTTGTAAAGGTCTTACCGCCCCAGATAACGTCGTGTAAGATTCCTCCTCAGCCTGAATAATGAATAGGCTCTACTTCAATCCCCTATAATTATTCTCTGTTTCTGAATACAAGAAAATATTGTTTTTTCTTGTTTTTGCCTAGAGACATGAAAAATTCTAGAGAGTGGTAATTCAATATTGAGGTATTTTTGGATAAACAAATTCTCCTAATATCAAAAATATGTTTCCTTGAAACAAAAAATCAAAATAACCAAGGTGCATTAGGAATCAATTAAAAATGATTTAAAAGACCTTAGCCTAAGGGTCAAGATTTTCTGAAATTTTTGGATTATGGTCCAATTAAGGTTCCTATGGGCCAATAAGATTAATCCAAGTGTTGAGATGAGATAAATCCAATGAATAAAAGAAAATACCCAAAAATGAGTAGATGCCCACATAAGATGAAGAGTTGACTGAGTACAAGATTTATTAGTTAAAAACTATGAGATATTACTAAAAAATTAAGATATTTTAGAGTAATCATACAATTTTGACACCTTGGTAAGGAAAGGGGGAGACTTCAAGGAGGTGCCTATTTCTAACATGTGAATGAGTTTTAAATTTAAAAATATTAAGATATTTTTATCTCTCCTGTCTCCTGGATCAAACTGGATAAAAAAGGGATAAAAAAGGGAGCCAAACTAGTTCGAATCTTATCCAAATTCAGCCAAACTGAAGCTGGAAAATTCTAGAACTTAGTTGGACTCAGTTAGTGACCTCCCTTACCTATAAATAGACCCTCATTCTTTTGTATTCTCATATGTGATCTAGACCATGTCAATATTACATTAGAATAAGCATATTTTCTATTATCCCCTAAAAATGCTCTACATTTTGGAGAGATTGGAGCTTCTCTCTCTCTTCAACCTTCCTTGGAGCTTTCCTCTCAACATACTAACCAATTGATTGGTTGGGGGATTCTTCTAAGAATAGAGAAGCAAGCAAAACAAGAGGTAAGAAGTGACTTTATGGTTTTTTCTCTACTATTCTAAATGTTTTTCACTTCTCAACCCCTCTCAAGCTTGAGAAGTATTCAAATGAATGGTTTTTCAATGCAAATGAAGCTCTCTAATGAATTTTAATGGTTAATCATAAAAAGTTTACATTTATGCTTAATTTAGGATATTTTTTAAGTATATCTCTCTCTCCCCCAAAGAATGGTCATTCCTATGACCAATTCTCTATTCAAATGATGCTTCTCATGGAGCAATTCTTAATTCTAAAATCAAACTCTATGCTAGTCAAGCTAGAGGCTAAAGAAATGGCTTTCTAATGCTTTTATGTTACATAAATTATGATAAAATTATGATTTAGATCCATAAATTGGATTTAGATCTATTGATAGTTAATCTATCATAAGTGTATCACTAAGTCATGCTTTTCAAAATTATTAAAAATTATCAGTAATAGCAGCAGAGCTATGGTAAAATTTTTAGAAATTAACACATAAATCATTTTTATGCATAATGTGAAAAGAGGGCTTCCTACCATATTCTAGGATTAGTCATCCTATGTTAAATAAATAATTCTCATCATATCCATGGAAAATTAATTTTTAATGTTATGCATAAATAGTTAATTAGAGAAAAAAAAATTTAGTAATTTTATTTTTTGATAAAAGAGGAATTCCCATGATAATGGAGATCCATGTATTCCAATGGAGAAAGAGAGAATTTGGAATATTAAAATAATGGATATTTTATTTAAAATTAAAGAAGAATTTTAGATAATTATTTTATCCATGAATAAATTTAAATGATAAAAGAATAATTCCCATCATATTTGTAATTCAATCATTTAAATGAGAAAAGTGGAATTCTTAGTATAATGAAATTAATGGATATTTTTATTTAATTTTTAAGTTAAAATTTAGTTAAAATTATTTTATGCATGTATAAATTTAAATGATGAAAGAGGAATTCCCATCATATTTGGAATTCAATCATTTAAAAAAAAAGAAGAAATCTTGGTATATTTGGAATATTGAATATTTTTATTTAATTTAAAGAGAAATTTTAGATAGATTTATTTTATGATAAAAGAGGAATTCCCATGACATTTGGATTGCACTTATTAAATGAGAAAAAGAGGAATTTCAAGCTTATTCAAAAAAAAAGATACTGGTATTTAGTTAAAAGAAAATTTTTATGATTTAAGTAAAGAAAGAATTGAAATTAATTTTTTATGTCAAAAGATGAAATTTAATTTTTTATGTCAAAAGATGAAATTTGACCATAATTCTATCTAGGGAATTAAGGTTGAGAAATAGAAAGAATATCTTTAGATATTTTATGTGGTTATATCACTAAATTGGTATTCACCCAAAATAGATGTTTATCTGAAGAAAATCCTTGTTAGAACTAAACCGAATGATTAGATTAAGAGAGGGACGAACAATAAACCTACTTGTCCATCTCTTGATCTGAATCAAGCAAAAACTTCGTGACCAATACAAAGAATAGACTACCATTGATTTAAACTAGTTTTCCTTTGACCGAAATCACCAAGAATCTAGTTAACCAATTAGTCAAATGATGGGTAGATTACCCTGATGAGAGATCAAGGATTCTCATTTTATGAAATTGGGAATGAAGGAAAAAGGGGTTTTGTGGAACCAATGTCAAACTGGGAATTTTACTTGTATAGAACCTCTGTTTTTTCATTTAAAGGACTGTCTTATGCTAAAATGCTAGAGGAAGCATTTGGCATGTGTTTTTACTAAGAGGAGGTTTGGAATAGCTGGCGGGGAGTCATCACGAGGAACGTCACTCACGACAAGGCTTGCCAAGGTCTTGACCAGCCTCGGGTACGGTTAAAATGGTGCGCTTTCGGTACGATGGGCGAGAGGATCGACAAAGCGGTCCCTAAGTGAAGTGCTAGGACACCTAAGGAGGATCCTAGAGGGTTCGGACCAGGTGATGCATGGGCTCGCGGTTGCTAGGACACCCATGCGTGCATCCGGGAAGATTCGGATGGACTAAGAAAGATTTTTGTGAATCAAATTTTGATATTGGATCTCGTTGGTTGGCCAGCTGGTCTTCAACGGAGAGTCCAGATGACATATTTTGTAACACAATGGACTTAGAATTTTGGAGGATGATGATTAGTAATATTATGCTTTCTATTGAAGGATTGTTTTAAAGACAACCGAATCTGTTATAAATGACAATTTCATATTGGGTGTGTATGTGGAATGCCTACCTTAATTTTTGCATGAGAGGACCTGGGAACTCTTTTCCTCGGTACCTGGGCAAAACACGACCAAATCTTTATAAAGGCATCCCACCAGCACAGTGGTCGAGTGGTTGGCTAACCCATGGGCTAGTTGGGGTTAGGCTGGATTGAAGGATTCCTGCGAAACAATTAAGATACAATTAGTTATGTTAGTTAGATTAAGTCCTGAGAAGACCTTGTTCTGTGGGAGGGAATCAGCGGCGGCTGTGTCTCGTTTTAAAGGAGGAAAAAAGCGGTGATTCTATGGACCAAGTGCAAGTCTCTTCTTTGATCTGGCCATGTGACTTCAGGTTTGGTCGGATCAGTTTAATTAGTTATTAAGACTTTAACTAGTTAGATTAATTCCCCTGTTAGAAGATTTTCCCATGGTAGAATCGCCTGTGCCTTTCGGGTGAGGTAAGTTTTTTCGGGCTCGGTTTTGGAGGAACTGCTGGGCTAGTCTCTTGTTTGGACATCGTGGACGAGGCCCCGAGTGTGGATCCCCGCCCCGCGCGAGGGGCTGACGCTGCTTCCACCGCCAGTGCTCTCGGAGGGGGCACCTTGGAGTGGGTGGGGGATCTCACAAGTAGTATCAGAGCTTGGTTGAAAGCTAACAATAAGGACAAATGAATTCTTATCAGAAAATTGTAATAAAAAATCAAAAAGTGCATTTACATATTGCATTTTTTTCCCTTTAGCTTTATTAATGAAGATTTTTAATTAAAGAATTTGATTTTATAGATGGAAGTTTCACACTTATCTGGTGTTTAGAAGAGAGCTTTATTAATGAAGATTTTTAATCAAAGAATTAGTTTTAATCAAAGATTTTTAATCAAAAGAAGATTTTTATAACATAGCCTTGGCCTCACAAGCCCAAGCCTGCAAGCCTCCCTTGAGTATGCCCCATGCCCCTATTATATAGGAGGGCCCTCAAGTGACTCTTGACTCTCCATTTCCCATGTGTGACCCTTGGATGCCTGACCCTAACCTTAACCCTTGAGGTTAGTCCTAACCCATGCTCCACTAGAGCTTGTTCCCATGCTCACAAGCCTAATGTGGGTTAGCCTCCTAGTATATGCACACATAATGTGCATATAACAACTACGTTCGCCTTTGAGCATCTCATCTCTTCCGCTACAACTCGAATGAGCCAAGGCCCAGACTCGCAGGCCATTTCGAGGATCTATATTTTCTTGACCCAGCAGAGAGATGGCAGCAGAAGTGGTTTGCAAGGCAGTATGTACACGCCTCTTGCGACCAGCATCGTGCGATGCTGAGACAGAATCTCTCATTAACCATGATTCTGATGAGACTGAAAGTGATACATGGTGTTATTTTATATCACTCAAGGCCTCGAAATTTCAGACTTTCTTGCCAAATCTATAGACTCCTTAGTCGCTTTATTCCTAAAGGAGAAGATAGTAGCTCCCTTGGCAGTAAGGGAACATTTGTATCAGGGCATGTCTATAGCCCAGTATCGTCATCTTATGCGTCTCCCGAGGATATTTTGACTTCTGGAGCCGAGCTGCTCTATGTACATATTGCAACCTTTCTATAAATAAAGAAATGTTTTGTGAAAAAATTCCCTGTTGTATAAGTGATTGTTTATTGAGACGAATTGATGAAGAAAAATCTGTTACCGAACATATGTCATAGATCTCCAATAAGATAATTTATCTTGTTTAAGAAATTACTTTTCAAACCTCTTAAGTCTTAGGATCTCGTGGATGATATCAAAATAAAAATTTAATAATATATCATTTTTGGTAGAATCATGAGGTGAGGAAATCGTGGCCGTCAGCCAGCCCCTCTCTCTGAAGAAGAAGAGTTTGATCTTGATGGTCGCAAGGCTCTTCACAAAACTTAGCCAGGACCCTTCAAAGGAGAAGGGGAGAACCTGGCAAGGCTGTGGAGAAATGGGTGGAAGCTATGGAAGAGTATTTTGATGTCACAGGCTACCAATGAGCGGAGCAAAATGGTTGCTAAAAATTGTGGAAACAGCTAGGGTGGCATGGAGGAACCATTGTGATAGCAACCATCTGGGCAGGAATACCCAATCTTGGAACGATCTTAAAGCCTATTTAAGGAAGAGGTTTTGTCCCCCCGGGTTCTTAGAAACCAAAATGAATGAATTTTTAGAGCTAAACTAGGGGAGCAAAACCATCGAAGAATATCACCAGGCATTTGCTCTTCTATTCAATATTCACCACCCCTAGATGAAGAGCAACTTTGGCGAGGTTCATTCGGGGAATGAATGAACCCTTAGACACACTGGTCAAGAATGCCAAGCCAGTGTCCATGGCAGAAGCGGTCAGAGTGGCGAAGGACTTTGCCAAAGCCTTCATCATGAAAGTCCCGCCAAAGCCAGCACCCTTATCCTTCAAAAGATTTCAGACACTAGGAAGTTCTTCCAACCTTCCACCTCCAAAGAGACACCAAGGTCTCAACCAGAATCTTGAGACGGGAAGATTCAGGAATGAAGGAAGACCTTTCCCTCAAAGTACTTTCTCAGGAACTTCGACTCTCTCAAGAGTGCAAAGAGAAGAGCTTCGAAGCAAGAACATATGCTTCAGATGTCAGGGGTTTGGGCACTAGCTCAAGGATTTCCCATCTCCTTCTGTGGGCCAAGGAAGCCAGGGTCCCAGAGTTCAGAGACAGTCTCAGTCCACAATCAGGGTCCCCCGCATCAAAATCAGGGTAACCCCAGAAGAATGCCAGCTCAGCCTCCTGCAGCCTCCATGCAGAGCAGTCTCGGTACTCCCTCCCATAATTGGAACAACCAAAGAGAGAGAGTTCCATCTCAGATTGCAGCAACGAGAGCTGTCACTATAGTTGATGAAGTGGAGGAAGAAAAAGGATAGATCTATGCAGCAACAGAGCATCAGGGGAATAACCATCAATTTTCAGTCCTCCAGACTCCAGTAGAGTACCAGGGTAAGCAATTCAAGGTTTTGATTGATTCAGGTAGCACTCATTCTTTTATTTCCCCAAGATGTCTGCATAAATTGGTCCTAAATCAAAAATTAGGGAAACCTATGCAAGTGAAATTGGCCAATGGAAAGATTCTTTTCACACACCTTGAGACAGACCTTATTCAATTTAGTCTAGATATAGGAACGTAACAGAGTTCCAGTTCAAAGTCTTACCCTTGGGAATCTATGATGGAATCCTTGGAATGGATTGGCTCCAAAAAGAATCAGGCTGACATTCATTGTCTCACAAAGGAACCATCTCTTTCCTTGACCTTCACGGGAATAAAGTTCAAGGAACTAGAATTTCCGTATCCCTAGTGCTACAATTAGTCAAGGCTTCTAAATTATTAAAAGGGCTTAGAAAGAGGCAAGCTATTTATGTCGTTGTTAAGATGAATCCAGTAGACATAAAATGCAAGGCTAAAGAACCAGAGTGGTTAAGTGAGTATGCAGATGGATTCCCTGAAGAGCTGACTGAGTGCCTCCGTCTCGTGAAGTAGATCATGAGATTGAGTTAACCCCTAGTGGCTCATCGTGCATACAAAATGCTAGTCCCTGAAGCCATAGAACTTAAGGAGCAGTTAAGACAACTGTTAGAGTAGGGATTCGTCAGACCCAGTGTCTCACCTTGGGGTGCACTTGTTCTCTTTCAAAAGAAGAAAGATGGAACGCTAAGACTGTGTATTGACTACAGAGAATTGAATCAATAACAATTAAGAATAAGTATCCTATTCCTAGGATTGATGAACTTTTGGATCGGTTAAGTGGGAACCAAATGTTCACAAAGATAGATCTCAAATCCGGGTACTACCACATCAGAATCAAGGAATAGGACATCCCAAAGATAACATTCAATACTCGCTATAAGGGCATTACGAGTTCACAGTCATGCCATTTGGATTGACTATTGCCCCGGTGACATTCAATCGTCTTATGCCGGATATTCGCAGAGAATACTTGGATGATTTTGTACTTGTCTTCTTTGATGATATATTGGTATACTCAAAGAATGCTACAGATCATGAAGATCATGTGTGCAAGGTCCTGGAAATCCTAAGGAAACACCAACTCTTTGCAAAAAAGAGCAAGTGTTCTTTCTCTGTTGACCAGGTGGAATACTTGGGGTTCATAGTGTCAAAGGATGGAAAGACTCCTGACCCCGCAAAGATCCAAGTAGTTGTAGAATGGCCAAAACCCAAGACAGTAAAGGAAGTCAGAGGATTACTAGGATTAACCGGATGGTATAGGATCTTTATACCTAGGTATGCTCATATAGCATCCCCTTTAACTAACCTTCTCAAGAAGAGTACACTTTTTCAGTGGAGTGCAATGTGTCAGAGTGCCTTTGATAAATTGAAGAGACAGCCTTAGTAACCAACCAGGTCCTTAAGTTGCCAGATTTTACCAAACCCTTTGAGGTAGCTATTGATGCCAGTGGGTTTGCCTTAGGCAGTGCTCTTATGTAGGAAGGTCATGCAGTGGCCTATGAATCTAGAAAACTCAAAACACATGAGAGAAATTATGCCGTCCATGACTTGGAGTTACTCTCAATAGTTTATGCTCTGACGTTGTGGATACATTATCTTTTGGGACAGAGGTTCACCTTGATGACAGATCATCAAAGTCGGAAGTGGATCTTCACCCAAAGGGATCTCAACATCCATCAAAGGAGATGGATGCAAACCCTGCAGCAATTCGATTTTGAAATTAAGTATTGACCGGGGAAAGAAAATGTGGTGGCAGATGCGCTTAGCAAAAAAGCCTCCTTGCTTGCAATTATAGTGGTGTCAAATCCATTGATCAGTGAAGCAAAGGAGAAAATCATGCAAGACAAATTCTTTGCCCCGATTGCTACCCTTCTGATGTAGGAAAGCAAGACTCCTCAGGAAATGAGTCGAGTTCTTGGGTACAAATTGGATGAAGGATGCATGTATTATAATAATCGGCTATGTATTCCCAATTATGAGGGAATAAAGGGAAGAATTATGAGAGAAGCCCATGATAGCCTAATAGCTCAACATCTAGGGTTTATAAAAACCTATATGTCTATGAAGAAAAGCTTCTTCTTGCTAGGACTCAAAATAATTGTACTTGATCATGTGCGGAAATGCTTAATGTGTCAGAGAGTCAAAAGGCAGAGAGAGTCCAGATGCTAGGGAAACTGCAGTCCTCTAGACATTCCTCAGATGTATTAAAAGACTAAGGTCATGTAAAAGGGTAGAAGAAGGGTGTGTGTGTGAATGGACTTATGGTCCACTAGCTCACCTATTTAAAGGCAAAGCTAGAAGGCATTTGTTTTGGTATGGTGCAAAGGCCAAGTTGTTTGTCTAAGTAACTTAATAAGCAAGATCTCTTCTTGTATTTTGGGGTCTCTCTCCTCCACATGTTTGAATCTAGCATGAGCACCACATTCTCTCAACATGGTATCTAGAGCTTGGGTAGATTAGGTCACACTTTTTGTGGTGTAGACTAGGTTATCCTACATCCCGTTTTTGTGGATTTGAACCCCTTGCCATTGGAGGAGCTCCAGCATGCAAAGGAGGCCAAATCTTCTCTTTCTTCTTGGTAAACCTTTAGCACACCTGGGTGCATAGTTTTGTACGGGTAATTAGGGTCTTTGGTCTCTCTAGCCATGGCGGTCAGGCCGGCATAGTTTTTCTACAGCTGTCAGTGTTGTACAGCAATTTGCCGTCTGTGGTGGGCAATGCTAAGCCACACAAGCTTAAGGCTTTTGAAGCCCATAGTCTGAAGGGTCTCCATTCAATAGATGAGTTGCAATGTATGCCCGAAATCGCGCAAGAGCCACAAAACCAGGGCTGCCCTGTGAGGAAGCCATGGAAGCTTCAATAAAAGCTCCAAAATAGTGTTTTTTACACTAATCCTTGTTTAATTTGATCTTAATCACTTACGTGCTTTTGTTCCAGATCTTCTGAAGTGGTGGGGATACACAAGAGGTGTTCATAAGCCTCATTGTCATCAAGCCCACTAGCTTCATCAAGTGTACAAGGTTCCAAAGTGTGCTAAAGGTGTTGCTAAACACCATTGGTGGACATAGCCATTGGTGTGCTAAAGGTGTTGCTAAACACCATTGGTGGACATAGCCATCAGCAAAGGGAGCCTCTTGACATTACGGAGTTCTTCTAAGCACTGAGAGTGTTCTTAAACACTAATGGTGCACCTAATCACCAATGAAAGTGTCATTTAACACTAAAAAAAGGTGCGCTTAAGCACTAATAGTGTTTCTTAAACACTAATGGTGGTGATCATAATCACCAAAGAAAGTGTTCTTTGACACTAATGAAGCACATCTTCATCAGAATCTGAGGATGGGCACACACCATAAGTGCCACACCATAATCTTCACCAACATAATCATCTTTTATACAACATCCTTGACTTGATTAAGGATTGGTGCACTCTCATAAGCCATTCCTTTTCTACTTAAGCCAAAATCTCAAAAATTTTCTGGTTTTCTTCTTCATAAATCATCCCATTAACACTCTTGTAATCTCCCTTCAATACCCAATGTCAAAGGAAAACACCCAAATTAAGAAGTGCTTAGGAGAGGGCTTCCACACTTGGCAAGTTCTTGTCAAGTATAAGATGATGTCCAAAGGTTTTTGGCTATTCATTTTCGGCACTAAGGTTATGATCGAACTAAGGCTGAAGATATTGAAGATGATGAGAGGGCACAAGCCATCATCATGCTCCATCTTGATGAGGCTCTTATTCATCATGTAGACTAGCTTCCGACTCCAAAGGAGAAATGGGATGAGCTCGACAAGCTCTATGGAGCTCGTGTGGTAAGAATTCCAAGATCTCACTTAAAATTGAAATTTTCAGCTTGGAGCTCAAAGAGGGAGAGGGAATTGGAGCCTTTATCTCTCATTTCAAGGGCCTTATGGCTCAACTTGCATGAGTGAATGTGAGAAGGGATAAAGATGATGCAGTGGCTGTTTTGTTAAAAGCAGTCAAGAAGGTGTACCCCACCTTAGTCACCACCCTGAAGAACATATCAAATCCCACCCTTGAAGGAGTCATTCAATCTTGTCTTGATGAAGAAAAGAGGCCAAAGGGAGGAGCTGAATCTTCAAGTGCAACAACTTCATTGAATATCAAACAAGCTTTGTCACAAGTGATCAAAGTAAGGTGTGTCCATTGCAAAAAGGTGGGTCATTTGGCAAATAATTGTTGGATCAAATATCCAAACAAGATGAAATGTAACAAGTGTAAATAAACGGGACATATCACTTCTAAATGTCCTAAAAAAGAGTCAGAGGCTAACTTTATATCAGCCTCTAACTCCACTGAGCACTTGTTTTAAATCTCAATGTAACACCTTTATTCCTAACCTTGTACGCATAATGTTATAAAGGCAAACTATGTCCAATACCACCTATTCCAATTTGTTTATAGTTGGTATTGAGGGCGGTATTAAAAGACTAAGGTCATGTAAAAGGGTAGGAGAAGGGTGTGTGTGTGAATGGACTTATGGTCCACTAGCTCACCTATTTAAAGGCAAAGCTAGAAGGCATTTGGCATGGTGCAAAGGCCAAGTTGTATGTCTAAGAAACTTAGTAAGCAAGATCTCTTCTTGTATTTTGGGGTCTCTCTCCTCCACATGTTTGAATCTAGCATGAGCACCACGTTCTCTCAACAAGATGAAGTGAGAATGTGAGATCCCTCTACCCCCTCCGCGCACCCCCTCCACGCACCAGCAGACTCCCGGTAGTTGATAAGCAGAAGTAGCCCCCTCAAGCGCAAGGCATGGTTTCTCACTCGGGGCCTCACCCACGAATGGCCGGGCACGAGACTAGGCTGGTGGTCACTCTGAAAATCAAAACCGGAAAAATTTCCCATGCCCGGAAAGCGGGGACGATTCCACCTTTTTGAATTTTCTTAATGAATTTTTCTAACGAGATCAAAACCTAAACTATCCTTCACCTAAATAAACCAGATAGAAGGAAACTATCGCTGATATAATTTGATCATCTGAGCAATTCAACGTTTTTTTCCTAATTAAGATCAGGCACAGCCGTTGATCCACTCAATTGAGAAATTTATCAGGGAATTAACTAACTACTCGAATCCTAGCGTAATCCTAAGATTTTTCATTTTGATTATTAAAACTCCACTGATTCCAGCCTATTAAAACCCCATCCAGCCCATGGGTTAGCCACCACTCTACCACTGGAATCGGTAGAACCAAACAAGTACTCACCCACCCATAATTGAATGCCTTTCTTAACTTTAGCTTTAGAAAACAGACACACACACTTCTCTTTAAAACTTTAATATAAAAATTATCCATTGACAAAACAGATATGGTCACAGATTTCATAACTCAAAATTTCCATTTAATCCCTTGTTTCACAAAAACAGTACCACTCTGGACTCTCCGTTGGGACCAGCTTGTCAGCAACGAGATCCACTAACAGATTACAATAATCATTCCGTCAATATACATATATATATCTTTCATGACATACGCATGGGTTTCCTAAGCACCGCGAGCCCATGCATCGCTTGGTCAGAACCCTCCAGGATCCTCCTTAGGTGTCCTAGCACTTCACTCAGGGACCGCTTCATCGGCCCTCGCCCATCGTACCGGAAGCACACCATTTTTCACCATACCCAGGCTGGTCAAGACCTGGGAAGGTTTCTGCCACGTGAGCTGTCCCTTGAACACTCTCTGCCAGCTGTTGCAATCGAACTTCCCTTAGATAAACACGTATGCCAAATGCTCCCTCCAAGCATTCTGGCGTAAGACAATCCTTTAAGAAAACAGGGTTTCTATGCAAGTTTTCAGTTTTGATTTTGTTTGAATACCATGAATAAATCTTAAATCTGTATCCCAATACTTCTAGATCCAGGTCTGAATTCCAAACAGAATTCCTCGAATTCTGTTAACTTGTTGATCCTCAGATCAAAGTCAAAAGTCTTAACTTAGTTTCAGATTTGGTGGGTGATTTGAGTGCATTTTTCCAGAACTGGGCACATCGTCATTGATTGAAACTGACGAAGGAATTAGGTCTTGGTCAATAGTCTGAATCAGAGGTTGAGTCTGGAAAGGTTCTTCCTAAACTATCTTTCTTGAAAGGTAATATTTCAATTTCTCTTTTTCTAAATATTTCAATTTTCATTGAATATTTGCTTACAGATTTCTAAAATAAACATGAATTCATATGAGGAATAAAATAATCATTTATCTCGATCTTTGAGTTTGATAGTTTATTTGAATTTTCTCATTACCATCTTAGAGAATATGAAACGGCAGAATTTTCTCTCATAGATTATCTACTTATTCATTTTTCCAATTTTTGCGAAAATCAAACAGAGGATTAAAGAGAACCCTTATTTAAATATAAAAATTCTATATGCATCTATTTATGCATAAAATCTAGTCCTGATGAAAGTCGCACTTTTATCATCATAAAAAATCATTTATGATGAAAATCACTCTTTTAATATGAAAGAATTTCTTTTATGCATCCATTTATGTATAAAAATCATTTATGGATAAAAATCACTCTTTTAATATAAAAGAATTTCTTTTATGCATCCATTTATGTATAAAAATCATTTATGATAAAAATCACTCTTTTAATATAAAAGAATTTCTTTTATGCATACATTTATGCATAAAAATCATTTATGATGAAAATCACACTTTTAATATATTAAAAAAATATTTTATGCATATGTTTATGCATACAAATCATTTATGATGAAAATCACTCTTTTAATGTAAAAGAATTTCTTTTATGCATACATTTATGCATAAAAATTATTTATGATGAAAATCATACTTTTAATACATAAAAAAATATTTTATGCATAAATTTATGCATACAAATCATTCATGAAAATCACTCTTTTAATATAAAAGAATTTCTTTTATGCATCCATTTATGCATAAAAATTATTTATGATAAAAAACACTCTTTTAATAATATAAAAGAATTTCTTTTATGCATAAAAATCATTTATGATGAAAATCATACTTTTAATATATATATATAAATCTTTTATGCATACAAATCATTTATGATGAAAATCACTCTTTTATGATCAAAACAAAAATTTCAATATGCTTCCTTCTATGCATAGAATTTAATTCTAAATAAAGTAACACTTTTTTTTAATAAAATATTTTTAGTAAGCATTTTTCTATACCTAGGATGAAAAATAGCATTTTAAGAATACATATACGATGGGAATTACTCTTTTTGAAATTAAAAAAAAGTAAAACTTATTTTTCATAACTTTAGAAAATTTTGCCATAACCTCCTTTATATGGCTGACCATTTTTCAATTTTTAACTCTCTAAAATTAATTAGAAGTTCACCAAGAGTATTTAAATCATTCTAATGTAAACATTTTCTACTTATCAAAGAGAAACATTATAAAAAACTTGATTTTATCCATTAATCATTCATCTAGGATAAAGAATGGTTGGATTTACTAAAGAAGAGAAGGGAATGAGGCATAACATCATATTCATTTTAGAGAAGACAAAATAAAATGAATAGAAAGAGAAGAACCTCCAACTTACACGGAGAATTTGAGAGCTTTCCTTTGGCTTGATGGTTTGAGGAATCTACTCTTGTTTGAAACAAGAGTGGCCACCAATCTTTAGAAGAGGGAAGGTCAAAAACTAATGAATTATGAGTAAATTCACAGTTTTTGGCTCTTGGGAGAAGTAGGATAACAGTGCAAAAACACTATTAAGCTTCAACAAAGGGGAAGGCTTATATTTATAGGGAAAAGTGAGCTTCTAACCAAGCCAACTGATTCTAGAATTTTCCAGATCCGTTTGGTCAATTTTTGACCATTTTTGGGTCAATTTAGTCCACTTTTTGGATGATCTAGTTGAAACAAGAGAGAGGAAAGATAAAAATATCTCATTATTTGGGAGTTTAAAACTCTCCCACATATGTGAAATAGGCGTCTCCTTCATGAGGGGAATTTTCCCATACTGAGGTGTCAAAAATGCATCATTTCTTCTAAATATCTCTCTTTTTTAACTATTAACCTTGTCCTTAGTCAACTCTTCATCTTATGTGAGTATTTACTCATTTTTGGGAGATTTTCCTTTTATACTTCCATTTATCTCCTCCCTACATTTGGATGAATCTTATTGGTCCATAGGAACCTTAATTTAAAATTTCAAAAAAATCTTAACCCCTAGGATAAGGCCTCTTGATAGACTTGATTTCTAATGCACCTTCTCAAAATCTTTTTGAACTTCTCTTTCGGGGGAACTTATTTTAATAAGAAGAGATATTTTTCCATCCAAAAATATTTAAAAATTGAATTACCACTCTCTAGAAGATTTTCTCTCTGTGGTAGAAACAAGATCTTTTATATTTCTCAAGAGGGATTTGATTACAGGGGAAGATGCTGGACATCTTGAGAGGTTGGGGAGGAATCTTACATTCTCTCCCACTTGAAAAATGCAAGATGCCCTCATCTCGCAAACTGCTGGGGGTAATCAACAGATCAACAGCAGAGCAGATCGGCTTCATTCTCCCAGGTTGTATCTTCAAAAGGATAGAACTTCCATTTTACCAATAATTCTCTGAGTATTTTGTTCCTGAGAATCTTTTCTCGAACATCAAGAACTTCTTCAGGTTGGAGTTCCATCCACCGTTGGGTTGAAGAGGTTAGGATTTCATCATCAAGCACATGATTTGGGCTTGGCACATATTTCTTTAGAAGGCTTACATGAAATACATTATGAACTTTGAGATGAGGAGGCAGAAGAAGTTCGTAGGCTAAGTCACCTACTTTCTTTGTAATCAGATATGGCCCACAATATCTGGGGGATAACTTCTTGTACTTCCCAAGAGATAGAGAACTTCTTTTGGGCCGTACTCTAATGAAGACCGTATCTGCTTCTTCAAACTTTCTGTCTGTCCTCTTCTTATTTGCATGCTGCTTCTGTTGATCCTGGGCAGCTTTAATATCTTTACGAATTGACTGCATCTGCTGCTCCATGTCATCAAGCATCTATCTGGACATCTCGACCCTAATCAATGGGTCGGACCAAGTTAATGGAGTTAGGCAATCTTGTCCATACAGAGCTTTAAAAGGGCTCATCCCGATACTTCGGTGATAAGAAGTATTGTAGGCGAATTCGACTAGGTGTAGATAGCTTAGCCACTTCTTGGGTTCCCTGCCCCACAGCATGACCAAAGTATATCTTTGATTACTTGGTTTACCCTTTCAATTTGTCCATCGGTCTCAGGGTGATAAGCTGTGCTGAGATCCAAGAAAGTTCCCACGGCTTCAAAAAATGCAGTCCAGAACGAAGTAAACTTGGGATCTCAATCACTTACTATTCTCCTGGGTAGGCCATGTAATCTAAAGATTTCTTTGAGGAACACTCTGGCCACATCCACTGCAGTGTAGTTTTCTTTTACTGGAATCAGATGGGCAACTTTGGTTAGTCTGTCAACTACCACGAAAATGGAGTTGTAACCTGATTGCACTGAAGGTAATCCAGTAATAAAATCCATACTGATACATTCCCACTTCATCTGGGGGATGTCCACCAATGGATGTAACTTCCCAGGCATTTTTACTCTTTCAGCTTTGACTTTCTGGCATGTCAGACATTGACGTACATGATTCAGTACATCCTTTTTCAGACCAGGCCAAAAGAAGCTTTTCTTTACAGACATGTAGGTTTTGATGAAACCTGGATGTCCTGCTATAAGGCTATCATGGGCTTCATTCAGAATTTGACCCTTGGTTCCCTCATCATTGAGAATGCATAGCCTGTAATTATAATACATAATGCCATCATCCAGGCTGTACCCATGAACTCTGTTCAACTTCTGTGGAGTTTTGCTTTCCTGCATAAGTAGGGTAGGAATAGGGCCAAAGAATCTATCCTACATGATCTTCTCTTTTGCTTCAATAATCAAAGGAGTTGATACTATAGTAATTGCAAGCAAGGCGGCTTTTCTGCTAAGGGCATCTGCTACCACATTTTCTTTGCCTGGGCGGTACTTGATTTCAAAATTAAATTCCTGCAGGGTCTGCATCCACCTTCTTTGGCACATGTTGAGATCCTTCTGAGTGAAGATCCACTTTAAGCTTTGATGATCTGTCATCAAAGGGAATCTTTGTCCCAGTAGGTAATGTGTCCATAACTTCAGGACATATACTATTAAAAGTAGTTCCAGGTTGTGGACGTCATAATTCCTCTCATGCGTTCTGAGTTTTTGGGATTCATAGGCCACTACATGACCTTCCTGTATAAGTGCACCTCCCAGGGCAAAACCACTGGCATCAGTTACTACCTCAAAGGGTAGAGAGAAATCTGGCAGCTTCAGAACAGGATTGCATACCAAGGCAGTCTTCAGCTTATCAAAAGCACTCTGGCACCTGGTAGACCATTGAAACGCGATATTCTTCTTTAGAAGATTAGTCAGGAGGAAAGCTATGAGAGCATACTTTGGTATAAAAATTCTATACCAACCAGTCAATCCCAAGAATCCTCTGACTTCTTTCACTGTCTTTGGTTCAGGCCAATCTATGACTGCTTGGACTTTTGCGGAATCTGGAGAAATTCCATCTTTGGATACCAAAAAGCCCAAGTATTCAACGTGGTTTGGCAGAGAAAGTGTATTTGCTCTTTTTGGCAAAGAGTTGGTGTTTCCTTAGAATCTCAAGAACTTTTCTGACATGAGCTTCATGGTCAGCTGTATTCTTTGAGTAAATCAGAATATCATCAAAGAAAACAAGAATAAAATCATCCAAGTATTCTCTGAGAATGTCTTGCATTAAGCGATTGAATGTAGCTGGGGCATTAAGCGATTGAATGTAGCTGGGGCATTTGTCAATCCAAACAGCATGACAGTGAATTCATAATGCCCATACCGAGTATTGAATGTAGCTGGGGCATTAAGCGATTGAATGTAGCTGGGGAATTTGTCAATCCAAACGGCATGACAGTGAATTCATAATGCCCATACTGAGTATTGATGGCTGTCTTCAGGATATCTTGCTCATTAATCCTGATCTGGTAATACCCGGATTTGAGATCTATCTTTGTGAAGATCTGGGCTCCACTTAGCCTGTCCTCCAAAAGCTCATCAATTCTAGGAATAGGATACTTATTCTTAACTGCTAGCTGATTTAGACCTCTGTAGTCCACACAGAGTCTAAGCGTTCCATCTTTTTTTTCTGAAAGAGAATTGGCGCACCCCAAGGTGAAACACTGGGTCTAACAAACCCTTGTTCTAACAGCTGCCTAAGCTATTCCTTGAGTTCGATGGCTTCAGGAATTGGCATTTTATACGTGCGTTGGGCTACTGGCTGAGCTCCGGGGGGTCAATTCTATCACATGATCTACTTCCCAGGCATTTTAGTTAGCTCTGCTGGGAATAGATCATCAAATACCATTCTGGTTCTTTAGCCTTAAGCTTTGAGTCTACTGGGTTCATTTTGACAACATAAATTTGCTGCTTCTTTCTAAGTCCTTTCAGCAACCTAGAAGCTTTTACTGAAGGTCTGGGGATCCGAAAACTCCAATTCCTTGAACTTTGTTCCCGTGAAGGTCATGGAAGGAAATGGTTCCATTGTGACAGTGTATGTCAGCTTGATTTTTGTGGAGCCAATCCATTCCAAGGATCCCGTCAAAAACTCCCAGAGGTAAGACTTTGAACTGACAGTCGGTCACATTACCATTTAGATTGAACTAGATAAGATCTGTCTCATGGTGAGTGAAAAGAATCTTCCCACTAGCCAGTTCAACTTGCATAGGTTTCCCTGATTTCTGTTCTAAGACTAGCTTACGCAAGCATCCAGGGGAAATGAATGAATGAGAACTTCCTAAATCAATCAAAAGCTTAAAAGGCTTACCCTGATACTCTGCTGGATTATGGATGACTGAGAACTGACGGTTAGGCCCTTGGTTTTCAATTGTAGCATAGATCTGCCCTCTTTCCTCTTCTACTACATCTGATATTGTGACTGCTCTGGCTGTTGCAGTCTGAGGCGAAACTCTTTCTCTTTGGATGCCCTAGTTCTGGGAAGGAGTTCTGAGGTTACTCTGGACAGAGGAAGATGGCTGAGCTGGAGTTCTTCTGGGGTTTCCCTGGCTTGGGCGAGATGGACCCTGATTAGACTGGTATGAAGGGGTTGGTCTCTCTGAACTTAGGGTCCTTGACTTCCCTATCCCCTTGACATGGTAGGAGTTGGGCAGTCTTTCAAACTGGTGACCAAAACCTTGGCATGGCAGGAGTCGGGCAGTCTTTCAACTCGTGACCAAAACCTTGGCATCCAAAATATCGGTTTTTACTTCTGAGCTCATCCCTCTGATTTCTTGAAAGAGGTGGGGCTCTTGAGAAAGTATTCTGGGGGAAGGGTCTTCCTTCACTTCGGAATCTTCCTGCATCCTGATTCTGATTCGGGCCTTGCTGCCTCTTCGAGGGTGGAAAGTTTGAAGTACTTCCCTGGGTTTGGAATCTTTTAAAGTTAGAGGGTGCAGGCTTCGGCGCGGGACCTTTACTACAAAGGCTTTGGCAAAATCCTTTGCCATTCTTATTGCTTTGGCCATTGAGATAGGTTTGGCATTCTTGTATCCAATGGCTTGTTCATTCCCTGAATGAACCTGGCCATCAGAGTTGCTCTTCATCCAATTGAGGGGAATATTTAAGGAGAAGGGCAAAAGCCTGATGGTACTCTTCAATTGTGTAGGATCCCTGTTCCCACCGAGCAACGGATTCGGGGTACTGGCAGCGGAAGTAGCGCTTCTCGCGCGGGACAGGGGTCCCACACTCGGGGCCTCGCCCACGGATATCCGGATAAGAGACTAATCCGTCGGTTGTTCCAAAACCGAACCCGGAAAAACTTCCTTTACCGGAAAGCACGGGCGATTCCACCAGGATAACTTTTTACTCTAACGTAGTCAAGATCATTTCTGATCGAGATGATCCGATTACATCTATAAGATACTTAGTGAGTTCAAGGAAGAAACTTGCACTTGGATCATTGGGATCAACGCTTTTTTCCCCATTCAAGAGGCACAGCCGTTGATTCCTATCCATAGAACAGTTACTGTCCGGGATTTATTTTATTTTTTTTTTCTATCGTAAAAACAAAAGTTTGAGTCTCGGTTTACGGATCCATCAGTCCAGCCTAACCCCATCCAATCCCATGGGTTAGCCAACCGCCCAACCACTGTAGTGATGGGATCCAATTAAAAATTTGGTTAGGTTTTGTCCCGGGTACCAAGGAAAAGAGTTCCAAGGCCCCCTAGCCGGATGTTCATGCAAAATAAAACTAGTCACACCACTCACACACCCAATATGAAATTGCCTTTTTCAACCAGATTCAACCAGTTTAAAACAATCCTTTAATAAAACCATAGTATCATTGATCACCATCTTCCAATTTATCCAATTGATTCTTAATTTCCCATCATTCCTTCATCAGAGTATCTATGGCATCATTGGCAACTAGAACGCTCAGGAGCCGTTTCGATAGTTCCTAGCCCATAATACTTGGCAATATAATCACTTAACAAGATGGACTCTCGTTGAAGATCAGCAAGATCAACCAACAGATCCATATAAGGAGCCATGGACTCATCCATTGAAGACCAGCAAGGTCAATCAACTAGATCCATGCTCGATTTCAGAAAACAACTCCAACTCTGTTCCAATATCTTCCTCGACGCACGCGTGGGTATCCTAGGCAACCCAGAGCCCGAGCACCGTATGGTCAGCACCCTCTAGGATCCTTCGCAGGTAACCTAGCGCTTCACGCATAGGCCGCTTCCTTGGCCCCTCATCCACCGTACCGGAAGCTCACCATTTTAATCGCACCGAGGCTGGTCAAGACCTCGGCCGACCTTGCTACGCGAGACGTCCTTCATTGACTCCCCGTCAGCAGTTGCAACTTTACCATCACGACTTTAATCACAAGACGGTCAAAATGCTCCCCCCAGCATTCTTGACATAAAACAATCATTTACAAACAGCATTTACAAACAGCATTTACAAACAGTTTACAATACAATTTCTATTTTAACTTTCATTTTTTCACATTATCCCTCCTCAATCTACATTACTTATTCCATAATCCATTTATATGTATACTCATCCCATCACATCATTTCCATCTCATCACTTCAGATTCCCTCACCTCACAATCGTATATTCACATCCATACATCTACATCTATATGCGTACATTCACATCTACATGCATACATCTACATCTCTATGCATACATCTACATCCACATTCACATTCACCTCCATACATCTACATCTATATGCATACATCCACTCCACATTCACATCCACATCTATACATCTACATCTACATGCATACATCCACCTCTACATCCACATCTATGTCTATACACCTACATCTACATGCATACATCCACATCTCCATTCACATCTACCTCTATACATCTACATCTACATGTATACATCCACATCTCCATTCCACATCTATATCTATACATCTACATCTACATGTATACATCCACATCTCTATTCACATCTACATCTATACATCTACATCTACATGTATACATCCACATCTCCATTCCACATCTACATCTATACATCTACATCTACATGTATACCTCCACATCTCTATTCACATCTACATCTATACATCTACATCTACATGTATACATCCACATCTCCATTCTCACCTACACCTATACATCTACATCTACATGCATCCATCTACCTCCACATCCATATCTACATCTATACATCTACATCTACATGTATACATCCACCTCCACATCCACATCCGTATCTATACATCTACATCTACATGTATACATCCACATCCACATCTACATCTACATGCATACATCCACATCTCTATTCACATCTACATCTATACATCTACATCTACATGCATCCATCCACCTCCACATCCACATCTACATCTATACATCTACATCTACATGCATACATCCATATCTCCATTCCCATCTACATCTATACATCTACATCTACATGCATCCATCTACCTCCACATCCACATCTACATCTATACATCTACATCTACATGCATCCATCCACATCTCCATTCACATCTACATCTATACCTCTACATCTACATGCATCCATCCACATCTCCATTTACATCCTCATCTACACATCTATTTCTACATGCATACATCCACGTCCCATGCATACATCCACCTCTACATTCACACTCACATCCATACATCTACATCTACATGCAACATTCACATCTCCATGCATAATAAAATTCTTTTAATTAATCTAGGATGATAGTTCCTAGAATATGGTAGGAATTCCTCTTTTTATGCTTTGAATGAATTTATTTTATGCGTAATTTTTATAAAAATTTTGCCATAGCTCCGCTACTATGACTGATAAATCTCAATTTTTTTCTAAGGGATAAAGCTCATTATTAAAGAAATAATTAGAATGGTCTCTAATTGGATCATCAATCCATAATGGTCTCTAATTGGATCATTAAGAAAACAATTAGAATGGTCTCTAATTGGATCATCAATCCATAATGGTCTCTAATTGGATCATTAAGAAAACAATTAGAATGGTCTCTAATTGGATCATCAATCCATAATGGTCTCTAATTGGATCATTAAGAAAACAATTAGAATGGTCTCTAATTGGGCCATCAATCCATAATGGATTGAATCATCAATGTGCATAAACTAAAAGCATAGCAAAAAGCCATTAATTTGGCCTCAAGCATAGCTTAATCTTGGATTAAGGAAAAGCTTTATGAAAAGCTTCATTTGGATTGAGAATGGTTCATGAGTATGACCATTTCTTGAGTGAGAGAGAGAAATTACATAAAAACCATTAGAATTTTAAACATAAATGAAAATTAACTTCTATAGCATTTATTAAATTATGTAACTCTTCACTACTATTCACCAATTAACTTCAATAGCATTTAAAAAACCATACTAATTAAACTTCTCAAGCTTGAGAGGGGTTGAGAAGAGAGAATCATTGAGAAATTATAGAAAGATCAAAATTCAATATACTTACCTTATAATTTGCTTGATTCTTTAGTCACGGTAGAGGCCCCCAACCAATCAATTGGTTTAGTATGTTGATGGAGCCACCAATGGGGATTGAAGAAAGAGAGAAGTATCAAAAACTAGTGAATTATTAAAGAATTCACAGTTCTTGGCTTAGGTAGAGTAGAGTAACAATGCCTAAGACACTCTATATTTTGGCTTAGGTGGAGTAGAGTAATAAAGCATAAGACACTCTATATTTTGGCTTAGGTGGAGTAGAGTAACAAAGCATAAGACACTATATATTTTGGCTTAGGAGGAGTAGAGTAACAAGGCATAAGACTCTATCTAATTTGGCTTAGGTGGAGTAGAGTAACAAGCATAAGAGACTATATTTTTTTTTCAACAAGGGGAGGCTTCTATTTATAGGAAAATTTGAGCTCCTAACCAAACAAACTGATTCTAGAATTTTCTAAGTCAGTTTGGTCACTTTTTGACCATTTTTAGGTCAGTTAAGCTAACTTTCTGGAACTAGACTTGAATGAGGAGAGAGGAGAGATGAAATATCTCAATTTTTATGAGTTTAAAACTCATTCAAGCATGTGAAATATGCACCTCCTTTAAAGAATTCCCCTTCCTTACATATGTGTCAAAATTGTATTGCTCATAGTTTTTTACTAATAAACCTTGTACATTTTCAACTCTTCATCTTATGTGAAATATGCACCTCCTTTAAAGAACTCCTCTTCCTTACATATGTGTCATAGTTTTTTTTACTAATAAGCCTTGTACATTTTCAACTCTTCATCTTATGTGAAATATGCACCTCCTTTAAAGAACTCCCCTTCCTTACATATGTGTTTATTTACTAATAAACCTTGTACATTTTCAACTCTTCATCTTATGTGAAATATGCACCTCCTTTAAAGAACTCCTCTTCCTTACATATGAGTTTATTTACTAATAAACCTTGTATATTTTCAACTCTTCATCTTATGTGAGCATTTACTCATTTTTGGGTATCTTCTTTTACAATTTGGATTTATCTCCTCCCTACACATGGATTGATGCTATTGGCCCATAGAAACCTTAATTGGACCATAGTCTAAAGATTTCTGAAAATCTAGGCCCTTAGACTAAGGTTCTTTATACCTATTTCTAATTAATTCCAATTGCACATTGGAAAATTCTTTTTGAATTTCTGATTCAGGGGAACTTATTTTAATAAGATGAGTTATTTTTCTATCCAAAAATATTCATAATCTGAATATTCTCTCTCTAGAATATTTTCTCTCTCTAGGTTAAAACAATTAGAAACAAGGTCTTTATATTTCTGAAGAGGGATTGATTATGGGGGAAGATACTAGACATCAAAAAGGGGGTTGGGGGAGGAATCTTACATTCTACCCCACTTAAAAAACGCGAGATGTCCTCATCTCGCAACTTGGGATAATTTCGCAAGATGCACGAATATGAGACTTAGAGAAAATTTTTAATCAAGATTAACCACCCAGAAAAGTCTTAAAGAGAGCAAGATTCAAAATAAGAACAAGATTTAAACTTTATTCATTCACGGGACTTATACAGTAAAGATAGAAGAACTCTTTACACTTCCATAAGCCCATCCATCATATGGTCACAAAAGCAGTCCTCACAAGCTGCACAAGTATAGGGTAACTCATCTATGGGAATGATTCTGCTGGTTATTGCCGCACCTATCTCAGTGGTATGAGGTGATCTAACAAAAGGACCTCTGAGAGGCAAGCCAAAAACGGGGTAAAGGCATATCTTCTCATGAGGAAGAAAACATGCCAGTAAAAAGACCCGCTCAGAAAACCCAAGATGCCTTGATCTCATGACACAGTAGTATCGGGGACCCAAACCCAAAGCTTCAATAACCATGGCCAAGCGGACATTGTTACGAAAGTGTTGCTGACCCCAGGGTGTTACCCTAGTTATGTTTTGATAGGTCCGCCATTTGGTCTGCGCTACAGAAGTTCCTAGGTGAGGAAAAAGTGAGCGCTCATACTGTTCTATAAAGTCTTTCTTCACAGACTCTTGCGTCTTGAAGGTGAGAAATCATCAGGGATAAAACTAATTCCTGTTGCCAAGCCATGAAGGAGATTAAGAAAGAAAGGAGATTGATGGGAGTAAGATTACTGTGAGCGATAGTTAAAGGTTACGACTTAAATAAAGGAAGGAGCTAGCGTAACCTAGAAGCCAACGGTAACTTGCCACTGAAGTTTTACCGTCTTTCCATGATTCGTGTTTGACACATTTTTCTATAGAAGGCATTAATAATTTTGAGATGAGGAGATAAAAGAAGCTTGTAGGCTAAGTCACCTATTTTCATTGAATTCAGATATAAGGGTCACAATATTTGGGGGATAACTTCTTATACTCCCCAAGAGATAAAGAACTTCTTTTGGGCCGTACTCGAATGAAAACCAAAACCTTGGTATCCAAAACATCGATTCTCACTTCTGAACTCATTGTTCTAAATCCTTAAAACAGGTGGGACTCCTGAGAAGTATTCTAGGGAAAGGGTCTTCCTTTTTTTAAACAGAAACTTTCTTTTATTTTAGAGAGGGAATAATTATAAGATCAGAAAGGGAGATTCTTACTCCTGTATACCTCGAAGGCTGGGGAGGAATCTTACATTCTACCCCACTTAAAAAGTGCGAGATGTCCTCATCTCGCAAGGTAGAGGACAGCTCTTTTTCTTAAGATCCAATTTTATTCTGGGGTTCCTTATATTTTGGTCAACCCAACAGAACACTGGGATAAATATCCCTTATATAGAACTCATCATTAAATAACAATTCATTCAGGTCATATCATTCATATCTTTAACATGATAATGGTCCATTAGACCGAAAAGTTTCCTTCGGAACATTCCTCCACGGAAATTTTAGTCAAGTAAGTTCTCAATTTGACATCCCTTAACTTGATCTATCGGTCAAGTATTAACAGTAGCAATCTGACAGCACAACCCACTAATCTCATAGTGATTTGCTGAATTCCTTATCATCATTCTAGTTATGAATATCATCACAGGGACTCGTCCCATTCCCCCTCATTGTGGTTTCATTATATTTCAACTAATTTTTTAAAATCAACATTTTTCAATCAGCATTTTCAATCAGAATCCAAATCAATTCATCAATTCTCAAACAGAATTAAAAATCATATCAATCACATTCGAAATCATCATCTAGATAGCATTAACGCTTATAATTTCAAGTCTTAGATTTACTCGTATATACTGTCAGTAAAGAGCTGCAGTATACTCTCGGTATATATGCGTAGTCACGGCCCTTGGAATTATAAGGTAAATACTATCATGTCTAGGCCTCAAGCAAGTCAGGGATTCTATATAATTGCGGCACTTCCATCTGAAGACCCAATTACCAAATTACGAGTTTCAATTTGAATATCAAATTGTATGAATTATATCACACAATTATAACCTTTTTGTGTTTCTTGATAAATTTTTGATATATTTGTCTTCTCAGTTGATCTTTATTAACCAAATGCTCTGATACCAACTGTAGGATCCCTGTTCCCACCGAGCAACGGATTCGGGGTACTGGCAGCGGAAGTAGCGCTTCTCGCGCGGGACAGGGGTCCCACACTCGGGGCCTCGCCCACGGATATCCGGATAAGAGACTAATCCGTCGGTTGTTCCAAAACCGAACCCGGAAAAACTTCCTTTACCGGAAAGCACGGGCGATTCCACCAGGATAACTTTTTACTCTAACGTAGTCAAGATCATTTCTGATCGAGATGATCCGATTACATCTATAAGATACTTAGTCAGTTCAAGGAAGAAACTTGCACTTGGATCATTGGGATCAACGCTTTTTTCCCCATTCAAGAGGCACAGCCGTTGATTCCTATCCATAGAACAGTTACTGTCCGGGATTTATTTTTTTTTTTTTTTCTATCGTAAAAACAAAAGTTTGAGTCTCGGTTTACGGATCCATCAGTCCAGCCTAACCCCATCCAATCCCATGGGTTAGCCAACCGCCCAACCACTGTAGTGATGGGATCCAATTAAAAATTTGGTTAGGTTTTGTCCCGGGTACCAAGGAAAAGAGTTCCAAGGCCCCCTAGCCGGATGTTCATGCAAAATAAAACTAGTCACACCACTCACACACCCAATATGAAATTGCCTTTTTCAACCAGATTCAACCAGTTTAAAACAATCCTTTAATAAAACCATAGTATCATTGATCACCATCTTCCAATTTATCCAATTGATTCTTAATTTCCCATCATTCCTTCATCAGAGTATCTATGGCATCATTGGCAACTAGAACGCTCAGGAGCCGTTTCGATAGTTCCTAGCCCATAATACTTGGCAATATAATCACTTAACAAGATGGACTCTCGTTGAAGATCAGCAAGATCAACCAACAGATCCATATAAGGAGCCATGGACTCATCCATTGAAGACCAGCAAGGTCAATCAACCAGATCCATGCTCGATTTCAGAAAACAACTCCAACTCTGTTCCAATATCTTCCTCGACGCACGCGTGGGTATCCTAGGCAACCCAGAGCCCGAGCACCGTATGGTCAGCACCCTCTAGGATCCTTCGCAGGTAACCTAGCGCTTCACGCATAGGCCGCTTCCTTGGCCCCTCATCCACCGTACCGGAAGCTCACCATTTTAATCGCACCGAGGCTGGTCAAGACCTCGGCCGACCTTGCTACGCGAGACGTCCTTCATTGACTCCCCGTCAGCAGTTGCAACTTTACCATCACGACTTTAATCACAAGACGGTCAAAATGCTCCCCCCAGCATTCTTGACATAAAACAATCATTTACAAACAGCATTTACAAACAGCATTTACAAACAGTTTACAATACAATTTCTATTTTAACTTTCATTTTTTCACATTATCCCTCCTCAATCTACATTACTTATTCCATAATCCATTTATATGTATACTCATCCCATCACATCATTTCCATCTCATCACTTCAGATTCCCTCACCTCACAATCGTATATTCACATCCATACATCTACATCTATATGCGTACATTCACATCTACATGCATACATCTACATCTCTATGCATACATCTACATCCACAGGCACATTCACCTCCATACATCTACATCTATATGCATACATCCACTCCACATTCACATCCACATCTATACATCTACATCTACATGCATACATCCACCTCTACATCCACATCTATGTCTATACACCTACATCTACATGCATACATCCACATCTCCATTCACATCTACCTCTATACATCTACATCTACATGTATACATCCACATCTCCATTCCACATCTATATCTATACATCTACATCTACATGTATACATCCACATCTCTATTCAAATTTATAGGAAAATTTGAGCTCCTAACCAAACAAACTGATTCTAGAATTTTCCAAGTCAGTTTGGTCACTTTTTGACCATTTTTAGGTCAGTTAAGCTAACTTTTTGGAACTAGACTTGAATGAGGAGAGAGGAGAGATAAAATATCTCAATTTTTATGAGTTTAAAACTCATTCAAGCATGTGAAATATGCACCTCCTTTAAAGAATTCCCCTTCCTTACATATGTGTCAAAATTGTATTGCTCATAGTTTTTTACTAATAAACCTTGTACATTTTCAACTCTTCATCTTATGTGAAATATGCACCTCCTTTAAAGAACTCCTCTTCCTTACACATGTGTCATAGTTTTTTTACTAATAAGCCTTGTACATTTTCAACTCTTCATCTTATGTGAAATATGCACCTCCTTTAAAGAATTCCCCTTCCTTACATATGTGTTTATTTACTAATAAACCTTGTACATTTTCAACTCTTCATCTTATGTGAAATATGCACCTCCTTTAAAGAACTCCCCTTCCTTACATATGTGTTTATTTACTAATAAACCTTGTACATTTTCAACTCTTCACCTCATGCGAGCATTTACTCATTTTTGGGTATTTTCTTTTTACAATTTGGATTTATCTCCTCTACTGTAGGATCCCTGTTCCCACCGAGCAACGGATTCGGGGTACTGGCAGCGGAAGTAGCGCTTCTCGCGCGGGACAGGGGTCCCACACTCGGGGCCTCGCCCACGGATATCCGGATAAGAGACTAATCCGTCGGTTGTTCCAAAACCGAACCCGGAAAAACTTCCTTTACCGGAAAGCACGGGCGATTCCACCAGGATAACTTTTTACTCTAACGTAGTCAAGATCATTTCTGATCGAGATGATCCGATTACATCTATAAGATACTTAGTCAGTTCAAGGAAGAAACTTGCACTTGGATCATTGGGATCAACGCTTTTTTCCCCATTCAAGAGGCACAGCCGTTGATTCCTATCCATAGAACAGTTACTGTCCGGGATTTATTTTATTTTTTTTTTCTATCGTAAAAACAAAAGTTTGAGTCTCGGTTTACGGATCCATCAGTCCAGCCTAACCCCATCCAATCCCATGGGTTAGCCAACCGCCCAACCACTGTAGTGATGGGATCCAATTAAAAATTTGGTTAGGTTTTGTCCCGGGTACCAAGGAAAAGAGTTCCAAGGCCCCCTAGCCGGATGTTCATGCAAAATAAAACTAGTCACACCACTCACACACCCAATATGAAATTGCCTTTTTCAACCAGATTCAACCAGTTTAAAACAATCCTTTAATAAAACCATAGTATCATTGATCACCATCTTCCAATTTATCCAATTGATTCTTAATTTCCCATCATTCCTTCATCAGAGTATCTATGGCATCATTGGCAACTAGAACGCTCAGGAGCCGTTTCGATAGTTCCTAGCCCATAATACTTGGCAATATAATCACTTAACAAGATGGACTCTCGTTGAAGATCAGCAAGATCAACCAACAGATCCATATAAGGAGCCATGGACTCATCCATTGAAGACCAGCAAGGTCAATCAACCAGATCCATGCTCGATTTCAGAAAACAACTCCAACTCTGTTCCAATATCTTCCTCGACGCACGCGTGGGTATCCTAGGCAACCCAGAGCCCGAGCACCGTATGGTCAGCACCCTCTAGGATCCTTCGCAGGTAACCTAGCGCTTCACGCATAGGCCGCTTCCTTGGCCCCTCATCCACCGTACCGGAAGCTCACCATTTTAATCGCACCGAGGCTGGTCAAGACCTCGGCCGACCTTGCTACGCGAGACGTCCTTCATTGACTCCCCGTCAGCAGTTGCAACTTTACCATCACGACTTTAATCACAAGACGGTCAAAATGCTCCCCCCAGCATTCTTGACATAAAACAATCATTTACAAACAGCATTTACAAACAGCATTTACAAACAGTTTACAATACAATTTCTATTTTAACTTTCATTTTTTCACATTATCCCTCCTCAATCTACATTACTTATTCCATAATCCATTTATATGTATACTCATCCCATCACATCATTTCCATCTCATCACTTCAGATTCCCTCACCTCACAATCGTATATTCACATCCATACATCTACATCTATATGCGTACATTCACATCTACATGCATACATCTACATCTCTATGCATACATCTACATCCACATTCACATTCACCTCCATACATCTACATCTATATGCATACATCCACTCCACATTCACATCCACATCTATACATCTACATCTACATGCATACATCCACCTCTACATCCACATCTATGTCTATACACCTACATCTACATGCATACATCCACATCTCCATTCACATCTACCTCTATACATCTACATCTACATGTATACATCCACATCTCCATTCCACATCTATATCTATACATCTACATCTACATGTATACATCCACATCTCTATTCACATCTACATCTATACATCTACATCTACATGTATACATCCACATCTCCATTCCACATCTACATCTATACATCTACATCTACATGTATACCTCCACATCTCTATTCACATCTACATCTATACATCTACATCTACATGTATACATCCACATCTCCATTCTCACCTACACCTATACATCTACATCTACATGCATCCATCTACCTCCACATCCACATCTACATCTATACATCTACATCTACATGTATACATCCACCTCCACATCCACATCCGTATCTATACATCTACATCTACATGTATACATCCACATCCACATCTATACATCTACATCTACATGCATACATCCACATCTCTATTCACATCTACATCTATACATCTACATCTACATGCATCCATCCACCTCCACATCCACATCTACATCTATACATCTACATCTACATGCATACATCCATATCTCCATTCCCATCTACATCTATACATCTACATCTACATGCATCCATCTACCTCCACATCCACATCTACATCTATACATCTACATCTACATGCATCCATCCACATCTCCATTCACATCTACATCTATACCTCTACATCTACATGCATCCATCCACATCTCCATTTACATCCTCATCTACACATCTATTTCTACATGCATACATCCACGTCCCATGCATACATCCACCTCTACATTCACACTCACATCCATACATCTACATCTACATGCAACATTCACATCTCCATGCATAATAAAATTCTTTTAATTAATCTAGGATGATAGTTCCTAGAATATGGTAGGAATTCCTCTTTTTATGCTTTGAATGAATTTATTTTATGCGTAATTTTTATAAAAATTTTGCCATAGCTCCGCTACTATGACTGATAAATCTCAATTTTTTTCTAAGGGATAAAGCTCATTATTAAAGAAATAATTAGAATGGTCTCTAATTGGATCATCAATCCATAATGGTCTCTAATTGGATCATTAAGAAAACAATTAGAATGGTCTCTAATTGGATCATCAATCCATAATGGTCTCTAATTGGATCATTAAGAAAACAATTAGAATGGTCTCTAATTGGATCATCAATCCATAATGGTCTCTAATTGGATCATTAAGAAAACAATTAGAATGGTCTCTAATTGGGCCATCAATCCATAATGGATTGAATCATCAATGTGCATAAACTAAAAGCATAGCAAAAAGCCATTAATTTGGCCTCAAGCATAGCTTAATCTTGGATTAAGGAAAAGCTTTATGAAAAGCTTCATTTGGATTGAGAATGGTTCATGAGTATGACCATTTCTTGAGTGAGAGAGAGAAATTACATAAAAACCATTAGAATTTTAAACATAAATGGAAATTAACTTCTATAGCATTTATTAAATTATGTAACTCTTCACTACTATTCACCAATTAACTTCAATAGCATTTAAAAAACCATACTAATTAAACTTCTCAAGCTTGAGAGGGGTTGAGAAGAGAGAATCATTGAGAAATTATAGAAAGATCAAAATTCAATATACTTACCTTATAATTTGCTTGATTCTTTAGTCACGGTAGAGGCCCCCAACCAATCAATTGGTTTAGTATGTTGATGGAGCCACCAATGGGGATTGAAGAAAGAGAGAAGTATCAAAAACTAGTGAATTATTAAAGAATTCACAGTTCTTGGCTTAGGTAGAGTAGAGTAACAATGCCTAAGACACTCTATATTTTGGCTTAGGTGGAGTAGAGTAATAAAGCATAAGACACTCTATATTTTGGCTTAGGTGGAGTAGAGTAACAAAGCATAAGACACTATATATTTTGGCTTAGGAGGAGTAGAGTAACAAGGCATAAGACTCTATCTAATTTGGCTTAGGTGGAGTAGAGTAACAAGCATAAGAGACTATATTTTTTTTTCAACAAGGGGAGGCTTCTATTTATAGGAAAATTTGAGCTCCTAACCAAACAAACTGATTCTAGAATTTTCTAAGTCAGTTTGGTCACTTTTTGACCATTTTTAGGTCAGTTAAGCTAACTTTCTGGAACTAGACTTGAATGAGGAGAGAGGAGAGATGAAATATCTCAATTTTTATGAGTTTAAAACTCATTCAAGCATGTGAAATATGCACCTCCTTTAAAGAATTCCCCTTCCTTACATATGTGTCAAAATTGTATTGCTCATAGTTTTTTACTAATAAACCTTGTACATTTTCAACTCTTCATCTTATGTGAAATATGCACCTCCTTTAAAGAACTCCTCTTCCTTACATATGTGTCATAGTTTTTTTTACTAATAAGCCTTGTACATTTTCAACTCTTCATCTTATGTGAAATATGCACCTCCTTTAAAGAACTCCCCTTCCTTACATATGTGTTTATTTACTAATAAACCTTGTACATTTTCAACTCTTCATCTTATGTGAAATATGCACCTCCTTTAAAGAACTCCTCTTCCTTACATATGAGTTTATTTACTAATAAACCTTGTATATTTTCAACTCTTCATCTTATGTGAGCATTTACTCATTTTTGGGTATCTTCTTTTACAATTTGGATTTATCTCCTCCCTACACATGGATTGATGCTATTGGCCCATAGAAACCTTAATTGGACCATAGTCTAAAGATTTCTGAAAATCTAGGCCCTTAGACTAAGGTTCTTTATACCTATTTCTAATTAATTCCAATTGCACATTGGAAAATTCTTTTTGAATTTCTGATTCAGGGGAACTTATTTTAATAAGATGAGTTATTTTTCTATCCAAAAATATTCATAATCTGAATATTCTCTCTCTAGAATATTTTCTCTCTCTAGGTTAAAACAGTTAGAAACAAGGTCTTTATATTTCTGAAGAGGGATTGATTATGGGGGAAGATACTAGACATCAAAAAGGGGGTTGGGGGAGGAATCTTACAAATTGTTCGGTTTTCTTGCTTTGGTTCCAAGAACTCATTCATCTTAGTTTCAAGAAAGCTTGGGGGACAAAACCTCTTTCTGAGGGAAGCCTTGAGATCGGTCCAGGTTTGGGTATTTCGGTCGAGACGGTTTGTCTCGCAGTGATTCCTCCACGCAACCCTACCCGTTTCCACAATCTTTAACCTGGCGAGAGCCATCTTGCTTCTCTCATTGTAGCATCAAAATATTCCTCCATGGCCTCAATCCACTTTTCTACAACTTCACCTAACTGCCAACTCCTTGAGGATCCGGTTGCCTTGCACGGGCTGCGCGCCTCATGACTCTGACAAAACGAGATTTTTGTCAGCTTAACTTTGACAATAGCTTTATGATTATTTAATTTTTGAACTTTATCTTTAAACATATAGTTATTTCATCATACAACTTACTGCAAGATCTATCCTGATAATTTCATCAACTATTTTCACAATCATGAAAACAAAATGGAATTGTTTTTGTAAAATATCGTTTATTATCAAAAGTTTTTAATATATATATAGAGCATCACGGCTCCCAAAATCACTACCTCAATCGTATTCGCATAAAGAAGCAAAACTGCGAAGGATACATGCCATGGTTCACACGATTCATTACACAAAGAGGTGCTGTAACTCTATCTCTAGGGATAAAGCAGCTAAGAAGCCTAAAAAATCGGCATGAAGTTCTGAAGTTCCTAGGTGAATGATCAAAGAGTTGAACATGCTGAACAAGCCCTAGCCTTATCAAAATCATGGCCAAGGAAATATTTTGCCTAAGCCTCTAACGCTGACTGGTACTGACATTAATACATCGTCCTCCACAGAACCACATATACCGACGTCGCTCAAGAGGATCAGGAAAGTAAAGACTCTCAAAATGGCAAGCGAGTCTCACTCTACTCATTTGGGTCGTAGCAGAGTTGATGAGGTGATCAAATGCAAAAGCTATCATATCCTGACTCTGAGAGAGTCCAGGAATTCCAGATAGGTTCGGGGTATCCATCTATAAATCTCCAATTCAATCTATGAGTCTTTCAATTTTGAAGTTCATTCACATAGTATTAACAAGCGAAAAACATTTCTTTCTCAGATTTCTATTAAAAATTAAGGCAATTTCTGTTGATGTTACTTAAATTTACAACACCGCTCTGATACCAGCTATGAGATCCCTCTGTCCCCTTCGAGCACCCGACTCTCGGTAGTAGCTAACAGCGGAAGCAGCCCCCTCATGCACGGAGTAGGGTTTCTCACTCGAGGCCTCGCCCACGAATGTCCGGGCACGAGACTAGGCTGGTGGTCACTCCGAAAACCGAAACCGGAAAAATTTCCCATGCCCGAAAAGCGGGGACGATTCCACCTTTTTGAATTTTCTTAACAAAATTTTCTAACGAGATCAAAACCTAAACTATCCTTCACCTAAATAAACCAGATAAAAGGAAACTATCGCTGATATAATTTGATCATCTGAGCAATTCAACGCCTTTTTCCTAATCAAGATCAGGCACAGCCGTTGATCCACTCAATTGAGAAATTTATCAGGAAATTAACTAACTACTCGAATCCTAGCGTAATCCTAAGATTTTTCAGTTTGATTATTAAAACTCCACTGATTCCAGTGTATCCGGCCCATGGGTTAGCCACCACCCTACCACTGGAATCGGTAGAACCAAACAAGTACTCACCCACCCATAATTGAATGCCTTTCTTAACTTTAGCTTTAGAAAACAGATACGCACACACTCCTCTTTAAAACTTTAATATATAAAAATAATCCATTGACAAAACAGATATGGTCACACAGATTTCATAACTCAAAAATTCCATTTAATCCCTTGTTTCACAAAAACTGTACCACTTTGGACTCTCCGTTGGGACCACCTTGTCAGCAAACGAGATCCAGTAACAGATTACAATGATCATTTTGTCAACATAAATATATATATCTTCCACGACATACGCATGGGTGTCCTAAGCACTGCGAGCCCATGCATCGCCTGGTCAGAACCCTCCTTAGGTGTCCTGGCACTTCACTCAGGGACCGCTTCATTGACCCTCGCCCATCGTACCGGAAGAACACCATTTTTCACCATACCCAGGCTGGTCAAGTCTTGCAAGGTTTTTGCCACGTGAGCTGTCCCTTGAACACTCCCCGCTAGCTGTTGCAATCGAACTTCCCTTAGATAAACACGTATGCTAAATGCTCCCTCTAGCATTCTCGTGTAAGACAGTCCTTTAAGAAAATAGGGTTTCTATGCAAGTTTTCAGTTTTGATTTTGTTTGAATACCATGAATAAATCTTAAATCCGTATCCCAATACTTCTAGATCCAGGTCTGAATTCCAGACAGAATTCCTCAATACTTCTAGATCCAGGTCTGAATTCCTCAAATTCTGTTAACTTGATCCTCAGATCAAAATCAAAAGCCTTAACTTAGTTTTAGATTTGGTGGGTGATTTGAGTGCATTTTTCTTGAATTGGGCACATCGTCATTGATTGAAACTGACGAAGGAGTTAGGTCTTGGTCAATAGTCTGAATCAGAGTTTGAGTCTGGAAAGATTCTTCCTAAACTATCTTTCTTGAAAGGTAATATTTCAATTTCTCTTTTTCTAAATTTCGTTCATTGAATATTTGCTTACAGATTTCTAAACTAAACATGAATTCCTATGAGTAATAAAATAATCATTTATCTCGATCTCCGACTTCGATAGTTTATTTGAATTTTCTCACTACCATCTTAGAGAATATAAACGGCAAAATTTCCTCTCACAGATTATCTACTTATTCATTTTACCAATTTTTGCGAAAATCAAACAAAGGATTAAAGAGAACCCTTATTTAAATATAAAAATTCTATATGCATCTATTTATGCATAAAATCCAATTCTGATGAAAGTCACACTTTTATCATCATCAAAAATCATTTATGATGAAAATCACTCTTTTAATATGAAAGAATTTCTTTTATGCATCCATTTATGTATAAAAATCATTTATGGATAAAAATCACTCTTTTAATATAAAAGAATTTCTTTTATGCATCCATTTATGTATAAAAATCATTTATGATAAAAATCACTCTTTTAATATAAAAGAATTTCTTTTATGCATACATTTATGCATAAAAATCATTTATGATGAAAATCACACTTTTAATATATTAAAAAAATATTTTATGCATATGTTTATGCATACAAATAATTTATGATGAAAATCACTCTTTTAATATAAAAGAATTTCTTTTATGCATAAAAATTATTTATGATAAAAATCATACTTTTAATATAAAAAAAAATCTTATATGCATAAATTTATGCATACAATCATTGATGAAAATCACTCTTTTAATATAAAAAAATTTCTTTTATGCATAAAAATTATTTATGATGAAAATCACTCTTTTAATAATATAAAAGAATTTCTTTTATGCATAAATTTATGCATAAAAATCATTTATGATGAAAATCATACTTTTAATATATATATATATATCTTTTATGCATATGTTTATGCATACAAATCATTTATAATGAAAATCACTCTTTTATGATGATCAAAACAAAAATTTCAATCTGCTTCCTTCTATGCATAGAATTTAATTCTAAAGAAAGTAACACTTTTTTTAATAAAATATTTTTAGTAAGCATTTTTCTATACCTAGGATGAAAAATAGCACTTTAAGAATACATATACGATGGGAATTACTCTTTTTGAAATTAAAAAAAAGTAAAACTTATTTTTCACAATTTTAGAAAATTTTGCCATAACCTTCTTTGTATGGCTGACCATTTTTTAATTTTTAACTCTTTAAAATTAATTAGAAGTTCACCAAGAGTATTTAAATCATTCTAATGTAACCATTTTCTACTTATCAAAGAGAAACATTATGAAAAACTTGATTTTATCCATTAATCATTTATCTAGGATAAAGAATGGTTGGATTTACTAAAGAAGAGAGGGGAATAAGGCATAACATCATATTCATTTTAGAGAATACAAAAATCATAAAAACCATAAAATGAATAGAAAAGAGAAGAACCTCCAACTTACACGGAGAATTTGAGAGCTTTCCTTTGTCTTACAGGTTTAAGGGATCTACGCTTGTTTGAAACAAGAGTGGCCACCAATCTTTAGAAGAGGGAAGGTCAAAAACTAATGAGTTATGAGTAAATTCACAGTTTTTGGCTCTTGGGAGAAGTAGGATAACATTGCAAAAACACTATAAGCTTCAACAAAGGGGAAGGCTTATATTTATAGGAAAAAGTGAGCTTCTAACCAAGCCAACTGATTCTAGAATTTTCCAGATCAGTTTGGTCAATTTTTGACCATTTTTGGGTCAGTTTAGTCCACTTTTTGGATCTAGTTGAAACAGGAGAGAGGAGAGATAAAAATATCTCATTATTTGGGAGTTTAAAACTCTCCCACACATGTGAAATAGGCACCTCCTTCATGAGGGGAATTTCGCCATACTGAGGTATCAAAAATGCATCATTTCTTCTAAATATCTCTCTTTTTTAACTATTAACCTTGTCCTTAGTCAACTCTTCATCTTATGTGAGTATTTAGTCATTTTTGGGGGATTTTCCTTTTATACTTCCATTTATCTCCTCCCACATTTGGATGAATCTTATTGGTCCATAGGAACCTTAATTTAAAATTTCAAAAAAATCTTAACCCCTAGGATAAGGCCTCTTGAACAGATTATACTTGATTTCTAATGCGCCTTCTCAAAATCTTTTTGAACTTCTCTTTCAGGGGAACTTATTTTAATAGGAAGAGAAATTTTTTCATCCAAAAATATTTAAAAATTGAATTACCACTCTCTAGAAGATTTTCTCTCTCTAGGCCAAAACTGGTAGAAACAAGATCTTTTATATTTCTGAAGAGGGATTTGATTACAAGGGAAGATGTTGGACATCTTGAGAGGTTGGGGAGGAATCTTACATTCTCTCCCACTTGAAAAATGCAAGATGCCCTCATCTCACAAACTGGGGGTAATCCCGAACAGATCAACAGATCGGCTTCATTCTCCCAGGTGGCATCTTCAAAAGGATGGAACTTTCATTTTACCAATAATTCTCTGAGAATTTTGTTCCTGAGAATCTTTTCTCGAACATGAAGAACTTCTTCAGGTTGGAGTTCCATCTACCCTTGGGTTGAAGAGGTTAGGATTTCATCATCAAGCACATGATTTGGGCTTGGCACATATTTCTTTAGAAGGCTTACATGAAATACATTATGAACTTTGAGATGAGGAGGCAGAAGAAGTTCATAGGCTAAATCACCTACTTTCTTTGTTATTAGATATGGCCCACAATATCTGGGGGATAACTTCTTGTACTTCCCAAGAGATAGAGAACTTCTTTTGGGCTGTACTCTAATGAAGACCATATCTGCTTCTTCAGAACTTTCTGTCTGTCCTCTTCTTATTTGCATACTGCTTCTGTCGATCCTGGGCAGCTTTAATATCTTTATGAATTGATTGCATCTGCTGCTTCATATCGTCATTGATTGAAATTGACGAAGGAATTAGGTCTTGGTCAATAGTCTGAATCAGAGTTTGAGTCTGGAAAGGTTCTTCTTAAACTATCTTTCTCTTGAAAGGTAATATTTCAATTTCTCTTTTTCTAAATTTTGTTCATTGAATATTTGCTTACAGATTTCTAAACTAAACATGAATTCCTATGAGGAGTAAAATAATCATTTATCTCGATCTCCGACTTTGATAGTTTATTTAAATTTTCTCATTACCATCTTAGTGAATATGAAACGGTAGAATTTCCTCTCACAGATTATCTACTTATTCATTTTTCTAATTTTTGCGAAAATCAAACAGAGGATTAAAGAGAACCCTTATTGAAATATAAAAATTCTATATGCATCTATTTATGCATAAAATCCAATTCTGATGAAAGTCACACTTTTATCATCATAAAAAATCACTCTTTTAATATGAAAGAATTTCTTTTATGATGAAAATCACTCTTTTAATATGAAAGAATTTCTTTTATGCATCTATTTATGTATAAAAATCATTTATGATAAAAATCACTCTTTTAATATAAAAGAATTTCTTTTATGCATCCATTTATGTATAAAAATCATTTATGATAAAAATCACTCTTTTAATATAAAAGAATTTCTTTTATGCATAAAAATCATTTATGATGAAAATCACACTTTTAATAAAAAAAATCTTTTATGCATATGTTTATGCATACCAATCATTTATGATGAAAATCACTCTTTTAATATAAAAGAATTTCTTTTATGCATACATTTATGCATAAAAAAATTTATGATAAAAATCATACTTTAATGAAAAATGATTTAAAAGACCTTAGCCTAAGGGTCAAGATTTTCTAAAATTTTTGGATTATGGTCCAATTAAGGTTCCTATGGGGGCCAATAAGATTAATCCAAGTGTTGAGATGAGATAAATTCAATGAATAAAAGAAAATACCCAAAAATGAGTAGATGCCCACATAAGATGAAGAGTTGACTGAGTATAAGATTTATTAGTTAAAAACTATGAGATATTACTAAAAAATTTAAGATATTTTGGAGTAATAATACAATTTTAACACCTTGGTAAGTAAAGAGGGAGACTTCAAGGAGGAGCCTATTTCACACATGTGAATGAGTTTTTAATTCAAAAATATTAAGATATTTTTATCTCTCCTCTCTCCTAGATCAAACTAGATCAAAAAGGGAGCCAAACTAGTCCAATTCTTGTCCAAATTCAGCCAAACTGGTCCAAATCTTATCCAAATTCAGCCAAACTAAAGTTGGAAAATTTTAGAACTTAGTTGGACTCAGTTAGTGGCCTCCCTCACCTATAAATAGATCCTCATTCTTTTGTATTCTCATCTGTGAACTAGACCATGCTAATATTACATTAGAATAAGCATATTTTCTATTATCCCCTAAAAATCCTCTACATTTTGGAGAGATTGGAGCTTCTCTCTCTCTCTCTTCAACCTTCCTTGGAGCTTTTCTCTAAACATACTAACCAATTGATTGGTTGGGGGCTTCTTTTCACATTATGCACTTAAATGATTTATGTGTTAATTTCTAAAAATTTTACCATAGCTCCGCTGCTATTACTGATAATTTTCAATAATTTTGAAAAGCATGACTTAGTGATACACTTATGATAGATTAACTATCAATAGATCTAAATCCAATTTATGGATCTAAATCATAATTTTATCATAATTTATGTAACATAAAAGCATTAGAAAGCCATTTCTTTAGCCTCTAGCTTGACTAGCATAGAGTTTGATTTTAGAATTAAGAATTGCTCCATGAGAAGCATCATTTGAATAGAGAATTGGTCATAGGAATGACCATTCTTTGGGGGAGAGAGATATACTTAAAAAATATCTTAAATTAAGCATAAATATAAACTTTTTATGATTAACCATTAAAATTCATTAGAGAGCTTCATTTGCATTGAAAAACCATTCATTTGAATACTTCTCAAGCTTGAGAGGGGTTGAGAAGTGAAAAACATTTAGAATAGTAGAGAAAAAACCATAAAGTCACTTCTTACCTCTTGTTTTGCTTGCTTCTCTATTCTTAGAAGAAGCCCCCAACCAATCAATTGGTTAGTATGTTGAGAGGAAAGCTCCAAGGAAGGTTGAAGAGAGAGAGAAGCTCGAATCTCTCCAAAATATAGAGGATTTTTAGGGGATAATAGAAAATATGCTTATTCTAATGTTATATTGACATGGTCTAGTTCACATATGAGAATACAAAAGAATGAGGGTCTATTTATAGGTAAGGGAGGTCACTAACTGAGTCCAACTAAGTTCTAGAATTTTCCAGCTTCAGTTTGGCTGAATTTGGACAAGATTCGAACTAGTTTGGCTCCCTTTTTTATCCCTTTTTTATCCAGTTTGATCCAGGAGAGAGGAGATATAAAAATATCTTAATATTTTTGAATTTAAAACTCATTCACATGTTGGAAATAGGCGCCTCCTTGAAGTCTTCCCCTTTCCTTACCAAGGTGTCAAAATTGTATGATTACTCTAAAATATCTTAATTTTTTAGTAATATCTCATAGTTTTTAACTAATAAATCTTGTACTCAGTCAACTCTTCATCTTATGTGGGCATCTACTCATTTTTGGGTATTTTCTTTTATTCATTGGATTTATCTCATCTCAACACTTAGATTAATCTTATTGGCCCATAGGAACCTTAATTGGACCATAATCCAAAAATTTTTAAAAATCTTGACCTTTAGGCTAAGGTCTTTTAAATCATTTTTAATTGATTCCTAATGCAACTTGGAAATTTTATTTTGATTTTTTGTTTCAGGGAAACTTATTTTTGATATTAGGAGAATTTGTTTATCCAAAAATACCTCAATATTGAATTACCACTCTCTAGAATTTTTCATGTCTCTAGGCAAAAACAAGGAAAAACAATATTTTCTTGTATTCAAAAACAGAGAATAATTATAGGGGGTTGAAGTCGAGCCTATTCATTATTCAAGCTGAGGAGGAATCTTACACGTTATCTGGGGCGGTAAGACCTTTACAATAAATGGAGAGGACGAGGTGAGCCACAACAAGCATTGCCTTCTTCATAGGATTGGAGATCAAAGGGTAGGTTCCAAAGGCTTGCTTCTATCTATGGCGACCTTCCACAAAGTAGTCATGGCTCGGGTGACAATGATAGTTACTTGGGAAGGAGAGGGGAAAGAAGCCAACATTCTAACAAATGGCGAACTGTAAGATTCCTCCCCCAGCCTCTCACGATGTCTAGTATCTTTCCCTATAGTCAAATCCCTCTTCAGAAATAAAAAAGATTTTGTTTCTACCAGTTTTGGCCTAGAGAGAGAAACTCTTCTAGAGAGTGATAATTCAGTTTTTAAATATTTTTAGATAGAAAAATATCTCATCTTATTAAAATAAGTTCCCCTGAAATAGAAGTTCAAAAACATTTTTAGAAGGTGCATTAGAAATTAAGTATAATCTATTCAAGAGGCATTATCCTGGGGGTGTAGATTTTGTCAAAATTTTAAATTAAGGTTCCTATGGACCAATAAGATTCATCCAAATGTAGGGAGGAGATAAATAGAAGAATAAAAGGAAAATTCCCCAAAAATGAGTAAATACTCACATAAGATGAAGAGTTGACTAAGGACAAGGTTAATAGTTAAAAAAGAGAGATATTTAGGTGAAATGATGCATTTTTGACACCTCAGTATGGGGGAATTTTCCTCATGAATGAGGAACCTATTTCACATGCTTGAATGAGTTTTAAACTCCCAAATAATGAGATATTTTTATTTTTCCTCTCTCCTGTTTCAACTAGATCCAAAAAGTGAGCAAAATTGACCTAAAAATGGTCAAAAATTGACCAAACTGATCGAAAAAATTCTAGAATCAGTTTGCTTGGTTAGAGGCTCACTTTTTCCTATAAATAGAAGCCTCCCCCTTTGTTGAAGCTCAATAGTGTTTTGCACTGTTACCCTGCCTCTCCCAAGTGCCAAAAACAGTGACTTTTACTCATAATTCATTAGTTTTTGACCTTTCCTCTTCCAAAAGATTGGTGGCCACTCTTGTCTCAAATAAGAGTTGAACCCTCAAACCATCAAGCCAAAGGAAAGCTCTCAAATTATCTATGTAAGTTGGAGATTCTTCTCTTTCCCATTCATTTTTTTGGTTTTTTTATGATTTTGTCTTCTCTACATTGCAAATGATGTTATGCCTCATTGATTACAAAATGCATTCCCCTCTCTTCTCTAGTAAATCCAACCATTCTTTATCCTAGGTGAATGATTAATGAATAAAATCAAGTTCATAATGTTTCTCTTAAATAAGTAGAAAAATATTACTTTATTATATTTAAAGTGTTATTTTCATCATAAAAGTTTTTTATGCATAAACATATGCATAGAAGATATTGTTTTATATTAAAAGTGTGATTTTCATCATAAAAGATTTTTATGCATAAACATATGCATAGAAGATATTTTTTTATATTAAAAGTGTGATTTTCATCATAAATGATTTCTATGCATAAATGGGTGCATAGAAGATATTTTTTATCTATATATTAAAAGTGTGATTTTCATCATAAATGGATTTTATGCATAAATTAGATGCATAAGAGAAATTCTTCTATTCTAAAAGTGTAATTCCTACTAAATTAAATTTATGCATGGAAAGATGCATAAAGAATTTATTTTCATCCAAAAGTGTCATTCTCATTTAAAATGAATTTATGCATAGGAAGATGCATAAAAGATTGATTTTTATTTCGAAAGTGTTATTCTCCTTAAAATGGAATTTATGCATAAATAGATGCATAAAGAAATCTTATATCAAAAATAAGAATTCTCTTGTATTCTATAAATAGATATGAGGATGTGAAACGAATCAAATAGATGAAAATGAACGAGGAATAGATGGAGATGTATGAATGTGGAATGTGGATATGGATGTATGGATGTGGATGTATGAATGTGAACACGGATGTGAATGTATGATATAGATGTATGGATGTGAATGTGGATGTGGATGTGGATGTATGGATGTGGATGTATGAATGTGAACGCGGATGTGAATATATGATATAGATGTATGGATGTGAATGTGGATGTGGATGTGGATGTGGATGTATGAATGGAAACACGGATGTGAATGTATGATATAGATGTATGGATATGGATGTGGATGTGGATGTATGGATGTAGATGCGGATGTGGATGTATGAATGAAGATGTGAAAATGGATGTATGAATGTCAATGTAGATGTGGATGTATGAATGTGGAATGTGGATATGGATGTATGAATGTGAATGTGGATGTGGATGTGTGAATGTGGAATGTGGATATGGATGTATGAATGTGGAATGTGGATATGGATATGTGGGTGTGAATGTGAATGTGGATGCATGGATGTAGATGTGAATGTGGATGTACGAATGTGGATGTGTAGGTGGAATAATGAATACAAATATGAATGTGAATGGATATGAAGTCGATATGAGCGAATGGATGAGATGAGATGTCATGTGAATCAGAATGTGAATGAATAATATAAGATCTGAACGAATGTGACGTAATGTAAATTAAGAAAGATAGGAATGGATGTTATGTGAAGTGAATGAATCTGATATGATGGGATGGAAAATGATGTATCTGGTCAAGAATGGATACACATATGATTTGGATTTGGATAATATGGATTGATGTGGAACAATTTGGAAGGATGTGAGTTCATTATAGAAACTGTATTTGTGAACTGTTTGTAAATGATTGTTTTATGTCAAGAATGCTGGGGAAGCATTTTGACTGTCTTGAGAATGTGGTCGTGGAGACCTACCTGATAAAGTTGCAACAGCTAACGGAGAGTCAACGGAGGACATCTCGCGTAGCAAGGTCGGCCGAGGTCTTGACCAGCCTCGGTTCGATTTAAATGGTGAGTTTCCGGTACGGTGGATGAGGGACCAAGGAAGCGGCCTATGAGTGAAGCGCTAGGTGACCTGCGATGACGATGAAGGATCCTAGAGGGTGCTGACCATACGGTGCTCGGGCTCTGGGTCGCCGAAGATACCCACACGTGCGTCGTGGAAGATATTGGAACAAGGAGTAAGAGTTGTTTTCTAAAACCGAGTATAGATCTAGTTGATTGACCTTGCTGGTCCTCAACTGATGAGTCCATAGCTCTCTTATATGGATCTGTTGGTTGATCTTGCTGATCTTCAACGAGGATTCCATCTTGATTTTTATGAGTGATTATCTACCGGGTACTATGAGCTAGGAACTATAGAAAAGGCCCCTGAGTGAATAGGTGGTGAGCGTTCTGGTTGCCAATGATGCCATAGATACTCCGATGAAGGAATGATTGGAAATTAAGATTCAACCGAATACTTGGAAGTTTATGATCAATAACACTATGATTTCATTAAATGACTGAATTAAATACATTGAATCTAGGAAAAAGGCAATTTCATATTGGGTGTATAAGTGGTGTGACTGGAGTTAAATTTGCTTGAAAATCCGGCTAGGGGGCCTGGGAACTCTTTTCCCTGGTACCCATGACAAAACCTAACCGAATTCCTAATTGGATCCCATCACTTCAGTGGTTGGGCGGTTGGCTAACCCATGGGACTGGATAGGCTGGACTGATGGATCCGTAAATCGAGACTCAAATTCTGTTTAGTTCAATAGATGAAGTAAATCTCGGACAAAAATTGTTCTATAGAAAAGAATCAACGGCTGTGCCTCTCAATGAGGAAAAAAGCGTTGGTCTCTATGATCCAAGTATAGTCTTTTTCCCTGATCTAACTATGGGACTTACAGGTTCGGTCAGATGAGCTCAGTTAGTTAAGGCTTTTGACTACGTTTAGGGAAAAGTTATCCTAGTGGAATCGCCCGTGCTTTTCGGGCAAGAGAAGTTTTTTCGAGTTTGGTTTGGAAGAATCGAGGAATTAGTCACCTGTCCAGATATCCGTGAGCGAGGCCCCGAGTGTGGGACCCTGCCCCGCGCAAGATGTGCTACTTCCGCTGCCCCGAATCCGCCGATGCGCGGTGGGGACAGGGATCTTACAGTTGGTATTAGAGCCAATTTGGCTAATGAGGATCAACCGTGAAGCCTGTAAGATTCCTCCCCCAACCCCTTTTTGATGTCTAGTATATTCCCCTGTAATCAATTCCTTTTCTGAAATATAAGAGATCTTGTTTGTGACTGTTTTAACCTAGAGAGAGAAAATATTCTAGAGAGAGAATATTCAGATTTTGAATATTTCTGGATAGAAAAATATCTCTTATAATTAAGATGAGTTCCCCTGAAACAAAAATTTAAAAAGAATTTTCCAATGTGCAATGGGAATTAATTGGAAATAGGTATAAAGAACCTTAGCCTAAGGGTCTAGATTTTCATAAATCTTTAGACTATGGTCCAATTAAGGTTCCTATGGGCCAATAGCATCAATCCATGTGTAGAGACGAGATAAATCCAAATTGTAAAAAGGAAATACCAAAAATGAGTAAATGCTCACATGAGGTGAAGAGTTGAAAATATACAAGGTTTATTAATAAAAAACTATGAGCAATATTAAAAATATGAGATATTTTGGGAGTAATGATTTTATTATGACACATATGTAAGGAAGGGGAGTCCCTTAAATGCTCACATAAGATGAAGAGTTAAAAATGTACAAGGTTTATTAGTAAAAAACTATGAGCAATATTAAAATGATTCCATTATGACACATATGTAAGGAAGGGGAGTTCTTTAAAGGAGGTGCATATTTCACATAAGATGAAGAGTTGAAAATGTACAAGGTTTATTAGTAAAAAAACTATGACACGTATGTAAGGAAGAGGAGTTCTTTAAAGGAGGTTCATATTTCACATAAGATGAAGAGTTGAAAATGTACAAGGTTTATTAGTAAAAAAAAAACTATGACACGTATGTAAGGAAGAGGGGTTCTTTAAAGGAGGTGCATATTTCACATAAGATGAAGAGTTGAAAATGTACAAGGTTTATTAGTAAAAAACTATGAGCAATAAAATTTTGACACATATGTAAGGAAGGGAAATTCTTTAAAGGAGGTGCATATTTCACATGCTTGAATGGGTTTTAAACTCAAAAATAATGTGATATTTTTATCTCTCATCTCTCTTGAACCAAACCAAATCAAAATAGAACCAAACCGAATCAAAAAGTAACCAAACTAGGTCCAAATCTAGTCCAAATTCAACCAAACTGACTTGGAAAATTCTAGAATCAGTTTGTTTGGTTAGGAGCTCAATTTTTCCTATAAATAGAAGCCTTCTCTTGTTGAAAAAAATATAATGTCTTATGCTTTGCCAAAATATATAGTGTCTTATGCTTTGTTACTCTACTCCACCTAAGCTAAAATATATAATGTCTTATGCTTTGTTACTCTACTCCACCTAAGCCAAAATATATAGTGTCTTATGCTTTGTTACTCTACTCCACCTAAGCTAAAATATATAATGTCTTATGCTTTGTTACTCTACTCCATCTAAGCCAAAATATATAGTGTCTTATGCATTGTTACTCTACTCCACCTAAGCCAAGAACTGTGAATTCTTTAATAATTCACTAGTTTTTGATACTTCTCTCTTTCTTCAATCCCCATTGGTGGCTCCATCAACATACTAAACCAATTGATTGGTTGGGGGCCTCTACCGTGAATAAAGAATCAAGTAAATTATAAGGTAAGTATATTGAATTTTGATCTTTTCTATAATTACTCAATGATTCTCTCTTCTCAACCCCTCTCAAGCTTGAGAAGTTTAATTGGTATGGTTTTTTAAGTGCTATTGAAGTTAACTGGTGAATAGTAGTGAAGAGTTACATAATTTAATAAATGCTATAGAAGTTAATTTCCATTTATGTTTAAATTCTAATGGTTTTTATGTAATTTCTCTCTCTCACTCAAGAAATGGTCATACTCATGACCCATTCTCAATCCAAATAAAGCTTTTCATAAAGCTTTTCCTTAATCCAAGATTAAGCTATGCTTGAGGCCAAATTAATGGCTTTTTGCTATGCTTTTAGTTTACTCACATTGATGATTCAATCCATTATGGATTGATGACCCAATTAGAGACCATTCTAATTGTTTTCTCAATGATCCAATTAGAGACCATTATGGATTGATGATCCAATTAGAGACCATTCTAATTGTTTTCTTAATGATCCAATTAGAGACCATTATGGATTGATGATCCAATTAGAGATCATTCTAATTATTTCTTTAATAATGAGCTTTACCCCTTAGAAAAAATTTGAGATTTATCAGTCATAGTAGCGGAGCTATGGCAAAATTTTTATAGAAATTACGCATAAAATAAATTCATTCAAAGCATAAAAAGAGGACTTCCTACCATATTCTAGGAACTATCATCCTAGATTAATTAAAAGAATTTTATTATGCATGGAGATGTGGATGTTTGCATGTAGATGTAGATGTATAGATGTAGATGTGGATGTGGAGGTGGATGGATGCATGTAGATGTAGATGTATAGATGTAGATGTGAATGGAGATGTGGATGTATGCATGTAGATGTAGATGTATAGATGTGGATGTGGATGTATACATGTAGATGTAGATGTATAGATACGGATGTGGATGTGGAGGTGGATGTATACATGTAGATGTAGATGCAGGGATTTTATATTCACGTGATCACAAGATTTTTTTTGTTAATAACACTTGTGAACATGTTATTCACATGTTCACATGTTTTCATGTTCTCAAAATAGCAGGTTACCAGTGACCTGGTAACCTGCCGAAGCCCGCCGGGCTTTTTGTTTTCCCGGCGGGCCCGTCAGGAAATTCCATTTTTCCGGCGGGAAAAAAAGTGAGAAAAAATTGGTCAAAATATATTTATGTTCACAGTCATTCCTACCATTTTTGGGCCTTCTGGACTCATTTATGATGTCAAAAGTTCAAAATTCTTTGTACAAAAAAAGTTATCTCTAAATTTATCACCTTAAGCTCGATTACCATCAATTAGATCTTATTATACTTCCAATTGAGTCTAATTGACATCAATTAATATCCAATTGAGTCTAATTGGTATCAATTAAGTCTAATTGGGTGTCAATTGATCGATTGGGCTCAATTGACATCAATTGACACCCCATTGGACTCAATTGGGCTTAATTGGACTTAATTGGATTCAATCAATTGACACCCAATTGGACACAACTGGGCTTAATTAGACTCAATTGACATCGATTAACACCCAATTGATGTCAATTGAGCTCAATTGACATCAATCCTAGTCAATTGATATCCAATTGATGCCAATTGAGCCGAATTGACACCAATTGCACTCAATTGATACCCAATTGATGTCAATTGAGTCCTCAATTAACATCAATTAACACCCAATTGAGTCCAATTGACATCAACTAATACCCAATTGAGTCAAATTGATATCAATTAAGTATAATTGGGTGTCAATTAATCAATTCGACTCAACTGATATCAATTGACATCCAATTGGACTCAATTGACATCAATTGGGTGCTAATTGAGTCCAAGTGACACCCAATTGATATCAATTGCATCCAATTGGGCTTAATTGACATCAATTCACACCTAATTGATGTCAATTGAGTCCAATCCGGTTCAATTCACACCCAATTGATGTCAATTGGGCTCAATTGACATCCAATTGATGTTAATTGGACTTAATTGACATCAATTAACACCCAATTGATGTCAATTGAGCTCAATTGACATCAATCGTAGTCAATTGACACCCAATTGATGCCAATTGAGCCGAATTGAGCTTAATTGATATTAATTACACTCAATTGGCACCCAATTGATATCAATTGAGTTCGATTAGACTCAATTAACATCAATTAACACCCAATTAAGTCTAATTGATATCAATTAATACCTAATTGAGTCAAATTGATATCAATTAAGTCTAATTGGATGTCAATTGATCAATTAGGCTCAATTGGTACCAATTGACATCCAATTGGACTCAATTGACATCAATTGGGTGCCAATTGAGTCCAAGTGACACCCAATTGATATCCATTGCATCCAATTGGGCTCAATTGACATCAATTCACACCTAATTAATGTCAATTGAGTCCAATCACGTTCAATTCACACCCAATTGATGTCAATTGGGCTAAATTGACACCCAATTAACTCAGCCCAATTGATATCAATTGAGTCTAATTCAAACCCAATTGAGTCTAATTACATCTAATTGGACTCAAGTGACATCAATTAACACCCAATTGATGTCAATTAAACTCAATTAACATCAATTAACACCCAATTGATGTCAATTCAGCTCAATTGACATCAATCGTAGTTAATGGACACCCAATTGATGTTAATTGAGCCAAATTGGACTTAATTGACATCAATTGCACTCAATTGGCACCCAATTGATGTCAATTGAGACTCAATTAACATCAATTAACATCCAATTGAGTTCAATTGACATCAATTAATACCCAATTGAGTCAAATTGATATCAATTAAGTCTAATTGGGTGTCAATTGATCAATTGGGCTCAATTGATATCAATTGACATCCAAGTGGACTCAATTGACATCAATTGGGTGTCAATTGAGCCCAATTGACACCAAATTGATATCAATTGCATCCAAGTGGGGTCAATTGACATCAATTCACACCTAATTGATGTTAATTGAGTCCAATTAGGTTCAATTTACACCCAATTGATGTGAATTGGGCTCAATTGACACCCAATTGATATCAATTTGGCTTAATTGATACCTAATTGATATTAATTGGACTCGATTGACATTAATTAACACCCAATTGATGTCAATTGAGCTCAATTGACATCAATTGTAGTCAATTGATACCCAATTGATGTCAATTAAGCCAAATTAGGCTTAATGGACATCAATTACACTCAATTAGCACTTAATTGATGTCAATTGAGTCTAATTGAGCTCAATTAACATCAATTAGCATCCCATTGAGTCTAATTTATATCAATTAACACCTAATTGAGTCAAATTGATATCAATTAAGTCTAATTGGGTGTCAATTAATCAATTGGACTCAATTGATATCAATTGACATCCACTTGGACTCAATTGACATCAATTGGGTGCCAATTGAGTCTAATTGACACCCAAGTGATATCAATTGCATCGAATTGGGCTCAATTGACATCAATTCACACCTAATTGATATCAATTGAGCCCAATTGATATTAATTGAGTCTAATTCACACCCAATTGAGTCCAATTGCATCTAATTGGACTCGATTGACATCAATAAACACCCAATTGATGTCAATTAAACTCAATTAATATCAATAAACACCCAATTGATATCAATTGACTCCAATTGGATTTAATTGACACCCAATTGATGTCAATTAAGTCCAAATAGATACAATTAGGCTCAATTGACACCTAACTGATGTCAATTGAGTCCAATTGGGTTAAATTGGATGCAATTAGGCTTAATTGATGTCAATTGAATTAAATTGGATGTAATTTACTGAATTGATGTCAATTGAGTTCAATTGGATGCAATTAGGCTCAATTGACACCTAATTGATGTCAATTGAGTTCAATTCATACCCAATTATTGTTAATTGTGTCTAATTGAGCTCAATTAACACCCAATTGATGTCAATTGGGCTCAATTAACATCAGTTAACACCCTTTTGAGTCCAATTGATGTCAATTGAGTCCAATTGGGTGTCAATTGATATCAATTGAGCCCAATTGATTAATTAATACCCAATTAGACTTAATTGATGTCAATTGGACTCAATTCATTCAATTTAGCATCAATTATAATCAATTGACACCCAATTGATATTAATTGACATCAATTAGGTATTAATTGATGTCAATTGAGCCCATGTGACATCAATTATGTGTCAATTGAATCCAATTGATGTCAATTGAGCCCAATTGACATCAATTGTGTGTCAATTGATACACAATTAGCTTCAATTGGGCTCAATTGACATCAATTGACACCCAATTGATGTCAATTAGGCTCCATTGACACCCAATTAGACTCAATTTGACTCAATTGACATCAATTGACACCCAATTAGACTCAATTTGGCTTAATTAAGTCTAATTAGACTCAATTAGACTCAATTTGGCTCAATTGATATCAATTGACACCCAATTATACTCAATTTGACTCAATTGACACCCAATTAGACTCAATTTTACTCAATTGACATCAATTGACACCCAATTGATGTGAACTGATGTGAATTGAGCTCAATTGCATCGAATTAGGCTTAATTGACATCAATTGACACCCAATTAATATCAATTGATGTGAATTGATGTCAATTGAGCTCAATTGCATGGAATTAGGTTTAACTGACACCCAATTAATATCAATTGAGTGCAATTGAGCCCAATTCAGCTCAGTTGTAATCAATTGACACCCAATTGATGTCAGTTGCATCCAATTTGGCTCAATTGAAACCCAACTGATGTCAATTGAGTCCAATTGATGTTAATTGGCACCCAATTGATGTCAATAAGGTTCAATTGATGTTAATTGACCCCCAATTGATGTCATTTACATCCAATCGAGCTCAATTGACACCCAAATTATCCAATTGAAGTCAATTAGACTTAATTGACTTCAATTGTGTTAATTGGATATTAATTGATATCAATTAACACCCAATTGCTATCAATTGAGTCTAATTCGGCTCAATTGACACTCAATTTACATCCAATTGGGCGTGAATTGAGCTCAATTGTATCATATTAGGCTCAATTGACATCAATTGACACACAATCGATCACACAATTGAGTGCAATTGAGCCCAATTGATATCAATTGTGATCAATTGACACCCGATTGATGTTAATTGCATCCTATTGGGCTCAATTGAGCACAATAGGATGCAATTAACACCCAATTGAGTGTCAATTGAGTGCAATTGAGCCCAATTAAGCTCAATTGATATCAATTGACACCCAATTGATGTCAACTGAGCTCAATTGAGCTTAATTGATATCAATTGACACCCAATTGATGTCAACTGAGCTCAATTGAGCTTAATTGATATCAATTTACATCCAATTGATGTCAACTGAGCTCAATTGAGCTTAATTGACATTAATTGTAATAAATTAACACCCAATTGAAGTCAATTGGGCTTAATTAATATCAATTAACATCCAATTATTATCAATTGAGTCCAATTCGACTCAATTGATACTTAGTTTACACCCAATTTATGCAAATTGGGTGTAAATTGGGCTCAATTGCATCGAATTAGGCACAATTGACATCAATTGACACCCAATTAATATGAATTGAGTGTAAATCAAGTGTAATTGAGTCCAATTGGGCTCAATTGAGTGCAATGATGTCATGGACAATTGAGTCAATTGATGTAAGTATAGTTAGATTTAATTGGTGTGTCAATTGAACTTAAGGCCAGCAAATTATACAAAACTTTTTTTGTGCCAAGAATTTTGAACTTTTGACATCATAAATGAGTCCAGAAGGCCCAAAAATGGTAAGAATGACTGTGAACATGATTTTTTTATTTTTTTATTTTTTTTATTTTTTTATTTTTTTTATTTTTTTTAATTTGCCCGCCGGGAAAATGGGTTTTCCCGGCGGGCCCTCCGGGAAATGCACATTTTCCCGGCGGGATTACTGGCAGAGAAGGTTTTTGCAGGTCATAAAAAATGCCCGTGAATATACATTGTGATCACAAGAATTTTTATGTTAACAACAGGTTTTGTTAACGTGATCACGAAATTATGAAGACGTTAATGAAATCCCTGTGTAGATGTATAGATGTAGATGTGGATGTGGAGGAGATGGATGCATGTAGATGTAGATGTATAGATGTAGATGGGAATGGAGATATGGATGTATGCATGTAGATGTAGATGTATAGATGTAGATGTGGATGTGGAGGTGGATGGATGCATGTAGATGTAGATGTATAGATGTAGATGTGAATGGAGATGTGGATGTATGCATGTAGATGTAGATGTATGGAGGTGAAGGTGAATGTGGATGTGGATGTATGCATAGAGATGTAGATGTATGCATGTAGATGTGAATGTACGCATATAGATGTGGATGTATGGATGTGAATATACGATATGCGATGTGAGGGAATCTGAAGTGATGAGATAGAAATGATGTGATGGGATGAGTATACATATAAATGGAATATGGAATAAGTAATGTAGATTGATGAAGGATAATGTGAAAAAATGAAAGTTAAAATAGAAATTGTGTTGTAAACTGTTTGTAAATACTGTTTGTAAATGCTGTTTGTAAATGATTGTTTTATGTCAAGAATGCTGGGGGGAGCATTTTGACCGTCTTGTGATTAAAGTCGTGATGGTAAAGTTGCAACTGCTGACGGGGAGTCAATGAAGGACGTCTCGCGTAGCAAGGTCGGCCGAGGTCTTGACCAGCCTCGGTGCGATTAAAATGGTGAGCTTCCGGTACGGTGGATGAGGGGCCAAGGAAGCGGCCTATGCGTGAAGCGCTAGGTTACCTGCGAAGGATCCTAGAGGGTGCTGACCATACGGTGCTCGGGCTCTGGGTTGCCTAGGATACCCACGCGTGCGTCGAGGAAGATATTGGAACAGAGTTGGAGTTGTTTTCTGAAATCGGGCATGGATCTGGTTGATTGACCTTGCTGGTCTTCAATGGATGAGTCCATGGCCCCTTATATGGATCTGTTGGTTGATCTTGCTGATCTTCAACGAGAGTCCATCTTGATAAGTGATTATATTGCCAAGTATTATGGGCTAGGAACTATCGAAACGGCTCCTGAGCGTTCTAGTTGCCAATGATGCCATAGATACTCTGATGAAGGAATGATGGGAAATTAAGAATCAATTGGATAAATTGGAAGATGGTGATCAATGATACTATGGTTTTATTAAAGGATTGTTTTAAACTGGTTGAATTTGGTTGAAAAAGGCAATTTCATATTGGGTGTGTGAGTGGTGTGACTAGTTTTATTTTGCATGAACATCCGGCTAGGGGGCCTTGGAACTCTTTTCCTTGGTACCCGGGACAAAACCTAACCAAATTCTTAATTGGATCCCATCACTACAGTGGTTGGGCGGTTGGCTAACCCATGGGATTGGATGGGGTTAGGCTGGACTGATGGATCCGTAAATCGAGACTCAAACTTTTGTTTTTACGATAGAAAAAAAAAAATAAATCCGGACAGTAACTGTTCTATGGATAGGAATCAACGGCTGTGCCTCTTGAATGGGGAAAAAAGCGTTGATCCCAATGATCCAAGTGCAAGTTTCTTCCTTGAACTGACTAAGTATCTTATAGATGTAATTGGATCATCTCGATCAGAAATGATCTTGACTACGTTAGAGTAAAAAGTTATCCTGGTGGAATCGCCCGTGCTTCCGGTTAAGAAAGTTTTTCCGGGTTCGGTTTTGGAATAACCGACGGATTAGTCTCTTATCCGGATATCCGTGGGCGAGGCCCCGAGTGTGGGACCCCTGTCCCGCGCGAGAAGCGCTACTTCCGCTGCCAGTACCCGAATCCGTTGCTCGGTGGGAACAGGGATCTTACAGTTGGTATCAGAGCATTTGGTTAATAAAGATCGACTAAGAAGACAAATATGTCAAAAATTTATCAAGAAACACAAAAAAGTTATAATTGTGTGAGATAATTCATACAATTTGATATTCAAACTGAAATTCGTAATGTGGTAATTGGGTCTTCAGATGGAAGTACCACAACTATATAGAATCCCTGACTTGCTTGAGGCCTAGACATGATAGTATTTATCTTATAATTCCAAGGGCCGTGACTACCCGTATATACCGAGAGTATACTGCAGCTCTTTACTGACAGTATATACGAGTAAATCTAAGACTTGAAATTATAAGCGTTAATGCTATCTAGATGATGATTTCGAATGTGATTGATATGTTTTTAATTCTGTTTGAGAATGGATGAATTGATTTGGATTCTGATTGAAAATGCTGATTGAAAAAAAAAATGTTGATTAGTTGAAATATAATGAAACCACAATGAGGGGGAATGGAACGAGTCCCTGTGATGATATTCATAACTAAAATGATGATAATTAATTCAGCAAATCACTATGAGGTTAGTGGGTTGTGCTGTTAGATTGCTACTGTTAATACTTGACCGGTAGATCAAGTTAAGGGATGTCAAATTGAGAACTTGCTTGACTGAAATGTCCGTGGAGGAAGGTTCCGAAGGAAACTTTGCGGTCTAATGGATCATTATCATGTTAAAGATATGAATGATATGATCTGAATGAATTATTATTTAATGATGAGTTCTATATAAGGGATATTTATCCCAGTGTTCTGTTGGGTTGACCAGAATATAAGGAACCCCAGAATAAAATTATATCTTAAGAAAAAGAGATGTCCTCTACCTTGCGAGATGAGGACATCTCGCACTTTTTAAGTGGGGTAGAATGTAAGATTCCTCCCCAGCCTTCGAGGTATACAGGAGTAAGAATCTCCCTTTCTGATCTTATAATTATTCCCTCTCTAAAATAAAAGAAAGTTTCTGTTTAAAAAAGGAAGACCCTTTTCCTAGAATACTTCTCAGGAGTCCCACCTGTTTTAAGGATTTAGAACAATGAGTTCAGAAGTGAGAATCGGTGTTTTGGATACCAAGGTTTTGGTTTTCATTCGAGTACGGCCCAAAAGAAGTTCTTTATCTCTTGGGGAGTATAAGAAGTTATCCCCCAGATATTGTGATCCTTATATCTGAATTCAATGAAAGTAGGTGACTTAGCCTACAAGTTTCTTTTATCTCCTCATCTCAAAATTCTTAATGCCTTCTATAGAAAAATGTGTCAAACACAAATCATGGAAAGACGGTAAAACTTCAGTGGCAAGTTACCGTTGGCTGCTAGGTTACGCTAGCTCCTTCCTTTATATAAGTCGTAACTTTTACTTGTCGCTCACAGTAATCTTACTCCCATCAATCTCCTTTCTTTCTTAATCTCCTTCATGGCTTGGCAACAGGAATTAGTTTTATCCCTAATGATTTCTCACCTTCAAGACGCAAGAGAGTCTGTGAAGAAAGACTTTATAGAACAGTATGAGCGCTCACTTTTTCCTCACCTAGGAACTCCTGTAGCGCAGACCAAATGGCGGACCTATCAAAACATAACTAGGGTAACACCCTGGGGTCAGCAACACTTTCGTAACAATGTCCGCTTGGCCATGGTTATTGAAGCTTTGGGTTTGGGTCCCCGATACTACTGTGTCATGAGATCAAGGCATCTTGGGTTTTCTGAGCGGGTCTTCTTACTGGCATGTTTTCTTCCTCATGAGAAGATATGCCTTTACCCCGTTTTTGGCTTGCCTCTCAGAGGTCCTTTTGTTAGATCACCTCATACCACTGAGATAGGTGTGGCAATAACCAGCAGAATCATTCCCATAGATGAGTTGCCCTATACTTGTGCAGCTTGTGAGGACTGCTTTTGTGACCATATGATGGACGGGCTTATGGAAGTGTAAAGAGTTTCTCTATCTTTACTGTATAAGTTCCGAGAATGAATAAAGTTTAAATCTTGTTCTTATTTTGAATCTTGCTCTCTTTAAGACTTTTCTTGGTGGTTAATCGTGATTAAAATTTTTCTCTAAGTCTCATATTCGTGCATCTTGCGAAATTATTCCAAGTTGCGAGATGAGGACATCTCGCGTTTTTTAAGTGGGGTAGAATGTAAGATTCTTCCCCCAACCCCTTTTTGATGTCTAGTATATTCCCCTGTAATCAATTCCTTTTCTGAAATATAAGAGATCTTGTTTGTGACTGTTTTAACCTAGAGAGAGAAAATATTCTAGAGAGAGAATATTCAGATTTTGAATATTTCTGGATAGAAAAATATCTCTTATAATTAAGATGAGTTCCCCTGAAACAAAAATTTAAAAAGAATTTTCCAATGTGCAATGGGAATTAATTGGAAATAGGTATAAAGAACCTTAGCCTAAGGGTCTAGATTTTCATAAATCTTTAGACTATGGTCCAATTAAGGTTCCTATGGGCCAATAGCATCAATCCATGTGTAGAGAGGAGATAAATCCAAATTGTAAAAAGGAAATACCAAAAATGAGTAAATGCTCACATGAGGTGAAGAGTTGAAAATGTACAAGGTTTATTAATAAAAAACTATGAGCAATATTAAAAATATGAGATATTTTGGGAATAATGATTTTATTATGACACATATGTAAGGAAGGGGAGTCCCTTAAATGCTCACATAAGATGAAGAGTTAAAAATGTACAAGGTTTATTAGTAAAAAACTATGAGCAATATTAAAATGATTCCATTATGACACATATGTAAGGAAGGGGAGTTCTTTAAAGGAGGTGCATATTTCACATAAGATGAAGAGTTGAAAATGTACAAGGTTTATTAGTAAAAAAACTATGACACGTATGTAAGGAAGAGGAGTTCTTTAAAGGAGGTGCATATTTCACATAAGATGAAGAGTTGAAAATGTACAAGGTTTATTAGTAAAAAAAAAACTATGACACGTATGTAAGGAAGAGGGGTTCTTTAAAGGAGGTGCATATTTCACATAAGATGAAGAGTTGAAAATGTACAAGGTTTATTAGTAAAAAACTATGAGCAATAAAATTTTGACACATATGTAAGGAAGGGAAATTCTTTAAAGGAGGTGCATATTTCACATGCTTGAATGAGTTTTAAACTAAAAAATAATGTGATATTTTTATCTCTCATCTCTCTTGAACCAAACCAAATCAAAATGGAACCAAACCGAATCAAAAAGTAACCAAACTAGGTCCAAATCTAGTCCAAATTCAACCAAACTGACTTGGAAAATTCTAGAATCAGTTTGTTTGGTTAGGAGCTCAATTTTTCCTATAAATAGAAGCCTTCCCTTGTTGAAAAAAATATAATGTCTTATGCTTTGCCAAAATATATAGTGTCTTATGCTTTGTTACTCTACTCCACCTAAGCTAAAATATATAATGTCTTATGCTTTGTTACTCTACTCCACCTAAGCCAAAATATATAGTGTCTTATGCTTTGTTACTCTACTCCACCTAAGCTAAAATATATAATGTCTTATGCTTTGTTACTCTACTCCATCTAAGCCAAAATATATAGTGTCTTATGCATTGTTACTCTACTTCACCTAAGCCAAGAACTGTGAATTCTTTAATAATTCACTAGTTTTTGATACTTCTCTCTTTCTTCAATCCCCATTGGTGGCTCCATCAACATACTAAACCAATTGATTGGTTGGGGGCCTCTACCGTGAATAAAGAATCAAGTAAATTATAAGGTAAGTATATTGAATTTTGATCTTTTCTATAATTACTCAATGATTCTCTCTTCTCAACCCCTCTCAAGCTTGAGAAGTTTAATTGGTATGGTTTTTTAAGTGCTATTGAAGTTAACTGGTGAATAGTAGTGAAGAGTTACATAATTTAATAAATGCTATAGAAGTTAATTTCCATTTATGTTTAAATTCTAATGGTTTTTATGTAATTTCTCTCTCTCACTCAAGAAATGGTCATACTCATGACCCATTCTCAATCCAAATAAAGCTTTTCATAAAGCTTTTCCTTAATCCAAGATTAAGCTATGCTTGAGGCCAAATTAATGGCTTTTTGCTATGCTTTTAGTTTACTCACATTGATGATTCAATCCATTATGGATTGATGACCCAATTAGAGACCATTCTAATTGTTTTCTCAATGATCCAATTAGAGACCATTATGGATTGATGATCCAATTAGAGACCATTCTAATTGTTTTCTTAATGATCCAATTAGAGACCATTATGGATTGATGATCCAATTAGAGATCATTCTAATTATTTCTTTAATAATGAGCTTTACCCCTTAGAAAAAATTTGAGATTTATCAGTCATAGTAGCGGAGCTATGGCAAAATTTTTATAGAAATTACGCATAAAATAAATTCATTCAAAGCATAAAAAGAGGACTTCCTACCATATTCTAGGAACTATCATCCTAGATTAATTAAAAGAATTTTATTATGCATGGAGATGTGGATGTTTGCATGTAGATGTAGATGTATAGATGTAGATGTGGATGTGGAGGTGGATGGATGCATGTAGATGTAGATGTATAGATGTAGATGTGAATGGAGATGTGGATGTATGCATGTAGATGTAGATGTATAGATGTGGATGTGGATGTATACATGTAGATGTAGATGTATAGATACGGATGTGGATGTGGAGGTGGATGTATACATGTAGATGTAGATGTATAGATGTAGATGTGGATGTGGAGGAGATGGATGCATGTAGATGTAGATGTATAGATGTAGATGGGAATGGAGATATGGATGTATGCATGTAGATGTAGATGTATAGATGTAGATGTGGATGTGGAGGTGGATGGATGCATGTAGATGTAGATGTATAGATGTAGATGTGAATGGAGATGTGGATGTATGCATGTAGATGTAGATGTATGGAGGTGAAGGTGAATGTGGATGTGGATGTATGCATAGAGATGTAGATGTATGCATGTAGATGTGAATGTACGCATATAGATGTGGATGTATGGATGTGAATATACGATATGCGATGTGAGGGAATCTGAAGTGATGAGATAGAAATGATGTGATGGGATGAGTATACATATAAATGGAATATGGAATAAGTAATGTAGATTGATGAAGGATAATGTGAAAAAATGAAAGTTAAAATAGAAATTGTGTTGTAAACTGTTTGTAAATACTGTTTGTAAATGCTGTTTGTAAATGATTGTTTTATGTCAAGAATGCTGGGGGGAGCATTTTGACCGTCTTGTGATTAAAGTCGTGATGGTAAAGTTGCAACTGCTGACGGGGAGTCAATGAAGGACGTCTCGCGTAGCAAGGTCGGCCGAGGTCTTGACCAGCCTCGGTGCGATTAAAATGGTGAGCTTCCGGTACGGTGGATGAGGGGCCAAGGAAGCGGCCTATGCGTGAAGCGCTAGGTTACCTGCGAAGGATCCTAGAGGGTGCTGACCATACGGTGCTCGGGCTCTGGGTTGCCTAGGATACCCACGCGTGCGTCGAGGAAGATATTGGAACAGAGTTGGAGTTGTTTTCTGAAATCGGGCATGGATCTGGTTGATTGACCTTGCTGGTCTTCAATGGATGAGTCCATGGCCCCTTATATGGATCTGTTGGTTGATCTTGCTGATCTTCAACGAGAGTCCATCTTGATAAGTGATTATATTGCCAAGTATTATGGGCTAGGAACTATCGAAACGGCTCCTGAGCGTTCTAGTTGCCAATGATGCCATAGATACTCTGATGAAGGAATGATGGGAAATTAAGAATCAATTGGATAAATTGGAAGATGGTGATCAATGATACTATGGTTTTATTAAAGGATTGTTTTAAACTGGTTGAATTTGGTTGAAAAAGGCAATTTCATATTGGGTGTGTGAGTGGTGTGACTAGTTTTATTTTGCATGAACATCCGGCTAGGGGGCCTTGGAACTCTTTTCCTTGGTACCCGGGACAAAACCTAACCAAATTCTTAATTGGATCCCATCACTACAGTGGTTGGGCGGTTGGCTAACCCATGGGATTGGATGGGGTTAGGCTGGACTGATGGATCCGTAAATCGAGACTCAAACTTTTGTTTTTACGATAGAAAAAAAAAAATAAATCCGGACAGTAACTGTTCTATGGATAGGAATCAACGGCTGTGCCTCTTGAATGGGGAAAAAAGCGTTGATCCAAATGATCCAAGTGCAAGTTTCTTCCTTGAACTGACTAAGTATCTTATAGATGTAATTGGATCATCTCGATCAGAAATGATCTTGACTACGTTAGAGTAAAAAGTTATCCTGGTGGAATCGCCCGTGCTTCCGGTTAAGAAAGTTTTTCCGGGTTCGGTTTTGGAATAACCGACGGATTAGTCTCTTATCCGGATATCCGTGGGCGAGGCCCCGAGTGTGGGACCCCTGTCCCGCGCGAGAAGCGCTACTTCCGCTGCCAGTACCCGAATCCGTTGCTCGGTGGGAACAGGGATCTTACAAAGCCAAATATGTCAAAAATTTATCAAGAAGCACTAAAAGGTTGTAGTTGTGTGATAAAATTCATACAATTTGATATTCAAACTGAAATTCGTAAATTGGTAATTGGGTCTTCAGATGGAAGTACCGCAATTGTATGAAATCTCTGACTTGCTTGAGGCCTAGACATGATGGTCTTTACCTTATAATTCCAAGGACCATGACTACCCGTATATACCGAGGGTATAACTGTAGCTCTTTACTGGCATTATATACGAGTAAATCTAAGACTTGAAATTATAAGCATTAATGCTATCCAGATGATGAATTCGAATGTGGTTGATATGATTTTTAAATTTTGGTTGAGAACTGATGAGTTGATTTGGATTCCGATTGAAAAATGATGATCCCTGAAATTTGGTTGAAATGTAATAAGCTGAGCAAAACCGCAATGAGGATGAATGGGATGAGTCCCTGTGATGATGTTCTTAACTGGAATGATGTTAATGACTTATGCCAATCACTATGAGATTAGTGGATTGTGCTGCAGATTGCTACTGTTAACTTTTGATCAGTGGATCAAGTTAAGGGATGATAAATTAAAAATTTGAAAAATTGAAATCCCCATGGAGGACTGTTCAGATGGAAAAATTTAGTCTAATGGACCATTATTGTGATAAAGATATTAATGAGATATTCTGAATGAATTGTTATCTGATAATGTGATATTTTGAATGAATTGTTATCTGATAATGCGTTTTATATGAGTATCTTCATCCCTTGATTTTGTGGGGAGCCGACCTATTTAGAGAAACCCGGAATCAGTAATAAAAAATCGGATTGAATCTTAAATAAAGAGACTTAACAAGAATTTTCGTATTGATAGGAACATGGATCGAGATCGTCGTGGTAGAAATGTTAACCCCAACTCAATGAAGAAGAGCTCGACCTGGATGTTTGTAAAACTCTTCATATAGTTCGCAGCCTGGACCTTTCAAGGGTGAAGGGAAAAACTTGGGCCAGGCTGTGGAGAAGTGGATCGAATCAATGGAAGAATACTTTGATGTCACCGGGTACAATGAGAAGAGAAAAATGGCTCTTGCAAGGCTGAAGATAGTGGAGATAGCTAGAGTGGCGTGGAGAAACCACTGCGAGACAAACCGTCTCGACCGAAATACCCAAACCTAGACCGATCTCAAGACTTACCTCAGAAAGAGGTTTTGTCCCCAGGCTTTCTTGAAATTAAGATGAATGAGTTCTTGGAACTAAAGCAGGAAAACCGATCAATTAAAGAGTACCATCAGGCTTTTGCCCTTCTCCTTAAATATTCCCCTCAATTGGATGAAGAGCACCTGATGGCCAGGTTCATTTGGGGAATGAACGAGCCATTGGATACTTTAGTCAAGAATGCAAAGTTACCTATCTCAATGGCCGAAGCAGTAAGAATGGCGAAGGATTTTGCCAAAGCCTTTGATGTCAAAGTCCCGCCAAAGCCAGCACCATCACCTTTCAAAAGGTTTTTATTCCCAGAAGGTGATTCGAACCTTCCTCAACCTAAGAGATATCAGGGTCAAACCCAGGATATGGGAAGTTCCAGAATGGAAGAAATATCCTTTTTTCGAGACTCAATTCCCTAGATTTCAACTTCAGAAGTTCCACCCTTGAACAAGAGAGTGAAATGCTATAACTATCAAGGATTTGGACATCACAGTATGGATTTCCCAACTCCTTTTGGATCAAGGTTTTCAGGGCAGAGAAATCATGGGTCAAGATTCCAGACTCCAGCCCCTTCCTTCCAGAGAGTAATCAGGGTTCTATCCGCCAAAATCAGGGAAATCCCAGAGGTAGACCCTCTATCCAACCTGCAGTTTCAATCCAAAGTAATGCAAGACCTCCACCTCAGAATAGGGGAAGTCAAAGAGAGTTGTTCCCAAATCGGTCGTCCACTTCCAAGGCAGCAACGTTGGAAGTGATTGAAGAAGAAGAAGAAGATGAAAGAGATCATACTCCACCTGCGAGATGAGGACATCTTGCGTTTTTTAAGTGGGATAGAATGTAAGATTCCTCCCCCATCCTCTCACGATGTCCAGTATCTTCCCCTGTAGTCAAATCCCTCTTCAGAAATATAAAAGATTTTGTTTCTACCAGTTTTAGCCTAGAGAGAGAAAATCTTCTAGAGAGTGGTAATTCAGTTTTTAAATATTTTAAGATAGAAAAATATCTCATCTTATTAAAATAAGTTCAAAAAGATTTTCAGAAGGTGCATTAGAAATTAAGTATAATCTGTTCAAGAGGCATTATCCTAGGGGTGTAGATTTTGTCAAAATTTTAAATTAAGGTTCCTATGGACCAATAAGATTCATCCAAATGTAGGAAGGAGATAAATAGAAGAATAAAAGGAAAATCCCCAAAAAATGAGTAAATACTCACATAAGATGAAGAGTTGACTAAGGACAAGGTTAATAGTTAAAAAAGAGAGATATTTAGGTGAAATGATGCATTTTTGACACCTCAATATGGGGGAATTCCCCTCATGAAGGAGGTGCCTATTTCACATGCTTGAATGAGTTTTAAACTCCCAAACTCTGTATGGGGGAATTCCCCTCATGAAGGAGGCGCCTATTTCACATGCTTGAATGAGTTTTAAACTCCCAAACTCTTTTGTGTGTGCGTGTGTGTGTGTGTGTGTGTGTTTGCTTGCAACAAGGAACGCAAGCTCTCTCTCTCTCCCCCCACATTGTCTTTATGGTATTAGAGCTTCAATTTGTGTGAGAGATAAGGAGGAAAGAAAGAATCAAGGACAATCTAGCAAGGAAATGGTACATGGGTAAGAGAATTACCATCTCTTTCCCTTCTTGGTTTAGGTACAACACCCCTCTGTAGCTCCGGTAGCTACGCATCTCCGATTGAGGAGATGTCTTTGCATGCTTGGAGGTGCATGTGTGGTACTGTGTAGGACTTTATATTGGTATTTTATACTTAATTTTTTTGGCGAGAATCGCATTTTGGGCACTTCTCGGTCTTCGTTATGTCACTACAAGGTAGTTTTAACAGTTTCACAGAAAGTTCTAGTTGAGAATTGTCTCTAATCAAAATTTGGTTATTGTAGCATAGCAGTGCATTTTGGGAGTGCAGATAATGCTTGTATATGTATTGTGGATATTGGGTATATGTACATGTACTTTGGTCAGATCTGTTGACGTACAGGTTAAGCTGAAGTACCACTGTAGTAGTCATAGAAGATACTACTACAGTGGTCACATCTGTTGACGTACAGGTTGTGCTGAAGATACTACTACAGTGGTCACATCTGTTGACGTACAGGTTGTGCTGAAGATACCTGTAACAATAGTCTGATGATTCACAATAGCAATCATACACAGGTGAAAGAGGCCAGTCTAAAGGCAAGACGAGCTAAAGAGGCCAAAGAATTCACAATGCAAATAGCATAGAGTGCTATTATTGTGGCAAACCAGGGCACATGGCAAAGGACTACTATAAAAAGAAGAATTACATTAAAAGTGGAAAGTTGCAATAAGGCAACTATGTATCATCTAGTACACAGGGAGGTGATGATAGAAGTGAGCAATGTTTTGTGATGCAGCACATGCTCAGTTCCATAACAGGAGATGTGTCAAGATCTCAAGATACATGGGATGTGGATTCTAGTACCTCTAACCACATGACCAGTTATAATGAGTGATTTAGAGACATGTAGAAAATGGAAAAACCAAGTTATATAGAAACAAGTGATGATATTGTGCATCCTATTGTGCATGCTGGTAAAGTTCCATTGTCTATGCAGGATGTAGGATGAAAAAATGAATTACTTGGTAGATGTACTTCATGTTCTAAATATTACAAAGATCTTGGTTTCTGTTACAAAGATTGTTAAGCAAGGTCTGCAAGTCAGGTTTAATCCTCAAGGATGTTTTGTGGAAGACTTTAAAAATTAGTGTCGTTTAGTTGCAAAGGGTAACAAAAATGGCAGGATGTTTACTTTGGATGTGAACATGCTTGAAGTAAAGGCAACCATGTTTGCACATGGAACATGTGTCATTATTTAGAGATATTGACATATAGCACAAGCGCATTGGTCATGTGAATGTACAACGAAGTCTATGCAGGCCGAAAATATTATTGTAAGTTTACCAAAGTTTAAGGTTGATGGTATACACAAAATATGTGAAGCATGCCAGCTTGGTAAGCAGGTCAAACATGCTTTCCCACATGAAAAGCATGTGATTTTGCCAATGAGTCATTAATCAACACTAATCATTATATTTTGGTGCAATTGAGGGTTCAAATTTGCCATTGGGTATCTGATATAGATCCCTATAACTTTAGATTACAATTCAGAGACGGTTTGATACTCCAACCATTCAGTACATATTTGTTACCCTTGGCTTTTTGTAATTTTTGGTGAATTTATGCTGATAAATCTGTTGTAATCATTACCTACACACCAGATTGAGTTGTAAAAGGGTAGACACTACCCTTGAATCTTGAAATTGGATCAAGAGATAAGACCCCCTTCACATCATCATGAGCATGGTACAAGAGATAGCCAAATTTAACGGGGAGTAGTTTTATACATGGGGAGCAGTTTTATACATGGCACAAGAGATAGCCAAATTTAATGGGGAGCAGTTTTATACATGGCAAACAAAAACCATGTATTTGCTCATGAGGAAAAATCTATAGTTGAGGGAAGAGATGAATGTCCAAAGGTGAGTGGGAAAAATGAGTGGAAGAGCTGCTGGAATGAGAAAGCATTAGGACTCATCGCACTCAGTTTAAATGATGAAATCATTCATCACATCACAGGGATACAATGGGCAAAAGATGCATGGGATGAACTCAATAAATTATTTGGCACTCAAGCAAAAAATTCAAAGATAAATATGTTAATGCAATTCTATAAACTTGATATGAAGGAAAGTGAACCTTTAATCACACACTTGAACAAATACAAAAGCATTAAGCAACAACTGGCAGCCATTGGTAAGAAGGTAGAGGATGATGAGGCACTAACAGTGCTTCTGAAGAGTGTGGACAAAGGTGAATATGAAAACATTATAGAAACCTTAAATAATGTACCTGAATTGAAGTTGCATGAGATAGAAGGAGCTCTAATAGAGTAAGAGACCAACGTCAAAGAGAAGAAATGGCTGGACTCAACAACTAGAGAGGAAAAAGCATTCTTTACCCGAGGAGGATTCTCACGAGGATGAGGACGAGGACAAGGAAGAGGCAGAGTAGGAGGAAGGACCTTCACTTGCCACAACTATGGGAAGCCAGGACACATGGCAAGAGACTGCTACAGCAAACCCAGTGGAGAAGGAACGACATCGGCAAACTTCATGGAGACTCCTAAGGAAGTGGAGTCAGATCATCTTTTCTGAGAGAGAGAGAGAAAGAAACCCCACAACCCATTGTAATTTGCCCCAACAGAGTAAAACCACCTCTGAGCCACTGATGATGTAGGCCATGTGGTAGATGTATGTGTGAGCACTTTAGTCAAGGTCACGGGCACTTGTAGTAGCCTTGGACACATAGAGAGAGAGAGTGTCAAGGACTATGAGTTTAGGGACTTGAGGCACTCGTCGCGGGGGCTACCAAGTAAGAGGGAAACTTGGTATAGGGTCCAGGTGTGCTAGGATTATTCACTTGATGGGGAGGTGTTGAAATATACAAGTGAATAGGGTGTGTGCGGGAACAAGCCCTTAGCAAGTGGCTATAAAAGAGAATCTATAAATGAGTGAGAAGTAGTGAAAAGGTGAGAGGTATCTACTGCGAGAGAATAAAGGGTAGCATGAGAAGATTTAGGATGTGTGGAGATATTCTAGGAAAAGTGAAGAGGTGGAGAGACTCAAGAAAAAGAGGTGGAGTGAATCAAGGAGAGATCAGTGGTATTAGATGCTTGGATGTAAACTCTATAAATTGAGGCATTGGCCTAATGAGAATTTGCTAGTTTTTGATTATCCATGCCTACATTAAGTTATCAGTTAATTGCTCACTAATCTCATCTTAATCATTATCTAATCTCTTTGTTAATGATGTTGATTCTTGCATTTGATGCACCATAGCTCATCACATTGCTGAAAATTTAACAAGCTTGGCATTCCATCTGTGGTTACTCCTAGTGTAAGGAGAACGAGGACTATTTTGAGGACATCTGGTAGTGATCTAGATGTACGCAGCTCTACAAGGGTTAGGTACCCTATTGATAGATTGAGATATGATGGATTTATAGCTTATCATTATGCTTACATGGTTAAAGCCAAATAGGAATTGGAGCCGACTTATTTTGAGAAGGCACTTGGAAATAAGAAATGGGAAGATGCCATGAATGAGGAGATGGCAGTATTAGATACAAATGCAACATGGAAGTTAGTGCATTTGTAAGAAAGAGAAGGCATTTGGATGTACATGGGTGTATAAAGTCAAGCATTTGGATGTACATGGGTGTATAAAGTCAAGCATAATGTTGATGGTTCAGTGAGAAGGTATAAGGCAAGATTGGTGGCCAAGGGCTATGCGCAGACTTACGGCATTGACTATGAAGAGACATTCAACCCGGTTACAAGAATGGCAACCGTGAGATCTGTCATTGCTATGGCTGTAGCAAAGGTTTGGTCTTGACATTAGCTGTATGTAAAGAATGCCTTCTTGCATGGTGATTTAGAAGAAGTTTACATGATGCAGCCACTGGGTTATGAGAGTTATGCACACCTAGATTTTGTGTGCAGGTTACACAAATCCTTGTATAGCTTAAAGGGAGGCACCCAGAGCATGGTCAAACAAGATCAGAGAGTATCTTGTTACCATTGGATTTTGGATATCCAATGCAAATTTTTTATTTTATGTGAAAAAGACAGATAGAGGGATCATGCTATTAGTCATCTATGCGGATGACCTGATTATCACTAGTGATGGTGATGTTGACATACATGATGTCAGGAGCATTTTGAAGCAAAAGTTTGAGATCAAGGATTCGGGTGAGCTGCAGTATTACTTGGACATAGAGGTGGTGAGATCACCTCATGGCATTTTGTTATTGTAGAGACAATATGGCTTGGACATGTCCAAGTATGGTATGATAGGTTGTAAGCCTATTTCAATGCCATTGGAGTAGAACACAAAGTTTTCCATAGATACAGGTGAGATTTTGGAGGACCCCATTACATACAGACGCATAGTGGGGGTAGCTATTACTACATGACCATTACTAGGCTAGACGAGAGTTATGCTGTTGGACTTGTGAGTCAGTTTATGCAGGTCCCTAGGAATCCACACTTGGATGCGGCTAGACGAATTCTCAGGTATATAAATTCCATAGTTGATTATGGACTTTTCTATGAGGCTGGTATAGAGATATAGCTACATGGGTACACAAATGCTGAGTGGGCTGGTATTGTTGCTGATAGGAGATCTACCAGTGGTTTTATGTTCACATTTGGGAGTGTTGTTGTGAGTTGGAGCCTAAGAAGTAGCCAACAATTTCCTTGTTAAGTACAAAGGCAGAGTATGGGGGTGCTGCTATGGCATCTTGTGAGGTAGCTTGGTTTCAGAAGCTACTTAGTGATATGGGTGAGCCCGTGGATAGGGAAGTTGTCATTTATTGTGACAACATGAGTAGCATAGTTGGCTAGTAACCCAGTATACCATGCTAGAATGAAGTACATTGAGGTGGTGTATGTCAACATAGAGGATCAGGCGGCTGACATCTTCACGAAGGCATTGGGCACAAAGAAGCTCCATAAGTTTAGGAGTTTACTTGGAGTGTAGTTTGTGGAGTTGAGCTTGAGGGGGAGTGTTGAGATATCGAGCTCAACTAGTGCTACGGCAGACATTGATGACCCGCCTGGGTGATAGCTTCCACACTTATGTCACTAGCATGGTTGGTGAGATTATGGATGATATGCTGCCAGTGGATGACAGGCTATGTGCTAGCCACTTTGGAGTACTAGAGTTATGGCATAGTTATAGCGCTAGCCCATATAGTCGGGTTCACACTATAGACCGACCACTTTGTATGTTGTAGGAGAGTTATGGCATAGTTATAGTGCCAGCTCATATAGTCGAGTTCACACTATAGACCAACCACTTTGTATGTCATAGGAAAGTACTTTCCATTTATGTATATACTCTTATCTTTTAGTTATGTTGTTGTAGAGAAGAGAAGAAGATAGAAGAAAATTCAGCCATCCATCTCTCTTGTGTCTTGCACTCTTTTGTGTGTATGTGTGTGTGTGTGTGTGTGTGTGTGGTTGCTTGTTGCAAGGAACTAAAGCTCTCTCTCTCCCCCACATTCTCTTTAGCATAGAGGACCAAGATTAGGAGCATTTAACCACATCACGCTTGGAAATTATCCCACATGACCCCATATGCAAAAGGGGTGCCTCCCTCATATAAAAGGGCTCATTTTCAAGAAATGCGAATAAGCTACTCTCAAGTCTTTCTATGAGGACAAGTTGCTGTCTTGTAACCTAACTGAACTTCATTCAAGATTAATTAGTTTAATTATTTCATCATTGTGTTTGTAATTAGGCTTCATTCTTCATAAGATTAAATTAAATTAATCATGAATTAATCAATGTGATTAGGGTACAATGAATTTAATCAATATTAACATCATCATTATAATGGAAGGCATTGATGGTCGATGGCCATCAGACAATAGATCATCATTGTCATCATCATCATAAGCATCATGGAGGGCATTGTTGACCTCTTCACAGTAGTATTCATTAGCCACAACAGGAGACCTAGTGCCACATTGTAGACCAACACAATGGCAAGCATTAAAGTTAGCACATCGTTTAATATACAACATTATATAAATATTATTCATTCAAGAACTGTCTAACAGGAGGTAGAGCACATCAACTAGATCCTCTAGCATATATATATATATAAGCATGAAGTCATAAATCATTCATTCATATCATTATTTCATAGAAGCTAGAAATCTAGAAGTCAGTAGAAAGCATGTAGAAGACCATATCTCCTCTATCTTAATCATGTTTATTTAACATATCATTTTTTACCAAGCTTAGGGTTTTGGATGAGTATGACAAGGCGTCCATGCATACAACACTTAGTTGTGTTAAGCTGGCTTATATCAGCTCTTTTTATCCAAAGCACTATAAGTTTTCAATGAGATATTGTGTGAATACTTTTTTAATAGTTGTCAAATAAGATTTATTTACAAAAGTGACATATCTTTATGTATACACTATATATGTACGCTCGAGCATTGACAATATGGGTGAGATTTCATATTTGTTTTTGTTTATATTAGGTGTGATTAAGTTGATATTGTAAAGTTTTGTGAGTAGATTTACATGGAATCAAGATCAATCTTTTTTTTGTGAAGTTTGAAAAACAACATGGACTTTCCATTGATAAAAATTTTTAATCTTGAATCATAGGTGTTTATGCATGCTTTTATCCCTACATAGTGAGAATATTAAGGTTACAAATTTTTACATTATTCATATACTTGAACACTTTTTTATAAAAATATAATACAAGTGGTAACACTCAAAATAAAGTGTCACTAGAAAATATTTCATGCTCTTTGCAAAAATATTAAATATTAAGATTAGGATTTTTTTGTTTTAAGAAATTTAAAATTGTTAGATTAGTGATTTTATTATTATTTTAATCTTGACTAGATCATAAAATAACATGTCTTATTTATTTATAATGTCTCTAGCATGCCTAATGGTGTGCATAGATATCAATAGTATGTAGACAAAAAAGACTCCAAACAATGTCTTCTTCACGATGTTGCTCGGTAGGTAAACCTAAGGCAATAACACTTATATTTGATTCAATAAAAATACATAGTATATTAATTTATTTCATTTTTTTATTTTTCTTCCATATCTCTAAATTTGTACTCATCCACTAGAAATAAACTATGTATTAGTTTTAAAAAAAATTAGTTTATCTTTGTATTTATATAAAATTCAATCTCATTGATGCTTAAATTTATTTAAGTAAATGTGTTCTCATTTGGATATTTAAAGCTTATATTTTTAAGGAGAATTTTTTGTGAATATCATATTTGAAATGATTCTAAAATTTTGACCAATTTAAAGATCATATTGCTATATGGATTTTCGTTATCACATTATGTAATATTTTCACGTCTAAATACTATAAACATCTTACATGAATGACATTAGCTCATTTCTTTGAACTCAATAATTATAAGTTTAAATTTTAAGTATGTTTTTATGCCTTATGGTTTGGTGAAAATGGCCATCTATATTTCACAAAATTTCACCAACTTTAAAATGGAACATAAACCTTAGCTTATGCTTAATTAATATTCTCTAGTGAAAGTGATTAGAAAAGTACTAGCTACTCTACAATGAGTTTAATATTATGTATTAAATGCTATATAACATTTTTTAAAGAAGTTCTTTAGTTATGTGTGTAGATAAAACCCCTAGAGCGAGAAGTCATCACACACATGTTTTTGTTTTCTTTAAGATTACTAGAGAGAACAGATGACTATTTGTTAGAAAGTAATTGATCAAGTGTAATTATAAATGAGGGGGTGTATGCACCTTAGAGGTAGGGGTGTTGCTAAGGTTATGAGAAAACACACTGGTAAATTGTAAACCTAAAAAGTTTTTCCCACCAAAAGGCATCTACTTCAAGTGGGCATCTGTTGTGTACAAAAGCCTTTGATCAACATTACGTGAGCCTAAAATTTAAGCAAGGTGAACTTAAAATCAAAGGAGATGATTAATATGTGTAGACAAGCTAATCCGTGATCAATCTATTCAAATCTCCTCATCTAATAGAATTTGTGCATGTTGGATCAACTCTGTAGCATTATCATTATCTTGTCATCATTAGTGTTTATTATGTTTCTTATACTTAGATTATGCAAAAATTTAATATATACTCTACTACTATCCATATATAATCACTCCTAACTTGCTAATTTCAAGTTGGTATCATAGCCTAACACCATCCCTTAACCATGTATGCATTCTAAGATGCGTAACTAGAAAATACCATCAAGCATTAATTAATTTGCTAATCTATTTTTTTTCTCTTCCACCCATTCACTCAAATCATTTCAAATGAATTGATTGGAGGGTTCTTACTGAAAATTTCGGCAACCCTTTATAATCCCCCACAAGATCAAGGATATCATGTACATCACCTCACATCAAGTACCTTAAAGCGGTTCACATATAAATAGGGAGGCATTTCCAGATTGTTAAACTCTCGAAGTAGTATAAATCATGCTAATTGAAGCTATAGGAGTCTTTAACTACATAGCCCTAAAATCATTCAAGTGTGCTAAGGGTAGATATTAGCCTTAAAATCATTCAAGTGTGCTAAGGGTAGATATTGATTTTATAAGGGTAGATATTAGCCTTGAAATCATTCAAATGTGCTAAGACCCTCTTGATTTTCATAAGTATGGCCACATAATTATTACTAAAGAAGTTCATGTGATTAAGGGCTTCGACACATGGCATCCACACATGGCAAGTACAAATAAAGGATCTAGTCACGACAGAGAGTTTGTGGGGAATTGTAAATGACAGAGGAGTATTTCTTGGAGTCCATAGTTGAGATGAAAAGATATAAGAGTAGAGATAAAAATCTCTATTCACCACTGCAATGGGATTATGTGTACATTCATACACGACATTACAGTAGAAGAAAACTCCAACGAGGCACAAGATGAATTGGAAACTTTATTTGGGGAGGAAAAGGGAAATAACTCTAAAATCAACCTTAAAATATAATGTTTTGGTTTGGACATAAAAGTAAATGATTCTTTTCTTACACATGCTAATAAAATGAAGAGTAACAGGCAACATTTAGCTAGTATTAGCTCCCTCATGGAAGAAGAAGATTACATCACCATCCTATTGAAGAGCACATATTGAAGATCATGCCAGGTTAAGAGTTTGGGCCATTGGTGGGCCAGCTTGAAAAAAAATTTTGAACCAAATTTTAACGGCATAGGAGCTACACTCATGGGGTGAAGGAAGAGAACTTGTTAAAGAGTATGCCAAGTGAAGAGTTTGGGCCATTTGTGGCCTTATCGATCCAAAGTTTAAAGGCATAGAAGCTACAATCATGGTGAAGGAAGAATAAAGGATCAAATCTAGAGTTTCACCTACAATAGAAGAACAAGAATTCTTCTTAAAAGGATGATCAAGACTAGGAGAGTAAGAAGAAAGACCAAGATGAAGTGTCATTGTTGTTTGTAAGATGATAGACACATTAGAACATTTTGGAGCTCATTTGTAAACCCTTCTAAGAAATTCACGAATTCCTATTTTCTCTCTCTAGAAAACATGTACAAATATAAAACAACTGAATTTTAAGATGTGATTATTCTACTCTTGCATTTATGAATAGCTGCAAGCTTTTCATAAATTCGAATCCTAATATAACCTTATTCTCATATAATTCGTGTCAGCTTGTCATAAAGTAGTTATTTTCGTATCTTATACACCAAGATAGGGCTCTTTAATGAAGCATTTCGCGCTTAGAATTGAAATTCTAATAAACCCCTTGATAGTATAAGCAAGATATTATCACCCTATCTTCACCCTTACACGTAGTCCATGGAGAGCAACAGTGTAAGCAACCATTCTACTAACGTGCTTAATGAAGTAGATAATAACATAAAATATCATTCCCACATTGATCTTGATAGTGAGTATGAGCCCATTCAAAAGCGTAGAAAACAATCTGTAACACTCTCATCAAATGATAAGGCAAACATGAGAGGGTCTGGTTTGCAGCACATAGATCTTTGGTGTGATGGATCAATCTATCCTATCAACCCTACAACCACTTCTCATCCTCCATTCTCTAATCCCACAACTCTATTACGTTTTACAGGAGATAAAGTCAATGGATTGCTAGGATATTGTCAATTCATTACTGCCTATGCAAATAGTGAAAGGCAATACTCTCAATACCAAGCAGCTCAACTTCTTCGTTCAACTGAAGAATGCAAGGCACTAAAATTGACCTTTTAAAAACCAGAATGCATCGGAAGTGCATTTGTTTCCTTATTTCTTAAGGGTAACACCTGTCGAGTGAAGAAGTCATTTTTTATGCTTGTTTCTTTAAAATTTTGACAATACAATCATCCCTATACATAAAAATATATGTATGTTTACTATATACATATATGTACAACAACAACTGTATTGTCATACTTGTAAAGAAATATACTTAAATATATTTTAACATACAACACAATATACCAAAATCTTTATGATAGTCGAAAGGCGCGATATCCCGTTTCCAGTCTTCTTATTTTTCCTTATTCACGTTAAATGGCTACTAGATGCATATATTCTAGCTACTCTAAGCAAATAGTCAAAATTAAAAGATCCTAAATTAATAGCTACTCAAAGTGAATATCGCATTTTTCGGTTATATGCACCATATTTCTATACAATTCTACCTGTGAATATAGTTGTGTATGTGTATATAGAGACACACACCCACACACACACGAGAATTTGGTCATGATAGCCGAAAGATGCGATATCCCGTTTGCAAACCTCTTAGATTTTCATATTCATGTCAAATGGCTATGAAGGCGCAAGCATAGGTATATATATACGCACACACACACACACACACACACACACACACACACACACACACACACACACACACATATATATATATATATATACGTATCTATTTATGATAGTCGAAAGGCACGATATCCCATTTCCAATCTTCTTATTTTTTCTTATTCGCATTAATAGATGCATATATTCTAGCTACTCTAAGCGAATAGTCGAAATTAAAAGATCCTAAATTAGTAGCTACTCAAAGTGAATATCACGTCTTTCGGCTATATGCACCATATTTCTATATGATTCTACGTGCGAATATAGTTGTGTATGTTTATGTAGAGACACACACCCACACACACACGAGAATTTGACCATAATAGCTGAAAGACACGATATCCCATTTGCAAACCTCTTAGTTTTTCATATTCGCATCGTCAAATGGCTACGAAGGCGCAAGCATAAGTATATATACGTACACACACATATATATATATATGTATATATACGTATCTATTTATATACATATACATACATACATATATATATATATATATTCTTATATACATATATTTTCATGCTTGCACCTTCGTAGCCATTTGATGCGAATATGAAAATCTAAGAGGTTTGCAAACGAGATATCGCGTCTTTAGGCTATCATGACCAATTGCTCATATGCTTGTACCTGCATTTATATAGAAATGTAAAGCGTATATGTGGATGTGTGTGTGTGTGTGTGTGTGTGTGTTGTGTTTGTGTATAAAGCGTATTTGAGATATATATATATGTATATGTATATGTATATGCTTATGGATATGTTTTGAAATGTGCAGTTTTTTATATGGCGAGGACTAAGAGAACTGTGCCCGTAGGCAGGGCAAGGGTCCCGATGTTGGTACAAAAGCTGCTGCTAAACAGAGGAGAAAGGGAAAGCCTATGCATATTTTGAAACAGGCGAGATGTAGTAGATTTTCTCAAAGGGTAACTATTTTAAGGGAGATTAGGAAAGCTGAAGAATGTATTGAGCTCTGTATTCCTAAGGCTCCTTTCCAGAGGTTAGTGAGATCAGTTTGTCATCAATGGTGTCTTCAGATGAGGTGGAAGAGAATAGTCTTGCTTTGTCTTCACTGAAGATTTAATTCTAGAATATTTCAATGATATGTGTAAAGTTGCTGCACATGCACACAGAATCACCATCATGGTTAAAGATTCAGAGACTCTGAAGAGAGTTAGATGGAGATTCGAGAAGCTTCTGTTTCCTACCGCGCCGAAATGATTGATTGTAAAATGAGAGATATTCTTATGATACCCCCTATTAGGAAGCAGAGCGATGACATAAAGATCACAGAGGTTACACATGAAGTTAATAAAAGAGCCAGGGCTGAACAGGAGGCCCTGCAAGTTACAACAAGAGGCACTGAAGCAGGAGAATGCAATGGCCATGGAGAAGCCTACAGAGGTTGAGCTTGCAAGGGACAAGTTGTACCAGGAGAAAATTGCAGAATTAGATGCTGTTAATTTACATGAATTGTTAAAATTTCAGAATGGTATATATGTCTTCGTAGCCCTGGACGATGGGGAGAGACAACTTAGTCTCGACTTGGTGGACTTAAATATACTGAAGAGAGAGATCAGATATCTGACTCTATTTTGTATGTTTGTCTAAAGTAAGTTCTTCTTCATCTGAGTCTAATATATTTGTTTGCTTCAAGTTTGATAATTTCTGGTGTTAATGTTTATTTTTTTATTTGGCAGTTTGGTAAAGTGTAAGATCCCTGCAGAGTCCCAGACTAAAGTTTTTATTCTTAATTCTCAACTGGCTCCTCTGCTAAGGATCAAAAGTAGTCCACCGGATAACATAAGAAGATGGTTTATCTCTACTGCAACTTCAAGGAAGTCAACATGATTATTTTTCCATATGAATCAAGGTAAATATACATATTTTTTGATATTATTTAAAATTTTGATTGATTTAATGTCTTGTTTTTAACTCTGGTTTTTAATGTTTCAGCAATCATTGGAGCCTTGTCTGTTTGGAGGTAGACAAGAAGATTGTCTGGACTATGAATTCCATACCAGCACCCTGAATTGAGACTGTGAGTCTTGCTCATTTATGTTACTCTAAATTACCAAGTCCTTCTGCAATTTCTGGTGTGTTATTAAATTTCTATACCTTGAAAGTTGTATTAAGAGAATGCTTGCAACTATTGGCCCTATTTGCCTTGTTGAAGGCATTTTTGATTCTGTAATCAAGGAAATATCCGTGCCATATCAAATAGATGGCTATTCGTGTGGCTGGAGAACTATTATAAATGCAGAGTACCTACTAGATAGCCCTTCGTCTCCCCAAATGTCTACTTCAGGAGGAAATATGGTGTAGAATGTTCAAAGATGCGGTGGAAGACTCTTTTGTCCTTCAGAAAAGTAGCTGGTTGAGACTTAACTGGAGAAACAAACTATTCTCTTCTGCTCCCCTCAAGATCTCAAAATCCCCTTTTTGTAGCTTTTTAAGTGGCAAATGGAAGGAAGTGTTGAACCTATCCTATTGGGATGGCTACCCCACAGAGGTACTTGAAATTCTTTTCTCAGCCTAGGGATCTAGTGGTCCCATAACTTTAACCCTCCTCTAGCTCTTCTAGATATTGCTCTTGCCAAAGAAACTAAACAATAGCGGACTAAGAAGACTAGCTTAGTATTGGGACTGGTCTCTGGCGGCAGGTTGGAAAGAGTTGGATCAGCTAGTCATCACAAGTCTTTGGCCTACTATCTAGAGAAAAGCATCTGGCTAGACAGATGATGGCAAAAGCACAGAAAGTATGGGTATCTACTGCTTTTGATGACTCTTGTTTGATTAAAAGACTCGATGTGGTTCAATGGTTTGTATAAAGCTAGATAAAGGGACAACTAAGGTCCTTTACTTAGAATTGAGGAAAACTGAGCTCAACACTGAATTCTGCAATAGAGCGTGGAAAGTAAACTAGAGAGCAGGAACTTGGAGGAAGAGGTGGAAACTCATTTAGGAGTCAAACATTCCCTTGAAATTTTAGGTCTTTTTATGGAGACTTTGCTTTATGGCCCTTCCCATTGGGTCTAAACTCCTTCAAAGGAGCTTCACTTTAGGCTGCTACCCCAGGTGCAGATCAACTCTGGAAGATGGAAGGCATGCTTTCTTGGATCGCCCTACTATATCTGGGACTCTTGGGTTAGAATTGGAAAATAGGTAGCCAAGTCCTTAGGTGTTTAGGTTCGCTAGGGGGATTGGGTTCTAGGTAGGGGGTGGAATCTGAAGATGTCACTAACTTGGTTTAATATTATTAGATATGGCTCCTTATTATGGGAAATATGGGTATCTAGAAATAGTATTGTGTTTCAGAAAGGGGGGGAAATACTGGTCTAAATATGTGGTTGAATTGATGTATAAATGTACTCGTTTGTGTTAGTCTATATACTATTCTAGCAAGCTAAATGATGCTAATATTTTTTAGGCAATATACTCTCTGCAAACTAGGATGAGTCGATCTGCTGATCAGCAGACCCTTGTACATACTAGGTTGTCTAATATTTGGGTGCATGCAGGATTGATTAGGATATGATGTGAAGACTAGGCCTCTCAAATTTGGGCCAAAGACCAAAAGATGGTACCAGGTCAAGGAAAAGCACCGTAAGGAAACATTTGTGGCCTTCACTGAGAACCCCCGGGGACCAGACGAGTGGTCAAGGTGTGGACTGGCAAGTATGTGTTGGAAAGGCTGGCCCCTAAAGGATGCACCACTGAAGCTATGACTAGCTCAAAGTCTTTGGCCCATGGTATTTTTGGTACCTTTTGTACAGTTTCTCCATGCTAATATTATAAATATCTTTCTCCCAAAAAAAAAGAAAGAGAAATTGAATAAGTTGTAGATTAAGATGAACCTTATCTTTTCCCCAACCCTGCTTTAAGCCCTAGGTGGGATGGGGTTAATTAAAGTGAATATATTTGCGCCTACCTCTCCTAATTAAACTCAATCTTTGCGCTTGCTACCCCTGTAAGCCCTATGCGTGACAGTGCTCTTAGCCACGAGATTTGTGTAGCTAGATTGATGAGTGAGCATTAGTTAAGTTTTGAAATTTGGTGAGGGCGCCATCATTCATGGTGGGTTGAAAACGTACCTGCTAATACGTACCTTGCCCGCACTATGGAAGTTATGGAAGCACCCTTGCGTTCAGGTCGCCGCGTTCAAATAAGTGCACCAGCGAGTCGCGACTCTACCACTGCAAGTTGCAAAGGCATCCAAAGTTTTCTAAACTCCCAGGGCAGTGGCGGGAAGATAACGCAAGGTGCACGGGACTCACGCCCGTAAAATCCTCCTAGATTTCGCCAGGCGGTTGGGACCAGTGTTTTTTTTTCCAAGTAGGGTGTGCTTTTTCTTAAGAAGGCCTCTTTCAAATTTGTCTTTCAATTTCTAAACTCCCAGGCAGTTGCCCGTAAAATCCTCCTAAATTTCGCCAGGCGGTTGGCCAAGTTGGTTCGTGTATGAGAGTGTGTGTGCGTGCGCTGTAGAACAATCCAGAGCTGGGACGTGCACTGCAATGCGCAGTGTACTCCGCACCGGCAGGTACGTGAAGCACGTCGGAAACCGTAAGCTATTATTAAGAGAGTGGAAACCGTAAGGTTATTAAGAGGGTGGTGCCGGGCCACACGTGCCAGCCTCGCCATTAATGATCGACGGAGTTCTTTCCCTTCTTGTATTTTCCGTGACCCGTCCTCCCCCTCCTCAAAACAGCGATTCTCATACAAATAAAACACACGACCGACCTGCTCTTTTTTTAACACTACCTGCAGCCTGCCGCGCTCACACCCTCGCACTTGCACGATCGGCCAAGCCAAAATGACGTCGTCCCGCACCACTATTTCCCGATCAGCTGCAGCCGCCGACATGGCTCCTCCCCTTCATCTGTTGGTTGATGATCCTGCGCCTGCGGAAAACCGACCATCATCGGGGCCGCTGTCCGCCACCCAGGGCCGCGCCACCAACCCCATCAGTCGAATCGCGAAGCCCATCAACCGCCGGCTCACCTTCTCCAAGCGCCGCAACAGACTACGAAAGGAGGATTACGAGCTCTCCGTCCTCTTCGATGCGGGTGGACGTCGCCGCCACTGGAACGCTCTTCGAGTTCGCCAGCTCCAGGTAGGGGCCTTCGTCTAAGTTCTCCATTGTATAGTGAATTAAAGCTTTACTGCGTTTTCAAGAGTGAAACAAATATTTGGAATCTCAAGATTAGATGAAATTATAAATAAACGGCTTTCTCCTTTCTCCCTTAGTAAGCCCCAAGGAAAGGTGCTATCTCTTGTTAAAAACGATATGTTCCAGTGACTATGAAAATGTTTGCATAGCGCACATCACGTGTCCCGGCTCAAGGTTCGTGAACTCGTGGAGTTTATCAAGATTTTATTCATCAGTAATCTCACTCAAAATATAATTTGGGCCTTAATTTGCGTCTTGATTTTCAGAAGTATAAGGAGTGGAGAGCTACATATTCAGTTTTTTCAATTAAAAGGGAAGTGCTTTGTTTTGATAGCTTGATATAATTTGAAATGTGATTGTAAGCTTCAATGTGATGAGCTATTCTCATGAAGTCATGCATTCATTAAAACTTTGGTCATTATAAGCAAAACACTTGTATAAGATTATGTAGTATATTGCCAATGAGGTGATAGCTCAACTGGTGAAGGTGTTTGCCTAGGACCAAGAGGTCCTGGGTTCAAAACCCCCCCTTCTGCTTCCTCGGTGGACCTATGGGTGGATAAATAAGGGCCTACGGACGGCTGTCTATGGGCAGTGAAATTTCGTAACTATGGGACGATCTTGAGCCAAAGGCCACTTGAAAAAGAAAGAAAGAATAGGTAGTATATTGGTCTTGCAACACTAACCTTGACAAAAACACTTCAATACAAATATGTAGCATACTGCAAAGGCACATGAGCTATAAGAACTAGAGTACAAAATGATGTGATGTGATGTGTATGAAAAAATTGTATCTCTTCAGAACGGTGATATTATGAGTTGTGATTATAAACTCGTATGATTAAGTTGATCAAAACGTAATTTGTAATGCTCATGACGTCATGCATTCATTAAGAATAAAAATCTTGAACATAAAGAATTAAGGGGTTGCTTAAAATCGTATATAATATTGACATAAATCTTAAAAGAAGGATGTATTATTATTATCATAGGAAATATTTTGTCCACAATTAATTTGACCTTGAAACATTGACAATAAGTAAACACTTCTATAAGAACATGTAGGACAGTAGATAGGTGTGTGAGCTGCAAGCAAGCAAGAAGAGGGCATAAGAAGAGCTCACAAGTAAACTATTATAAGGAAATGATAGTGTATTGCTTATTGTTAAAAACGAACAACTCACTAGTTCTCACACTACGCCGACCAAACTTAAAAATGATATGGTCTCTGTTACTAGTCTTAAGCAAACATTTACACAAAGTCCTTAGACTTTCCCTATTTGACATTAAGCACAAGGTAAGGATGCTTTATACGTTTTGACGCCGTCTTACACAAAAGAGAAGTGCACGTTCGAGCGGGTAAGATGGCAAAGCACCTTATGGTATGGAAAATTTTGTGACATGTAGTATATCTTGCAAGAAAATGTTCTTGAGACCATTACTATAATGTTTGCATTTTCTTTATCCTATCAAGGTTATTATCCTATCATGTGTTCTTTTACTTGAATTTCCTTGCATGTTTTAGATGAAACTTGAAATTGAAGTGATCTCAATGCGAATTCTTACCATATATAGTTTTTTTATTCGACCAAAATACTATGTAACATAGTTTTGCATTTCATTGTATGGATCAATAATCATCTTTGTAAATTAAAAAAAGAAGAAAAGTAACCATGAAGACCAGAACCTCGTTTTTTCCACCTACCATAGATCTTTCAAAGAGAATTAAAAAGTACATATAGATGTTTACTAAGGTAATACTAAGTGAATAAATCGAGAAAATACCGCCATTATCTCACCATTTTTTCACAACAAAAAAAGTGAGATTTCACGGTACACAAAACATGTCTATGTTATGGACTACCACACCTCCAAGAGGGAACTCAATGCATTCACCTTAGGGAAGAGCAATAAAACACAACTATCGTAGGGCACTTACCAATGCTTCGAACCTGTGTCCCTTGAGGTCTCCAAGCTCACTTGAGAAGCTTGAATTCTCCAAGCTCCACCTCCCCGCTTTCACCGTAGAGTTTCTCATACCACCACACAAGGCAATCACTCTCTCTCACTCCTCGATACAAGCATGCAACATATAAGTCTTGATTAAGGAGGATGATAACAATTAGCATTAAATGAAAACATAGTAATACTACAGATGATTGAAAATAGAGACCACACATTGCATTGATTTGATGCCTCTTTAACTAGGAAGAGATACATGCATTAGCTTGGCTCTAATGGTACTAACCTTTTTCATAATTATCTCCATGATTATCTCCACTGCTTGTTTGATTAGGAGCCAAGATTATCTCAAATGTAGGCATGTAGCCAAGAATATCTCCAATGTAAGGCATGTCTTTTGTTGTACATCTATGAACTTTAACAACAGTAAAAGGGCCAAGACTAATGCCTCAATAACCTTTGAGATTTGAACTCTACCAAGAGGATGTTCATGTGTGCATGTGATGGAGCATATCCAACATCCTCCTTGATTCATACATGGAACATGAAAACATAATGCAATAGCATAGCTCCTATGAGCATAGCTCTACACAAAAATGCATGAGTCCTAGGTATTTTCTAATCATAGTGCATCCCTCCAAAGCCCCATCATCACTCCATGAAACATAGTGCCTCATGTGCACTATCATGAGTTGCGCATATAGACCCAACACTCCCATCAATCTCCCCTTTGAGGGCTATATGGCCAAGTGAGAGACAATGTGGGAATAGACATATCACATAACCTACATAATCGGTGGTTAGAGGTGATTTTCCATATGGGAAATGGAGAGTAGTACATGGCTTTTAAAAAGCCCATGATGCCTCGTCACCATCATAAGCCTGGCATTTACATGGTTGCATAGTGCAATGTTTTCTTCAAGTGTAGACGTGCTAGCAATGTTTGCTACACCTTTGTTGTAGCATTTTTCTGCAAGATGTCCTAGCTTTCCACATGTTGTGCATTGAAGCTTTGGTTTATCCTTGTGATAACAATTCTTTGCAAGATGGCCAATCCTACCACAATGAGTGCATTGAGGAGGTTTAATATTCTTCTTTTAAGTGAGATATGCTTAATCCATCAACTTCTCTTCAGAGGCTTCCTGTCGTAGTTGTTTCTTTTTATATTCTTCCACCCATAAGAGAGTACTCCACATCTTGAATTTTCAGATCCGGAACATTAAGAAGTGTAGTTACAATATTATAATATTCTTCAGCCATACTATTTAGCAATAAAGCTATTGCCTTGATATCTTCTAATTGTGTAAGGAGACTTTTCATCTTATTAAGACGATTGGGAAAGGAGTCACCGGTCTTCATAGTGAGCCTAAAGCTTTGTAGCTTGAGATTTATCTTTGAATTCTTTCCACTAGTACCAAAAAGTCTATTAAGAGTTTGCCATGCTATTTTAGCTGACTCTATGTTTGAAATATGATGTAAATATTGATCGCCAAGCCCAAGTGCTAGAATAGCAAGTGCCTTAGTGTCAGAGAGTTCCCATTGTGCTTTTCCTTCCCTTATGGTGGGTCTATCATTTTTAGATGTAGTAATTACTTTCCACAAATCTTTCTTTTGAAGGATAAACCTTTGCCTAGTTTGCCAAGTATGAAAATTTTCCTCAGTAAATCTTTCTAACTGTGAAGTTTTAGACATGATGGCAAGGTCTTACTTGAGAGACTCTCTTCGAGCAGTGTCTAATGCTGAGGTAGAAAGAGATTAGTTATCCATCACAATTCCATACAAATGTTTGTGGTAAGAAAATCACCTAAACCAATATATTTGTCATAATTAAAATACCATAGTTTTCTATCGAGCCTTGATTTTAATTTTTATAATCACTCTTTTCCTCGTCTTAAGAATTTGTTTAGTTGGCTGATTTACCAAAGCTTTACAGTCAGATGAAATTTGTATGATTTCTTCACATGATCTAGTCATATCGTCAATAATTCAAAAAACATTGCAAAAGAGTGTTCAAATACTTGACCTTCAAAGAAAACCACCTTGTATTTTGTTGTCGCAGATCCGGCTGAGTTGAGCAGAGCTGAAGGAGATCAATTCACCAAGGCATGATTGTGATGAGCAGATGAGTTTGATTTTTAATAGGCCTTATTACTAAGGCTTATAAACCTTATGAAAATTATTTACTTCAAAGCCTTAAGAAAACTGGCCACATGGCTTGGGTAGCACTACCAGCAAAGAGCGAAGCTGGCCGTGTGGCTCAGCTCAGGTGTTGGCAGCATTGTTCTTAATCTGCCGGTAGCATCTAGCAGGTCTTTGGCCCATGGTGATGGAGTGGAGCACGGATGTGGCAGTGATGGCAAGCGCTCAGAGTCGATAGAATTCTAATGAAGGAATGCACAAGCTACTCTAATCGAACTTGGCTCTGATACCAAATCTTGATTAAGGAGGATGATAATAACAATTAGCATTAAATGAAAACATAGTAATACCACAGATGATTGAAAATAGAGACCACACATTGCATTGATTTGATGCCTCTTTAAATAGGCAGAGATACACGCATTAGCTTGGCTCTAATGAGATGATTAGGTACTACTCTTTTTCATAATTATCTCCATGATTATCTCCACTCCTTGCTGGATTAGGAGCCAAGAACATCTCCACTGCTTGCTTGATTAGGAGCCAAGAATATCTCGAATGTAGGCGTGTAGGCAAGAATATCTCCAACGTAAGGCATGTCTTTTGTGGTACATCTATGAGCTTTAACAAGAGTAAAAGGGCCAAGACTAATGTCTCAATAACCTTTGAGATTTGAACTCTACCAAGAGGATGTTAATGTGTGCATGTGATGGAGCATATCCAACAAGTATAGAGAAGGCACAAGTGCTAGAGTTCTCTCTCTCAATCTCTCTCTCAAGAGACAAAAGCAAGAGCTCTCAATAGCACAAACGAAAATTGTGTCCATTGATTATGAGAAAATGCCTTGTATACAATTGGTCCTTATTCACACTTCGGCGCCCAAAACGTACTTAACTAAGGACTTGGATGGCCAATATCTCATAATGTATAACTTTTATAGTGCCTTTGCATGACACTTATTAATGTCCTCAAATGGAGGAGCATATTTGTTAATCCAAAATGGGATTAACATCTCCCCCTACTTGATATAGCTTCTGTCCTCAGAACCTCTTACCAAGGTCAAAAGGACTGGTGGCCAAACTCGTGATGATAGAAGTTCTGGTACGACTAAAGCTTTTTCAGGGTTCTCATGAATGCAGCGTGTGATATCCAAAACCTAGTGTCGACCATGTCCTCGAATGTGACATGCATATATGCTGGTAGACACCTTAGGCGATGATAATATAACATCATGCCTCTATCACTCGGTCCTTGATTCATGTCGAACTCCAGCTGATCAGCACCATATCCATCATATCTTTCTTTGGGTTGATCTCTTAAGACCACGAGCAGTTTTAGGAATCGAACACTAGCCATAATTATCAGGTCCGAGATATGGCGCCATGCCTATATCCAATTCAGTATCTACTTTCTTTTCTCTCCAATATCTGTAAATGTTGTTCGTTAAGGAGAAGCTACATCAAGCTCTAGATCAAATTTGCAAGTGACTTTCGTAAAACAGAGATTAAGCATTCATTATTTCGTCAAATCTTATGTTTTTGGGCTTGATCCGCTACTACTAGAATAAGTGATATTGATTCCCTTAAAAGGATTTGAGCTCATATGAACTCCAAGGCATCAAATCTAGCCTCCCCATACACTTTATTTTTTGCACACAAAACAGGAGATTAATCTCACTAATGAGTGATTAATTAACATTAATCAAGAAATTTGATGCAATTGATGGTTCCAAGTTACCATTGAGTATCTGATATAGATCTCTATCACTTTAGATTGCAATTTGAAGTTGGTTTGATGTCCCAACCATCCAGTACAAAACCAACTATCCTCGGCTTTATGAAATTTTTGGTATATCCATGCTTGTAAACTTGTTGTAATCATCATTAAACACCAAATTGGAGTTGTAAAAGGGTAGACGCTACCCTTAAATCTTGAATTAGATCAAGAGGTAAGGAATCCTTCACATTATCATGAGCATTGCACAAGTAGCTAAATTCAACGGGGAACAATTCCATACATGGCAAGCAAAAACCATGTATTTGCTCATGAGGAAGAATCTATGGGGGTAGTTGAGATTGTAAGCTACAAAGCTTAAGTCGATGAAAATGTGATGAGCTATTCTCATGATGTCATGCAGTCATTTAAACTTTGTTCTTGCAACACTAACTATAAGAAAAACACTTGTATAAGAATATATAGCATATCATCATTTCTTTGGTCTTGGAGCACTAACCTTGACGAAAACACGTCACTGCAAATATGTAATACATTGGAAAAAGGCACATGAGCTATAAGAACTAGGGTACAAAATGATGTGATGTGCATGTAAAAATTGTATCTCTTCAATAGAATGGTAATATTATAAGTTGTGATTTTAAACTCATAAAATTAAGTCAATCAAAATGTAATGTGATACTCATGATGTCATGCATTCATTAAGAATCATAATCTTGGACATAGAATTAAGGGCCATAGTTAATTTGACCTTGAAACATTAACAATAAGTAAACACTTCTATAATAATATGTAGGACATTAGACAAAAGTGTGTGAGCTATAGAAATCAACATGGAAAATCTTATCTTATCTTGCAAGAAGATGTTCTTGAGACCATTATTGCATGGTCAAAATAATATTTACATTTTCTTTACACTATCAAGATTATTATCCTATTTTTACTTATTTTTCCTTGCATGTTTTAGATGAAATTTGAAATTGAAGTCATCTCAATGAGAATTCTTACCTAATGTAGTTTCTATATTTGACTAAAATACTATGTGACACAGTTTTGTAATTCATTGTAAAGATCAATAATCATATTTGTAGATATAAAAAAAAAGATTAATAACCATGAAGATCAAAACCTCATTATTGAGCATTGAAAAGTACGTATGGATGTTTATTGAGGTGAGCCTAAGTGAATAAATCAGAAATATAATGTCATTATCTCTGCATTTATTCACAAAATGGAAGTAGGGAAATTTCATTGCAAACAAAAAGAAATTCAGTAGTTATGAATTGAATTTGTAGCCTTTGTCTACACTTAGAAAACTCACAGCATTCTCCGATGGGTGAATATTCATTATTTATATTACCATAAACTACATCTTACAAGGCAAGGAAAAGAAAGTAGAAAAAGACTACCTACATGTCCCAAAGATGACACACTTGAGTGTTTACATGGAGCAAGTGTGGTAGACTACAGCATGCAAACTTCAAAGGGATGTGGACATCCTTGAGGGCAAATTGCATTTTTATTATCATTATAATAATTCATGTTGTTCTCATTACTCTAATATTATCCCCTATACTTAGCCCCTCCTTAAATTCTTTATCTATATTTGTAGAAATATAGCACACATAAGAGTCCTAAAATACTACTCTATATAATGTAAACGGAAGAAGTAGTACAAACTAAACTCAAGTACAAGATGTAATCTGAGCTTTACGACCTATTATACACTCATCATCTACATATAAATGCTATTATACACTCATCATCTACATATAAATGCTATGTGAAGTCCAACATTGAGAGAAAAGAAGATGAATATGATGGTTTAGCTATGGGTCCATGTATTTATATGCACCAATGTTCCTAGTTAGCCAAAAGTAGTTCTCTTGGCCACATGTACCTGATTTCCACTTCCCCACTACCACAAGGTAGTAAACCTTGAACAACCTGGTCTACACCATAATTCCTTGTGGGAGTTTTGAGAGCTCGGGTCGTCAAGTTAATAATTAGACAACCATATGCAACCTCAAAGGGAGACTTCTTTGTCTATGCATGCACTTAATCGAATGTCTTTTAAAGTATTTGTCTAAGTTGTGTTAAATTGGCTTATATCAACTCGCAACCTCAAAGGGAGACTTCTTTGTCTATGTATGCACTTAATGGAATGTCTTTTAAAGCATTTGTCTAAGTTGTGTTAAATTGGCTTATATCAACTCTTTTTATCCAAAGAAATATAATTTTTCATTGAGGTACCATGTTAATGCTTTTTGATGGTTATCAAATAAGATTTGTTTACAAAAGTGCCATATCTTTTTGTATACACTATACATACACTTGCGCATTGATGACATGGGTGAAATTTCATACTTGTTTTTGTTTGTATTTTGTGATGATTAGGTTGATATTATGAAGCTTTGTCAGTAGATTCACATGGAATCTAGATCAACCTTGGTTTTTTGTGAAGTTTAAAAAACAACATGGACTTTCCATTTATGTAAAATTTTCTATCTTGAATCATAGGTGTTTATGCATGCTTTTACCCCTACACAGTAAGAATATTAAGGTTGCAAATTTCTACATTATTCATATACTTGAACACTTTTTTTAAAAAATATAGTACAAGTCTTAGCACTCAAAATGAAGTACCATTAGAAAAGATTTCATGCTCTTTTCAAAACTATTAAATATTTAAATTAGGATTTTTCTTTGTTTTAAGAAATCTAAAGTTGTTAGATTAGTTAAATTATTCTTTTTAAATCACGACTAGATCATAACATAATGATTTATTTCTTTATAATATCTCTAGCGTGCCGAATGGTGTGGAGAGATATCGAGAGCATGCAGACAAAAAACACTCCAAATAGTGTCTTCTTCAGGATGTCGAGGTAGGTAAAACTAAGATGATAACACTTATATTTCCAATAAAAATACATAATAATTTGTCTCATCTATTTTCTAATTTTTCCTCTATATCTTTAAATTTGTATTCATCCATTAGAAATAAACTGTGCATTAGTTTTGTAAATTTTTTAGTTTTTTTTCTATCTTTGTATTTATGTAAATTTTAATCATTGATGCTTAAATTTTTTTATATGAGTGCATGTGTTCTCATTTGGATATTGAAGGCTTATAATTTTTAAGAAATATTTAACTTTGTGTATTCTATCTAAAATGATTCTAAAATTATGAACAATTTAAAACTCATCTTGCTATATGGATTTTAGTTATCATATTACGTAATATTTGCATGTCTCAATACTATAAACATCTTATATGAATAACATTAATATTTCCATGTCTGAATACTATAAACATCTTACATGAATAACATTAACTCATTTCTTTGATCTCAATAATTCCAAGTTTGAATTTGAAGTATGTTATTATGCCTTTTGGTTTGGTGAAAATGTCCATATACATTTCACAAAATTTCCCCAACTTTGAAATGGAACCTTAGCTTATGCTTGGTTGATATTTTGTAGTAAAAACAACTAGAAAAGTACTAGCTACTCTACCAACGAGTTTAATATTATGTACAAAATGCTGTATAAATTTTTCAACCAATAAGTTTTAAGTTCTTGAGTTATGTGTGTATATTAAAGATAAAAACCCTAGAGCTAGAAGTGTTTGCACACTTGTTTTGTTTTCTTTAAGATAGTCAATAGACACTAGAGGAGATATGACTATTTTGTTAGAAAGTAAGTGATCAAGGGTATTTTGAAATGAGGGGGTGTATGCACCTAGAGATAGAAGTGTTGCTAAGGTTATGAGAAAATACACTAGTAAATTATAAACCTAGGAAGGTGTTCCCACTAGGCATGATAAGACTCCTAGCATGGACTTTGAGTTGAAGTAGACATGATAAGACTAAAGAGAAGGAAAAGGATATTATTACTTCCTAGAAAGGAAGTTAGGACTCATATATGCCCTTTTAAAAGGGCGTAATGAGAGCATGAGTCTCACCCATACTTGTAACCCTTTTTCCACCTAATAGTGTGAAGACTCAAGTCAAAGTCAAAATTGTAGCCAAGATTCAAAGTGAGGTGGACGACTTTATAAAATGAGTAAGAGTGTAGACCCAATACATGTATGCTAATAGGAATTCAACAGTTAAGGGGTAGTGTTAGAAAATAAGTGATGGAGGAGAGGATACACCTTAGAGATAGAAGTGTTGCTAAGTTTATGTGAGAAATCAAACTAGTAAATGTTAGGAAGCAATGTAAACCTAGAAAGGTATTCAACATGGATGGTAGATTCCTAGGATGAAGACACCTACTTCAAGTGGGCATGCACATGATGTGCATTTAATCATCAACAAGAAGATCAGGGGGAGGTATACCTAGAATCAAGAGAGATGATAAGGGCATGTGTACATGAGGATTGTGTTTGTGTTAGATCAACTCTCTAGCATGTCATTATCTTTTCATTAGTGTTAATTAAATTTTCATGATTATGTTCAAGTATTGAACCTTGTCCACTACTATCGACCCTATTACTCCAAAATTTCTAATTCTAATTTGTTGGTATGAGAGCCTACCACTATCCCTTAAATATCTATGCACTCTACGACGTGTCTAACTAGTACATGTCATTAAGTATTAATGACTTTGTTGATCTAAAAATTTCCTCTTTTACCCATTCACTCTAGTAATCTCAAGTTAAGTGATTGGAGGGCTTCTCTTGAAGATTTTAGGAACCCCCATAATACCACAAGATCAAGGAGATCATCTACATCAGATAACATCAAGGAGATCATCTACATCAGATAACATCAAGCATCCAGAGCAGAAAAAACATGAATCGGGAGAGATTTTTAGATCTATGTTGATTAGAGATGAGATCAATGACGACTAGTATAAGACACTTTTTATGATGCAATTGAAGATATAAGAATATTTAGCTATCATTGATCCATGATCACGTCAACTCTTATAGCTTGATTTGCTCTCTAACCTATTCAAATCTTCAATGTACTCTTTGTTTTATAGCAAACCTTTACCTACAAATAGAGTGTACAATTAATGCATAAAGAAGTGTTAATATTAATCTTTAAGGGTTTAAATATCTGATTAGGCCATTGATAATCTTCTATTTTGTATCATGTTACACTCCAATTTCATTTGGGCACATATATCACTAATTTCATTTGGGCACATATATCACTAATTTAAAACATGTTTTTTTTGGGGGGGGGGAGGGGGGGCAATTTGGGGGGGGGGGGCATTTTTGCTTAAAATAATGCAAAAGTTTATTTGTTTTCAACAAGACTTGGATCGTTGGAAGCCTTTAAACTTAGATTTTATCTCTTCTTGTTTTTGTCACCAAGTGTGAAGGGGAGGTAAAATCTTGGAAAACTGGATTGGTAAGCTTTGAATAATAGAGGACACCAAGCTTGCAATAGAAAGCTTTTAATATCAAGTGCTTTTCTAACAAAAGAATAGTAAAGCGTTTTTAGATTTAAAGCTTAATTAAGATTTACCAAAAGCTTTATAAGAAAGCGTATGGCAGTAGCGCGTAGCGCTTACATAGACAATGGAGATGGCATGCCATTCGCATGAGGTGATGTAATGTTGCTAGTAGGTGATCACCAGGTGGATGAGGGGAAAATTAATTAATTGGCAACGACGAGAATTTCAGCAGGCAGCCGGTGCATTTTTTTTATTTTTATTTTATTTTTTAAAGTAAATTTTTTTATTTTTTTTAAAAAAATGTAGAACCCCACGTAGCATAGGAGGGTGAATTTTGTGATTCATCTCTTCTTCTTTTTCTTCTTCTTCTTCTTCTTTTTTGAAAAATCAATAAAAAGTTATTATGGCCCTCGATTATGGAAATTGACTCTAGAATCCAAGACTAGGAGGAGGTTGGAGCCCTTGCCCTACTAGTAAATCACATCCATATGGCTTGATTATTAAGGAATTAAGAATTGAAGAAAGTGGTTTTGTAAAAAAAAGAGGTGGTTTTTGGGTTTTGTAGAAGTTGTTCTTAAAACGTTGGTATGGCACCCTAGTTCTTGATCTTGATCTTAATCTAACGGCTCATAAGATTCCCATAAACCATCCAAGCTTTTTTGCCTAGAGGTTTTATAGCCTTCTTCGCTTTATCCTTAATGATGTCCAGATGGTTTTATAGCCTTCTTCGCTTTATCCTTAATGATGTCCAGATGTTTTTATAGCCTTCTTCTCTTTAACCTTTGGATCTTTGATGATGTCCTCTCTTTCTCCAAGTACTTGTACCCTTGTTGTAGCATTTTGAAGGCCTTTCCTCTTTCGATATATTCCTCCTTGATTTTTTAAAGCTTTAGATATTATAAAAATTAAACCTTTGGCCTTCCTTGCACCAAATAAATTGCGTAAACCTCGATTTTGTTTTTCTTTTTTTTCAAAAGTCTTTCTCCTTAAGTGGTCGCCAAATCTCTGATACCACTATCATGACCTCTAAGACACTTAGAGAAGGAGACTCTAATTTCTCAACACAAAAATTACAGTAGAACATATATTTGCATAAACCTTAATAAACCAAATTAAACAAACAAAGAAAAACATGGAGAATGGAGTCGCCATCAACACAAGAGTGGATTGAATCCCCCCCTCATTAGAGTGTGATCCTTGTAACGAGTCTCCCATATTTATATATATTAGGAAAAGTGCTTACTTCCCAAAAAGATAATTCTAAAAACAGAGCACAAGCAAGTACTTTTCTTTATTTATATGTATTAGAAAAAGCGCTTACTTTCCAAAAAGATAATTTCAAAAGCGGAGCACAAGCAAGAGCTTTTCTTTATTTACATGTATTAGAAAAAGTGCTTAATTTTCAAAACGATAATTCCAAAAATAAAGCACAAGTAAGTGCTTTTAAGTTTATGAGTGTGCAAGCTCGACAAAAAGATAGTAAGCATTAATATGAAGTATTGGGCCTACCAAAAGTAAGTATTAATATAAAGTATTGGGCCTACCAAAAGTATAAAATACTATTCGGTATGTACAAAGGTATAAGACCTTAGCCTTACCAAAATATAGATGCCTAAATATGAAACCATAAAAGGTGTTCACATGTCTTCCAAAATATCTCATAGTGGTCCAACACATGTTTCACTCACGATTAACACATAATCCATCACTCATTCTTCGCCTACATCCAAAATAGTAATAGTCAGTGCACACATCTGATTAAACACATTAATCATGACCATATCAGACTAGTGCACATAGCTTGATTAAGCACATTAATTTTGGCAGACAGCATAATAACTCACACAGCTTGATTAAACACATTAATCTTTGTAGATGATATAAAGGGAGCATGCAAGAATACAATATCCCAAAATAAAATAATGGGCATCCCCAAAGAGGTTACGACTAACATATGCACATACATTCCTTGAAATTTTCATGAAATCAACCATTACTCCTTATATTTACTGATGTAAAGCTACCAAGTAGGTTGGGGGATGTGCTTGCTTTCCTTTACTAGGTGCGTAATGAGCCACGCCTGCCAGCTAGCCTTCTTACGCAAGCATGCACTTAATTAGAGTGCGATAAAATTAATAAAGGAGACTTGATATATGAGCTTCTCACAAGTATTAAAGAACTGAGAGAGAATCTTGCATATATTGATGAAGACAGTTGATTGGTGAAGGGTTTATCAAATTCACACCAAGATTTTTCATCCACAAATCTTCTTATGATAAAGGGTAACCCAAATTCCCCTATGTTTGATGAGTTGGTTGCAGTATTGTTGTAAGAAGATAAATATCGATAAAAGAAAATTAGTATAGGAGTGCGTGTAAAAAGGTAAAGGTAAAGGTAAAGCCTTCTCTCAAGGTGGTTATAAGCTAAAGTAGGAATCAACCTAGTCTTCTGGCAAGGATGGCCCGGGTGATAATCCTAAGAAGAAAGGAAAATTCAACTATTGTCAAAATCCAACTTGTTATATTAATTAATGTAGAAAAAAAGGTTTGAGATGGAGAAGAAGAAAGAGTCAAGCATGACTATAGCTAATTCATTAGCACCAAGTGCTAAAAATAGGGAATTAGATTCACATGATGATTGGGCATTGCATAATAGTTGATATTAGAGTAAGTGCTCTTGGATCTTACCTTCTCAAGATTCTCTTTTGATTGTCTTAGATCGAGCTATCCTTTGAGTAGGTGCTTTTGGCTCTCACCTTTCTCATTTTCTCTCATTATCACCTTCTTCTAAAGACGCTCTTCTAATTGTCTTAGATTGAGCTATCATTTGAGGTGGAGAAGGTATACCATATAAGTTAATAAATTTATTGGTTGATAAAGTACCATGATTTTTAAAACTTTCAAGCCGTTTTTGTCAGATTTCATGACTTGTTTGCATGCTATAATGTTTCAACAAACATCCTAGGGGAGTGTCGTTTGAATTGTCTTTATTCAATTTTAGGTTTCAAGTAGTGTAACGACATAAATTTTTTGTTCCGACATGGTGTGCATATTCCATAAGTATAAAAAGGTTGTCTCATCATCACTTCTTTGTCATCATCGACATTACATTTTCGATCTCATCATTTAACTTCTTTGGTATCATTGTCATCATTGTTATCTACTTTTGCATCCTTGCTAGTGACATTTCTACAATACATTGTGTCATTTTCATACAATTTGCATGTCTCTTCACTATCAATTCATTAAATGGGCATTGCCAATACTTGTAGGTTGGGATATTTGCATTTTGTGTTATAGATTCATTAATTACAAAATAAAATGGTTTGAACCATGTATTTAGGATGCTTTCCACCATTAGGAATAAGATTAAGGGAACTAACTACCCATTGTATTGGTTGCCAAAGGGCTTTATAATGTTTTTATTAGCATTGATCTTACCAACATAGGAAAATACAGGAACTTTTGATAGTGGCCACAACAATGAGTTGAGGAACAAAGGTCTTTGCTATAAATGTGGTGAGAAGTGGCATAAAGAACACTTCAAGTCATGCAAGACTAAGGATGAAACTATCAACATGGTTGTCTCAATTGTGAATGAACTTTATGCATTTAATATTAGATTAAGTATTGTACAAGAAATAGCCCACTTATGAGGGTACTAGAGAAAGGGTGCTACACATTGTGGAATACCTCATCAAATAGAAGGGTTTACCTAGTGAAGAAGCATCATGGAATCGTGCCATAGTTTTAGAAGGTCATGTGAGAAAATTTTGGATGCATTTGGTGAGGTAAATGTAGGGGAACAACATTGATTCAACTTGCTAGCAATTCCTAAAAATCATTGTTAGAGAGATTCATACCACTTGAGAATGAAGATACTTGCATTGCTAAGATAGCAAACTTGATGTACTTTCTTGGAGAGTAAGTTTTGCACTACAAGGGATCGGGCTCATACCCGCGCTCCTAGCCGCTAAAAATGACTTGTGAAAAAAAGTAGCGGGCCCGTGTATCAGCGCGTGTATCATCGCGGCCACAGACATGCGTGTAAAAGTGCGTGTATAGGACCTCTCAGACGCGCTTATACACGGGTGTGTAGCCGCGTTCTTTTTACAGACGCGTTGATACATGCGGCTATACACGCCTTTTTTTAATTTAGACGCGCCTATACACGGGTGTATAGCCGCGTTCTGTTCAGTTCAGATGTCTCAGATGCGTTTATACCTGTGTCTATACACGCGTTTCTTTAATTTAGATGCGCTTATACACGCGTAATTGTCAGTTTTGACGCATTAATACACGCGTATTTTACAGAGTATCCGCGTAAATACACGCGAGTTTTAGCAGTTCTGACGCGTTTATACACGCGAACAGAGAGCAAAAAAAAAAATCCAGAGAGTGCTATTTGGTGCCTGAATACTGTTCCAGCATTCCAGCACCCAATAGCACTCTCTGGATTTTTTTTTTTGTGCATTAGACCATCCCATTATCCACGAAGAACATATGCACGAGGGAGATTAAGACAAGAACGACATGAATGCATACATTGTCAATACACGATTCAAGACAGACATGAATGTAATACTATCGATCAATCAATTCAATATTACTATCAAAATTTCATACATGTATACAAGGGAGTCCATATCTCGAAGTAGCCCATGGCTTCAGTTTACAAAAAAATATATACAATCACATCCTCAATATGGAATGTGATACTATAAGTCTGAGTACTACTCAGACCCAGATGATGACTCGGTGCTCCCTCCATGCTCAGATGAGCTCACATTGGTCGGAATGTCCGATGAGTAGTGCTCACGTCCACCCTCTGCAGTGGCGGCCGAGATGGATCATCAGCAGCTTGTGCCTGTTCAAGTAATATATAGTATATAAGTATATATATATGTAATTCAATAAACCAAAATCATTCGTTTAGAATTTTCAAGTACCTGTCGACCGTATGGTCTCATGGCCATCTCAAACTGCGCGTCCGTAATACGTCCCTCGGCTCTGAAGATGGCCCACGTGTCACGTCTGCTATGCCGGCGAGCATACGCAGTATCGTGGGTTGTGGGCTTCCTCCCCGTAACCCGTCGCTGTATCATAATCAACACAATTTGTAAGATTAAAACAATCATAGAATCAATGAATTAAGTAAACAATCAAATAAAGTGGCAAGATACTTACGAATTCTGCCTCCCATGACTCGATGCCGCCAGATCCGAAATGCGAAGATCCAATGGTCTCCATCTGGATCCGTCGTGCCTCCACATGCTGCCTGCTCTTCACGCCACCCTCTGCTCGTTTCTTTGCCTCCTTCCACTCGCGTTTGTGCGCAGTGGCAGGTTTCTCGGCAGGATAGCCACCCGCAGCTACATTTAGCCGGTCATCGTACGCGAGTTTTTTAAGGTGAGATCTTTTATTACTTAAGATCTCCCTTATTCGCGTCCTTCCCCATACATCCGAGAATGTAGCATGTGGGGGATTGGGGTACCGACTATGTACAGCCTCTATCACCTCCCCAACTAATCGGCTATTTTGATCTTTAAATTTAATAAAACAATTTCTATATGAGTTTGATACTACCCCACGCATGTACTCCATTACCTCCCTCCCCCTCGCATCCATCACTATCTCGAGATCACTATCCCGCCCCTATCCGTCACATCATAGCAGACCACTCTCTCCATCTCTCTCATCTCCTCCTCTTCCGAACTGTCTCCTCTAACTCTTCTCCCTCTATCTCCTCTCTCACCGCGTGCCCTACTACCTCCCCCACCTCCCCCACCTCCCCCACCAAAGCACCCGCCGCATCCTCCACTCCCACTCTTCCTACTGCTGCGGGTGGAGTCACGACTGGGGGATTGTCTACGTGACGGTGGCTGTGAGCCCTGACGTGACGGTGGCTCTGAGGGAGCACGTGATGGTGGCTGTTAGGGTGTACGTGAGTGTGTCTGGGACGAGGTATGTCTTCTCGGTGGACGTGGAAGAGGAGAAGCTGCATGCCGTCTCGTTGGACTCGGAGGAATAGACGGCACTGGAGTGCCCTGGATACTCGCGGTAGGGGTATAGACACCAGGCAGGGAAGGAGGGGGATGGGCATACATATACTCTGTAAGCTCAACCGGACCAGGATGGCCCCCAAAATGATTCAGCATCTCCATCAGCCAATTGCTGTACGCAAATGGATCGGATGAAGAACCTGGAATATCCATAAAGAACCTGCAACAAACATCTTCATGTACATCATGGGCTGTCTCTTGACTCACATAAATATCATCATTCAAGTCAGTTGTGTTGCCTGCAAATCATGAATTCTGAAACGCAGTCTAGTGCAGAAACGCGTGTATACTCCCGTCAAAAAACGCGTGTATACACCCGTCCAGAAACGCGTGTATATCCGCGTGAACAGACTCTGCAGACAGATTACACGCGCTTTTACACGCGTTTCTACACGCGACCTGCGAAATTTTTTTTTCAAAAGGACCGACCCCCGACAAAGACAAAGTGTCCTTATAAAAGGACCATTGTCGCCCCTGTCAGGATCATTCACCCAATCGTGTGCACAGAAGCAAAAGGACGGAGACAAACCCAAAAAGCAAAGAGCAAATAGCATAAACAAATCTGAGGAAAGAGACAAGGCACAGGACAAAGTGACTCACCTCTGAAAAAGTGAGTCTTCTCTGCTCCTTCTCTGCTCTCTCCTTCTCCCGTGTGTGTGCTCCTTTCTCTGCTCCCTCCTTGCTGTTGGAAGAGGCGAAAACAGGCGAAAACGCAAGCAGTGTTGATTTGTTAGTTCAAAATCTATATTTGGGGAAGGCGCGCTATTTTTAGTTTAAACATATCGTCGCGTTTATATTCGCGTTTATAAATGCGTGTATATTCGCGTGTATGATATTTTAGCTGCGTTTATACACGCGTTTTGCAGAAATTACCCGCGTTAATACACGCAATTTTTAGGAAGTAGCCGCGTTAATACACGCAATTTTTAGGAAATAGCCGCGTCAATACACGCGATTTTTGTGCTTTCATTAAAAACATATTATGATTTTGTGTTTTCTGATTTGTACACAGGATGTCATCAACCTCTTCAAGCAGTTCTGGGGAAGATGAGACAATCCGTCATCGTAATCGTGATGTGTGGTTGGGACAACGGATCAAATGTATGTGTAATCGATGTCAAGGATGCATTGTACGAGGACGTCGAATTACCTTGAATCACATCTCCATGTATGGAGAATGGAATCAAACAGGTTTAGAGGTGAGTAAATGTAAATTGATGGTATTCAAATGACTCATGGTATCCAAATTAAATTAATAGAGTTGTAATATATAAACTCTTATTGAAGCAGGATGCAGTACCACACCCTAACATGGTACCCTACGCGCGAGGAGAGCACGTAAAGCGTCGACGAGATGATGCTGGAGCTTCGGGATCTATTGTCAGAGATGAGTGGGAAAGGGATGACAATAGCCCTGCACCCCACGAAGTTGTGGAAGAGGAGGTGCTTGATGATATGGTGCGGAATCTTTTTAAGGATGATCCCAAAGGTATGGACGACGATGATATGGAACAAGAGCATCTTTATAAGGCTTCATCGACACCGGTGTTTGAAGGGTGCACATTCTCTGTTTTACGTGCTTCACTTGAACTACTTAATATACAAACAGTTTATGGATGGAGCAATGCAAGTCTTGACGCATTGTTGAAGTAAGCATTCTAACTTACAAATTTGAATTAGTGGTTTAAGGTTTAAGATTTAAGACTAATTATAATTGATGATATTGGATGTAGGCTATTATCAAACATGCTTCCAAAGGAAAATAGACTACCCACCTCAAGAGACATAGCGAGGCGCTATGTGACATCTCTTTGAGGACTGGATTATGATAAAATACATGCATGTGTCAATGATTGCATTCTCTTTCGTGGGACGCATAAGGAGGCTCTACATTGTCCCACTTGTGGTGAAGCAAGGTACAAAGTGTATTTGAGTATTTGAGTATTTGAGTAGGTTATCTATCTACCAATGGTGCATGACATCAAATGGTGGTACGTCATCCCTATTGCACCACGTTCCAAAGTGATGTATAATACATTCACTGATATGGAGCATATGGAGGATGTAACAAGCCGCAATGAAGATGATGTCGAACATGCCATTGAAGATGTTGTGATCGATGATCAAGAAATAAGAGATGATCATGATAATGAGGATGAGCATGCCATTTCTCATGATCATGAGAATGACCCTACCATTGAGGATGATGGTGATGTTGATGAGGATGATCAGGACATCGATACCATTATCAATGGAGTACAGAATATCGATAGTGGAATAAATTTAATCGTAGCCTTACAAATTGATCAAATGGATATTGATGTTGATCGTTTGGCAAGGATGGATCTTATTTAAGATGAGATCGAACGCTAACCAATCCGTCACTGTATGTTCTAAATTGATGACATTTCTATCATCTCATATGCATGATTTATTTTTTAATATATTTCATTGTTGTAAATGCATGTAGTGGGATTGTGTAATGATGTATACTGTAATGTACTATGAGATGGTTTAAGGAAAATAGTTTTTAATTTTGTAAAGGAATTCAGTTTTTCTTCAGTTTTTCTCTGCCATGCGTGTACTGATCCGTGTATAGTAGCGTGTATTTATCCGTGTATAATAGCGAGTATTAATCCGTGAATATTACCGTGTATAGATGCGTGTATTATTGCGTGTATATAAACGCGTTTATACACGCGTTGATAAATGCAAACATACACGCGAACTTAAATGCTAAAATACACGCGCCCGATTCTATTCAAATACAGGCGCGACCATACACGCGTTCGTAATTTATCGCGTGTATGAAACGTGTGTATGGCAGCATTGTCTTGTAGTGTTGGGTTGTTTTTAGGGAAAATGATGAAGGTTATAGCTATTAGAGATCATTTACAACCATGCTTGAAAAGTATAATGATGCTCTCACAATTGGATTAAATATGACATTCATTCATTCACATTTGGATGATTGGTACCCAAGCACTTATGATTGGAGATCCTACCCATGTGGATTATCTAATCGATGCAAGGTTTCATAGATGAAACCTGTAGGTGGGGATGGTTTATAAGAAAGTTCTTATGGACCATCTATAATAGTAGGATCAAGGCCATGGGCTTGGGGGAGTTGCCCAAGTATGGGGTGCATCAATATGTGGTAGTATATAAAGGTAGGAAGTATAAATACCAACTATGGGATCTAACCAAGGATATAATCATTTTACTAATCAAATGAAGCTTTCAATATTTCTTTGCTATGGTGTTTCTCTCCTACACGAGAGAGAGAGAGTGTGGACTCCTCTTAGGTCTAAACCATGTGAACTTTGGTTAGATTTTGTAAAAAAAATTTGCTTCCTTTCTCAATGAAGTTCTCTTGTCTTTATGAGTTACTCATAGTGCTTAGTCGCATTCATTATGGCTAGTCTCATTATTCTTATTGTTGCTAATCAACACTTTGTGTGAGTTACTCTATGTGAGTGTTAATCTACCCTTATTTCTTAATTTGTTTGTCCACCATTAAGAAACCCTCTTGTTTTTAACATGTAGTAGATCATTAAGAACTATGTTTACATATAAAGTCACACAATATATTTTTTTCCTTTCTTGTTTAAATAACTTTTTTATCTTCATTTATTTGTAATGGTTGTTAAAATAGTATTGGAGGTGCAAAGCTCTTACAACAAGGGAGAAAATAGACCACTTAAAGAATCTACAAAGGTACTCTTAGTACATCTGAAAGTTTACTCAATAGTGCTAAAACTTTGGATATACATTGCGTATAATTTTGCATGTGACACTTTTCTTAAAATCATGTGACACCTCCTCTAAAAACTTTTACAGCTACATGTTGGGTGAGAGTCTCATGCCCTTGAATCTTCGTGAGATTGAAGATATTGAAAATAGAATGGTTATTGCACTTAACAAGATAAGAGAAAGAATGGTAAGTGTTGTTTACATTTTATTACAAGTTTTATCTTTGAATGGTATGTGAAAATATTATTCAATATGGTAAAAGTATCATTATTTTCTTAACGTTAAATTTTTTCTATGTTTAATGATGTAGGTGCAACTATTACAAGATGAAGCTCAAGAACTTTGTGAAAGGGTAAGATTTATAAATAATAATGAGATGACGAATATCATTTTTAATCTCTGATATGTTTTGGGTAAGATTTATAAATAATAATGAGATGACGAATATCATTTTCAATCTCTGATATGTTTTATTTAATATTTAAACATTTTTTTTGTTTAAATAAAATTATAAATTTAGCAAATAGATTTTTCATGAATAAATCTATAATAGAAACAAGTTAGTATTAATTGTATACTATTATAATAGACATAATAAGAGCACCATATTTACAACAAAATAACAGGCATAATAAGAGTCTACAAAATATAACAACATTAAAGTTTTAAGGCCTATATTTGTAATAAAGTGAAATGGTCTCATATAATGAATAATGGACCCAAGGTCAATGGATCATGTCCATGGACAACACTTATGATAGTGTGAAAGGGGTGGTCATGTATATATGTCATAGGCTATATTTGGGGTACCTTTTATTGATAACCAACATAATATAAGTCAATTGCTCTCTTCTCTCTCTAAACCTAGGCTAATCATCCTAATCTAAGATAATTAGGTTAATCCAAGGCTAATCTAGAAGCTCTTTTCTTTCATTGGTATAAGAGCTTAGTTTTTGATCCACTTGCTTCTTGGTTTCAAGAAAATTTGAGAAATTCTTGGATTTTTTTATTTTCTTGATCAAGAAGAGGGACATGGAGATCTTGATTGGGTGAATTTAATCTTCTTGATTCATTTTCTAAGCTTTTAGGGCCGTGCATTTACTAAGGACCAAATTTTGAGAAAATCGCTCCTAATTTCAAATCCCAGGACCAAATTTGGGAAAGAGTTTGCTCATCAAGATTAATGCTAATCCAAAGATGTTTTTCCCCTTTCCTCTTATTTCTTGCTTGATTTTTGAGTGATACAAGGCTTAAATCTCTAGTTAACAGCTTGCCATATCTTAGGGCTTTGACTTGGGAGGTAATAAGCTTCACAATGAGACTAGCTTTGGTAACCTTCGTTGAGGATTTCTACCCGTGAGGGTGCTCGATAGAAGGTTATTTATCAATTTGGGGCTTTCATAATAGGAACCTTGATTGCATGCAATTGGATAATTACTCATGCTATTCACTTGTATGGAGAGCTATATCATGCTAATTAAGACAATCATATGTCTTCAATTGAAGCATAAGGAGAACACTAAGCAATATTTGGGTAATTTTCATCCATTTTCATTATTTCTTGGTAATTGAAGGTTTATATGGATCAATCTATGGCATTGAGGTCCTTATATGCACTACTACATGTCATTGGAAAGTTTTCGATGCCATTCATAGCCATTTCCATGCTATGATATGTCACATGACATGTATGAATCATGGTATGGTTTCATATGAACTTATGGGATGAATATGTATACCATTGATCATGTTTGATGCAAGTGATATAAGGCATGCCATATGCTCTTGTGAGAAGAGGCACATGTTTTGAGAATTGTGGAGGGCAAGTGATTGAAGTTGTATATGGGAAGACATGCTTTTGAATCTCCCCTTTGCAATCATCATCATCACCATTAAAATCTTGTATTGATTGATTGGCATGCATCTATACGTTCCATTTGTAAGTGATCTACACTCTCATCAATTTCTAGGCTTTCATTTGATTCTTGCATAACTAGAAAGCCAGATATGTGGTGAGGGTACCTTGGCAATTAGGGAAAGAGGCCAATGATAGTGTGCCTTGAACTCACCATGCCATGAGTGCCATGGTAAAGTGGTACGGTGAGGGATTAGGTACAATGGTAGTGAAGACTTAGCACAAGCCCTTGCTCTTGGATTTAAAAATTGAGTAAGGGGGTTGGAAGAGCTTGCTCGGGAGATTGGCAATCTTCAAAGAACTACATCGACCTCCAAGTGCTCTCAGTGGATGTATTTTGATGGGCAAAGATTTGGCAAGCAGTGGATATAGTATTGCAAGTGAAATTTAATTGAGTTTACATTGAGATTTCATTGCAAATACAAAGGAGGCATTGTCAATTTTTTTGCAAAAACACATATACAAGGCACTTGGGGTTGGATTTGGATACACAAAGATGCAAATTTATGTGGTGCATGGTTTTAAAATCCAAGACATTGCCAATGCAAAGGGGAAGTGTGGATAGCAATTGGTGACAATCTTGAAAGTTTTCTACTGCGTTGCTAAAACCTAATTTAGTCCAGGAGGGTTGGGGCTAGTGGTTTACATAGCTTTATTCTACTCTCTAAGGGCTCCATTTGGATCTCTCAATTTCTCCATTATGACTTCACCCGGCAAGTCTCCCTGACAAACCAAAGGGTTCTTGATTTCGACAACATTGACTTGATGAAACAGTAGTAGTTGTGACCCGTCAAAGGGGTCAAACAGAGGAATGTTGCCAATCAAATTTGGTCAAGGCATTGACATAGATGTGTAGGGCTAGCTTAAAGCATTTCATCAAGCTAAAGACTTTCAAATCACCTTCCATTTGATGAAGATTTGGCCACATTTGTGTTAAAGTTGACTTCTCCAAAAAATCAAAATAGAGAATAGTACAAGTTGACCAAGTCAAAGGCAACTACATAAGTGGATAGAGCATTGAAATACCCCTCTATAGATCCAAGGAACATTCAATTTGGATTTTGGGAACCCTTTCAGCAATTAAGATGATGCCAAAGGCCAAACCCAAAAAAGGGAACTACAAGGAAGCTCTTAAGTATGAAGCGGGCACATAGGAAGGATCAAGTGGTCAACCAAAAAGAGCCTTACTTAAAGGTGCAAGGGGAAATACCATCAACCTCTAAAGGAGTTGGGGAATACCCAAATGCCGAAGAGGAGATAAGAAAGCTCGAAGATGCCATGGTCTTATTAAAAGAATGTCAATGGCTTCATGAAGCCAAGTTAAGGGCTAACCAGGTCAAGGATATAATGTATCCAAGAAACAAGCCAACAAGGGAAAGAGAATTGGACGTACCTACTCCAATTCCAGAAGAGATGGAAGAGGGATCTCAAGGCAGCATAATGTCAAGAATGTTTGAGGAAGATGCACAGGGTGAGTCCATCCATTCATTCCCTAGGGATGGATACAAGACACGTACATGCAAGGAACCCTCAATTACTAGAGAACCCAGAGACATAGAAAGCCTCATGGCTTTACTGTCCACATTTGTGCAAATGCCATTGAGACAATTGCTACGCAGTTCACCAACATTATGGGAAGACATAAAGGAATGGATAGAAGGTGGAATAAGGCTAGCCCTCACTACAGAGGATGTTCTATCACGTCTGGCAGAAAGAACCCTAAAACACACAAGGGAAAGAATAACCAGAGTCATCAAGATACCAGTTAATCAATTGGGGAGTTATTACAAAAGTGACAACACTAATGCTAAATTGGGGAAAACTTGATCTAAAAAGAGAACAGATAATCGTTAAAATGGCTGACGGAACATTCTCAAGACCCATTAGGCTTTTGGAGAATGTGAAACTCAAACTTTTTACGTTTTGCTACCATCATACATTTGTAGTAATGGACTTTCTGTGCCAACCAGACTCATATGAGACCCTTCATGAGGGAATCCAAATTGGTGCATGATTGGGCATTAGATCATGTGTATGTGCATAGGGATTTGCAAATTTTAAAGATAGATCTAAGAATGTGGAGAGCACACCCATGGAAGGGTAACTGTTCGGTAATGATTCGGTCAAAATTGACGGACCACATCCGTACAAATATGCCAACCCACTGTGGAAAATTCCAAAGAGGAAAAGAAAACAGAAATGTGTGCATCACTTCCTCCTCTGGATTTCAATGAAAATTGGATGCATGTGCTGCTACCATAGATGTGATGCAGCCCCAATAGGTGAAATCTTGAACTGTTCCCACTACCTCTGTCTATATGGTCAATTGGCAAACCATTGATGAAGAAACAGAAAAGGATGCCTCTATCATAGAAGGGACTAGATCACAAGGCCGTACTAGCACCCAACGCCTCCAAAAGATGGCAAAAGCAGAAATGATATATTGCTTGACCAAATTCCCTATTACGAAGGAAACCCATGGATGCCTAGTGGCTAAGATACCTCCAAGCCACTAAGGTACACAGTGAGTTTTCTAAGGATTGGGGTGAGGAATTGAGTAAGATACCCTTGAAGGGAAACATACGGAGAAAGTCATCCTTCAAGAACCAAAAACACCTAAGCTTATAAAACTGGGCATCAAAAACAAAACAAATCTTTGGCAGAAGCCGAGCGAGAGGCCAGGAAAGTCATGGCTAAAACAAAAAGTGAAAATGAGGATAAACCAGACTTTCTTTTAGTACCAGACCACTTCAAAACCTACACTGTTGATGAGAAACGAAAAGTGTTCCGACTGATGATAAAAAGGGTTAAGGAAGATTGGATATCCACATCCGCCCTGCTAAAGTCAAGGAAGTTGATATTGCAGGACCACGAGAGGAAACCAAACCTGTTTATATTGCTAAGGACTTGACTACAGCTGAAGAAAATGAGCTCGCTACTCTCCTTAAGGAATTTAAGGATTGTTTCGCCTGGAGTACCACTTGCAACATATGATCCCAATCATGGAAGGATCAAGACCAACCAGGCACAAACCATACATATGAATCCTAAATATGCGGCACGAAATCAATAAACTCATTGCTGTAGATTTCATCTATGAGATACAACATACAGATTGGTTGTTTTACTAATTGTAATAGTTATGCATAGAGATATAGATGTATGCATGTAGATGTGAATGTACACATATAGATGTGGATGTATGGATGTGAATATACGATATTTGATGTGAGGGAATCTGAAGTGATGAGAAGGAAATGATGTGATGGGATGAGTATACATATAAATGGAATATGGAATAAGTAATGTAGATTGATGAGGGATAATGTGGAAAAATGAAAGTTAAAATAGAAATTGTATTGTAAACTGTTTGTAAATGCTGTTTGTAAATGCTGTTTGTAAATGATTGTTTTATGTCAAGAATGCTGGGGGGAGCATTTTGACCGTCTTGTGATTAAGGTCGTGATGGTAAAGTTGCAACTGCTGATGGGGAGTCAATGAAGGACGTCTCGCGTAGCAAGGTCGACCGAGGTCTTGACCAGCCTCGGTGCGATTAAAATGGTGAGCTTCCGGTACGGTGGATGAGGGGCCAAGGAAGCAGCCTATGAGTGAAGCGCTAGGTCACCTGCGAAGGATCCTAGAGGGTGCTGACCATACGGTGCTCGGGCTCTGGGTCGCCTAGGATACCCACGCGTGCGTCGAGGAAGATATTGGAATAAGAGTAGGAGTTGTTTTCTGAAATCGGGCATGGATCTGGTTGATTGACCTTGCTGGTCTTCAATGGATGAGTCCATGGCTCTTTATATGGATCTGTTGGTTGATCTTGCTGATCTTCAACGAGAGTCCATCTTGATAAGTGATTATATTGCCGAGTATTATGGGCTAGGAACTATCGAAACGGCTCCTGAGCGTTCTAGTTGCCAATGATGCCATAGATACTCTGATGAAGGAATGATGGGAAATTAAGAATCAATTGGATAAATTGGAAGATGGTGATCAATGATACTATGGTTTTATTAAAGGATTGTTTTAAACTGGTTGAATCTGTGAAAAGGCAATTTCATATTGGGTGTGTGAGTGGTGTGACTAGTTTTATTTTTGCATGAACATCCGGCTAGGGGGCCTTGGAACTCTTTTCCTTGGTACCCGGGACAAAACCTAACCAAATTCTTAATTGGATCCCATCACTACAGTGGTTGGGCGGTTGGCTAACCCATGGGACTAGATGGGATTAGACTGGACTGATGGATCCGTAAATCGAGACTCAAACTTTTGTTTTTACGATAGATAAAATAAATCCCGGACAGTAACTGTTCTATGGATAGGAATTAACGGCTGTGCCTCTTGAATGGGGAAAAAAGCGTTGATCCCAATGATCCAAGTGCAAGTTCTTCCTTGACCTGACCAAGTATCTTATAGATGCAATTGGATCAGCTCGATCAGAAATGATCTTGACTACGTTAGAGTAAAAAGTTATCCTGGTGGAATCACCCGTGCTTTCCGGTAAAGGAAGTTTTTTCGGGTTCGGTTTTGGAACAACCGACGGATTAGTCTCTTATCCGGATATCCGTGGGTGAGGCCCCGAGTGTGGGACCCCTTTCCCGTGCAAGAAGTACTACTTCCGCCTGCTAGTATCCCGAATCTCTTGCTCGGTGGGAACAGGGATCCTACAGTTGGTATCAGAGCATTTGGTTAATAAAGATCAACTGAGAAGACAAATATGTCAAAAATTTATCAAGAAACACAAAAAGGTTATAATTGTGTGAGATAATTCATACAATTTGATATTCAAACTGAAATTCGTAATTTTGGTAATTGGGTCTTCAGATGGAAGTACCGCAATTATATAGAATCCCTGACTTGCTTGAGGCCTAGACATGATAGTATTTACCTTATAATTCCAAGGGCCGTGACTACCCGTATATACCGAGAGTATACTGCAGCTCTTTACTGACAGCATATACGAGTAAATCTAAGACTTGAAATTATAAGCGTTAATGCTATCTAGATGATGATTTCGAATGTGATTGATATGTTTTTAATTCTGTTTGAGAATGGATGAATTGATTTGGATTCTGATTGAAAATGCTGATTGAAAAATGTTGATTTTTAAAAATTAGTTGAAATATAATGAAACCACAATGAGGGGGAATGGGACGAGTCCCTGTGATGATATTCATAATTAGAATGATGATAACGAATTCAGCAAATCACTATGAGATTAGTGGGTTGTGCTGTCAGATTGCTACCGTTAATACTTGACCGGTAGATCAAGTTAAGGGATGTCAAATTGAGAACTTGCTTGACTGAAATTTCCATGGAGGAATGTTCCGAAGGAAACTTTTCGGTCTAATGGACCATTATCATGTTAAAGATATGAATGATATGATCTGAATGAATTGTTATTTAACACTAGTTTGGTACCAAAACAGGACACTTGAGTGTCCTTTTTTGGGGGTTGCGAAAAAAAATCAAACTCCTAATGTAGGCTTTAAAAACCAAAATGCTTCATTGGACATGTAGAACATAACCCTATGCTTATGTAAAAAATGCTAAACATATAAAATGCCTTTTTATTTGGAAGTACATAAGCAACAAAGTAGCATATGTCTTGAAAATGAACATTTTTCAGGATTTTTCCAAATATGCAAGCATCATTCTCTCAAAAAAAAAATCCAATGATATCAATAGCATTTTTCCCAAGATATTTTGATAGCATACATCAGTCCAAGGAGGTAGAAGTTCACCAAAAAAATCATTTTCCTTTCCTAGAATTTTTTCCAAAAAAGTTGTATAAAATCAGCAAAAGTAACGCGTATTATCAAAACTCAATCACGCCACTAAAAAAAATTGTAGCCCTATCAATGAGAATGTTGATTATTGGTTTTCATGCTTGAGATGAGATAAATAAGCCATAATTTGATGTGTATGACACTAACTTAGCCTCCACTTAAGTAGGTTCTTATCGCCTAGTTCTAAAAAAACTGTAAAAAATAAAAATACAAAATTTGATCATCTTTTTTCAAAAACTAATCATAGCTATGCTTGCACAAGTAGCCTACACCTATAGTTACAACAAATAATGCACTTACACAGCTTTCCCCTTTGATGAAAATCAAAATTAGGCTCATAATTAGACATTTTACGTATTAAAAACAGGTTGCGCAAAAGGCCATGTATGAGAAGAGGCCCAAAAAGTGGCTCTAAAGTTTTGGAAAATTCAAAACAAAGTAGTATTTACCCTACATAACATGGGTGCACCTCAAGTTTTACATTATTAGCTTGCATATGGAAGGAGAAAAATTCATGCTCCACCTGTATAAAAAACATCATTTCAATATTAGCGAGTCAAAAATTTATCCAATAATTATCGTTTGATGATTCCAAGTTTTAGTTTACATCATGGGCTTTCCATCAAGCCAAGTTTCATGATCAAACTATGTCCCTTCTAAAAGTTATGTACAAATTACTACTATTTTGAAAACAGCAAAAATCATGCGTTTTATCAGCATGTGTCTAAGAAAATTAAAATATTGCCTTGCAAAAGCTAAGAAAAGTGTAATTTAAAAAATCTCAATTTTTTTTTGGGTCTTGAGGAACATTTGTGGATGTTAAGCATTTCAAAACTCTTAATAGATTGCCCACAAAAATTCAAGAAAATGCTAACTTTCAGGACACTTTAGTGTCCTCACGACACTTTAGTGTCCAATTACAGAACTAGTGTTAATGATGAGTTCTATATAAGGGATATTTATCCCAGTGTTCTGTTGGGTTGACCAGAATATAAGGAACCCCAGAATAAAATTGGATCTTAAGAAAAAGAGCTCTCCTCTACCTTGCGAGATGAGAACATCTCGCACTTTTTAAGTGGGGTAGAATGTAAGATTCCTCCCCAGCCTTCGAGGTATACAGGAGTAAGAATCTCCCTTTTTGATCTTATAATTATTCCCTCTCTAAAATAAAAGAAAGTTTCTGTTTAAAAAAGGAAGACCCTTTCCCTAGAATACTTCTCAGGAGTCCCACCTGTTTTAAGGATTTAGAACAATGAGTTCAGAAGTGAGAATCGATGTTTTGGATACCAAGGTTTTGGTTTTCATTCGAGTACGGCCCAAAAGAAGTTCTTTATCTCTTGGGGAGTATAAGAAGTTATCCCCCAGATATTGTGACGCTTATATCTGAATTCAATGAAAGTAGGTGACTTAGCCTACAAGCTTCTTTTATCTCCTCATCTCAAAATTCTTAATACCTTCTAGAGAAAAATGTGTCAAACACAAATCATGGAAAGACGGTAAAACTTCAGTGGCAAGTTACCGTTGGCTTCTAGGTTAGGCTAGCTCCTTCCTTTATATAAGTGGTAACTTTTACTTGTCGCTCACAGTAATCTTACTCCCATCAATCTCCTTTCTTTCTTAATCTCCTTCATGGCTTGGCAACAAGAACTAGTTTTATCCATGATGATTTCTCAACTTCAAGACGCAAGAGAGTCTGTGAAGAAAGACTTTATAGAACTGTATAAGCGCTCACTTTTTCCTCACCTAGGGACTTCTCTAGCTCAGACCAAATGGCGGACCTATCAAAACATAACTAAGGTAACACCCTTGGGTCAGCATCACTTTCGTAACAATGTCCACTTGGCCATGGTTATTGAAGCTTTGGGTTTGGGTCCCCGATACTACTGCGTCATGAGATCAAGGCATCTTGGGTTTTCTGAGCAGGTCTTCTTACTGGCGTGTTTTCTTCCTCATGAGAAGATATGTCTTTATCCCGTTTTTGGCTTGCCTCTCAGAGGTCCTTTTGTTAGATCACCTCATACCACTGAGATAGGTGCGGTAATAACCAGCAGAATCATTCCCATAGATGAGTTACCCTATACTTGTGCAGCTTGTGAGTGCTGCTTTTGTGACCATATGATGGATGGGCTTATGGAAGTGTAAAGAGTTCTTCTATCTTTAGTGTATAAGTTCTGAGAATGAATAAAGTTTAAATCTTGTTCTTATCTTGCTTTCTTTAAGACTTTTCTTGGTGGTTAATCTTGATTAAAATTTTTCTCTAAGTCTCATATTCGTGCATCTTACGAAATTATCCCAGTTTGCGAGATGAGGACATCTCGCATTTTTTAAGTGGGGTAGAATGTAAGATTCCTCCCCCACCCCTTTTTGATGTCTAGTATATTCCCCTGTAATCAATCCCTCTTCAGAAATATAAAGACCTTGTTTCTAACTGTTTTAGCCTAGAGAGAGAAAATTATTCTAGAGAGAGAATATTCAGATTATGAATATTTTTGGATAGAAAAAAATAACTCATCTTATTAAAATAAGTTCCCCTGAAACAGAAATTCAAAAAGAATTTTCCAATGTGCAATTGGAATTAATTGGAAATAGGTATAAAGAACCTTAGTCTAAGGGTCTAAATTTTCAGAAATTTTTGGATTATGGTCCAATTAAGGTTCCTATGGGCCAATAGCATCAATCCATGTGTAGGGAGGAGATAAATCTAATTTGTAAAAGAAGATACCCAAAAATGAGTAAATGCTCACATAAGATGAAGAGTTGAAAATGTACAAGGTTTATTAGTAAAAAACTATGAGCAAAAAAATTTTGACACATATGTAAGGGGGGAATTCTTTAAAGAAGGTGCATATTTCACATAAGATGAAGAGTTGAAAATGTACAAGGTTTATTAGTAAAAAAAAACTATGAGCAATAAAATTTTGACACATATGTAAGGAAGGGGAGTTCTTTAAAGAAGGTGCACATTTCACATAAGATGAAGAGTTGAAAATGTACAAGGTTTATTAGTAAAAAACTATGAGCAATAAAATTTTGACACATATTTAAGGAAGGGGAGTTCTTTAAAGAAGGTGCATATTTCACATGAGATGAAGAGTTGAAAATGTACAAGGTTTATTAGTAAAAAACTATGAGCAATAAAATTTTGACACATATGTAAGGAAGGGGAATTCTTTAAAGGAGGTGCATATTTCACATGCTTGAATGAGTTTTAAACTCAAAAATAATGTGATATTTTTATCTCTCATCTCTCTTGAACCAAACCAAATCAAAATGGAACCAAATCGAATCAAAAAGTAACCAAGCTAGGTCCAAATCTAGTCCAAATTCAACCAAACTGACTTGGAAAATTCTAGAATCAGTTTGTTTGGTTAGGAGCTCAATTTTTCCTATAAATAGAAGCCTTCCCTTGTTGAAAAAAATATAGTGTCTTATGCATTGTTACTCTACTCCACCTAAGCCAAGAACTATGAATTCTTTAATAATTCATTAGTTTTGACACTTCTCTCTTTCTTAAATCCCCATTGGTGGCTCCATCAACATACTAAACCAATTGATTGGTTGGGGGCCTCTACCGTGATCAAAGAATCAAGCAAATTATAAGATAAGTATAGTGAATTTTGATCTTTTCTATAATTTCTCAATGATTCTCTCTTCTCAACCCCTCTCAAGCTTGAGAAGCTTAATTGGTATGGTTTTTGAAATGCTATTGAAGTTAATTAATTAATGATAGTAAAGAATTACATAAAATTCTATTTATATTTAATTCTAATGGTTTTCCTCTCTCTCACTTAAGAAATGGTCATACTCATGACCCATTCTCAATCCAAACGAAGCTTTTCATAAAGCTTTTCCTTAATCCAAGACTAAACTATGCTTGAGGCCAAATTAATGGCTTTTTTTCTATGCTTTTAGTTTATGTATATTGATGATTCAATCCATTATGGATTGATGATCCAATTAGAGACCATTCTAATTATTTCTTTAATAATGAGCCTTATCCCTTAGAAAAAATTGAGATTTATCAGTCATAGTAGCGGAGCTATGGCAAAATTTTTATAGAAATTACGCATAAAATAATTTCATGCAAAGCATAAAAAGAGGACTTCCTACCATATTCTGGGAACTATCATCCTAGATTAATTAAAAGAATATTATTATGCATGGAGATATGGATGTTTGCATGTAGATGTAGATGTGAATGGAGATGTGGATGTATACATGTAGATGTAGATGTAGATGTGAATGGAGATGTGGATGTATACATGTAGATGTAGATGTATAGATGTAGATGTGGATGTGGAGGTGGATGGATGCATGTAGATGTAGATGTGAATGGAGATGTGGATGTATACATGTAGATGTAGATGTATAGATGTAGATGTGGATGTGGAGGTGGATGGATGCATGTAGATGTAGATGTGAATGGAGATGTGGATGTATACATGTAGATGTAGATGTATAGATGTAGATGTGAATGGAGATGTGGATGTATACATGTAGATGTAGATGTATAGATGTAGATGTGGATGTGGAGGTGGATGGATGCATGTAGATGTAGATGTATAGATGTAGATGTGAATGGAGATGTGGATGTATACATGTAGATGTAGATGTATAGATGTAGATGTGGATGTGGAGGTGGATGGATGCATGTAGATGTAGATGTATAGATGTAGATGGGAATGGAGATATGGATGTGTGCATGTAGATGTAGATGTATAGATGTAGATGTGGATGTGGAGGTGGATGGATGCATGTAGATGTAGATGTATAGATGTAGATGTGAATGGAGATGTGGATGTATGCATGTAGATGTAGGTGTATAGATGTAGAGGTGGATGTATGCATGTAGATGTAGATGTATAGATGTGGATGTGAATGTGGAGGTGGATGTATGCATATAGATGTAGATGTATGGAGGTGAATGTGAATGTGGATGTGGATGTATGCATAGAGATGTAGATGTATGCATGTAGATGAGAATGTACGCATATAGATGTGGATGTATGGATGTGAATATACGATATGTGATGTGAGGAAATCTGAAGTGATGAGATGGAAATGATGTGATGGGATGAGTATACATATAAATGGAATATGGGAATAAGTAATGTAGATTGATGAGTGATAATGTGGAAAAATGAAAGTTAAAATAGAAATTGTATTGTAAACTGTTTGTAAATGCTGTTTGTAAATGCTGTTTGTAAATGATTGTTTTATGTCAAGAATGCTGGGGGGAGCCGAGGTCTTGACCAGCCTCGGTGCGATTAAAATGGTGAGCTTCGGTACGGTGGATGAGGGGCCAAGTCTTTATGCCATTGCATGTTTTTGTTGACATCTTTTATGACGAGGAGGTCAAAAAAACATTGTCAATGTTTATCTGTAAATTAGAGAAATGTTTGGATTTCTTAGGTCAAAATTGGGATGTGAAAGAATTAAATGGGGTTACCTGCAAAATCCATAGAAAATCTATTGTCTGTAAATATATGATTGGCTCCTAGAATTTTATTTTGGCCTTTCATTATATGAGATGGCATTATGTCAATGGAAAACTTGTAGCAATTGATCAGGACTTGGAGGATAACATTGAAAATCCATTGATGTTATTAGAGGTATGGTTTGAACATGAGCTCTTGACAGTACTCAATATAAGGTCAAAAATCTAAGCGCGGCCTTTTCTTTTGTCTATTCACTATTGATTCATCCAAAACTATGCCTTTGCTTTTGTCCACATTGCTCCCTTGCATTGATGAAACCCCATTCATAGGACCATGCATAGTCATATCAGGCATACTTGTTCCACCTTGATGCATCATTGGCGGAGGCAGCTTGTCCTTTCTAAGAATAGAACCATGATTCCCATCAATATGGTGCATACTAGCTTGAGGATTATGCAATGCATTTACATGTGAAGGTTCCACAAAATACCCATAAGCTTGTGGCCTCATTGGTGGAAAAGTATTTGGTGCATATGGATGCAACATAGGTCCACCATAAGATTTTTTGCCTTTATCCACATCTTTCCTCAAGCTTGTGATCCCATTATGCAACTTCTTGCTTGTACACTCAAACCTCTCCCACCATGAACTAAAATCTTTGGTCCATCCTTTCAATCATAGTTTCCATGAGATACATCATGTTGTTCATGTTCATGTCCTTGCCTTCTTAAGATATTTGTGGAACATTAGCCTCTTTATGCACCGCTTCATTGATATTTCCACTAATTTATTCTTGCATTTCTCCTTGAGCATCCAACTTGCTTCTTGTCTTATGGAAGTGCCATGATTGCCTAATTTAACACAGTGTGCACAATAGAGTAGTGGCCTTGCTCTTAACTGTGGGCATTTGGTAGTACTGTGATTCAATCTGCACATGGAGTACCACACCAATTCTCTACGGGGGTAAAGATGGGTATTCCCATGCCTAGATGTTTCTTTGCCCTCCTTTACCTTCAATTTATCTAGTATTACATTACTAAGCTCTTCCAGAGTCATGTTTCCAACTTTCTTGCTCTGAGTTCCAATCTCTTGGTGACTCGAAACACGTGAAGTCGTTGTTGCCGAAGATATTCTAACATCTTCTGATTGTGGAAATTCTAGCATATTATCTTCATATTCAATTGCCAATTTGCAACAAGCATCTAGAGTAGCTGGTTGGGCTAATACTAGATAATCATGCATCTTGTGGTCTCTAACGCCTCTCCAAAAGCAAGGCAATAACTGATCATCAATTAGAATCTCCCATAGTTTGTACTTTGAATTTAAGTGCTTTAGTAGAGACACATAGTCTCTCATCGACTCCATCTGCCACTTCTGGCAAAGCTAGGCACAAACACATTCTTGAGTCATGTAAAGTTAACCTTATCCTCGGGTTTGAGGGTTTGGAACCACTGATCCGCTTTCCCTTTTAGGGTCAATGAGAAAGCCTGAATCATTGTTACATATTCACTAATAACTGGCCCACAGGTTTCGCATGTGGATTCAAAAGTCTCTACATGTTGAATAGGATCCCCATCCCCATGGAATTTTTGAACGAGCTTGGAAATGATGTGTGGTTTCATTTAGGAGCGTCAGAATTCTAGAGTAGTGCCTAGCTCCTCGACCATTCCTCGTCCCATTTCCGTACCCATACTCAATAGATTCGTCCTTGTGGCTACATTAAGATCGATGGTTAGATCCACCCTTGGTCTTTGAGGAATTGCTTCCCCCCTACCTAGACCTCTTTCTCTTCCTATGTTGGCTCTTCTAGGAATCTCTGATCTATGGGATGGTCTTGCCACTTCATTTTAGAATGGCTCATCATAAGTCGCTTCTTGATGCCTTTGCATAATTAAGAGTTCCATGTCCTGTAGGAACATACGATGTTTGATCATTTTCTCGATGTCCTTTTTGGTGTACAGGCAGGCTTCCACTTTTCTCGATGTCCTTTTTGGTGTACAGGCAGACTTCCACTTTTCTCGCCACTCTTGGTAGGTTATCCTCTTCTTCTAGGTTTACAAACCCTTCCTCCACTCTAGGCTCTTCATTTATGGGTTCTAAGTTTGGAATTCCTCACTCACTTCTTCCCATGACTATTTCCGGCTCTTTACCCCGTGATTGGGGTAAGTTTACACTTCCCATCTCCTTTTGTTCGGCTCTTTCCCTTTGAGTATCGAGCTCTTGTTTCCTTAAGCTCAACTCTCATAGTTGTCGTTCCACCTCGATCCTTTTCAGATCTAACTCTACTTCCTCTGAGGTCAGGAAGAATACTTGACCTGTCCTGGCTTTCCATGTCTTCTCATTTGGGAAGTGCAAATGTTTGACAGCCTTCAAATTTGAAGTTTAGATAGGTACTTCTTGGACCAAGTCTAGCATTGGTTGACGGACCCATGCTCGCAAATTGCGCTTCTTTGTCATTGCTGGTTTGGAGACCGAAAAATCCCCGGACTATATCAATGATACCGCTCGATTTGGTTAGAGAGGGTGGTTTCTTCTCTTCCCCAAACCTAGAGTATCGCAACCCTTCTTCCATGGATTTGATAGGAATATCCTAGGTGATTCGATGCACCATCCTCACACGAATGAGGTCATCTCCGATGAGCTTTCCAGACCTCAAGTGCATGTATATATGATTTGATAAGCTATTTTGCTCTCCCATTTAAATTTTGGTTAGATTCTGTTGACTTGTTTCTGAGGCCGTGAGATTGCAGAGAACCGTTCACGGCATGAAGTGTCAAAAAATAGTTTAGGTCGTGTGAACGCTTTTTTGCACTTTCATGTGTTTAAATGTTTTTGCTTTTGGACTTACAATTCCATGTTACCTTGTTATGATTTTCAATTTTCTTACCCTTAATCTGACTATACCAAGTTCGTGAGTTTGATTTGATCAAGGCATGAAATTACAAAAAAAGTTCACACCGTGAAGAGAGAAGGTTTCATATCATGAAAATCAATTAGTTCACGTCGTGAACTAAAAATGATTCATAATGTGAAGGATTCTAAAATGGTTCACGTCGTGAACAAAAAATGGTTCACGATGCCATGAAGTCATCTAAAATAGTTCACATCGTGAACGATTTTCTGAACGATTTTCTGCACGTTCATGATTTTTAAGTTTGTTAAACCTCGTGGTGTGAGAGGTGTCAGGATAAGGATCCCTATTTTTGGCAAGGTAATCGTATGAATTGCAGCATTAATCGTGGCGTTGATGCCTAGAGCAGTTCATGGCATGAAGTTATACGAAACGCTTCACATCATGAACGATTTTCTTGCAGTTTCACGTGGGAACTTCTCGTGTCGACTAAGGTGATTTTGGGTGAAAAATACTTATCCAATTGTTTCCAAAATGATTTTGCCACGCCTAAGGAGTATAATACAAGTTCAAGGCACAGTCAATGGCTCCTTATTTTTTTAATTTTTGAAAAGAAGAAAAAACAAAACACCAATGTGCTCGTTCACGTTGATGATTCAAGTGATGCAAACATCAAATTTAACTAGAAAAAACAGTGCAGCTCTCTTCCATGACCACTCCACCACACAAATACACAATAAACACAACCAATTTTTCACTTCCACACAAATCTTATCCATTCATTTCCTACACAATGCACTACCAGAATGTAAAGGCAATTATGAATCTTATGTAATGGGAATTGAGTGTCATAGGGCACTTACCAATGCTTCGAACTTGAGTCCCTTGAGGCCTCCAAGCTCACTTGTTAAGCTCCAAACCTCAAAGCTCCACCTCCACTCTATCACCGTAGAGTCGCTTCCACCATCGCATAAGGCAATCACTCTCTCTCACTCTCCCACACAAGCAGGAAACATACAAGAATAGAAGAGGCACAAGTGCTAGAATACTCTCTCTCAAGACACAAAGAAGAGCAATAGCACAAAGGGGATTGTCTCTATTCATTATGAGAAAATGCCTTATATACATTTGACCATTATTCACACTTGGGCGCCCAAAACTTACTTAACTAAGGACTTGGGTGGCCAATATCTCATAATGTACAACTTTTATAGTGCCTTTTCATGTCACTTATTAATGTCCTCAATTGAAGGAGAATACTTTTGTTAATCCAAAATGGGATTAACATTTAATCTTCCACCCATGGAGCGAGAGTCCTCGTCAAATCAGGAGGGGGGAAGCTAGTGGAAGGAAGCTCTCTCTCTATTTTCTCAATAAGTTCGCGTCCGCTGGTGTTTGTGCAGGGGGGCCTCCGCCCTTCTTTTAGTTTTGGGGTACTACTTTAGCTCTACAATTTTCTCCACATTTTTTGTAGTCTTGGGATGCTGCTTGACTCCAATATAGAAAGTAAAGCCTTGCGGGTGTGCTCATTACAAACTGTGACTGATACCTCTAGGTTCAGTAGAGGTATTTTTCTTGGCATGAAGGGATGTTTGGGAATCTTGTCCAAGCGCCACCTTATAGTACCCCAAAGTATGTGCATTAACCCGCTTGACTAACAATCTATGTGCATTAAACGCTTGGGGGGTTCACCTAAAAATATGTAAGTGTAACACACGTGAGTCAATCAGGAGGGGTATATTAATTAAAAAAAGTTACAGAACTACATTTACATGAAGGGTTTTTTAAACCAATTTGGAAAAAAACCATAAGTTTATGAAGAAAAAGGGGTCATTTTATTTATAAAAGTATGTAAGTGTAAGGGATTTTTAAAATACCAAAAATAGATAGAACATGTGAACTACAAGGCTATCTTGGGACAAATTAGATGTCTCTGCCCGGCAGAGAATGGAGTCAAAGTTTCTTGCATGCACAAGCTTTGGAAATTTTCATCGATGAACAAGGCTTAGCTTTGGGTGATATACCTTGACCCGATGTGCACTTCACTTTCTTTTTCGGAGTTACCCGATTTGTTGAATAGTTGTGTGCCTTTTTCCTTGACATTCTTTATATGACTTTTTCCAAAGTAGAGTTATCCTATGCATCTTGCCTCACTAATTTCATTCAAAGGTTCTACGAGATCGCACCCATTGACACTCACAGGATCTAACACAATCTTATTTATGTATGTAGAAAGAAGCCTCTAGCTTCTTTGACTCATCATCTAAAGCACATTGACTATCTGAGATATTCGAAGGTTCTACTAGATTGCACACGATGACACTCGCATGATCCAACATAGTCTTATTTGAGTATGTAGAAGACTCCATCTTCTTTGACTCACGATCCAAAGCACGTTGACTATCTCCATTAGAGTAAATATTGGCCTTTTTCTCCAATACTACTCAAAATTCCCTAACAGCAAGGGAATGCTTGTCTTCACCTCCCTTTTTGACTCTACATTTGGCTACTGAGCTCGATTTCTTGAAGAAAAAGATGTGGAATTTTTTTTTGGATCAGGTACCCCTTGAGGCCTCTGCAGAATAGAGAGAAGAAACATAGATTACCTATGCTCACTACCATAATATATGCTAACTTGCATATAGTTATCATTGTTTTTGGATCAGGTACCCCTTGAGGCCTCTACAGAATAGAGAGAAGAAACATAGATTACCTATGCTCACTACCATAATATATGCTAACTTGCATATAGTTATCATTGTTTTACATGTTAATTAGAACACCCATATGCGTACAAGCATAGTTCTATGCTAAAAATAATAATAACTATACTAGAACACTCATATGCTAACAAGCGTACTCATATTATAATTAGCATAGATAGTTGTATGCTAACAAAAAAATGACTATACTAGTTAGCATATTCTATGTTAACTATATATGCTAACTAGCGTAGAATATGCTTACTAGTATAGTTACCATAGTTTGCTATGATAATTAGGATAGCCATATGCTAACAAGCATACTCAGATGCTAATTAGCATGGTTATGTGCTAATAAAAAACTTATTAGATACTAATTAACACAGGCTAATTGTGTGCTAACTAGCATAGTATATGCTTGTTAGCATAGTCTTCTATGCTAGCTAAAATAGCTATATGCTAACCAGAAGAGTCATATGCTAACTAAAATAGCATAGATATGCTAACTAGAAGACTCATATGCTAATTAGCATTGTTGTAAATTCCAAGTCTTATCTACTAGCTAAAATAGCTTATGCTAACCAGAAGGGTCATATGCTAATTAGCATAGTTGTATGCTAAGTAAAAGCTATGCACACCTCTTAACATAAATTAAGCTAGGTATATGGTCACAAGGATTGTCATATGCTAATTAACACTGTTGTATGTTAATTAGTATATGATAAAAAAGGATTGTTAATTAATAGCTTAACAATGGTAAAAAACATATAACCAGCATAGCATATGTTGATTAGCAAGTAACTAACATAAACAATGCTAATTAACATAGTAATAACATATAGTTAATGCATTATGCTAGCCACTCATTATAGCAAGTTTGCTAAATAGCCAAGGATATATGTACTACTAAACATAAACCACGAGCTAATGTCACTCAAAAAAGTACAAGGGTGTAACCTGATATCTAACATTTATAACAGCACTTTGTGGAATCACATAATCACAGTTTTCTTCTCTACATTGTGCACCTTCTGAGGTGCAAATAGTTGCAAAACACATGGAATGGTATACATGGTTGCACGATAGTGAGACCAGTGTGAAAGTTTTATTAGCATCCAAAAATACACCACAACAAGTCTGCACATTAACCTGGGAGAGTAAGATTTTCCATGCTCTTACTTCCGTAGGATGGCGCATTAGGAAAGAGGAAAGCCCTGCTGCTTGCCTAAACTTTGTTTAGCATGTCGTGAATGAGGACACGCTGCCCTACTAGATTCTTCTCAACTTTATGATGCACCTCCAACTTAGTTTGCAAAACATATCTATGTGAGAAATGTACCAGTGTGAATCTATAGAAAAACAAATCATGTACAACAAAAAATAGAAGACTATTTACCTCTATCATAGAGATGTTCCCAGTTCATTTGAACCCCCTCCAATCATCTCCAAAGTTCTTGGTTGTGTTGATATTTTCACTACAAGGTTGGATTTGTCAATCAAATCTTTGAGGCAAGGATGCCATCGTCTCTTTTGCAACTTGAATCTCCAATCTCAATGTTGACAGGAAAGTACCTACTCTCTCTACAGTCATCTACTTTAGCTTTGCATCCTCCTCGTAGACTGCTTTTGACAAAAGTGGCACATTTTATTTCTTTCGAGGTAAAATTTTGAGCATCCATGGTTGTAAAATAGTTTTTAGATCATGTTTTCAAGTTGCATGGAGTGTCCTAACAAATTGTTAGTGTGATTAGGATGTGAAGATTATGAGTTCATTTTGAGGACATTGTTTGAGATCATGGGGACTATTTTGACACCTAGCACCGCCTATCACCCAGAAACCGATGAACAAACTGAGAGGTTGAACAAGTGTGTGGAAACTTACTTGAGACACTATTTCCATGATATTCAAGGTGTTTGGGATGAGCGGTTGTTGCTTTCTGAGTTTTCTCATACTATAAGTATGCATCATGAGAGCTTTGGCATGTCACCTTTTGAGGCACTCTATGGGTACAAAGTGAATATGCCAATGATGGTTAAAAAGCAAGAGGGGGTGAATCATAATGCAAAAGAGGAGATGGAAAAGTTGGATGCACTCTTGCAACAATGAAAAGCTAATATGAAGGAAGCTCAAGAAAGAGTGAAACATCATGCTAATGCTCATCGGCGGAGGCCATTGGATTTCATCAAGTGTGATTAGGTATTCTTGAGGATTCCCAAAACAAGATATGGTTATCTCAAGGACAACACAAATACCAAGTTAGCTCATCGCTACTATGGGCCATACAATGTGGTGAGGCGTGTTGGTGAAATTGCTTATCAATTGGCACTTCCATTAACCTCAAAGATTCATGATGTGTTCCATGTGTCATACTCAAATATTACCTTGGAAGATGAATCACCTCTAGTGAATAAGGAGGGGATGATTGAGTATAGGTCGGAAGCAATTTTGGTACAAGAGAAAGAGTTTTTCGCAGCTGTACATTAGTGGAGTACTTGGTCAAATGGTTAGGGCTACCTAAGAAAGAAGCTTCTTGGAAATCCTCCTGTACATTGGAAGTATTTTAAGGGTTATTGGATGCATTTTGGAACTCCAAGGAGGGTCAAGAATAGTTAATTAACTTGTTGGAAATTCGCGTAAATTCACCGTGAACATCCCTACACCCTTGGAAATTGGATGCATAATGTTAGGAAGCTACTCAAGGTTTTCAGCCATTATGGAGGTAGATGTCATGGCTTGTTTTGAGGGTTTATTGACTATTTTATATCCATATACATGCAATTTTGGCTTCCCATATATTATGTGAGCATGAGCTTCATATTTGACATGTGTCCATTAACATATACTCCATCCATGTGGATGTGGATTGTGGTTGTACATATCAATGGTTTCGAGGATGAAACCTTTTGGGTGGGGATGGTTTGTAACAAAGTGAAATTGTCTTATATGAATAATGGGCCGAAGGACAATGGACCATTCCCATGGACAGCACTTATGATAGTGTGAAAAGGGTGGTCATGTATATATGTCAAATAGGCCATATTTGAGGTACCTTTTGATAACCAACAATATAATACAAGCCAATTGCTCTCTTCTTTCTCTAAACCTAGGCTAATCATCCTAATCTAGGTGAATCCAAGTCTAATTAGGTTAATCCAAGGCTAATCTAGAAGCTCCTTTCTTTCAATATTCTTCTAACTTGAATATTGCGCATGGTAAATAACACTTGACCCATCATGTGTAACATATGCCATTGAGGGAATGAAATGGGTTAAAAGATTATGTTTTTAGGGACTATAAATTTATCATGAGTGAAATAAATAGTATCTAAAAATATTATATAAAAAATTTCCAAAACAACCTTAGGTCCAACTATGTTACATTCTTAGAAATAGACATCTTAGTAAGATGTCTCTTTTTAGTGAGAGACTTCTTATTTGTACATATAGCCATTAAGATGAATTGTGTTGCATATTCTTTTTAGATGTCTCTTTTTATTGAGAGACTTCTTATTTGTACATATAGCCATAAAGATGAATTGTGTTACATATTCTTTTTTCATGTGGCATGAGTGTCAAAAATATAAAATATAAAAAACTTATATTAAGTTGTATCCATCTCAATTTCTTTTAGGGGGAATATGTAAGAAGATCCATGTTATCTAGATTTATAGACTTTCCTTATAGACCTATTTTCGAAGCCATATTTTTCACCAAGCATCATTCAAGTAATTTTTTTTCTAAAAGACTATTATGTGGCCAATTAGGTGATAGCCCAAGTTGTGAAGGTATATGCCTAAGACTAGGAGGTCCTTAGTTCAAACCTGATAATGTTTTCCTCAATGACATCGCCTACAAGTGAATAAAAGGTGCCTACTGTGGGTGTGGTGAAAAATGGCAACTATGAGGGGATCTTGGACTTAAAGCTAGTTTTTTAAAAAACCAATATATTGTTAATAATTATAAAAAAAACATCCTTGGTCTTTGATTACAATCATTTTAAGAATAATTCATGCAAGAGTTTAGCTTCTAGATGCTCTAAGGTTCTTGGTTCTTAGGCTTAGTTTGATTTTACAACATGTTTAGGAATGACTTACTCTATATTGTAGCATATAGGGGCCCTAATATTCTATTGTTGGAAAACAACTTTGAGTATTGATATCATGTTTTAAGCTAAGCACTAGCATGCCCTTAGAATGCCACCCATAGACATGAACATAGAAACACTTGTCATTAGCTTATCTCTCGTAGTTCTTAGAGTAGTTTGATACCCACCTAAGGCATTACCTTGCAAAGTGGCTAGGATCATGACAACAACCAATTACTACCTTATGAGGAGTTAGCATACTATAAGACTGATGTGCCATAGCATACCCACTAAAAACTCTATATGCACCATAATTTTTTGAGTAGGAATTACCATACCCTCACTAGCTGTTGTCTCAAATAAGTTTGTGTATTTCATTTCTATTTTGCTTTATCTACGTGAGAAAATGGTACCTATAATACTTTTAATGTTCCCAATACCAAACTATTGTGGCAAGATAGTGAGCGCACTACTAGGCATGCATTAGAGGTATGAAGTGGATGAGATTTTAGGAAAGTTCATGGGATTCTAAGAATTCCCCATAATGAACATGATTTGAATGTGTGACTTCCTTGACTGACATGAGTGGGTGAGTCAATGTGGTTGGTTGTGAGAGCTTCCACATCATGTGGAATTTGTTGAAGATCTTGAAATTAAGTAAAGATGTGGATTTTGTTAAAAATATTGAAAGTAATTTGTGTAGTGTGTTGCATTTTTGTTTTTGAATTTTTGATTGTAGGAAGCCCTTCTTCAAGAAGAAAACAATCTTCTCAAACTAGAGGTAAGAAGTTATGATTCACTGTTTGACAAAGTTGTGTGATGAAGAAACTTAGGTGATCTTATGAACGTTCTATTGACATATGTAGCTTTCCAAGGCTATTTCTATAAGGGACAATGTTTCCTTATTGGGTGTGAGCACTCATACCATCCAAGAGTGTTCAAGTGACAACTTATCCTCCACCCACTCTATAGAAATAGTAGTTGCTAAATCAACCCAAGAATCTCCAAAATCAATCCAAGAAGATGATGTGACTTCTCTGTATCTTGGGTACGTATGTTTTCTACTTGTATTTTGAAGACTTCAATTAATAAAATCTAATATAGTAATGAACCATGTTTCTAAACATCTCCATTATTTCCATGCTCACAAGTTGAAAAAGCTAATGAACCATGTTTCTAACATCTCACCATTATTTCCATGGTCCTAGGTCAGAGTTGTTTCCATCCAATGTGGAGTAATACGACATGCTATCCTTCTCATAGATGTAATGCCATCCAAGCTACACAAAGCGTCCAAAATGTGTAGATATGGACTAGAATATTCTTCTTGAAGGATATTCTTCTAGTATGTGACTACTCTTATTAAAGCTTTATTACCTCTATTTGATGTGATGGATTATTTTGGTGATTCCATGTTCCCACATATTAATGAGTAAGATAAAATATAGCTACTTTTCCCACATATTAATTAGCGAGTAAGATAAAATATACCTACTTTTTTTCTAACCTCTTCTTTATCGTACCTTATGCAAGGACATTGAGAGACTTCTAGGAAAGCCTTAATCAAATGATATTGTTAATAATAGAGGGATTCAAGGGTAGAGACTAAATATTGCATCGTTGTTTTGTCAATAATAAAGGGATTCAAGAGTAGACACTAGATATTTCATCTTTGTTTTGTTTGCATAAATTTGGAATTTTCTTTGCATGAGTCTTAATTGATATAAATGGATTAAGCTACATATTCTTGTTTGTCAGTCACATATTTTTATCACCTATATATACTGGATCTTTGTAATGCTACTTGCCTTTGATTCCATCATTACACACAATACTAAAGCAAGTTGAGTGGTGGTGGTTTCATGTAGCTATTATTTATGGCATGTATTTTGTTTGGCCTTGATGGTGTGTGGAGTCCAAATTATATTGAAGTTAAATCACTTCCTTATAAAGATAAAAACTTATTTAACCATGGGAGACATGCATCTACATAATGACAATTAGGATGTTATGCAATCCACATGATTGTGGAAAAATGAAAATTGCACACAAGTGACAAGAAAGTAGATGTTACATTCATAACATGGTTGAGTGTAGGACCTAAGTAAGAGCAACCTATATGGACTTTGCAAAAGAGTACATTAGGTGGAATACAAGTCTTAAAAAACAACCTAGAAGAGTTAACATCCGTAATAATTCTCTCTTCTTTGGGTATTTTGTCACGAGCCTTTTGTTCACATGAGGTGTTTATAATATTTTAAAGCTTGCAAGCACATATAAAAAAATAGGGTCCATAGTAAAATTTTATTCTTATCCAAGTAGTGAAATAAAAGATTTAAAAAATCTTAATTTTATAAATATAGGAAGAAAGTTATTAGAGATTATGTATATGGTGGACTATTGTATAATCGTTCTCTCTCTCTCTCTCTCTCTCTATATATATATATATATATATATATATATATATATGTATATGTATGTATGTATGTATGTATGTATGTATGTATGTGTGTGTGTCTGTGTGTGTGTGTGTTGATAGCCATTTTTTCGGCTATCCACATTACCACAAGGAGCTACCTCGGCCAAGGAAAATCACATAAACTCTTTGTCATAAATACCTTTTCACTGTAAATAGGCGTGTGTGCGTTAGGGACTTTACCCATATCTTCTATATATTTTTTATATTATTAAAAAAAAGTTTTTGCTAGCTACTCATCAAAAATAAATAAAATTATTACGACCCATTTTGTGTAGATATTTCATTTCATATAAGGGCCTAAATATGGGGGTCTCTATTTTCTCTAGTTATGTAAATACTTCATTAGGTGTGTGTATTACAAAACCTAAATATATATTTTTTATTTATTACTATTATTATTATTCTTCATAATACTTTTGGACCATCATTGTACATATGCTTCAACTTCACCATGCATAAGTAAATCCTATGCCCTCACATTTCTACCCACACCATGTAGAAAGCCTACTACCCAAATCACTTTTTTCCTTAGACTATTTCATTTTTTATTCTCTCATCTACCCTAAAATAATGAGGGTCTCCCTCCTTTTTGACTTCCATAGTTTAGTATTTTTGTATATATTTTTTACTATTAAATATTTTATATACTTTTATTAAATACTTTTTTATATATCAATTATTTTTGTATATTTTATTCACAATTAGATCTCTTTGTTTATTTTATTTTCCTATCATAATAACCATATTGTCATGATATGTTGACTAGTAGCTTGTCTTTTCTTATTATGTAAATCCTTTATAAAATGGAAAAAATCTCCTCCATGCAAGTGTCCACATACACTTGAGTCTCTAAGGTTAGGGTATGATGTATTGGGGGGCTCACTCTTGGAGCTATCAAGAAATTCCACCAATGGGGACCCACACAAAGATTTTAAAAATTCAAAAAATACATGATTCTGCTGAATTTTTTGCGCTCGCCTCCACTCTGAATTTGGACTGGTCATCAAAAGACAAAAGTTATCTCGGGAGCTCATGAATATGCTCAATTGTTTTGAGAATTTTTGGAGCTAATGGCAGTGAGATATGAATTTTTTATTGGACCCCAGTCTGCCCACTTTTTGGCAAGGTACACCTAGTCTCTTCTCACCTCCCTTACACATTCATCACCTACACACTTACTCATTCCTTTCTCACTCCATCAAACCTGCAAACTTCATGTCCTCTCTCACTCTCTCCACCTTTGCCCTCTCCTTCCATCTCCATTTGCTCTCATATCTACTCTACACCCATACTTCATCTCCATTTCTTTCCCTACTACTCCCATATTACTAAATTATTTTCCCAATCTCAAAAAATACATAAAAATTCAGCATGAATGTATCATATTAACCTCTGCAAATATGGGGTTTCCATCTACAAAAACCCCCATGTTCTTCAGCTCAATCAAATTTTGTGGCATCAAATGTAAGAAGGAGATCGACGGTTAACTTAAAGATCTACACATGGGAGAATCCAAGCTTCTTCGAGCTTTCAACCACACAAAGGATTCTTCCAAATCTTTACTCTTCTTACTCAACCTCTCAGCCCTTCTCACCCATTTATACATTGTACTACTAACCTTTTATAGTGATTACTAACTACTAACCACTAACATATGTAAATAAGCACCCACTCTACTACTTTTTGAGTAGGCATTACTACAAGTTATTTGCTTTTACCTCTACATCACACTCTCCTCTCATCCTCAATAATTCTCTCATCTTCAGCCCACATCCATGTGACTCAAGGGATAAGAAGAGGCCCACTCTCATTTCAAAATAAAAAATCCATAATCTATGATTTTTCATAATAAAATTGATTAGGCTTAATCCTAATTGGGGCATCTCAAACCTATAAATAGAGCCCCCTCCATTCCTTGTAAAATAGGGGAGATTACACACATTGTACACCACTCGCAACTCTAGTGTGTAAGGAGATAGTGAACTTGTGAGATCTCTCTATACATCAATACCTTTGATTGCATAGAGAAGCTTGAAGCTTGAAGCTAGTCATGTCATTGTGAGGGCTTGAGTGATGCCATACTCCCTATCATAATTGTATCTTGCCTTTGTGCATAAATAAGATTAGTGGTTTGGATGCAATTGTGTACAAAATCTTGGACTCCTACATCTCCAAAGTTGATTTAGCAAGGCGGTCTGATGTTTGATTTAAGGTAAATTTGATCCTTGTATTTTGTGGTGTGATTTTATGCTTGGCGGCTTGAGGGCTTGTTTTTGATTTGTTGCCTTTCATTCCATGGTAAGAGGGTTGTATGGTGAGAGGGCTCCCGTAACCTTAAGACCATGTGTATACCGACAACAAAATCAACTTTATAGTGTCTCTCTAAGTTCTTTTCCAAGTTTGGTGTGCATATATTTGTGTTATGCTAGTCTCCTCCACACATAATACCATATGTTATGAGTGTTTGTTGAGGGTGTGTTTTTTTTTTAATTGATGTATATGGTTAGCTTGTATTGATTGGCTACAAGGAAAGATCTTTGGTGTCCTAGTTCACACACATAACTAGGTGGTGCCCCTTTCTTGTTGAGTGTGTGGTTTTGGGATTCTTGTGTTTGTATTGCGTTGTGCCCCAAGCCCATTGAGCAACACGGGAGTCTTGAGGAGTGCTTAGAGGCCGCTCTTCTTGTTGCCCGCCCCGGACTGCCTCAATTTTGGTGCCCCCACTAAGGACGAGCAGTTTTTGAATGGGTATTTAAGGTACATCGATCTCTTTAACACATAAATTTCCTTGTGTGCTTGTTGGGTATCATATTTTAAGAAGGAAAGTTGGTACTTTGGTGTGATCTTTCATGAATAATCCACCTCCTCCTAATCCTCTTGGGATTCAGTTCAACCAGTTTCATTGGGTGCACTCCATCAGAATGAATGTTTGCATTCATAGAAAAATTTTCTACCAACAACGCATGGTTCTTCTTTTTGGTCCAGAAAGACTAAGAGAGGTTTTAGCATCACCTAATCCTGTCATACTTCCCATTGTAGATTACACCATTTCCTTTGATGTGCATATTTTCATCTTATTTTAGCTTAGTTTTATGAATCAAGAAGACTTATATCGTAGGTTAATTTCTTATGCTAGGCAAGAAATACACATAGTTGTTGGTAGTAAGTTGTAATTTCAGCGTGTCATTCGTCGTATATTTGGACCTAGGCAAGTAGCACCCATTAATGCCTCAGTTAATCCATTTATTTTGCCTTTGATTCGTTACGACATAAGCTTTGACGTCTACATTTTTATTCTACTTTGAAAAAAAAAAGAGTGAGAGAGAAAGAGAGTGAAGGAAAACCTTTGTGCAATCCTATTTGTGCTTCTTCTTCTTAAGCATGGATACCACTAGGCAAATGAGTGGCTACCCCTTATTCTTTGGAGAGCCCGGTGAGGATGCCGAGTTGTTCTTATCAAACTTTAGAATGGCACTTCACATAAAGAGAGTGGTAGGAGACCAAGAATGCTTAGACATGTTTGAGTTGGTCCTACGAAGAGATGCTTCCACTTGGTTTCAATCTCTACCTGCACCCGCACGAGTAGATTACAAGGGGGTCATACAACTTTTTAGAGACAATTACTTCACTCCTTTGAACACACAAAAGCTATGGCAAGAAATAGTTGCTCATAAGCAAAAGGACCTAGAGGACTACTTGAGTTATAAGCAAGAATTCTTACGTCTTTGGACTCTTTGGTTGTGTAGTCCTCCTAACCCTGGAGATGGTGCAGAATTCTTGAAGAAGGAGAGATTTATTGCAAGGATGTACCCATCACTAAAATTGCAAGTAGAGTCAGGAGAGCCCACAACATTTGATGTTGCTGAGGCTAGGGCTACCAAGAAACTCCGAAAGATGAGGTGTATGCTTGGGGGGGGCTTTATCTTTGATGACTCAAAGCCTAGGGAAGAGGTACAGTCTTGCACTCGTAGAGAATTACCTGAGGTCACAATCGAGGTGATAGAAAAGTTAAATGAGTCTTTAAATAACTTGTCTATCCACTTTGCACAAGCTGTGGAACAGAAGGGCCAAGCTAAAAGGGTTGAAGAACGAGAGCAATGACCTAGGCGACTCTTGCAATGTTGGAATTGCGGAGAGTCAGGGCATGGGATGTATAGTTGTCCTTGGCCTCGTGGGGAGCCAGGGAAGCCTAACATGAATTATCCAGTGATGAATGCAGGTGAAGGCACTAGTCAACAACAACCGATGATTTTGCAGAGGCCTAATGCAACAAGACCACCTCCACGAGGAGTGGAAGGAATGCCGCCCTTGCTGGACCCAAATGTACATGTGGTAGAGGTAACAAAGGCCAAGGAGGTAGATATTGAATCGAATGGTGACAAACGAGGGCGTTGAAAAGAGAAGGAAAAGGAGGGTGTGGCATCACAAAGTGACCATGGACGAGGAAAGAAAGTGAAGGAAGACAAGGAAGTCAAGAGGAGACGACGTCGTATAAACCTCCAAGATTTCCCCCTTGGACATGGTATGGCTCCATACAACCTTTTGGAAGACATGAGAGGTAAGGGTCTTGATATCTCGTGGCCTCAATTTCTAGCCTTATGTCCACAAGTTAGGAGAGAATTAACAAAGTCCGTGAGCACTAGGAGAAAAACAAAAGAGAATGTGCCTGTTGTAAAAATTTCACAAGCCAAGATGGATGAGGACATTACACCTATATTAGATTGCTACATCAAGGGAAGGCTAGTTAAGAAGGGTCTAGTAGATGGGGGTGCACAAATTTGCATCATGACAGAGGACCTTATGCAAAGACTAGGCATGCATATTCATGAAACACCTGAAATTAAGGTGAAAATGGCAAACAATAGCAAAGCAAAGTGTCTTGGGATTTGTAAGAATGTTTCTGTGGAAGTTTTTGGCATTAAGAAGGTTGTTGATTTTTATGTTATGTCTACCAAGGGAAGTGGTTATCCATTTATCCTAGGTAGACCATGGCTAATGAGAATGCGAGCTTTGCAGGATTGGGAAACACACCCTACTATCCCCAATCAAATGGGTTAGTAGAGAAGGCTAATGGTGTCATTGCAGGAATCATAAGGAAGATGGTGAAGAACAAGACGAAGCTTTGGGATGAGTTCCTTGATGGAGCACTATGGGCATACCGGACTACCTACCGAGAAGCAACGGGGTTTACGCCCTTTCACTTGGTTTATGGTCAAGAAGCATTGCAACCTATTGAGCTCAACATTCCAACAATGCGGCTACATGGAAAAGGTGGACTAGGAGATCAAGATGCATGGGTAGATCAACTTATCACTTTAGTTGAGCTAGAGTGGAAAAGAGAAGCTGCATAGGAGTGTTATAGAAGAAAAGCCATGCAAGCAGCAAGTTCAATGCAACTTTGAAAGACAAGGGCATCAAAGAAGGAGATCTTGTGCTAAGGTATGACAATCGACTTGATAATCGGTTTGATGCCAAGTTTGAAACTAGATGTCAGGGACCATACATTATCAAGAAGGTTTTCAACTCTAGCTATTATCAGCTCATGGATTTGGATGGCAAAGAACATTCTAAGAAGGTTAATGGCTACAGACTCAAGCCATACTTGAGTCGCATTCTACCGACAGACTTACAGAAGCAACCACAAAAGGGATTTAAAAGGGCATGTAAGTTATGTGGTTTGAGTGATGGATGTGGTGCAAAACACAAGGAACTGAAGAAAGATGGACAAGAGAACCACATTACACCACTTGCTTTAGAAGGCCTACATTATGATGGTACAGGAATATACCATCATCTAGGGGGAGGGCTAAATGATAGCCATTTTTTTGGCTATCCACATTACCACAAGGAGCTACCTCGGCGAAGGAAAATCATATAAACTCTTTGTCATAAATACCTTTTCACTGCAAATAGGCGTGTGTGCATTAGAGACTTTACCCATATCTTCTATATATTTTTTATATTATTAAAAAAAAAGTTTTTGCTACTACTCATCAAAAATAAATAAAATTATTACGGCCCATTTTGTGTAAATATTTCATTTCATATAAGGGCCTAAATATGGGGGTCTCTTTTTTCTCTAGTTATGTAAATACTTCATTAGGTGTGTGTATTACAAAACCTAAATATATATTTTTTATTTATTACTATTATTATTATTCTTCATAATACTTTTGGACCATCATTGTACATATGCTTCAACTTCACCATGCATAAGTAAATCCTATGTCCTCACATTTCTACCCACACCATGTAGAAAGCCTACTACCCAAATCACTTTTTCCCTTAGACTATTTCATCTTTTATTCTCTCATCTACCCTAAAATAATGAGAGTCTCTCTCCTTTTTGACTTCCATAATTTAGTATTTTTGTATATATTTTTTACTATTAAATATTTTATATACTTTTATTAAATACTTTTTCATATATCAATTATTTTTTTATATTTTATTCACAATTAGATCTCTTTGTTTATTTTATTTTCCTATCATAATAACCATATTGTCATGATATGTTGACTAGTAGCTTGTTTTTTCTTATTATGTAAATCCTTTATAAAATGGAAAAAATCTCCTCCATGCAAGTGTCCACATACACTTGAGTCTCTAAGGTCAGGGTATGATGTATTGGGGGCTCACTCTTGGAGCTATCAAGAAATTCCACCAATGGGGACCCACACAAAGATTTTAAAAATTTAGAAAATACATGATTCTACTGAATTTTTTGCGCCAGCCTCCACTCTGAATTTGGACTGGTCATCAAAAGATAAAAGTTAGCTCGGGAGCTCAGGAATATGCTCAATTGTTTTGAGAATTTTTGGAGCTAATGGCGGTGAGATATGAATTTTTTATTGGACCCCAGTCTGCCCACTTTTTGGCAAGGTACACCTAGTCTCTTCTAACCTCCCTTACACATTCATCACCTACACACTTACTCATTCCTTTCTCACTCCATCAAACCTACAAACTTCATGTCCTCTCTCACTCTCTCCACCTTTGCCCTCTCCTTCCATCTCCATTTGCTCTCATATCTACTCTACACCCATACTTCATCTCCATTTCTTTCCCTACTACTCCCATATTACTAAATTATTTTCCGAATCTCAAAAAACACAATAAAAATTCAGCATGAATGTATCATATTAACCTCTGCAAATATGGGGTTTCCATCTACAAAAACCCCCATGTTCTTCAGCTCAATCAAATTTTGTGGCGTCAAATGCAAGAAGGAGATCGACGGTTAACTTAAAGATCTACACATGGGAGAATCCAAGCTTCTTCGAGCTTTCAACCACACAAAGGATTCTTCCAAATCTTTACTCTTCTTACTCAACCTCTCAGCCCTTCTCACCCATTTGTACATTGTACTACTAACCTTTTATAGTGATTACTAACTACTAACCACTAACATATGTAAATAAGCACCCACTCTACTACTTTTTGAGTAGGCATTACTACAAGTTATTTGCTTTTACCTCTACATCACACTCTCCTCTCATCCTCAATAATTCTCTCACCTTGAGCCCACATCCATGTGACTCAAGGGATAAGAAGAGGCCCACTCTCATTTCAAAATAAAAAATCCATAATCTATGATTTTTCATAATAAAATTGATTAGGCTTAATCCTAATTGGGGCTTCTCAAACCTATAAATAGAGCCCCCTCCATTCCTTGTAAAATAGGGGAGATTACACACATTGTACACCACTCCCAACTCTAGTGTGTAAGGAGATAGTGAACTTGTGAGCTCTCTCTATACATCAATACCTTTGATTGCATAGAGAAGCTTGAAGCTTGAAGCTAGTCATGTCATTGTGAGGGCTTGAGTGATGCCATACTCCCTATCATAATTGTATCTTGCCTTTGTGCATAAATAAGATTAGTAGTTTGGGTGCAATTGTGTACAAAATCTTGGACTCCTACATCTCCAAAGTTGATTTAGCAAGGCGGTCCGATGTTTGATTAAAGGTAAATTCGATCCTTGTATTTTGTGGTGTGATTTTATGCTTGGCCGCTTGAGGGCCTGTTTTTGATTTGTTGCCTTTCATTCCATGGTAAGAGGGTTGTATGGTGAGAGGGCTCCCGTAACCTTAAGACCATGTGTATATCGACAACAAAATCAAGCTTATAGTGTCTCTCTAAGTTCTTTTCCAAGTTTGGTGTGCATATATTTGTGTTATGCTAGTCTCCTCCACACATAATACCATATGTTATGAGTGTTTGTTGAGGGTGTGTATGTTTTTTGATTGATGTATATGGTTAGCTTGTATTGATTGGCTACAAGGAAAGAGCTTTGGTGTCCTAGTTCACACACATAACTAGGTGGTGCCCCTTTCTTATTGAGTGTGTGGTTTTGGGGTTCTTGTGTTTGTGTTGCGTTGTGCCCCAAGCCCATTGAGAAACACGGGAGCCTTGAGGAGTGCTTAGAGGCCGATCTTCTTGTTGCCCACCCCGGACTGCCTCAGTGTGTGTGTGCAAAAGATAATATTCACTTTTTATTATATTTTGAGAACAAGACTGCTCACTGATTTACAATACTTTCTCGAAGATTGTTTATCCTGAGGACAAACTCGGGAATCTGTTTGGTAAGATCCAAGGAAACTAATGTTTATTTGCTGAAAACTAGGCACGAGGAAAGCCCATAGGTGTTGTGCCTTCAAAGACATCGTCAATCAACTTGTTGTTGCTAGTGGTGCTCCTATTGCATGAAATCAATTGGTTACACATCTTCTTCATATGGACAAGGATCCTTCATATGATAATATTGTCACTATTTTGTCTAACAAGGATGGCATTGATTTTTAAACTGTTTGCATTTCTCTCGTTGAATATTCTCAATGATATGAATGTCATATAGAGAGTTTTGACATTGTTTTGAATACATAAGAAGCTGTAGATTCCGAAACGGCTTGTATTGCTCGTAATAAGTGTTCCTTTTCGTGTTTCACTCATGGTGGTCGCTCTTATCAAGGTGGCAATTCTTCTCGATTTTCCTATCCCAATAAACATTTATCCTATTGTGATAAGAATGGTCATACTGTCTGTGATTGTTGGGCGTGATTGTTGGGCACGTCAATATGATGAGGAACATGGCATTACCACCAGCAACCTCATTCGAATTCCTCCAAAAATCATACTCCTTGTGTGACTATTGTGGTCGTACAGATCATCCATCTCATCGTTGTTTCAAAAGGCGATATGATCAAGATCGCAATCAACAATAAGTCATGAAAAACGACAACGAGTCATGAGTTGTCGTTTGCAAAACAAGCTGTCTTGATTTTTCACTAGTCCTAAATATTGATCAATTTTACACTCTTTTAGAGACATTGAAGAGAAATGCATTTAGAAATTTTACAAAATAAGCATAGTTTTAAACTTCTTTTTAAAAATGTACATATTGCTAATTTAAAGGTAATTTTTTTTTCACTTTTCATGTCAAATAACAAAATGAAAAAAACAAAGTCAATAGAAGATCTAATATTCTTTAAAACTACTAATAATTCACGCATGTCTATGTAATATATAATGTATTCTTTACTTAGAATTACAAAAATGTACTTTTTTTTCTCCAAAAATTTAAATAACTTCATCCCAATCATTGCACCTCATCTAATCATTGAATTAGAGAATATGGAGTCCATGGCCATAGAAGAGGCTTATTGAAAGAAACAATTTCTCTAGATTCAAATAGAAAACTAACGATCCAAATAGTCAAATTTTAGATGGTAGTGAGTGATACAATTTTTCAATTTACTTTGTTTTGATCTAACAATTCAATTTAGAGTTATCATCTTTCAAAAAACACAGTTTTTAGTTTATAACAGTTAAATTTTGAGGCATGAAAATGACATCTGTCGTTTTGAAAAATTGATGAAAATTTGGATTCCAAAATTCACTTTGTTGACAAAATAGATTCTAGAATCCAAAATTTTGGACACAGTGACGTTTCTATTGTGAGAGTGAAATTTTCATCCAAAAAAATATATTTTGCTTCATAATGCACAAAAAATTCACCTTTATTGCATGAAAAAAATTACATCGACCAAAAAAAATTTGTCAAAAAATTCGTCAATGGAAAAAATTTCATCAAAAAATTCATCGATGGAAAAAAATCCATCAAAAATTTCATTGACGTAAAAAATTCCATCGCAAAAAAATTTAGAATATACCAGATGGAATCCAAATTTCCATTGAATGGATTGAAATTTTGAATGATAGAAATGAAATTCCGTTGACTTTTCCATTGATGGAGTTTTTTGACGGAATTTTTTTTCATCGACGGAATTTTTGACGGACTAAAATTTTCATCTAATAAAAGTGAAATTTTCGTTCATTATGGACCAAAATTTCTTTTTTTTTTAAAACAAAAATTTCGATGTCACAATAGAAACGTTAGTCTCAACGGAAATTTGGATTCCAGAATCCACTTTGTCAGCAAAGTGAAATCTAAATTTCCATTAGTTTTTTAAAACAACAACTATTATCATTTTCATGGCTCAAAATCTAACCGTTATAAATTGAAAACTATTTTTACAGACTATAACTCTAAATCGAACTATTAAATCAAAATAAAGTAAGCTGATAAATTATAGTACTCACTACCATCTAAAATTTAACCGTTTGGATCATTGGATTTCTATCTAAATCTAGAGACATCTTTTCTTTCGATAAACCTCTTCTATGGCCATGGACTCCATAAACCTACATATCTTAATATCAAAATATGCTTAAATTTAACTATTGGATCAACTTTGTATATAAAGAAAATTTATTTTCTTTAACAATGCACTAACCCCATGTAAGAGTTTTTTCAAATTATATTGGGTCTAAAAGTAATGTCAATTTTATCACCATCAGTTTGTTGATAATACGGGACGCTACATACAACATGCTACATACAACACGAAGTGTAGAAATGTGTATTGGTACAAACTTATCCATGCTCAGGGAAAAGTATGATCTAGAGATGCTTAAACAAAGGAAAAAAGGAAAGAAAAGTGAAGTTTGTTAATGTGTGAACATGCTTAATTTGCATGATATAGAAATTGTTGTGTAAGGATTTGAGTTAAAAAACTTCTTGACACTTGCACCAGAGAGTAATTGATATTTTAAGCAAAAGGTCCAATGACTCTCGTAGTTGATGGGAAGAGTTTCTTCTCTTTTGTAATTCTTTTTTTAATTGGATGTTTTTGGGTTTAGAGTAAAATGTAAGTAATGTTTTATGCATTTGTTTCACAAAAGTAGTGTTTTTTTTAAATGTTTGACATGAAAGTGTATCTTTAATCTCCATAAATTTAAAACAAAGATATATTTTTGGGTTTTTTTCCAAAAATGGAGTTGAGTTATATTTGCATGATTTTGTTGTTGTTTTTTATTACTTGATGTTAATCGCACATATGCTACTCACAACATACAAGTAGTGATGAACATAATCATTAAGAGGTAAATTGTGTTCATCACATAATATTTCTTCTAGAAGAGTACTTTTGGCTATGGATGCTTCTCTTTTTATTGTTGATTCTAGTTCTACTGGTAATATGACTTTGCCAATCTCAATGGCTTCATAATTATCATGCTCTTTTTCTTATGGATGGTTCTCTTTTTTTATTGTTGATTCTAGTTCTACTGGTAATATGACTTTGCCGACAATCTCAATGACTTCATAATTATCATGCTCTTCCAATTAAGAAATTGGTGTATCTTTGCTCATATGACACTACTTGTCAAGTCATGGGTGTTGTTGACCTATATCTTGGCACTGAAAGATCCCTCCCCCCTCCACGCAACGAATTTGGGGGTGCTAGCAGTGGAAGTAGCACTTCTTGCATGTGCAAGGCAAACCCTCTCACTCAGGGCCTCGTCCACCACCACGGATATCCGGACAAGAGACTAATCCCTCAGTTCTCCCAAAACCAAACCCGAAAAAACTTCCCTCGCCTAGAAAGTAAGAGCGATTCCTCCAGGATATTTTTATTCTAACGTAGTCAACAGCCTTAATTAACCAAACTGATCTGACTGAACCCGTAAGTCACATGGTCAGATCAAGGAAAAGACTTACACTTGGATCATATAGACCAATGATTTTTTCCTCATCGTCAAGAGGCATAGCCGTTGATTCTTTTCCATAGAACAAGGACTATCCATGATTTACTTCATATATCGTACCATAACACAATTGAGTCTCATTTTAGGGATCCATCAATCCAGCCTAACCCCATCCAATCCCACGGGTTAGCCAACCGCCCAACCACTGTAGTGATGGGATCCATTTAGGAATTTGGTTAGGTTTTGTCCCGGGTACCAGGGAAAAGAGTTCCCAGGCCCCCTAGCTGGATCTTCATGCAAACTTCAAGCTAGTCACACCACTTACACACCCAATATGAAATTGCCTGTTTCACAGATTCAACTGTCTTTAAAACAATCTTTTAATGAAACCATAGAATCACTGATCATAATCCCCCAAAAAAACTAGTTAAATTCTAATTTCCATTCATTCCTTCATCGGTGTACCTATGGCATCATTGGCAACTAGAACGCTCACCACCTGTCCACTCAGGGGCCTTTTCAATAGTTTCTAGCTCATAGTACCCGAAAATATATTCATTTATAAAAATCCAGATGGACTTTCCATTAAAGATCAACAAGATCAACTAACAGATCCATATAAAAGAGCCATCGACTCATCCATTGAGGACCAGGAAGGTCAATCAACCAGATCCATGTTGAAAAATTGGTAGAGGGAGAGGAGGCACCCTAATGTATATTGCAAACCCTAACCATAGAGGGAAGACATCTCCCTTCTCACACAATGCATAAAGCCATAATCCATAATACACACAACACACTATGAGTTGTGTCCACACACATCTAACCCTAGCTAATGTCCACACACTATGACCAGCTGGACGCGGTCATTTATGTCTCACACATGTTGCTACCTAACATGTCAGCACATAGCATAAGTGGCACACACTAACATCGAGCTTGAATCTCAACAGCCCCTCTCAAGCTCATGATGTACTGCCAATAGATGAAGATGTAGATGAGCTTGGGCTATCAAAGCTCTCAACACTCCCCCTCAAGCTCATCCCACGTACTCCCAAGATAGTACAGAAGTACTCAAACTTCTCCCTGAAGAAGCTGTGAAGAAAAGTTGTGAAGCTTGCCGTTGATGCTGTGAAGCTTGGAGTACACAGATTTCTATCAGATTTGAGAGCTTGGCCTATCGGGTAAGGTATTCTAAACATCCTTGAGCAGATTGCAGGTGATTCAGGCAAAAACAAAGCAAATTAGGGTTGCCCAAAGTAAAAGAAAATTTTGGTTTTTGGAAGCTTTCCATTGAAGCTTGGAAGCGGTGATGTATGGTGAAAATAGATGCAAATCTGGTAAAGACACATGTATATGACAAGGATGAATGTATTGGCAACTCATGTACAAGCCCTACACTGATTTTGGAGCAATTTTGACATGAAAGACTTGGGTGAATTGAGATACTTTCTTGGAATTGAAGTGATCAAAGACCATGCAGGTACATGGTTAGTGCAGCGCCAATATGCATTGGATATGTTGGCAAAATATGGCATGACAGGGTATAAGTCAATGAGTACACCTTTGGAGTAGAATGTGAAGTTGCGGGCTGATTTTGGTGAGGAGTTGGATGATCCATCTATGTACAAAAAGATGGTTGGTAGTCTCATTTACATGACTATCACACGCCCGGATTTGAGTTATGTTGTGGGGCTAGTAAGCCAATTCATGTAGAGCCTAAAAAAACCTCATTTGGATGCAGTGAGACGCATTATGCGATATGTAAAGACCATTGCACATTATGGTCTTCTTTATGAGAGTGGCTTGGATATACATGGCTACACAGATGCTGATTGGGCAGGTAGCTCATATGACACGAGTGGTAAAGGCTTGGATATACATGGCTACACAGCTGCTGATTGGGCAGGTAGCTCATATGACACGAGGTCTACTAGTGGTTAGGCCTTTACACTTGGAAGTGCCGTGGTGAGTTGGAGTAGCAAGAAGCAACCTACAGTTGCTTTATCTAGTACAGAGGCTGAATACAGGGGTGCAGCCATTGCTACTTGTGAAGGAATATGGTTAAAGAGTCTCTTGGCAGATTTGGGTGAGCCTATTGATGGCAAAGTTGTCATTCATTGTGACAACATGAGCAGTATACAGTTGGCCAAGAATCCAGTGTTTCATGCGCGGACCAACAAACACATAGAGGTCCATTATCACTTTGTCAGCAAGAAGGTGCTGGATGGTACAGTCGATCAACAGTATGAAAAGACTGAAGAGCAGGTGGCTGACATCTTTACAAAGCCACTTAGCAGGGAAAAGTTTAGATGGCTTCCCTCTATGGTTAGGGTTTGCAATATACATTAGGGTTTGCTCCTGTGTGTGTGCCTCCTCTCCCTCTACCTAGTTTTCAACATGGTATCAGAGCCTGGTGCTCTCTATTAGGGTTTATGAGTGAGTGAGAGTAGAGGGAGAGGAGGCACACACACAGGAGCAAACCCTAATGTATATTGCAAACCCTAACCATAGAGGGAAGCCATCTCCCTTCTCACACAATGCATAAAGCCATAATCCATAATACACACAACACACTATGAGTTGTGTCCACACACATCTAACCCTAGCTAATGTCCACACACTATGACCAGCTGGACGCGATCATTTATGTCTCACACATGCTGCTCCCTAACATGTCAGCACATAGCATAAGTGGCACACACTGACGTCGAGCTTGAATCTCAACAATCCATGCCCAAATTCAGAAAACAACTCTAACACCTTGTTTCATTTTTCTCCCTCGATGCACATGTGGGTATCTTCAGGAGCCCAGAGCCCGAGCACAGTATGGTTAGCACCCTCTAGGATCGTTCGTAGGTCACCTAGCGCTTCACTCATAGGCTGCTTCCTTGGTCCCTCATCCACCGTAACAAAAGCTCACCATTTAAATCGAACCGAGGCTGGTCAAGACCTCGGCCGACCTTGCTATACGTGAGACGTCCTCTGTTGACTCTCCATCAGCTGTTGCAACTTTAACACTTTGGTCTCCACGACCTCATTCACAAGATGGTCAAAATGCTTTCCCAGCATTCTTGACATAAAACAGTCATTTAAAAACAGGTCATAAATACAGTTTCTAACGAACTCTCATCTTTTCACATCGTTCCACATCATTTCTTCTTGTTATTCCACATTCTTCTAAATCAATTCACTTTGCTTAATCCACATCGAATCATATGTATTCCCATTGTCCTTCATCCATTCTCATCCAATCACATTGTATTACATCCCATCACATCTATCCTCATCATATCTCATCCATTCTCATCTACCTATTCCACATCATATCACATCACATCCATTCACATCACATCTCATCCATTCACATTACATCTCATCTATTCACAACTACCCCGATCCACATCACATTGATCACATCACATCCATTCACATCACATCTCATTCATTCACATTTATCTCGATTCACATCACATCTCATTCATTCACATCTATCCCGATTCACATCACATCCATTCACATCACATCACATCTCACCCATTCACATCTATCCCGATTCACATCATATCACATCACATTCACATCTATAGATTTACATCACATCACATTCACAACCATTCACATCTCATCGCATCTATTCACATCCATCACATTCATTGCATTCCCATCCCATCACATACATTCTATCCACATTACATCACATCCATATCCATCCATATCTCATCACATCCATACACATTCCATCTCATTCATCCACATCCATACACATTCCATCTCATTCATCCACATCCATCCAATCATCCACATACACGTCCATCCACATCCATCCATACATTCACATTCACATCACATCTCATTTCATCCACATTTCATCACATCCACATCCACATCCATTTACATCTTATCACATCCACATCCACATCCATTTACATCACATCACATATCTTATCACATCCACATCCACATCCATTTACATCACATTACATCCTTTCACACATCCTCACTTCTCATTCTCATCTCTTCATGTGTTAGATTCCTCCCTCTAGCTTTTGAGGTGTGCAGACCTCCCCTTCTAATCTTATAATTATTCCCCTCTCTGAAATAAAAGAAAGATCCTGCTTTACCCTTTTTTGGTCCGGAGAGAGAGAGAGAAAATGTCTAGAGGGAGGTAATTCAAAATTGAGATATTTTTGGATATAAAACTCCTCCTAGTGTCTAAAATGGTTTCCCCTGAAACAAAATTTCAAAAAGAACTTTCCAATGTGCAATTGGAATTAATTGAAAATAGGTATAAAGGATCTTAGCCTAAGGGTCCATATTTTCAAAAAAAAATAGATTATGATCCAATTAAGGTTCCTATGGACCAATAAGATTAATCCAGATGTAGGGAGGAGATAAATTGAAGAATAAAAGAAAAATCCCCAAAAATGTGTAAATGCTCACATAAGATGAAGAGTTGGCTGAGTACAAGGTTTATTAGTTAAAAATTAAGCGATATCTAGAGGAAATGATGCATTTTTGACACCTCAGTGTGGGGATCTCCCCTCATGAAGGAGGCGCCTATTTCACATGTGTGGAGGAGTTTTAAACTAAAAAATAATGAGATATTTTCATCTCTCCTCTCTCATGTTTCAACTAGATCCAAAAAGTAAGCTGAATTAACCCAAAAATGGTTAGAACTTGACCAAACTAATCCGAAAAATTCTAGAATCAGTTTTCTTGGTTAGAGACTCACTTTCTCCTATAAATAGAAGCCTCCCCCTTTGTAAAAGATTAATGGTGTTTATGCACTGTTACTCTGCTCCTGTGTCTTGAGTCATTTACATTGAATTTTTTAATAATTCAATTATTTTTGGCCTAATCCTCTCCAAAGTGAATTGGTGGCCACTCTTGCTTCAAACAAGAGTAGAACCCTCAATCTCTCAAGCCAAAGGAGAGCTTACAAGCTCTATGTAAGTTAATTTTCTTACTTGTTTAATTTTAAATCTATAGTTTTCTTGATTTTTATGTTTTGCAATAAATTCAATTAAATTCAAATGTTATGCCTTGATGAAAAGGCCACCCCCTTCTCTTCTTTACATTCGAGCCTTTCTTAATCCTAGAAAGATTAACTAAAGGATTAATTAAACTCTTCTTATTGTTTACTCTCTTGAATTTAGAAAATTGTGTAGATTAGAGTTTTATGAATCTAATTTGGGTTAATTTAAGTCAATTGAAGAATGATAAAAATGAGAAATGGTTAGCCATACAAAGGCAGTTATGGTAAAATTTTCTAGAATTTTATGGAAAAGAAAGTTTATTTTTATGTTATTCCAAAAGAGTAATTCCCAACATTTTTGCATCTAAAAGAAATATTCTGATTACTCCATGTACATATTCACCTATGAATATGCATGGATATCACTGATATTAATGATTTTTATACATAGAAAGATGCATAAAGGAATTATTTTTATTTCAAAAGTGTTATTCTCATTAAAATTGATTTTTATGCATAGAAAGATGCATAAAGGAATTAGTTTTATTTCAAAAGTGTTATTCTCATTAAAATTGATTTTTATGCATAGAAAGATGCATAAAGGAATTATTTTTATTTCAAAAGTGTTATTCTCATTAAAATTGATTTTTATGCATAAATAGATACGTAAAGAATTTCTATATCAAACTTAGAATTCTCTTAAATTCTATGAATAGATGTGAATAGAGGTGAGTGATGAGATGTGATGTGAATAGAGGTGATGAGATGTGAGATGAATAGAGGTGATGAGATGTGAGGTGAATAGATGTGATGTGAATCAGATAAATGTGAATGAAGGGATGGATGGATGTGATGTGAATAGATGTGTGATGTGAATAGATGTGTGATGTGAATAGATGTGATGTAAATCAAATAGATGTGAATGAATGGATGGATGGGATGTGATGTGATGAGATGTGATGTGAATCAGATAGATGTGAATGAATGGATGGATGGGATGTGATGTGAATCAGATAGATGTGAATGAATGGATGGATGGATGTGATGTGAATAGAGGTGATGAGATGCGATGTGAATCAGATAGATGTGAATGAATGGATGGATGTAATGAGATGTGAATGAATGGATGAGATGTGATATCATGTGAATTAGGATGTAAATGAATGATATGGGATGTGAGTGGATAATATGTGATGAAAATGGATGTGAATATGTAATTGAAGAATGGATGTGAATGAGTATGTGAAAGAATAGATGTGAATGTGTATGTGAAGAGAATGGATATGGATGTATATGTGAAAGCATGGATGTGAATGAGTATGTGAAAGAATGGATGTGAATGAGTATGTGAATATGTACATTGTGAAGAATGGATATGAATGTGTATGTGATGAAAATGGATGTGAATGTCTATGTGAAGAATAGATGTGAATGAGTATATATGTGAAAGAATGGATGTGAATGTGTATGTGAAGAATGGATATGGATGTGTATGTGAAAGAATGGATGTGAATGAGTATGTGAAGAATGGATATGAATGTGTATGTGATGAAAATGGATGTGAATGAGTATGTGAAAGAATGTATGTGAATGTGTATGTGAAGAATGGATGTGAATGAGTATGTGAAAGAATGGATGTGAATGTGTATGTGAAGAATGGATATGGATGTGTATGTGAAGAATGGATGTGAATGTGTATGTGAAGAATGGATGTGAATGAGTATGTGAAAGAATGGATGTGAATGTGTATGTGAAGAATGGATGTGAATGAGTATGTGAAAGAATGGATGTGAATGTGTATGTGAAGAATGGATGTGAATGTGTATGTAAAAGAATGGATATAGATGTGTATGTGAAAGAATATGATGTGATGTGACATGAATATATGTGGATGTGAAGTGATAGATATGAATGTATGGATAGATGTGAGTAGTCATACATGAGAACAATTGAATGGATGTGGATATATGAGATGAGATGTGTATGAGATATGATGTGTATGAATGAGATATGATGTGTATGAATGAGATATGATGTGGATAGAAGTGATGTGTATGAATGAGATATGATGTGGATAGATGTGTATGAATGAGATATGATGTGGATAGAAGTGATATGATATAATGTGGATAGAATGTATGTGATGGAATATAATGTGGATAGAATGTATGTGATGGGATGGTTATGAGAATGTATGTGGTGGATATGCACGAATGAATATGATGGATATGAATGAATGTGATGTGATGTAAATGGAGATAGATGTGATGTGTGATGTGAATGAATATGATGTGATGAGATGTGGATATGGGTAGATGCGAGTGGATGAGATCTGATTTGGATAAATGAGAAAAGATGTGATGAGATGGAAAATGATGTGATGAGAATGGGAATACATATGAAATAAATGAGGATTGATGTGGAACAATATGGAAAGACGAGAGTTTGTTTTATAGAAATTGTATTTATGACCTGTTTTTAAATGACTATTTTATGTCAAAAATGCTGGGGAAGCATTTTGATCGTCTTGTGAATGAGGTCGTGGGGACCTATCTGTTAAAGTTGCAACAGTTGACGGAGAGTCAACGGAGGACGTCTCGCGTAGCAAGGTCGGTTGACCAGCCTCGCTCCGATTTAAATGGTGAGCTTTTCCGGTATGATGGATGAGGAACCAAGGAAGCGGCCTATGAGTGAACCGCTAGGTGACCTACGAAGGATCCTAGAGGGTGCTGACCATACGGTGCTTGGCGGGCTCTGGGTCACCAAAGATACCCACAGGTGCATCGTGGAAGATATTGAAACAAGGAGTAAGAGTTGTTTTCTGAATTCGCGCATGGATCTGGTTGATTGACCTTGTTGGTCCTCAATGGATGAGCCCATGGCTCTCTTATATGGATCTATTGGTCGATCTTGCTGATCTTCAACGGAAATTCTATTTTGATTTTTATAAGTGAATATATTGCTGGATACTATGAGCTAGGAACTATTGAAAAGGCCCCTGAGTGGACAGGTGGTGAGCGTTCTGGTTACCAATGATGCCATAGGTACTCTGATGAAGGAAAAAATAGAAATTAGGATTCAACCGGATATTTTGGGGGAGGATTATGATCAGTGATGCTATAGTTTCATTAAATGATTGTTTTAAAGACAGCTGAATCTGTGAGAAAGGCAATTTCATATTGGGTGTGTAAGTGGTGTGACGAGTTTTAAGTTTGCATGAATATCCAACTAGGGGGCCTGGGAACTCTTTTCCTTGGCACTCGGGACAAAACCTAATCAAATTCTTAAATGGATCCCATCACTACAGTGGTTGGGCGATTGGCTAACCCACGGGACTGGATGAGGTTAGGCTGGACTGATGGATCCTTAAAATGAGACTCAATTTTGTTATGGTACGATAGATGAAATAAATCCCGGTGGATAAAAATTTGTTCTATGGAAAAGAATCAACGGCTGTGCCTCTCAATGAGGAAAAAAGCTTTGGTCTCTATGATCCAAGTGCAAGTCTTTTCCTTGATCTGACTATGATACTTACGGGTTCGGTCAGATCAGTTCAATTAGTTAAGGCTCTTGATGACTACGTTAGAGAAAAACATATCCTGGAGGAATCGCCCGTGCTTTCACAGGGCGAGGGAAGTTTTTTCGGGTTCGAAGAACCGAGGGATTAGTCTCTTTTCTGGATATCTGTGGGCGAGGCCCCGAGTGAGGGACCCTTCCTAGCACAAGAAATGCTACTTTCGCTGCTAGCACCCCTGAATTCGTTGCGCGGAGGGGACAGGGATCTTTCATCATTCACATCCACATTCATTTATATCACATCCTTTCACATATCCTCACATCTCATTCTCATGTCTTCATTCACATTCATTTGTATCACATCCTTTCACATATCCTCACATCTCATTCTCATCTCTTCATCCACATCCACAGTAACATTTTCTATTTTTGATACTGATGGGACTTTTCTAATATTTTTGCCAATTGCTTGGCCTAGGTAAAGGTTCTTTTTCTCAACGGATATTTTCATATTCTTTCTCAAATATCTCAAGTGAAATATATTCAATATTCTTCTTTTTGATAAAAGATTCATGGGATTTACAAAATCAATTCTACCCATATTTCCCAATAATGCTCAAAATTTCACTTTTGATAAATACTCATAATTTGAATTATGTTAGAAATTCCTCTTTTTCTATTTAATTTCTTGGATCTCAATTATCATGGAAATTTCTCTTTTTGCATTTAATTGATTAATTCTAAATGTCATGAGATGAGAATTCCTCTTTTATCATAAAATAAATTTATCTAAAATTTCTCTTTTCTTTAATAAAAATATCCATTGTTCAAATATGCCAAGAATTTTACTTTTTCCATTTAAATGATTGAATTCTAGATGTCATGGGAGTTCCTCTTTTATCATTTAAATTTTCTCATGCATAAAATAAATTTATCTAAAATTTCTCTTTGAATTTTAATAAAAATATCCATTAATTCAATTATGCCAAGAATTCCACTTTTACCATTTAAATGATTGAATTCCAAATGTTATGGTAATTCCTCTTTTATCATTTAAATAAAAATGCTAAAATTTTCTCTTTTCTTAATTATTTAATTATGCATAAACCTTCAAAATTACTTTACCATCATATTCATGAAAAACATTCTTTTAGCCTAGGATATTCAATCCTAGAATATGGTAGAAAGTCCTCTTTTCACATTATGCAGTTATGTATTAATTTCTTTAAAAATTTACCATAGCTTTGCTATTACTGATAATTTTTAATATTTTCTAAAAGAATAAGACTTAGTAATACAATTATGATAGTATAACTATCTTTTACACTTAAATCCAATTTATGGATTTAAATCATAAGATTACTATAATTTCATTAGCATAAAAGTATAAAAAACCATTTTCTTAACCTCTCGCTTCACAAGCCTAGAGTTTGATTTGTGAATTGAGAATTTATCAATGAGAAGCATCATTTGAATAGAGAATTGGTCATAGGAATGACCATTCTTTTGGGGAGAGAGAGATATACATAAAAAACATCCTAAATTAAGCATAAAGATAAACTTTTCTTAATTATTCATTACAACTCTTAAGAAAAGCTTGATTTGCATTATAAACACTTAATTAGAAACTTCTCAAGCTTGAGAGGGGTTGAGAAGTGAAAACATTGAGAATAGTAGAGAAAAACCATGAAATTACTTCTTACCTCTTGATTTTACTTGCTTCTCTATCTTAGAAGAAGCCCCCAACCAATCAATTGGTTAGTGTGTTAAGAGGAAAGCTCCAAGGATGGTTGAAGAGAGAGAGAGAAGCTCCACTCTCTCCAAAAGTAGAGGATTTTTAAGTGATGATAGAAAATATGAGTATTTTAATGTAATACTTGCATGGTATAGCTCAAAGATGAGAATACAAAAGAATGAGGGTCTATTTATAGGTGAGGGAGGCCACTAACTGAGTCCAACTAAGTTCTAGAACTTTCCAGCTTCACTTTGGTTGAATTTGGACAAGATTTGGATCAGTTTGGCTCCCTTTTTGATTTGGTTTGATCTAGGAGAGAGGAGAAATAAAAATATCACAATTTTTTTGAATTAAAAACTCATCCGCATGTGTGAAATAGGTGCCTAACTCAAAGTCTCCCCCCTCCTTACCAAGGTGTTAAAAGTGTATCAGTATTCCAAAATATCTCATCTTTTTAGTAATATCTCATAGTTTTTAACTAATAAACCTTGTACTTAGTCAACTCTTCATCTTATGTGAGCATTTACACATTTTTGGTTATTTTCTTTTATTCTTTGGATTTATCTCATCCAAACACTTGGACTAACCCTATTGGTCCATAGGAACCTTAATTGGACCATAATCCAGAAATTTTTAAAAATCTTGACCCTTAGGCTAAGGTCCTTTATACATATTTTCAATTAATTCCAAATGCACATTGGAAAGTTCTTTTTGAATTTTTGTTTCAGGGGAAACCATTTTAGACACTAGGAGGATTTTTATATCCAAAATATCTCAATTTTTTGATTACCTCTCGACATTTTCTCTCTCCAAGCCAAAACAGGGTAAAACAAGATCTTTCTTTTATTTCAGAGAGGGGAATAATTACAAGAATAGATTGGGAGGTTCTTACATCTTTACACCTCAAAAGCTGGAGGAAGGAATCTTACAGGCACCCTTTCCTCTACCAGAATATTGTGAGGAGTTTTGCATGTTCCAGATCTTCAAAGGAATCTTCTTTATGTTGCCCGACTTGTTGATCTTGGTCTTTTTGTTTGTTTTGATCATACAAAGTGTCGAATTAAGAAGGATGGGCATACTATCACAGTAGCTCCTTGACGTGGCAATGTGTTTTAGCTCTCTTTGAATGATGATGTTGCAAATGTTGTTATTGCTCCAGGAGATCTTGATTGCAAGTTATGGCATCAATTATTTGTCCATTCCAATTTTGCAATATTCATTGTTGTGATCTTGTCAGAGGTATGGATCTTAAAGCTTGTCCTCATATGGGTATCTGTGAGTATTGTGCTCTTGGCAGGCATCATCGACAACCTTTTCATATCTCTATCTCTACACATTCAATTGCCCTTTTAAATCTCATTCATATGGATATTTGTGGACCTTTTCCTCCCTCCAAATCTCACTATTGTTATTTCATTACCTTCATTGATGATTTCTCTCATTTTACATATGTTTTTCTTTTGAGGCATAAGTCTGAAGCGTTATCCATATTCAAGCAATATCAGAAAGTAGTTGAACTTCATAATGGTCGCTCTATCAAGACTCTCTGTAGTGACAACGGTGGAGAATATATTTCAAATCTCTTCGATGACTATTGTATTAAATAAGAAATTCATCATCATGAGTTCACTGTTCCATATTTTCCTCGATAAAATGGCATTGCAGAGCATAAGAATCAAACTATTATTAATGCTATAAGATGTATGCTTATTCCTTCTGGATTATCCAAGAGCTTTTGGGCTGAAGCAGTTCATAAAGTAGTCTTTGTTCAAAATAATCTTTCCACAACTGCACATGTTGGTAAGATTTCCATTACAATTTGGATAGGGAAAACTCCTTTTGTATCATATTTTTGCACCTTTGGATGTATTGATTATATTCACGCGCCAAAAGAAACGCGAAAAAAGTTGGATCCTCCTAGTTTGAAAGTTATATTTATTGGGTATTCTGATAATTCTAAAGGATATAATTTTTATGATCCTACTTCTGAAAAACTCATCATCATTCATGATGCTCTATTTGATGAATGTTCGATGGGAGGTACAAGGTCTCGGGGGGTGCATTACTGTAAAACCCTTGGTATCACGTGTTTTCAGGAGGTATTTAAAAAACCCCTTAACTAAAATTTTTCCCCCAATAAAACAACCCCTCTTTACTTATGAACTAACAAGTTAAATTAAAAAACCCCTCCTGTTATTGTAATTCTATTTATTTTTCTCAATGTATCTAATTAAAAAACTCCTCCTGTTGAACTCACGTGGTACACTAACATTTTTTTAGGTGAACCCCCCGAGTACATGGTCTAGTAAGATGATACACAATCCTTACTCATTGCTTTTCCTTTTCTGTTTGATAATCATTGTATCTCTCAAGATGTTGTGCACCCTTCTTCTCCTATGAAGGATTCTGAAGACCCTACAAAGGATTCTAGTGATAATCTTGATATATACATTGATCTTGCCATTGACATTGAACATGGTTCAAATCATTTCTATGATGATAGTTTTGATGATGCTATGAATGCTCATGAAGATCCAAAAACTTATATAGAAGCTATCTCTTCTCCACAAAAGGATCACTGGCAAGAGGCTATGCAAGCCAAATATGATTCTTTGATTTTCAAAGGTACATGGGCTCTTACTGATTTGCCTCCTGATCGTGTTCCTTTCAAGTGCAAATGGGTATATAAAACAAAGACAAAGGATGATGGATCTTTTGATAAGTTCAAAGCTCGTTTGGTTGCAAAAGGATACTCACAAGTTGTAAGTGTTGATTATCATGATACATTTCCCCCCGTTGTTTGCATAACTAGCATACATGTCCTTTTGGCATTTGCTACTCATTTTGATTTGGAGATTCATCAGATGGATGTGAAAACTGCTTTTCTTAATGGTGATCTCAAAGAAGAGATTTATATGGAACAACGAGAAGGATTTTCAATTCCTGGCAAAAGGCACATCTTGTGTGTCATCTTCAACGCACTCTTTATGGTTTAAAGCAGGCATCACGTTCTTAGTATATAAAAATTGATCTCTTCCTCACATCAAAAGGGTTTATCTCTTGTATCTCTGATCCTAATATATATGTCAAGCACAAAGGTATTCTATTTGTTGTTCTTGCTCTATACATCGATGATACCATACTTGTTTCCAATAATCTTGAATTTATGCAACTCATAAAGAAGATTTTTTTGTCATTGGATTTTGAGATGGTGGATGTACCTAGATATTTGTCAATGGTGAGGCTTTGGTGTGAGTGCCCTCCAGTGCATGAGTATGGATATGTGCGCATGGAGCAGCTGCTACATTAATTGAGCCAAAAGAATAGTAAGCTATAAGCTTAACAATTATATAATGGCTATAAGATCATTGGGAAAGTATTAATGCGTGAGATGGCTTAATCTGTGATATGGCTTAACTCATGAAAGTGCAGGTTCTTAAGCCTTGATATTGTAAATTCATGAAAGGGGTTAACCCATGAGAAGCTTAACTTATGAAAGTGGAGGGTCTTAAGCTGTGAGACTCTTAACCCATAAGAAACCTGAACTCATGAGATTATAGGGTTTGACATGTGAGATTGCAAGTTTTGACCCATGAGATTGCAGGGTTTGACCCCGTGAAATTGTTGGTTTTGACCCGTGAGATTGTAGGGTTTGACCCGTGAGATTGTAGGGTTTTGACCCACGAGATTGCAGGTTTTGACCCATGAGATTGCAGGTTTTAACTCGTGAGATTCCACGGTTTTGAATTATGAGATTATAGGTTTTGACCCATGATATTGCAATGTTTGACCCTGTGAAATTGTAAATTTTGACCTGCGAGATTGCAAGGTTCTGATCTTCTGATATTACAGGTTTTGACTTGTGAGATTGTAGGGTTTGACCCCATTGGTTTTTTATTTGGAATGATTCTATGGGTCAACTAGGGCATGACATATGAGCAATAGGTTCTTGTGCACTCATGCTTCACATCCAGAGGGGTGACAAGAGCATTGTGAGTTTGTCTATGATGTGCTCATAAGTCTCTGTTAGCTAAGGGTTATGCACAAACTCAAGGCTTGGACTATGATGAAATATTTAGTTCAGTTGCAAAGATGGGTAAAGTGAGAGCAGTCATTGCTATGGCTGCAGCAAATGGTTGGGAAATGATCGTCACGGGAGATCATCCTACAGATGTTATGCATGTGAAGAAGGCATTGAGTGGGCAGTTTGACATGAAAGACTTGGTGAATTGAGATATTTTCTTGGAATTGAAGTCATCAAAGACCATGCAGGTACATGGTTAGTGCAATGCCAATATGCATTGGATATGTTGGCAAAATATGGGATGACAGGGTGTAAGCCAATGAGTACACCTTTGGAGCAAAATGTGAAGTTGCGGGCTGATTTTGGTGAAGAGTTGGATGATCCATCTATGTATAGAAAGATGGTTGGAAGCCTTATTTACATGACTATCACACGCCCAGATCTCAGTTATGCTATGGGGCTAGTAAGCCAATTTATGCAGAGCCCCAAAAAACCTCATTTGGATGCAGTGAGACGCATTATGCGATATGTAAAGACCACTGCACATTATGGTCTTCTCTATGTGCATGGTAAAGGCTTGGATGTACATGGCTACACCGACGCAGATTGGGCAGGTAGCTCATATGACAGAAGGTCTACTAGTGGTTATGCCTTTATACTTGAAAGTGCCGTGGTGAGTTAGAGTAGCAAGAAGCAACCTACTGTTGCTTTATCTAGTACAGAGGCTGAATACAAGGGTGCAGCCATTGCTACATGTGAAGGAGTATGGTTAAAAAGTCTCTTGACTGATTTGGGTGAGCCTATTGATGGCAAGGTTGTCATTCATTGTGACAACATGAGTAGCATACAGTTGGCCAAGAATCCAGTTTTTCATACGCGGACCAAACACATAGAGGTCCACTATCACTTTGTCAGAGAGAAAGTGCTGGATGGTTTAGTGGATTTATAGTATGTGAAAACTGAAGAGCAGGTGGCCGACATCTTTACAAAGCCACTTAGCAGGGAGAAGTTTGAGTACTTCCCCCCGGTGTATGGGGAAAGAGAGAAGAAAAGAAGAAATCTCAAGCTCAAGCTCAAGGCTCAAACTTGAGTTTGAGCCTTGTCTATTACACAAGCAAGTAAGTAGGAATAGAGAGGGAAGCTAGGATAATCCCAGAGAACAAGTGGGGTGTGGGTGAAGAAGGGTATATAAACAAAAGTGAAACTAACTATAATCAAAAGACCTAGGACCTCGGCCTGGGCTTGGGATCGGGATCGGGATCAGGATCAAGAGAAGAAACCGAAACCTTCTTTTTGCCTCCTCGCGCTCCCGAGTCTCGCCACCGGTTGCCCGCTCCATCCGTCTCCCTCCTCGCCCACGCGGCGATGACTGCTCGCCCACGGTTGCTACTACCGCCCCGTCCCTCCTCGCCGCATGGCTGCCCGCCCTGTCTATTTCCCTCCTCACCGCACTGCCGTCTCGTCTCTCTCCTCGCTGCTACCGCTCATCTCTCTCCGCTGTTACCCGCCCCGTCCGTCTCCCTCCTCGCCCCCACGGTTGCTGCTACCTCCTCACCGTCCCGTCTCTCTCGGCTGCTGCCTCCTTGCCGTCCCGTCTCTCTCGACTGCTGCCTGCCCGGTCTGTATCCCTCCTCGCCCTGCTCCCGTCTTTCTCGGCTGCTGCCTGCCCCGTCCGTCTCCCTCCTTGCCCTGTTCCTGTCTCCCTCCTCGTCGCACGGCTGCTGCCTCCTCACCGTCCCGTTTCTCTCGGCTGCTACCTCCTCATCGTCCCGTCTCTCTCGGCTACTGCCTGCCCTGTCTGTCTCCCTCCTCGCCCTGTTCCCGTCTCTCTCGGCTGTTGCCTGCCCCGTCCGTCTCCCTCCTTGCCTTGTTCCCATCTCCCTCCTCGCCGCACGGCTGCTGCCGCCCGTCTCTCTCATTGCGACGCTCCCTCCTGAAGTAGAGCTCGCCCGACCGCACTCCGCCCCTCTCGTTCGTTTGAAATTCAAATTCCCCCCCTTCCCCTCATTTGAAATTCAAATTCCCCCCTTCCCCCCAACTTTGAAATTCAAATTTCCCCCTTCCCCCCCAACCGTGCATTGCCACTCGCCCGTAAACTAAACCAAATGACTTGCAAACCCTAAACACGATTCTGCACCCAAAGCGTACAGTGCTCGTCATCATAATCGCCATCGCGCATGCGATTCTACACCCAGAGCGATTCTATGTGGTGAGCGTACAGTGCTCGTCATCGTAATCGCCATCACGCATGCCATCGTATGCAATAATCATCTCTGTTTCCTGTCTCTGAAGTACTTGCTCAGCCCTGCGTCCTCCTGCGTTTCAAACAGTTTCTTTTCCTCTTGCAATCAACACGTTTGCATTGGTTCCGACCTCTGTTTCCTGCAAAACCATCACGCCCACACCCCATCGGAGACTTCAAGCATCCGTCACGTCTGTGCAACATCGGAGACTTTCTTGTGCCCATCTGCATTTCGTGTGTTCCCTTATCTAATTGAATACTTTACGCAACAAGTAAGTCCTTCTTTAATTGATTACAGTAATCAATATAAACGCTTACTTGATTGCACGCTAAGTGTGCCATTTGTCAATCGTTGCTCGTCGTAAATTGTTTGCACTTCTTACTGCTCTCTTTTGTATCTTCACATATGTCGAGAACCTGTAAAACTGATCTTTGTGCACATTATATAATCTAAATGATAAGGGTTCCCTATATAAACATGGTATATGTGTAACATATCTGAGTGCACAACTTGGATATAGACTCCACCTTAAGTTCGAGCCTCCCCTACATAGAACTTATGTGTTAATGGTCGACCTAGATTGAGTCTTTGTTCTCCATGTTAGTGTACCCCGGCCCTAAGGCTCGAACTTGAGGTTAAGCCTTTGCTCTCCATGCTAGTGCACCCCAGCCTTAAGGCTCGAACTTGAGCTTGAGCCTTTGCTCCTTTGCTCTCCATGTAGTGCACCCCGGTCTTAAGGCTCGAACTTGAGTTTGATCCTTTGCTCTCCATGCTAGTGCACCCCAGTCTTAAGGCTCGAACTTGAGTTTGAGCCTTTGCTCTCCATGCTAGTGCACCCCATCCTTAACGCTCAAACTTCAGATTGAGCCTTTGTTCTCCATGCTAATGTGTACCCGCCTTAAGGCTCGAGCCTTTGCTCTCCATGCTAGTGCACCCCGGTCTTAAGGGGCTCGAACTTGAGTTTGAGCCTTTGCTCTCCATGCTAGTGCACCCCAGCCTTAAGTCTCAAACTTCAAATTGAGCCTTTGCTCTCCATGCTAGTGTGTCCCGGTTCTAAGGTTCAAACTTGAGTTTGAGCCTTGTGTACCCCGGCCTTAAGGCTGGAACTTCAGATTGAGCCTTTGTTCTCCATGCTAGTGTACCCCGGCCTTAAGGTTCGAACTTGAGTTTGAGCCTTTGCTCTCCATGCTAGTGCACCCCGGTCTTAAGGCTTGAACTTGAGTTTGAGCCTTTGGCATTTGTAGACGCGCAAATAGACACTTCTTGAACAGACAGACGCGTATATAGACGCGTTTATAGAAGCGCTACACAATTTTTTTAAATTTTGTGTGCTTGAACAGAATGCTGTGTATGTTGTGTATGCTATGTAGTTACAGGAATCCCATTTCCACATTGTGTAATTCAATTCTTACAGCCAACCGCATTTTAATTAGCACTCTTGCAAGCACGTCCATAGCCGACATTAATTACAATTCCAAAACGTTTGGTTACAAAGGCATTAATTGATAGCTCAAAGTGCTTGTATGTACATATAGCATGAAGCTAAGCCACGTCCTGTGGCTTCAAGTACCAAAAATAAGAGGAGTGTATATATAAGAGGCACGAAGCCAAGCCAGTGGCTAAGTACAAAAAAGAGTAGCTAGCACTACTCCTCGCTCCCTTTTGCGCTCCCTTCTCCGCCTCCTTCTTCCTCGTCTTCTTCCTCATCTTCTTGTGCAGGGTCCTGTAAATAAGGGACAACATATATCAATGTATGAAAAATCAAATCTTTATTTATAATATTGACATTATTTAATTACTTTCAAATACCTCGGGGGACTCTCCAGTAGCCCGGATATACTGCTCCTCAGTAATCAACCTGTCATTTATAGAAGTGCCTCCATGTATCTCCTCTGCGATGGTGGCGGTGGTAGGCTATCTCAATAGGAGTAGGGTACCTGCCCACGATATCAAGCTGCAAGATGACACAATTTGCGGAGGGGTTAGTACAAAGAAACAACCTCCTAATAAACTACATAAACAATATAATTTGAGATCGATACTTACAAACTGGGCCTCCCATGATTCAACACCCCTTGCTCCAAAATGCACGCTTCCATATTGCTCCATTTGGATCCTTCGTGCCTCCACATGCTTTAGACTGGTATGCTTTAGACTGGGTTCCTCCTTCGCTGACTTTATTGCTTTCTTCCACTCACGGTTGTGAGCGATGTGGGGTGGGCCCCTTGGTGGTTGACCTCCCTGGAGCCTGGCAAGCTCCGCTAGTGCATGCCTCTTAACAAAGATCTTTTATTGCTAAGTATTGAAATAATCTTTGACTTGGCCCATTTATCTGTGAACTGAACATTGGGGGGGTTAGGATACCTAGAGCGAACAGCAGAGCGAGGGTCTCATCAGCCAACCTCTTTGGTTGATCTTTGTAGTAGTGAATAAAGCAATCTCTGTAATTGTTAGCAATTACAGAGCGTATGAAGGCCATGATGTCCTTCCCCCATGCATCCATCAAGATGCCTCCTATCTGAGTGATGTCATAGTAGATCGTACCATCACCCGGAGGCACGTCTAAATCATCTGAATCAATATTCTTGTCCCCACCACCCCTCCCAAAGCACTGTGCCATGCATCCCCCACCACTCTCCCTGCTACTACGCCTGCTACTGTGTAGTGTCGAGCTAGTACGCTGGCCACCTGTAGTAGCTGGAGAACCAAGTCTCGACTGCACGGGAGTACGCTGATAGCTTTGCGAGGTAGAAGGGCCTCCTGATGTGGCATGGGGGAAGGGGCATAGGACGGCATGGGGGAAGGGCCTCGGCTATGTAGCCGGCTGGGCTCTGCTGTTGACTCCACTGGGTAATCTCAAAAGGTTTGGGGTTGGGGTGGTTTGGAGTCTGTAGTGCCGACTCCTGGGGGGTGTTTAGAGAACCCGTCATGTAGCCGTATAACTCCCCAGAACTGGGAGGGTGCCCCAAAAGGTTATATAAGTCTCGAAAGATGGTCTCTCGAAGATCAGGTGAGCCTGAAGAGCTTCCTGGCCACATGATGAACTGGAAAAAAGAAAAAAAGAAGATTACTGATGAGCTGAGAAGAAGAGAAAAAGAGAGAAAAAGAGAGAAGGAAAGAGAGTAGAAAAGGCATGCATATAGCGGGGATAAAAGAGAGGAGAAAGGAGAGGAAAAGAGAGGAGAAAAAGAGGGGATAAAAGAGAGAAAAAGAAGAGAAAAAAAGAGAGAAAAAGAGAGGAGATAAGAGAGAAAAAGAGAGACGAAAAGAGAAGGAAAGAGAGGATAAAAGAGAGAAGGAAAAAGAGAGGAGAATATAGAGTGCAATCCATTTTTTCAATCATGCTTTCCCTTTCCATCATTCATGCAATCCCCTTCTTCAATCATGCAATCCCTTTCCATCATTCATGTAATCCCTTTCTTCATTCATACAATCACTTATTTCCATGAAAGGAGAGAAAAAGAGAGGAGAAAGGAGAGGAAAAGAGAGGAGAAAAGGTGGGGATAAAAGAGAGGAGAAAGGAGAGAAAAAGTGAGGAAAAAAAAAGATAGAAAAAGAGAGGAGAGGGAAAAAAGATAGAAAAAACACAGCGTCTATCTTCGTGTATAATAGCACATCTATAGACGCGGCTATTTGTTTCCAACACAGAGTAGACGCGTCTATAGACGCGCTCTTAGACGCGCTTTTAGACGTGCTCTCAGATGCATCTATAGATGCGCTCTGACAGACATACTATTCTAAAACCTTGAAAAGGACATGTGCCCGACGCGCCCGACACAAAAGCACAAGAGCTGTACCAAAAACATTCGTTTCAAAGAGAGCAAAGGACGAATCCAAAGAGAGAAACTTTCAAAGAAGATCAACCCTAAAGAGACTTACCTTGGATAGAGGTATGGAAGCTTCCTGTCCTTCTTCAAAGCTTCTTCTCTTTCTTCTCTTCCTTGTTCACCCTCTTCTCTTGTGTGCTTGGAGATGATTGTGTAAGCATGGAGATAAGTGTGGGTGCTTGAAGATAAGTGTGGATGCTAAGATGTGGATCTGTTAATAGCAAAGCAAGCCCGTTAAAAGTATGTGAAGAAAAGAAAGCGCGCTAAAAGTAGGTTTGAAAATGAAAATTGTGTCTATAGGCGCGTTGTCGTGCCATGGCACGTCTATGATATGAAACCGTGCATGTGAGGCCGTCAAATACACATCCAGATGCATGGGTTAAGTGCCATGACGAGTCATTATATGATGCCATGTACATATGTTTATATTGTACATGAGGTTCAATAAGACAAGCTGAGGCTGAGTCAGATTTAGGAGTTTTTTGTATATGAGTATGGAGGATGATGTTTTTGCTGTTACTCAGAGCTCATGGGCAAGTTAGAAGCATCCAGATATATATGATGGCATGAGGGCATACCAATGCACAAAGGAATGCATTTATAAAGGCATGAAGAAATACTTGAATGGGCAATTGGGGATTCTATAAATCACATGGGCCGATATGATGACTTATAAACTATGAAGGTATCACAGTGCCGAAGAGTTCATTGAATGTTGGGGAAATGTGGGGATAGAAAACTGCACTTGGACTTCATGGATCATCATGTAGAAGCATATGTATCTTACGTGTATCTAATGCGGAGAGTGGAGATATAAAACATGGTGCTAATGCCTTGGGAGTCTTGTGGTTAAGACTTAAAACATGGTGCTAATGCCTTGGGAGTCTTGTGGTTAAGACTTGCTACCTTAATGCTAAGGTCTAATGCTACTAGCAAAAACGTGGCTAGTAGCATACGTGGAAAGGGTAAATAGTTTATTTAATTGGAATTTTCTGGAGCTTGGTAGCGCAGCCTTTGTAATGGAAACTCCCGCGTTAATAGTGGGAAAAAGGTGGGTATGGGCACCGAGATCGCCGCGGGGAAAGGGAGAAAACGACCGGAAAGAGACGGCGATTGCAGAGTTAGTAGGGGAGATATGCAGCGTTGAGGAACAGCGTCGTTTTGAACCAGAGCTTTTAATCTTCTGAAAATATAAACTATGTGTGCTTTGTAGGTGCTAGAATTAGAGAGTAATTCTAGAGCTACATGATGATGTAATTATTGGGGAATCCATTTTCAAAACCGTCGGCAGCGATGCTTCTCCAGTTGATTTTCCCTCGCATAATCGGCGAGCTGCATATGTTTGGAAAAACAAATTAAAAGATCCACGTGTGTAAATCGTAAGTTGAGTTTTCTTTTGTTATTTATTCTCTTAAACTCGCTCTATGTGAATGGAGAAAATTGAATATTTGATACATCAAAAAGAAAATGGAAATGAATAGAGAGACCATGGGGAAAAGGCTAAGGAATTTGGAGCTCGGTGATTGGTGAAAAATGCATTGAAGCTGAGGGAAATTTGCCTTACTTTCTTCTCATATGGATTTTGAAAATTATGAGTATGTCAAAGCTATGCCAAATGCAATATTTTGCTTGTGAGATGTTAGGATATTAAGGCAGGTTTTCAGGTGATAAAGGACATCTCAAAATAATGGTTTTGAGGGCACTGGATGTAACACATGTATACTGGAAAAATTAGAAAGCTTTATTATGCCCACATGTGAATGGTTCAAGGGGATTTCATGCAATTCTGTGCAATTATCTGGATGAATTCAAGGATGTATTGAGGGAAGAGGACACATGTATTTGTCAATGGAAATAATGATGTTCAATACTCCTTGGGAGATCTTGTACGTGAAATTCCTTGTTGGATTTGACATTCACTCTCACAGCTAGAAGTTTCGTACTTTCCTGGCTGTACCGCACACTTCATGAGGGCACTGGATGTAACACATGTATACTGGAAAAATTAGAAAGCTTTATTATGCCCACATGTGAATGGTTCAAGGGGATTTCATGCAATTCTGTGCAATTATCTGGATGGATTCAAGGATGTATTGAGGGAAGAGGACACATGTATTTGTCAATGGAAATAATGATGTTCAATACTCCTTGGGAAATCTTGTACGTGAAATTCCTTGTTGGATTTGACATTCACTCTCACAGCTAGAAGTTTCGTACTTTCCTGGCTGTACCGCACACTTCACGACATCTTTTGGTGAACCCGACGTGAAACTGCTGGGGTGAGAGTGTGGTGAAATATACAGGGAAGCTATGGCTGAGAATTCTGAGGGCCAGGGGGTTCATTTTGACCCCGGAGTTATGCAGATGTTCCAAATGTTTTCCATGTACATGCAACAGCAACAAGCTGCTGAGAGGGGACAGATTTCCATGACCAAAGCCTTACAATCAATTGTGAAAAAGGTAGATCAATTTGATGGGAAGGACATTACAAAGTATCTGCGCAATTATATAAAGGAGATGGAGCTAAACAGGGTGACTGAGGAGGATATGGTTCGAAGTTTCGAGTTGGTATGCGTTCCTGAAATAAGAGAGCGCATAAAAGGATTGCAGACAGCACAGGGTGGCAGAAATTGGGAAGAATTCAAACTTGCTTTAAAGGATGAATACTTCATGGAGGATTCTGAGCGAGTGACCAAACGAACTTTTTTGGAATGGGTCACAAAACCTAAAATGGGAATTTCTGCCACAGAATTGCTAAGGGAGTTTGAGAAGCGTTATGCCCAGTTGTCAAGAATAGAGCGTGCAACTTTGGACAGAGAAAAGACAGAGCTCTTCTTGCAGGCAGCTGGGAAAGATCTCCAGGAGACATTGGAAATCCTCCTTGAGGATAAAAATACAGAGCAAGGATTAAAGAGTGATTGGAATGATGTTGAGGATGCAGTCACTATGTTAGCAAAGCGGCAGCGGAGGAGGGATAAAATGGTGATGGGCTCTGCAACCCCCATAGCTACTGTTACCCCTGAAAATTTATCCAAGCCAGCTGCCACAATTCCTAAGATAGATGGGCCGATGGACGAGCTTATCAAGGGTATGCGTGATTTAAAATTGAAGATGTCCAGGATCTAAGAAAAAGGTCTACCATTGGGGCAGGCTTCTATGCAAAGGCCTCAAATCAAAGAAGGGTTTACATATAGATGCATATGGTGTGATGACCCAGAGCATGCAAAGAAGGATTGTACCAGCTATAAAGAAGCTCTTAAAAATCAACTTGTGTTCTTCAAAGATGGGAAAATCCATCTTACAGAGACTGGTCTTCCGCTGAGTACAAACTTTGGGAAAGGAGGGATGAAAAAGCTGGTAGAGGATATGGCTGCTAGTCATGCCATTTCTATGGTTGAGGCAGCAACCTATGGATTAAAGGTTGGTCAACAAAAGCAGGGATTTGAGAATGATGAGGATTATGAGAATGAGAATTTTTGGCCGTCAACAATGGAATTAATTGTATCAAAGAAAGTGTCAAAGCAAGCTTTGCATGAGGCAGGTGATTGTATACGCCTTGAGACTGGCTGGGAGGAGCCTGTGGATTCTTTATCCATTCATGCCTATATTGCCAAATGCCAAAATAATGAGGCACAGGTAGAGGAGAAACGTAAAAGGGAAAATGAGGAAGGAGGGCCATCAAAAAGAGTTACACGTGGAAGTGAAAGAAAGGATCCTGGGCCATCACATATGCCTCCACAGCAAAGCAGACCTCCACATGATGTTTCAATGGAAGAAGTGCCAGCAAAAATGAAGGAGAAGGGTAAAGGGAAAAGTCCACTCTACAAGCTTCAATCTGATATTGAAGTTGCAACAGATCTCAAAAAGGTGCTTGAAGAGAGAATTCTAAACAGCAGGGTGGAATTCACACTAGGGGAAGTCTTGGGGATTGCAAAGAAAGAATTTCATGATGAGATAATTGATATTATACGAAGAAAAAGGCAGTCCATAATTGAATCTATTCCATCACAAGGGGAAGCAAGCACTTCCAAGACTCATGGTGTACAGGTACAGAAAAAGGAAGAGAGAGAAAATGTGGTGGAATGTAATCACTCTGCTGATGGGGCACGACAAGTGCGTTTTGTGGAAGAGGATGATGAAAAAGAAGTTCTTACAAAGAGTCATTACTCCAGGAGCCATTGGGCAAGAGCCACCACTGAAACCCTTGTCAAGATAGGTGATTTGGAAGAGCCATATGTCGCTCTAATTGATCATGGGTCTGAAATAAATCTTATGGCTAAAAATCTCTACAACAAATGTAAGTGGCCAATGGATGTGGATCATGGGTGGATGATTAAAGCAGCTAATAATTCATCTGGAGAGCTTTATGCAGCATGTCCAAATGTAAGGGTAACTATAGGGGATGTGAAGGATGATCAGAATTTCTTTGTTCAGGAGATGTCATCGTATCCCCTCATTCTTGGGCAACCCTACATTACAGCTGTAAGGATGGAAACAAAGGTTTTGGATGATGGTTCAGCTTATGCAAGAATAAGGAGTAAAGATGGCAAAAAAGCTGTTCAGTTTTTGACAGTTTGCATTAATCATGAAAGGAATCGTGAATCTCTTCGGGCACAGTCACTCCCAAAGATAAACAGAGAGTTTATGAATTACAGGGAGATGAGGGATTTTGGCCAGGTGCCATTGTAAAGCGGGATTCCAATGGTACAAGGGGAAATGAGTTCTCGCAGGACTCAATCAATGTAAATAGTTTTTCAGCAAATTTTCAGGGATTCTCCAGCTATGGATCACTGGTTTTTGTAAAAAGCAAGGATTTAAAGCGTGGCATGCAAAAACATATACAAAATGAACAAAAAAGTTTTGAGCAGTGTGGTCTTTTGGAGAAGAATGAGTTTATTTCAGGGGTGCTTGATGAGGTGTCATATATAGATACTATGGATGTGCTTTTTGATATGGGAAGAGCATGCTTACAGGGTGGAAATGAAATGATAAAGGTGTCATCTGTGGAGATGTATGATATAATCCAGGAATTTGAGGGGGTGGAATGTAAAAACATGAATTGTGAGATGGATGCTCATGTTGATACAAAGTACAAAACGGTTGCAAAGAAGGTGAAGCCAGTTGCCTTGCCCTTGCCACCAGGAAGCAAGGAGAAGATAGATGAAGCTTCTATGCAGCCAAATCTTAGAGATCCGAAGAAAATTGGGCATAAATTTACTCAAGAAACTCTGAAAGAGTTGAAGATCGGTGAGAGGGATTTTCTGTTGCCAGTTGAAAGGGAATGCTTTGAGGAGATGCTTGTAAAACATGGGAAAGCTTTTGCCTTTCAGCCGCATGAGATAGGTTGTGTTGATCCAAGTGTAACAGCACCAATGGTGATCTTTACTGTTCCACATGTGCCCTGGAACCTGCGGCCTATTCCAGTACCAAAGGCTCTCTTGCCAAAGTTGATGGAATTACTAAAGGAAAAGATCAGGATGGGAATCTTGGAGCCTTCATGTGCCCCATATTCCAACAGATGGTTTACTGTACCAAAGAAAAATGGGACATTGCGCTTTATTCAAGACATGCAACCTGTAAACAAAGTCACAATTAGGAATGTGGGAGCAGGTCCAATTGTGGATGAATTTGCAGAAGCATTTGCAGGGAAAGCTATATACTCTATGGGTGATTTGTATTCGGGATATGATCAGTTCCAGCTGGATATACAAAGCAGGGACTTGACCACAATGAGAACTCCTTTGGGATTAGTAAGGATGTGTACCTTACCACAGGGAGCCACTAACTCAGTGGCACATATGATGAATGGAATGAATAAAGTCTTACGGGACTTCATACCACAAAAAACTATGCCATTTTTGGATGATGTGCCAATAAAGGGCTGTGATGAGAAAGACAAAGATGAGAATTTGGATTCAAAAGGGTGCCGCAAGTTTGTGGCAGATCATATAAAGGATTGTGACATGATTCTATCCAGGCTTGAAGAAGTGAATCTTACTTTATCTGGGCAAAAATCAGTGTTTGGGGTTGGTGAAGTGCTAATAGTGGGACATCTTTGTAGTACTAGTGGACGCCGTCCTTGTCCAGCCAAGATAGATGCAATACAAAGAATGAAGGAAATATGCATTAATGTTACAGAGCTGAGGAGATTTCTTGGAGCATGCGTCTTTTATGTTATTTGGATCCCACATTATGCACATGTAGCAGATCCTCTTTATCAGCTTTTGAGGAAAAATCAAAAATTTTTGTGGAGTGCAGTACATATTAAAGCTATGCGGAAGCTGAAATATTTGCTCCAATCATCACCCATTTTGAGAAAGGCAGATTATGAGTGTGGCAGGCCTGTGATTGTTACAGTTGATACTAGTCCTACTGGGATTGGATGGGCAGTAGGGCAAGATGATGAGGATGATCATAGGTATGTAATTAGATTTGGAGCAAAGGTATTAAGCTTTCGGGCAGCGAAAGTATCCACAGATCAAGAGAGAATTATGGGGGATTGTCACTGCTCTAAAATGTGAAAAAGAATATCTTATTGGGACATCTGTACTGGTGGAGACTGATTGCTTGCCACTTCTTGGGATGATAGCAAGTTGTACCACTCCAGATATTGCTATGCTTAGGTGGATTGCTTATATCAAGTCACTAAATCCTGAGTTTGAGCATATTGCGGGAAAAGATAATCCAGTTGCAGATATGCTATCACGAGCCAGGTATGAAGAAGAGGAAGAGATGGTTAGTGACATTGATGATGTGGGTACAAAGTTCTATACTACAGCATATGCAAAGGGGGATCATATTTGCTTATCAAATGCACTTGAGTCTTTTATTGAGGAAATATATGAAGGAGATTGGTTGCTCATTGGTCAATATTTGAGCACTCTAACAAGGCAAGAAAATTGGTCTGACTCAGAATTTAAGAGGATCCGCAGAAAAGCATATGGTTACTTTCTAAAGGATGGGTATCTCTGGAAGCATCCTAAACAGAGGAATGCTATGCCACAGAGAGTCATATGTGATAAAGAGACTCAAGGAAAGCTTGTGAAAGAATTCCATGAGAGTCTCTGGGCTGGGCATAGAAGTGTGTGGGCCACCTTTACTAAAATAAAGGAAAAATATTGGTGGAGAGGAATGTACAAGGATATTTCCCAATATGTGGAAACATGCATAGTATGCCAAATGTACTCGAATGTGAGGCATCGTGATGGCTTGCAACCAACCTACCCACCTGCCATGCACTACAAATGGGTAGTGGATCTAGTTACAATGCCTTTGGGAATTTGGCAGATGCGGTATACAGCACTTGCAAGAGAAGATTTGACAAATCAGGTAGAAGGGCGTGCTCTTAGAACAAAGAGTACGGAAACAGTATGCAAATTTCTCTTGGAAGATGTGATCTGCCGATATGGTTGTGTTGGGAAAATAACAGCTGATAGAGGTGAGCTAGATGTTGGAGAAGCAAAGGAATTCTTCTCTAGAATTGGTATCAAACTGTCTCTAACATGTGCTTACAATCCTGAGGGCAATGGGAAAAGTGAACGAGGACATCCTCCAATCATTAAAGCTTTGGCTAAGGCATGCAGAGGAAGGATGAGAGAGTGGCCAAAGCTGCTACCATATGCCTTGTGGGCTGACCGTACAACTCATAGCTCAGTGACAGGATACATGCCTGCAGAATTAATGTATGGTCAGAAGCCAGTGATGCCAGTTGAAGAAGTAATTCTAACTTGGAATGTATTGCCCTGGGTGGAAGGATTGAGCAGAGATGACCTCCTTGCATTGAGAATAAGACAGTTGGAGAGAAGGCCTGAAGATGTAGAGCTTGCTAAAGCTCGCCTGAAAGATGCAAGGTTGAAAAATAAAGAAAGATTTGATAGTAGACACAGACTCCGGCCAAAACCTATTGAAGAAGGTGATTGGGTTCTAATGTATGATAGTAGCCTTGACAACCAATTCACTGTTCAAAGAAAATTTGCAAAAAGATGGTTTGGCCCTTACATTGTTAAGCATGTGCATGGGAATGCTACGTATACTTTGTGTGAACTTGATGGAACAGAAGTAAAGAATCTTGTGGCTGGTAAAAGAGTCAAGATATTTAAAAGAAGGCATGATGGTGATCCTTTTGATTCACAAGAGATTCAGGATGAGAGGCTTGACAGTGGAAGTATGGATATGATTGAAGAGGAAGAGGATGATCTTCCTGGAACTGCAGAAGATGAAGACGACATCCAGTTATATGTGGACCTTGATGATGATTTGGCACATACCAGAGGATGTGCAGGTTTAGAGGGGGTGGATGTCGTGCCATGGCACGTCTATGATATGAAACCGTGCATGTGAGGCCGTCAAATACACATCCAGATGCATGGGTTAAGTGCCATGACGAGTCATTATATGATGCCATGTACATATGTTTATATTGTACATGAGGTTCAATAAGACAAGCTGAGGCTGAGTCAGATTTAGGAGTTTTTTGTATATGAGTATGGAGGATGATGTTTTTGCTGTTACTCAGAGCTCATGGGCAAGTTAGAAGCATCCAGATATATATGATGGCATGAGGGCATACCAATGCACAAAGGAATGCATTTATAAAGGCATGAAGAAATACTTGAATGGGCAATTGGGGATTCTATAAATCACATGGGCCGATATGATGACTTATAAACTATGAAGGTATCACAGTGCCGAAGAGTTCATTGAATGTTGGGGAAATGTGGGGATAGAAAACTGCACTTGGACTTCATGGATCATCATGTAGAAGCATATGTATCTTACGTGTATCTAATGCGGAGAGTGGAGATATAAAACATGGTGCTAATGCCTTGGGAGTCTTGTGGTTAAGACTTAAAACATGGTGCTAATGCCTTGGGAGTCTTGTGGTTAAGACTTGCTACCTTAATGCTAAGGTCTAATGCTACTAGCAAAAACGTGACTAGTAGCATACGTGGAAAGGGTAAATAGTTTATTTAATTGGAATTTTCTGGAGCTTGGTAGCGCAGCCTTTGTAATGGAAACTCCCGCGTTAATAGTGGGAAAAAGGTGGGTATGGGCACCGAGATCGCCGCGGGGAAAGGGAGAAAACGACCGGAAAGAGACGGCGATTGCAGAGTTAGTAGGGGAGATATGCAGCGTTGAGGAACAGCGTCGTTTTGAACCAGAGCTTTTAATCTTCTGAAAATATAAACTATGTGTGCTTTGTAGGTGCTAGAATTAGAGAGTAATTCTAGAGCTACATGATGATGTAATTATTGGGGAATCCATTTTCAAAACCGTCGGCAGCGATGCTTCTCCAGTTGATTTTCCCTCGCATAATCGGCGAGCTGCATATGTTTGGAAAAACAAATTAAAAGATCCACGTGTGTAAATCGTAAGTTGAGTTTTCTTTTGTTATTTATTCTCTTAAACTCGCTCTATGTGAATGGAGAAAATTGAATATTTGATACATCAAAAAGAAAATGGAAATGAATAGAGAGACCATGGGGAAAAGGCTAAGGAATTTGGAGCTCGGTGATTGGTGAAAAATGCATTGAAGCTGAGGGAAATTTGCCTTACTTTCTTCTCATATGGATTTTGAAAATTATGAGTATGTCAAAGCTATGCCAAATGCAATATTTTGCTTGTGAGATGTTAGGATATTAAGGCAGGTTTTCAGGTGATAAAGGACATCTCGAAATAATGGTTTTGAGGGCACTGGATGTAACACATGTATACTGGAAAAATTAGAAAGCTTTATTATGCCCACATGTGAATGGTTCAAGGGGATTTCATGCAATTCTGTGCAATTATCTGGATGAATTCAAGGATGTATTGAGGGAAGAGGACACATGTATTTGTCAATGGAAATAATGATGTTCAATACTCCTTGGGAGATCTTGTACGTGAAATTCCTTGTTGGATTTGACATTCACTCTCACAGCTAGAAGTTTCGTACTTTCCTGGCTGTACCGCACACTTCATGAGGGCACTGGATGTAACACATGTATACTGGAAAAATTAGAAAGCTTTATTATGCCCACATGTGAATGGTTCAAGGGGATTTCATGCAATTCTGTGCAATTATCTGGATGGATTCAAGGATGTATTGAGGGAAGAGGACACATGTATTTGTCAATGGAAATAATGATGTTCAATACTCCTTGGGAAATCTTGTACGTGAAATTCCTTGTTGGATTTGACATTCACTCTCACAGCTAGAAGTTTCGTACTTTCCTGGCTGTACCGCACACTTCACGACAGCGTCTAATGTCACGTCTAATATCGCGTCTAAAATTGCGTCTGTTCTATGTAGTGCACGTGTATACACGCGTCTAAATGAGCGTTTAATTACGCGTTTACAGCACAGTTTAGATGCGCCTATAGACGCGCACCACACAGAATAGACGCGGTTTTAGACGCAGTATTAGACGCGCCATAGAGTTTTTAGATTAAATATTTGATACAAGAGCAATTTTTTTTGGAAATGTATGTGTGATCGATGTCGAGGAAACATGTATCGTGCACGTAGGATTACACTCAATCACATCTCAAAGTATGGAGAATGGGATGCGACCGTAAACCTGGTAAGTGTTAAAGAGTTAAGGTTTATTGAGATACCTATGGGTGTTCATATGTTTGAGTTATGATCCCATTTTAATTTGATACAGGATGCAGTGCAACACCCGCATATGTTGCAAAGCATCGGCGATATGAGGTGGGATCTTTAGGAGGGACCGTTAACGGATGCATGGAGTGATGGTGATAGTAGCCCTCCGCCATTACCTCGTGAAGCCGTGGAGGAGGAGGTGTTTGATGATACAGTGCGGGATTTATATGTCATCAATTTGAAGGGAGGGATGATAGCATGGAGCAGGACAATCTTTTTACTGCCGCAGCATCGACTCCACTGTTTGAGGGGTGCACATTCTCTGTTCTACGTACCTCCCTTGAGTTACTAAACTTGCAAACCATCTATGGATGGAGCAATGCAAGTTTGAATGCATTACTCAGGTAAGCTTTAAAGTCTATTTTGCAAACATGGTGAATTATGCTAGTGGGTCAATTACTCGAATGCTTTTCCTCATTTATGGTCTTCACGTGCAGGCTATTGTATAAAATGCTTCCAAGGGAGAATAAATTACCGACCTCAAGAGATATGGCAAGGCAACATGTGACCTCTCTTGGAGGATTAGATTACAAGCGCATCCATGCATGCATCAACGATTGCGTTTTGTTTCGTGGACTACATAAGGATGCAAGAGAGTGTCCTACTTGTGGAGAGGCAAGATATAGAGCAGATCTCAAAACTTTGGACATGCCACGTAAGGTTTTGCGACATTTTCCCATAATCCCTCGCATCCAACATATATTCAAGTGCAAATCCATTGCAGAGCTCATGTCATGGCATTCCTCCCCGATGGTAAGTGGAGAACTCCCGTAGACACTCTTGCATGCAAGCATATTGAAGACACATGGCCAAGCTTCAAGGAAGAACCTAGGAGCTTGAGACTTGGATTGGGTATGGACGGTGTGAACCTATTTGGTCTCAAAAGCACCTCTTACAATGTATGGCCAGTGATATTGATGAATTATAATCTTCCACCCTCTATGGCGATTAAGAAAGGACATGTTATGTTATCCCTTCTAATTCCAGGGAAAGATAAAGTCAAAAATCCTGATGTTTATTTGGAGCCTTTGATTGACGAGCTAGAGATACTTTGGAGAGGTATCGAGGTGCATGATGTGAGTAGGCCTCCCTCGTCACGAGACTTCAACTGCAAAGCAATCTTGATGTGGACGATGCATGACTTCCCAGGCTATGGCGAGTGTTCAGGTAAGCATTGCACTTCTAATTATGAGTAGGCAAAGGATGTGGCACCCTAAACCCACCTTGAACTCTTAATTGCGTCTATTATTCAGGTCTCACTACATCGGGTTAACATGCATGTCCTGTTTGTGGTCCTTCGCTTGTTGTCTCACAGGCAGACGCATTGAATAAGGTCATCTATGAGAATCACCATCGATTTCTCCCACCTGATCATCCTAGATATGTTGCCCCTTGGAATGAAGTCCTCCCACAATCACTCACAGCGGGAGATTGGATGAGAATTTGGGACGGTTCCACGACTCCTTTGGCATGAGCCAGTAAGGGTTTGTAACTATTGTGTGCTATATTGGCTGGAAATAAAGATTGCCTGCTAACACCAGCTTTTGTTTAGATACTCCATCTTTTATCGTTTACCATATTGGTCCCACCTCAAGATCAATCACCTGGCATAAGGGAGGATCTACGTACCACAGGGAGGATGCGTGAAGCTTGGCCACAAGAGAGACCAAATGGGCGTGTTTTTTTACCTCGTGCAACCGTGGAGGTTATCAAAGATAGAGATGGTGGTGGTGAAGCGTGCTATTACTACAATTCGTACTACCACTGGATGCATGAGGTGTTTGAAGGGGGCATTTACAAAGAGCAAGAAAAGAGGTGTAGAGTAATTATATGGCTTGAAATCTTATGATTGGCACAAGATGCTCCAAGTAAGTATTTTATGTGCATAATATGGTCATCAACATACATGTCCTGAGTGCATAGCCATCCACAACACCTTATGGCTATAGATGCCATGTGTTTGTGGCTATAGGTGGCATCGACATTGAGTTATCTTTGGAATCACGTGTGCGTAGCCACACACGGTAGCAAAAGTATCGTAGTAGTCAACACAAGTCGTTTGCAAAACGGTTGCCATTGTTTTTTGGGGATTGGAAAATTTGGTAGTTGTATGTACACACAGACGTTAGGTTCTATTATAATTTTGGTCTTGTTCAATGTTGGTTTTGATTTTAAAGCTGAGAAAATGTGCTCCTTCGGTTTAATTTATGGTTCCTCTTAACCATACTTGTTTAGAGATGATTCTCTAGCAAGTTTATCTTTCTTGACTACTTGGTTAAGGCATTGTTGACCCCACTAAAACTTGCTTCGTATATCTGTTTACAAATTCATTATAGTCTGGTTTAGAACAAAGTGGCCTATCATTCTTGTCCTCGGTTAATAAGAAAGCATCTTTGAGTACATTAGCAATAGTGGCATTGTGTCATTTAGCAACTATAGTGTTTCACTATTTGACAGCCAGAGTGTTCTTCTCTTGGTCCGTAGAGACACAAGCCCTCATGTGTAGTGTAGGATGCATGCCCTTGTGCATGGGTTCCCTTGTCAAGAGAATGCCATTTCTCCATTTGTACATGCTTTGGAGATTCTTGATGGAACTCAAGGTTTACCCATCATGGTTGTGTGTATGCAAAATGTGAATGCAGTTTGCAATTTTTGAGTATATATGGATGCACATGCTTGTAGATACATGTTTGCACATCACTTTGTGGGTAGTCATAGTGGTACTAAACATATGCACAAGCTCGGATTCGATTCATGGCTATTTCTACCATAAACTTGGTGCCTGTAATGGTTTTGTGCTTGTTAGATATCTTATCCCTAGACAAAAAATAAGCATCTTTGGAGTATGGCAACTACAATGTTTTGTTATTTGAGAGTCGTAGTGTTGTGTTATGTTATGTAACAACCGGAGTGTTGTGAACTTGGTCCATAGAGATGCAAGAACTTGTTTGTGTGGTCCTTAGATAGTCACGCCCTCTTGTGTGGCTTCTCACATGCTAAACAATTTATGTTTCGAAAGAAACATGAAATATGTTCAAAATTTGAACATGGACCCAATGTGGAACAAATCTTTTGTTGCAAAGATGTCTGGCTCAAGTACATTTAAAGATTCATGGTGATCTTAAATTCGGGGGTTTGTAGAAATCTCGAGCTTAAAATCAGTAGACTTTGTGTAAGTAAAACCCTACTATGAAGGATTCTTTTTCGTTTTTCACTACGTTTAAGTTTGAGTACAAAGTCTAGTTATGTAGAATATGGGTACATTTCATCTGTTGATGATAAAGTGGGTGAATATATGCCATGGTATGCCATATGGGAAATTAATAGTAGCTATGATTTTCCTCATTTTTGCCTTGTAACACTGTAAAATTTTAAATACAAGTGGTTGGGGTCACAAATAGCTCAATATTTAATGAATTAATTCTACATGTATACTTCGTTAGCAAATGTTGTAGAATTGTGGGGTAATTTTGAATCTCCTCAATAGTGAACACATGATGTAACACAAGTTGTTCATTATACTTTATCTGGTGATGTTTTGCATCACTCTTGGGTTTTAAGGATTTGGAATCACTTAATTATAAGTATGAAGATTTAATTTTTGTGTCATAATAGTTAGTGTAATCATCAGTATGGCAGGTCAAATGCTTTATGCAACCTCTTGTTATCTTGGTGGTATGGGACACCAAGGTAAATACTAGTAATGGACTTTCTTAGATTTCAATTTTGTGGTGTGTAGTCACTACATAGATTATGTCTGCTTAATCTTTGTTATTTGATTGATGATTGGTGGTTGTCTACTATGTCAAGTAAGATGCTAATCCAGAGTGATCAGATGGGTATCTTGACATGGATATTAGAGTTTTAAGGTTGAACATGATGGTTCAAATAAAACTCCAAGGGTTTGGAGCTGATCCGAAGAGATTAGAGGTAAACCACAATAGATTTGGTGATAATCTAGAGTGATTACACTATGAAGATCTTGATCTTGATGCTAACATGGAGTGCTCAGTAGTTATCTTGATCATGCTAACATGGAGTTATCTTGATCATTTGTTATACTTACACATGAAATTATTGTGCATGCGCACACTTTCTAGCAATCATCGCCTCCCTCAATATAAAGGTGTGATGATCTAGAGAGATTAGTCGAAACTTCTATGAGAAGAAGAATGAGCAATTTAATGGAGTGATATGAATCTCTCAGGTTATGTACTAGGATGGAGTGCTCAAGGGTGGACCCTTCATGCCCACTTGACCTTGTGTCAAATGGGAGTGATAAAACTTATCGAGGGGAAAAGTGAGTGTGTATTTGAACTGATATTGGGTGTTGACTTCCAATTTCTTGCTGATCTTCAACGGAGAGTCCATTTGGATTTTTATAAGTGAATATATTTTCAGGTACTATGAGCTAGGAACTGTTGAAAAGGCTCCTGAGTGAATAGGTGGTGAGCGTTCTGGTTGCCAATGATGCCATAGGTATACTGATGAAGGAATGATTGGAAATTAGAATTCAACCGGATATTTTGGAGGAGTATGATCAGTGATACTATGGTTTCATTAAAAGATTGTTTTAAAGATAGCTAAATCTGTGAAATAGGTAATTTCATATTAGGTGTGTAAGTGGTGAGACTATCTTGAAGTTTGCATGAAGTGCCGGCTAGGGGGCCTGGGAACTCGTTTTCTTGGTACCCAGGGCAAAACATAACCAAATTCCTAAATGGATCCTATCAATATAGTGGTTGGGCAGTTACCTAACCCATGGGACTGAATGGGGTTAGGCTCGACTGATGGATCCCTAAAATGAGAGTCAATTTTGTTATGGTACGATAGATGAAGTAAATCCCGGATAGTCTTGTTCTATGGAAAAGAATCAACTGCTATGCCTCTCGATGAGGAAAATATGATCCAAGTGCAAGTTTCTTCCTTGATTTGACCATGTGACTTACAGGTTTGATCGGATCAATTTGGTTAGTTAAGGCTCTTGACTACGTTAGAATAAAAATATCCTGGAGAAATCGCCCATGCTTTCTGGGTGAGGGAAGTTTTTTTCCACATTCACTTTTGGAAGAACTGAGGGATTAGTCTCTTGTCCGGATATCCGTGGGCGAGGTGCCCCGAGTGAGAGGTTCTGCCCTGCGCAAGAAGTGCTACTTCTGCTCCTAGCACCCCCGATTTCGTTGCGTGGAGGGGGTAGGGATCTTTCAGTGGTATCAGAGTGAATTGGCTAAAGTGGAACAACCAAGAAGCCAGAAATGTCAAAAATTTATGAAGTATGAGTAAAAGATTGTAATTGTGTGATGAAATTTATACAAATTGATATTCAAAATAAAAATTCATAAATTAGTAATCGGGTCTTCAGATGGAAGTATCGCAATTGTATGGAATCCCTGACTTGCTTGAGGCCTAGATATGATGGTATTTACCATCGTATATACCGCAGGTATAACTGTAGCTCTTTACTGGCAATATATACGAGTAAATCTAACACCTTGAAATTATAAGCAAAAATGCTATCCAGATGATGAATTCGAATGCTGGATGATATGATTTTAGAATTCTGGTTGAGAATTGATGAGTTAATTTGGACTCTAATTGATGAGTTAATTTGGACTCTAATTGAAAGATGATGATTCCTGAATTCTGGTTGAAAGGAGATAAGTTGAACAAAGCCACAATGAGATGAATGGGACGAATCCCAATAATGATGTTAATAATTAGAATGGTGATAATGACTTCAACAAATCACTACGAGATTAGTGGATTGTGCTGACAGATTGCTGCTGTTAACCTTTGACCCAGTGGCTCAAATTAAGGGATAACAAATTGAGAACCTGCATAATTGAGATTCTCGTGGAGGAATGTTCAGATGGAATTATCGGTCTGATGGAGCATTATTGTGTTAAGGATATGAATGATATGTTCTGAATGAATTGTTATCTGATAATGAGTTCTGTGCGTTCTTCTTGTAGAAGGGATCTTTATCCCAGGATTCTGTTGGGTTGACCAGACCATAAGGAACCCTAGAATCAGCTGGATCTTAAGGGAAAGAGTTATCCTCCAGCTGCGAGATGAGGACATCTTGCGTTTTTTAAGTGGGGTAGGATGTAAGACTCCTCCCTCCAGCTTTTGAGGTGTAAAGGTGTAAAAACCTCCGCTTCTGTTCTTGAAATTATTCCCCTCTCTGAAATAGAAGAAAGATCTTGTTTTACCCTGTTTTGGCCTAGAGAGAGGTAATCTAAATTTGAGATATCTTTGGATATAAAAATCCTCCTAGTATCTAAAATGGTTTCCCCTAAAACAGAAGTTCAAAATGAACTTTCCAATGTGCATTAGGAATTAGTTAAAAATGATATAAGGGACCTTAGCCTAAGGGTCTAGATTTTCAAAAAAATTTGGATTATGGTCCAATTAAGGTTCCTATGGACCAATAGGATTGATCCAAGTGTTGGGATGAGATAAATCCAAAGAATAAAAGAAAATATCCAAAAATGAGTAAATGCCCACATAAGATGAAGAGTTGACTAAGTACAAGGTTTATTAGTTAAAAACTATGAGATATTACTAAAAAAAATGAGATATTTTAGAATAATGTTGGTATATTAAAATAATAAATATTTTTATTTAAAGAGAAATTTTAGATAAATTTATTTTATGCATGAGAAAATTTAAATGATAAAAGAGAAACTCCCATGACATTTGGAATTCAATCATTTAAATGGTAAAAGCAGAATTCTTGGCACAATTGAAATAATGGATATTTTATTAAAGAAAAGAGAAATTTTAGATAATTTTTTTTATGATAAAAGAGGAATTCCCATGACATTTGGAATTCAATTATTTAAATGCAAAAAGAGGAATTCCCATGATATTTGAGACCCAAGAAATTAAATGGAAAAAGATGAATTTTTAGCATAATTCAAATTATGAGTATTTATCAAAAGTGGAATTTTGAGCATTATTGAGAAATATGGGTAGAATTGATTTTTGTAAATCCCATGAATCTTTTACTCAAAAGAAGAATATTGAATATATTTCACTTGAGAAATTTGAGAGAGTATGAAAATATTCGTTGAGAAAAAGTACCTTTAACTAGGCTCAGCAATTGGCATAAATTTAGAAAAGTCTCATCGGTATCGAAAATAGAAAATGTTACTAAATGTGAATAAGATGTGAATGCGATGTGATAAGATGTGAGTGGATGTGATGTGATATAAATGGATGTGGATGTGGATGTGATGTGATGTAAATAGATGTGGATGTGGATGTGAATGAAGAGATGAGAATGAGATGTGAGGATATGTGAAAGGATGTGATGTGATGTAAATGGATGTGGATGTGGATGTGGATGTGGATGTGAATGAAGAGATGAGAATGAGATGTGAGGATATGTGAAAGGATGTGATGTGATATAAATGGATGTGGTTGTGAATGAAGAGATGAGAATGAGATGTGAGGATATGTGAAAGGATGTGATGTGATGTAAATGGATGTGGATGTGATAAGATGTGATGTGATGTAAATGGACATGGATGTGGATGAGATGTGATGTGATGTAAAGGGATGTGGATGTGAACGTTATGAGATGTGGATGAAATGTGATATGATGTGAATATATGTGGATGTGAATGTGAATGAATGGATGGATGTGGACATGGATAAGATGTGACGTGAATGGATGTGAATGTGATGAGATGTGATGTGATGTGAATATATGTGGATGTGAATGTGAATGAATGAGATATGATGTGGATAGATGTGGACGTGATGTAATGTGGATGGAATGAATGAGATGTGATGTAGATAGATGTGGACTTGATGTAATGGGGATAGAATGTATGTGATAGGATGGGGATGCAATGAATGTGATACATGTGAATAGATGCGATGAGATGTGAATGGATGTGAATGAATGTGAATGTGACGTGATTTAAATAGATGTGAATGGATGGGATGTGAATGGATAGGATGTGATGTGAATGGATGTGATGTGATGTCAATCGGGATAGATGTGAATGGATGAGATGTGATGTGAATGAATGTGATGCGATGTGAATCGGGATAGATGTGAATGGATGAGATGTGATGTGAATGGATGTGATGTGAATCGGGATAGATGTGAATGGATGAGATGTGATGTGAATGGATGTGATGTGATGTGAATCGGGATAGATGTGAATGAATGAGATGTGATGTGAATGGATGTGATGTGATGTGATGTGGATCGGGATAGATGTGAATGAATGAGATGTGATGTGAATGGATGTGATGTGATGTGATGTGGAACGGGGTAGATGTGAATGGATGAGATGAGATGTGAATGGATGTGATGTGGATATGGGTAGATGAGAATGGATGAGATGTGATGAGGATAGATGTAATGAGATGTAATATGATGTGACAAGAAGAGAATGGATGAAGGACAATGAGAATACATATGATTGGATGTGGATTAAGCAAAGTGAATTGATTTAGAAGAATGTGGAATAATGGGAAATTATGTGGAACGATGTGAAAAAATGAGAGTTCGTAGTAGAGACTGTATTTATGACCTGTTTTTAAATGACTATTTTATGTCAAGAATGTTGGCAAAGCATCTTGACCATCTTGTGAATGAGGTCGTGGAGACCTAAGTGATAAAGTTGCCATAGTTGACGGAGAGTCAATGGAGGATGTCTCGCGTAGCAAGGTCGACCAACCTCGATTTAAATGGTGAGCTTCCGATACGGTGGATGAGGGACCAAGGAAGCGGCCTATGAGTGAAGTGCTAGGTGACCTGTGAAGGATCCTAGAGGGTGGTGCTGACCATACGGTGCTCGGGCTCTGGGTCGCCGAAGATACCCACGCGTGTGTCGAGGAAGAAAATGGAACAAGGTGTTAGAGTTGTTTTCTGAACTCGAGCATGGATCTGGTTGATGACATGCTAGAAAGCATAGATACTATGGATACAAAGTTTTGGGAAGATTAAAATAAAGGATTGATACTATGTGAAACATATTGTGATCCTCCATCATTTGACTCTTGAGTACCTATAAAAAGATTTAAAAAATTAATGCATTATATTATAGGTTAGTGTAATATTATAAGATTATTTTACATTACCGTGTTCAACGAATCGATGGTCAAAAAGGATTTGACCATGTTAGTGTAATATTATAAGATTATTTTACATTACCATGTTCAACAAATCGATGGTCAAAAAGGATTTGATTTTCCTTCATGGTCAAAAAACCGTTATCCTACATAAGAAAAAGTAAGAATATACAAATATTGTTAAAAAAAACCAATGTTAATCTTGCCCCAATAATACTTACTAGTGTTGTGTAGTTCCATAGATATGCCTTGATGTTTTAGAAGCATTCTTCCATGCTTGCATAGCTTCAACAACATCAAAATATTCCGCATTTGGACCTTTAATTGATATATGCAACAAGGATTCTAAACTTCTTGTCTCAAGTTTGTTTTTTAAATTCATTTGGATGTTATTTTGTGTAGAAAAACCCCTTTCACAAATTGCCATACTAGAGCACTGGATCACGGCAATTTGACACAAGCATAATAAGTTTGCATGTTTTTCCTCAAGAAAAGTATTCCAGTTTATGTGTCTCCAAGTTTTACGCAAAGGGAGATTTTTCTAATCCAAAGCTACTTGCACTTTAAACACTTGAAATTCTCTTATTATGCATCTCTCATCCACAACGTTTACACACATTTCTCCATTGGCTACCTCTTTTGTCCTTGCATAAAATTCAACTAAGGCATAAATTTCATCAACCCCATATGCTTTCAAAATCTGCCCACTCGGGAATGAAGATGGACATAAAATCTTTAAGTTGGCTAAGACCACATTTTCCACAAATATTTGCTTTAAAAAATCCATTAGCAATGTGCAATAATCTTTTTGATACCCTATTGCAATTAAAAGATCAAAACCTATGGCAGTACACCTCTCAGTTTTAACTCATCTGAAATGATCACCTTTGATGGATGCTCTAAATGCCGCAAGTTGGCCATGCTTTGATCCATATTCGAGGATGAAAGAAAAACCCTTGCTATCATCCTTCTATGCATCAAAGGATCCATAATGCATTCGAGTTCCATAGCACCAATTTTTGAAGTTACCAAACCAAAAATTATCGTGACATCAACAAAATCATTTCAAAAATCAAGACCTAAGTGTGTAACAAATTTCCGTCACATCAACAAAATCATTTTGAAAAGCAAGACTCAATTGTGTAACATGCTCTAGAAAGTAAAAAAGAAAGTGCAAACTATATATGAGCTCAAATGTGCATACTCTTTGAAAAAGAGCAAAGTTCTCAACCTTGAGAAATTCGAGCAAAGGCTCCAAAACTTCAATTGTAGTACACATCACCCTATGCCGACACTACAAGACAATGCTCCCATACACACGTTTCATACACGCGATAAATTACGAGCGCGTGTATGGTCGCGCATGTATTTGAATAGAATCGGGCGCGTGTATTTTGGCATTTAAATTCGCGTGTATATTTGCATTTATCAGCGCGTGTATAAGCGCGTTTATATACACGCAATAATACACGCTGCCATACACGCATTAATACACGCTTGGTAAAGAAAACCTGAATTCCTTTACAAAATTAAAAACTATTTTCTTTAAACCATCTCATAGTACATTACAGTATATATCATTACACAATCCCACTACATGCATTTACAACAATGAAATATATTCAAAAATAAATCATGCATATGAGATGATAATTAAAAGACAACACATACAATAGAAATGTCATCAATTTAGAACGATACAGTGACGGATTGGTTAGGGTTCGATCTCATCTTCAATAAGATCCATCCTTGCCAAACGATCAACATCAATATCCATTTGATCAATTTGTAAGGCTACGATTAAATTTATTCCACTATCGATATTCTGTACTCCATTGATAATGGTATCGATGTCTTGATCATCCTCATCAACATCACCATCATCCTCAATGGTAGGGTCATTCTCATGATCATGAGAAATAGCACGCTCATCCTCATTATCATGATCATCTCTTATTTCTTGATCATCGATCACAACATCTTCATTGGCATACTCGACATCATCTTCATTGCGGCTTGTTACATCCTCCATATGCTCCATATCAGTGAATATATTATACATCACTTTGGAACGTGGTGCAATAGGGATGACGTACCACCATTTAATGTCATGCACCATTGATAGATAGATAACCTACTCAAATACACATACTACAGTAACTAATTAGCATATCAAAAGTCAAGGGGTACGCGAGCTTAGATATATATGTACATGAAACACATTAGTAAAAAAATGCATACCTGCTCACATTGTTGTGGCAATACGAGCCTATCTTTCTTTGTTTGCCAAAACTTTGTAGAGTCAATAGTTACATAGCCACTTGCATGGTGTTTTATCGTTGCATCAGGCCCTTTTTCCACCACGTTCATTTGCCATTTGACATCCAAAACATACACAAAGAAGCGACGAAAGTCAAGCCTAAATATGTCTTGGATTGTGCCACAATAATCATCCATTTTTCCATTAGCTCCCTCAAAGCTACTAATGACACCGCAATCTTGTGTATTCCTCTTTTCATCAATTCTTTGTGTTCGAAAATGCTTGCCTTCACACCATATAGCACTGGACCAAAATAGAAGCAATATTTGTGTAAGCAATGTGAATAAATATTAAAAGCAAATCACTTACAACTAATGCAAAACATTAGTTCTATGTACCTTTAACACGCATCCTCGTGCATACTCCCATTCTTCCGCCGTGATATGCAGCCCCTCGTCACTCTCTGCTCTCTCCATTTCCTCATGCAACCAATCAACATGGATATCATTCGAAAGTGTTGCTAGATGCTTAGGGTACGCCTTACGAGAGCCATGTTGCCTCCGAAAGAGAGCTCTTTCTGCTTGCCTTTTTGTCTTTGCATCCTCATATCTTGTAACCCATCTACTCATCACATCACTATTAAGGATGCAAGTGAAATTGAGATCATCAATCAATGTTCTGTCAATTACTTTACTCTGTCCTTTTCCTTGAGGCACAATAGAGGTCATCCTCAAGTCCTCTTCATTGCTCCATAGTCGTGGCAAAGAGCTATCCACCTGACCAAGAAATTCTGAAATATATACAAGAGACTCTTGTATCAACCAACTCTCGGCCATGCTTCCTTCAGGCCTTGCACTTTGTCTCACAAAGTTTTTAAAGGTCTTCATGAAGCGCTCTAGGAAGAACATCCAACGTGCATGCACAGTACCACATAAAGCGATTTCGTCCACTAAATGCACAATGAGATGTAGTTGACTTGTGAGAATGGTTCGCGGAAAAGTCTCCTCTACCAAACAAACCACCTCCACTGCCATAACACGCGCATCATCCAACGTGGCTGAATCAATTGCTTTGGAACTAACATATCTGAAAAATAAATAAATAGTACGTTATACCTCATGCACGTTCATTTTGCAAGGTATAATGAAGGGTGATTTGACATGGGTTTTACATACCTCACAACCATCTTATAAATTCATTTTTTCAAACTCTTATTTGCACAATGGTCGATGCTAGTAGGTAGTATGAACTACGCACATAAGAGCACATGTATGTATGGTTTATGGCATTACAAAATTTAATTTCAACGTACAAGACTTGGAAAACACTTACTTGAAGCATCTTGTGCCAATCGTGGGACTTCAACCCATATAGTTGCTCAACGCCTCTTTTCTTAGTGGTTGTAAAGGCTCCCTTCAATGATCTCATGCATCCAGTGGGAGTACGCAAAGTGGTGATGGCCTGCTTTACCTGCTTCTCCTCTTTCTTTGATATAATCCATGGTGCAGGCGGAAGACGAACGTGCCCACCCACCTCTCGTGGCCAAGCTTGACGCATACGTTATGCGACCCACAAGTCCTCACATACGCTAACATTGTCTCGTTTACCAATAATATGTTCCCAAATACCAGATCCCACATTCTTGAAGATGTGCATGGGATCAAGAAGATGGTTGATCTTAAGATGGGTCCAATATGGTAGCCGAAAAAAAATGGAGTACCTACACAAGGGATTGCTCTATGTGACCTTTAATCCAATTAGAGACTACACAAAACAAGATTGAAAAAACATTACTATACCTGTTCATGCCATCTGGAGGAAGAATATTTGTAGACTCCCAAATACGCTTCCAATCTTTTACACGAAGTGTTTGTGGAGGAATGTTACTCTTACTAGCAACATATTTAGGATGATCTGATGAGGGGAGAAATCGATGATGATTATCGAATATGGTCTTACACAAACCGTCAGCATACTCATGTACTAACGAAGGGCCACAAACAGGACATGCATGTTTACCCGATGTTTTCAAACCTGTTAAAATATAAATAAAAGTTAGAATAATAAAGTCAATATTTATAATTAATATATATAGCCAATAGTATTAGAGTAGGGAGGTAATTAGAATTCTTACTAGAACAATCGCTGTATCCTGGTGGAAAGTCATGCATTGTCCACATCAACACTGCTTTTAAGTCGAAGTGTCGAGAGGAGGGAGGCCTACTAATCAACACCGCAACACCTCTCCATAGTTCCTCCAACTCATCAATCAACGGTTCAAGATAAACATCCATATGCTTGACTTTATGTTTCCCTAGAATTAGAAGGGATAACATAAGATGTCCCTTCTTGATCGCCATTGATGGTGGAAGGTTGTAATTCACCAACACAACTGGCCACACGCTGTATGCGGTGCTTTTGAAACCAAATGGATTCACTCCATCCATACCTAGGCCAAGTCTCAAGTTTTTGGGCTCTGTTTTAAAGCTGGGCCACTCATCTTCAATATGCTTCCAAGTAGGAGTGTCTGCGGGAATTCTCCACATGCCATCATCCGATCGATGTGAGGAATGCCATGACATGAGCTCTACTATGGATTTGCACTTGAACATGTGTTTGATGCGAGGAATTATAGGAAAGTGTCGCAAGACTTTACGAGGTACATCAAAACTCTTCATATCTGTTCTATACCTTGCTTCACCACAAGTGGGACAATGTCGAGCCTCCTTATGCGTCCCACGAAAGAGAATGCAATCATTGACGCATGCATGTATGCGATCATAATCCAATCCTCCAAGAGATGTCACATAGCGCCTCGCTATGTCTCTTGAGGTGGGTAGTCTATTTCCCTTTGGAAGCATGTTTGATAATAGCCTGCATCCAATATCATCAATTATAATTAGTCTTAAATCCTAAACCTTAAACCACTAATTCAAATTTGTAAGTTAGAATGCTTACTTCAATAATGCATCAAGACTTGCATTGCTCCATCCATAAACTGTTTGTATATTGAGTAGTTCAAGTGAAGCACGTAAAATAGAGAATGTGCACCCTTCAAAAACCGGTGTCGATGAAGCCTTGTAAAGATGCTCTTGTTCCATATCATCGTCGTCCATACCTTTGGGATCATCCTTAAAAAGATTCCGCACCATATCATCAAACACTTCCTCTTCCACAACTTCGTGGGGTGCAGGGCTATTGTCATCCCTTTCCCACTCATCTCTGACAATAGATCCCGAAGCTCCAGCATCATCTCGTCGACGCTTTGCATGCTCTCGTCGCGCGTAGGGCACCATGTTAGGGTGTGGTACTGCATCCTGCTTCAATTAGAGTTTATATATTACAACTCTATCAATTTAATTTGGATACCATGAGTCATTTGAATACCATCAATTTACATCTACTCACCTCTAAACCTGTTTGATTCCATTCTCCATACATGGAGATGTAATTCAAGGTAATTCGACGTGCTCATATAATGCATCCTTGACATCGATTACACATACATTTGATCTGTTGTCCCAACCACACATCGCGATTACGATGACGCATTGTCTCATCTTTGTAAGATTCCTCCCCAGCCTCTCAAAATGTCCAGCATCTTCCCCTGTAATCAATCCCTCTTCAGAAATATAAAAGACTTGTTTCTAACTGTTTTAACCTAGAGAGATGGTTTTTATGTAATTTCTCTCTCTCACTCAAGAAATGGTCATACTCATGACCCATTCTCAATCCAAATGAAGCTTTTGATAAAGCTTTTCCTTAATCCAAGATTAATCTATACTTGAGGCCAAATTAATGGCTTTTTTCTATGCTTTTAGTTTATGTATTTCATGAATATTGATGATTCAATCCATTATGGATTATTGATCCAATTAGGGATCATTCTAATTATTTCTTAATGATAAGCTTTATCCCTTAGAAAAATTGAGATTTATCAGTCATAGCAGCCGAGCTATGGCAAAAATTTTATAAAAATTACGCATGAAATAATTTCATTCAAAGCATGAAAAGAGGACTTCCTACCATATTCTAGGAATTATCATCCTAGATTAATTGAAGATATTCATTGTAATCATAGAGAAATTGATTTTTATATTATGCATAATTGATTTTCATGCATAGAGGTATGCATAAAAGATTATTATTTTAACATAAAAGTGTTACTTTTATTATAATTAGAATTCATGCATAGAGGTATGCATAAAAGATTATTATTTTAATGTAAAAGTGTTACTTTTATCATATTTGAATTTCATGCATAGAGGTATGTATAAAAGTTGATTATTTTATTATAAAGGTGTTACTTTTATCACAATTGAATTTCATGCATAGAAGTATGCATAAGAGTTGATTATTTTATTATAAAAGTGTTACTTTTATCATAATTGAATTTCATGCATAGAGGTATGCATAAAAATTGATTATTTTATTATAAAAGTGTTACTTTTATCATATTTGGATTTCATGCATAGAGGTATGCATAAAAACTGATTATTTTATTATAAAAGTGTGACTTTTATCATATTTGGATTTCATGCATAGAGGTATGCATAAAAGTTGATTATTTTATTATAAAAGTGTGACTTTTATCATATTTGAATTTCATGCAGAGAGGTATGTATAAAAGTTGATTATTTTATTATAAAAGTGTGACTTTTATCATATTTGGATTTCATGCATAGAGGTATGCATAAAATTTGATTATTTTATTATAAAAGTGTGACTTTTATCGTATTTGAATTTCATGCATAGAGGTATGCATAAAAGTTGATTATTTTATTGTAAAAGTGTTACTTTTATCATATTGGATTTCATGTATAGAGGTATGCATAAAAGATATTCTTTTTATACTAAAAGTGTTACTTTTATCATATTGGATTTCATGTATAGAGGTATGCATAAAAGATATTCTTTTTATATTAAAAGTGTGATTTTCATCATAAATGGATTTTATACATAACTTAGATGCATAAGAGAAATTCTTTTATTCTAAAAGTGTAATTTCTACCAAATTGAATTTATGCATAAGAAGATGCATAAAAGATTGATTTTTAAATTCAAAGTGTCATTCTCATCTAAATTGAATTTATGCATAGGAAGATGCATAAAAGAATGGAATTTCAATTCAAAAGTGTTATTCTCATCCAAATTGAGTTTATGCATAGGAAGATGCATAAGAGATGGAATTTTAATTCAAAAGTGTCATTTTCATTTAAAATGAATTTATACATAGGAAGATGCATAAAAGATTGATTTTTACTTCGAAAGTATTAATCTCCTTAAATAGAATTTATGCATAAATAAATGTGTAAAGAAATCTTGAATCAAATATAAGAATTCTCTTGTATTCTATAAATAGATATGAGATGTAATAGGATGTGATAAGAGGTGTATAAGATGTGATAAGAGGTGATAAGATGCTTATGAATTAAGTTAGGAGGTGATAAGATGAATTAAGATGTGATAAGATGTGTATGGGATGAGGTAAGAAGTGTATGTGATAGGATAAGATGTATATGGGTTGTGATAGGGCGAGAATGGATGTGATGTAAAAGATTAGATGTGAAGGCATATGGGGCTATATGAATGGGAATGTGGAAATGGATGTATGTATATGGATGTGTGGATGTGGAGATGGGAGTGTGGATGTATGAATGTGAAAATGGATGTATGCATGAAGATGTATATGCATAGATGTGAATGTGAATGTAGATGTGGATGTATAGATGTGAATGGGAATGTGGATGTGGATGTATGTGAATGTGGATGTAGATGTGAATGTATAGATGTGAATGTGGAATGTGGATGTGGATGTATGTATGTATGTGGATGTAGATGTGAATGTATAGATGTGAATGAGAATGTGGATATGGATGTATGTATGCATGTGGATGTGGATGTATGGATGTGGATATGGGATGTGGATGTATAAATGAGGATGTGAAAATGGAGGTAAGCTTGTAAATGTGGATGTATGGATGTGAATGTGGATGTGGATGTGGATGTATGGATGTGGATATGGATGTGTATGTATGAATGTGGATATGGGATGTGGATGTATAAATGAGGATGCAAAAATGGATGTATGTATGTAGATGTGGATGTATGAATGTGAATGTGTATATGAATTAATGTGTCGTCGATATGAGAAAATGGATGAGAATGAGTACACATTGAATGGAATGTGGAATAAGTAATGTGGACTAAGGAGGGATAATGTGGAAAGACGAGAGTTCGATTTAGAAACTGTATTTTGTGACTGTTTGTAAATGATTGTTTTATGTCAAGAATGCTGGGGAAGCATTTTGACCGTCTTGTGGATTAAGGTCTCATGGAGACCTAACTGTTAAAGTTGCAAACTGCTGACGGAGAGTCAATGGAGGACGTCTCGCGTAGCAAGGTCGACCGAGGTCTTGACCAGCCTCGGTTCAATTTAAATGGTGAGCTTCCGGTACGGTGGATGAGGGACCAAGGAAGCGCCCTATGAGTGAAGCGCTAGGTCACCTGCGAAGGATCCTAGAGGGTGCTGACCATACGGTGCTCGGGCTCTGGGTCGCCGAAGATACCCACACGTGCGTCGTGGAAGATATTGGAATAAAGAATAAGAATTGTTTTCTGAAACCAGGCATGGATCTGGTTGATTGACCTTGCTGGTCCTCAACGGATGAGTCCATGGCTCTTTTATATGGATCTGTGGGTTGATCTTGCTGATCTTCCACGGAGATTCCATTCTATTATATATTGACGGTTACTATGAGCTAGGAACTATGGAAAAGGCCCCTGAGTGAACAGGTGGTGAGCGTTCTGGTTACCAATGATGCCATAAGTATACCGATGAATGAATGACTAGAAATAAGGATTTAACCAGAGACTTTGAGGATTGTCATTAGTGATATAATGGTTTCATTAAAGGATTGTTTTAAAGTTAGTTGATGCTAAGAAAAAGGCAATTTCATATTGGGTGTGTAAGTGGTGTGACTAGTTTTATGTTTGCATGAACTTCCGGCTAGGGGGCCTTGGAACTCTTTTCCTTGGTACCCGGGACAAAACCTAACCAAATTCTTAATTGGATCGCATCACTACAGTGGTTGGCTAACCCATGGGACTGGATGGGGTTAGGCTGGATTGATGGATCCGTAAATCGAGACTCAATTTCTGTTTACGATAGATAAAGTAAATCCCAGATAGTAATTGTTCTATGGATAGGAATCAACGGCTGTGCCTCTTAATGGGGAAAAAAGCGTTGATCCCAATGATCCAAGTGCAAGTATCTTCCTTGATCTGACGGAGTATCTTTATAGGTGCAGTCGGCGGATTAGCTTGATCAGTAATGGTCTTGACTACGTTAGAGTAAAGAGTTATCCTGGTGGAATCGCCCGTGCTTTCTGGGTGAAGGAAGTTTTTCCGGGTTCAGTTTTGGAAAAACCGACGGATTAGTCTCTTGTCCGGATATCCATGGGCGAGGCCCAAGTGTGGGAGCCTTGTCCCGCGCGAGAAGTGCTACTTCCGTTGCTAGTACCCCGAATCCGTTGCTCGGTGGGAATAGGGATCTTACAGTTGGTATCAGAGCGAAATTGAAAGCTAATAAAGATAATTAAATTCTTATCTGAAATTGGTAATAAGAATTCAGAAACAGCATTTTCATAATGTATTTTAATTCCGTAAGCTTCTTTAATGAAGAAATTTTAATCAAAGAAATTGTTTTTATAGATGGAAGTTCCCCACTTATCTGGTATTCCCGACCTCACCCAGTCTCAAGATATGACTGCGTTCGCCTTCGAACATCTCATCTCTTCCGCTTCAACTCAAACAAGCCGAGCAAGACTCGCACGCCATTTTGCGGATTTATATTTTCATACCCCAACGGAGAGAATACAGCATAAGTGGTTTGCAGGGCAATATGTCCATGCCCATTGCGACCGCCGTACAATGCTGTGGCGGAATATCTCATTGACTATGATCCTGTTAAAGCTGAAAATGGTGTGTGGTGTCATTCTATATCATTCGACGCCTCGAAATTTCAAACTTTCATGTCAAATTTATAGACTCCTTAGTCGATTTATCCCTAAGGAGAAAATAATAGCCCCCTTCACAGTTAGAGAACTTATGTAATAGGGCATGACTCCAGTACGATCCTCTTATATTGTAAGACCCCCGCCGACCCGTAGGGCGGGGGAATCCTTTTGATAGGCGGTTAAGTCTCGTGTTATTTTCCCATTGACGACACCTCGATCTCGTAGAAATACGAGGTTACGAGCAAACAGACGGACCTAACTCTATCTCGCAGGGGAAGCGTAGTCATCCTAAAGGAAATTCTAATCCCCAGCACGAAATGTGCGTGGAGATGGAACAAGACCCACACTTGGTTCAAGGAAGCCAACGCCTTTTTCCCCCGTATTTCATGAGGCACGGCCGCTGGCTCGGTCCCCTAAAACAAGTCTTGTTCGTGACTCTACTATTCTCTAAGTATCGTAAGTTACGACTAGTAGAAAGTTACCCGACTGATCGGGTCCACCCATCCTTAGAATGGTACCGTCAGGGCATCCATTCTCCCACTTTCCACACACTCACCCGTTCAATTGTTTTCTAATTAAGTCCTACCACACTGTGAAACACTTAAAAACAAATTTCTTTGTTAATTAATTACACTTAATGATTCCTTAAAAGAAATCTTCCTTAGCACTACATTGAAATCAACGAACATACTTACAGTGAAAAATATTTACAAAGACCCTGAAACCGGGCCAATATTCCAATCCAACTTCATGTCCAAACCATAACCATAACCATAACCACAATCCAATCACAACCACAACCACAACCACAACCACATCGATGATCTAGAATTCGATCTTCCAGCCTCAACCAGCTGGGCAAACCTCACGGACCGTCTCCCCTCGTCGTCAGCCAGCCGATGAGGGCCAAGTCGTCCTGTCACCCCCTCAGGTACTGACGCTTGTACCAAACCCTCTCGCTCTTCGGAGGGGACGTCTCCTCATGAGGTGGGGGTTAAGTCACCGCACTAGCCTGGACCCACAGAACTAGGCAGCATATATACATCACCCTGGTGGTGGAATCCAATTCCCAGTGGCATAGGAGGGGATTACCCTGGGCCGACTCCCGGCCTCGCGATATCCTCCGTCCGGCTACACAGGCAAGCACGGAGTTAGCTAAGGGGGGGGAGAAGCTGTACTTGCATGTTAGCAATAAACCAGTAGTGTATCCAATAAAAAGAGACATAGCCTTTATTCAATGAATTCACACATTAACAAAAACCATCGTTTCGGAAAGACAATGATTCAAAAGCAAGATTATTTCCTTATAACTTTACTTAAGAGTAACCATAAGGTACTTTAGGCCATCTATACTAGGGGTTTAACCTTAGTCCCTTTCCTATCATTTCAAATCTTTGCATTAAGCTTCATAAGAGAGAATTTTACTTAAACTTGTTAAATGACCAACTTGGTTATCATTTTCGTGGCTATTCGCTTCAAGAGGGGCGAAGTCGATTACAGGGACGCGATTCGCTTCATTCCCTCCTTGGGCAGCGCGTGGTTCTTCAATTCGGCGGCGTTTCGGCGCCATAGGAGCACTAGAGTTTTAAGAGAATAGAGAGAAAACGAGGTGAATATAAGAGGTTGGGAGTGTGGAGGGAAAAGAGAGAATTCTACTGGTTCAAACGGATTCGAAAACGGAGTCCGTTCGGGGTAGGAAAAGCTTGTTGGGCTTATGGGTAGGAACGACCTCTTAGCCTAAGTTTAAGTCGCCGCATATGGGGGGGGGGAAATTGAGAGGGTGTCCTTAACTTGGAGAGCTCTTGAGAAGAGTGTACGTCTAGGGAGGCCTAGGGAAGAGTAAGGCAAGGGTTAGAGGAGAAGCACACTTTAAGTCTATTCACACGGGGGGGGGGGAGAAGAGTGTAGGACATGTCCTAGAGCTTGAGGGAGGGCTTGCTTGCTGGGGGCTTGTCTTGAGAAGGGGGCTGGGAGGGTCCTTTTATAGGTGCTGGAGGGTGGACGTCTGGGTGCGGGAAGGTGACACCTGGGTGGTGTAGGTGTCCCGGAGAGAGTGTGGGCGTGAGACACCTGGGGGTGGAGGTGTCTCGAGGAGAGAGAAAGTGTGACACATGGGGGTGGAGGTGTTCCCAAGAGAGAGAGAGCGCGACACCTGTGGATAGAGGGTTCTGGGAGGAGGGGGTACGTATAGGGGTGTGCTGGAGGGTGCGTCTAGGTCGTGTACACGCTTGGGTGTCCCGGGCGGATTGTCGGTTTTTTTCACGGGCGGCGCCTGTGGTGGGGCCCACGCCGGCCACCCGCCCGCCCCGGCGAGGGGGTCAAAAAAAAAATTTTTGACGGAAATGTCCGGCCTTGCCCTGTGACCATGGGGGCGTGTTCCGTTCGTTGATTAGACGCCTGGATAGTTACTATTTTAGGTCGGAAGTTTGCAGATTAAAGGCTTAAAAGCTTAATTAAACCCATTCCGGGTACCCGTTTTTAGTTCAGAAAAAACTATTTTAAGCGTAAAATTACGGGTAGATTCTAAATTTGGATTCAAAATTACAAATTTCTAAGCAAAAATGGATCATTTTCCAAAAATAGAAGTTTTTTTGATCGTAAAAATGACAAACTAAGTTATATTTTTCAACTCTGAAGCAAGTACATTGTTATTTACAATGGGTATGTTACATATATGTCTTCTGAGGAGATTTTGAACTCAGAGCCGAGTTTCTCTATGTACATATTGCAACTTTTATATAAATAAAGAAACGTTTTCCGGTGAAAAAAATTCCTGTTGAATAAATGATTGTTTATGGCGGACGATCTGCTGCTGCTGATAAAATAAAATAAAATAAAATAAAATCTGTTATCGGAAATATGTCATAGATCTCCATTAAGATCTTGTCTTGTATAAGAAATTGTTTTCCGAACTCTTAAGTCTTAGGATCTCGTGAATAATATCAAAATAAAAATTTAATAATATATAAATTTTGGCAGAATCTGTATGGAACCCTGACTTGCTTGAGGCCTAGACATGATGGTATCTATCTTATAGTTCCAAGTATCATGACTACCCGTATATACCGAGAGTATAACTGCAGCTCTTTACTGACAGTATATACGAGTAAATCTAAGACTTGAAATTATAAGCATTAATGCTATCCAGTTGATGAATTCGAATGTGGTTGATATGATTTTTTAATTCTATTTGAGAACTGATGAGTTGATTTGGATTCTGATTGAAAAATAATGATCCCTGATAATGGATTGAAATGTAATAAACTGAGCGAAACCACAATGTGGATGATTGGGACGAGTCCCTGTGATGATATTCATAACTAGAATGATGATAATGAATTCAGCAAATCACTATGAGATTAGTAGATTGTGCTGTCTAATTGCTATTGTTAACACTTGTCACGGTAGATCAAGTTAAGGGATGACAAATTGATAACTTAACTGAAATTCCCGTGGAGGAATGTTCAGAAAGAAATTTTTCGGTCTAATGGACCATTATCGTAAGAATGATATGATCTAAATGAAATTGTTATGTAATGATGAGTTCTATTTAAGGGATAATTATCCCCATATTCTGTTAGGTTGACCAGAATATAAGGAATCCCAGAATAAATTGGATCTTAAGAAAAAGAGTTGTCCTCTACTTTGCGAGATAAGGACATCTCGCACTTTTTAAGTGGGGTAGAATGTAAGATTTCTCCTCCAGCCTTCGATGTATACAGGAGTAAGAATATCCCTTTTTGATCTTATAATTTTTCCCTCTCTAAAATAAAAGAAAGATTCTGTTTAAAAAAGGAAGACCCTTTCCCTAGAATGTTTCTTAGGAGTCACACATGTTTTAAGGATTCAGAACAATGAGTTCAGAAGTGAAAATCGGTGTTTTGGATACCAAGGTTTTGGTTTTCATTCGAGTACGGCCCAAAAGAATTCCTTTATCTCTTGGGAAGTATAAGAAGTTATCCCCTAGATATTGTGAGCCTTATATCTGAATTCAATGAAAGTAGGTGACTTAGCCTACAAGCTTCTTTTACCTCCTCATCTCAAAGTTCTTAATGTATTTCATAGAAATATGTGCCAAATCCAAATCATGGAAAGACGGTAAAACTTCAGTGACAAGATACCGTTGGCTTCTAAGTTACACTAACTCCTTCCTTTATATAAGTCGTAACTTTTACCTGTCGCTCACAGTAATCTTACTTCCATCGATCTCCCTTCTTCTTAATCTCCTTCATGGCTTGGCAACAGGAATTAGTTTTATCCATGATGATTTCTCACCTTCAAGACGCAAGCGAGTCTGTGAAGAAAGATTTTATAGAACAGTATGAGCGCTCACTTTTTCCTCACTTGGGAACTTCTGTAGCTCAGACCAAATGGCGAACCTATCAAGACATAACTAGAGTAACACCCTGGGGTCAATAGCACTTTCGTAACAATGTCCGCTTGGCCATGGTTATTGAAGCCTTGGGTTTGGGTCCCCGATACTACTACGTCATGAGATCAAGACATCTTGGGTTTTCTGAGTGGGTCTTCTTACTGGCGTGTTTTCTTCCTCATCAGAAGATATGCCTTTACCCCGTTTTTGGCTTGCCTCTCAGAGGTCCTTTTGTTAGATCACCTCATACCACTGAGATAGGTGCGACAATAACCAACAGAATTATTCCCATAGATGAGTTACCTTATACGTGCGCAGCTTGTGAGTGCTGCTTTTGTGATCATATGATGGACGGGCTTATGGAAGTGTAAAGAGTTCTTCTATCTTTACTGTATATGTTCCAAGAATGAATAAAGTTTAAATCTTGTTCTTGTCTTGACCCTTACTCTCTTTGAGACTTTTTTAATTGGTGATTAATCTTAATTAAAAATTTTCTCTCAGTCTCATACTTGTGCATCTTGCGAAATTTCCCCCAGTTTGCGAGATGAGGGCATCTCACGTTTTTCAAGTCGGAGAGAATGTAAGATTCCTCCCCAGCTCAAAATGTCCAGCATCTTCCCCTGTAATCAATCCCTCTTCAGAAATATAAAAGACTTGTTTCTAACCGTTTAACCTAGAGAGAGAAAATATTCTAGAGAGAGAATATTTAGATTTTTAATATTTTTAGATAGAAAATTATCTCATCTTATTAAAATAAGTTCCCCTGAAACAGAAATTCAAAAAGAACTTTCCAATGTGCAATTGGAATTAATTGGAAATGGGTATAAAGGACCTTAGCCTAAGGGTCTAGATTTTTAGAAATTTTAGGATTATGGTCCAATTAAGGTTTCTATGGGCCAATAGCATCAATCCATGTGTAGGGAGGAGATAAATCCAATTTGTAAAAGAAGATACCCAAAAATGAGTAAATGCTCACATAAGATGAAGAGTTGAAAATGTATAAGGTTTATTAGTAAAAAACTATGAGCAATATTAAAAATATGAGATATTTTGGGTATAATGATTCCATTTTGACACATATGTAAGGAAGGGGAGTTCTTTAAAGGAGGTGCATATTTCACATAAGATGAAGAGTTGAAAATGTACAAGGTTTATTAGTAAAAAACTATGAGCAATATTAAAAATATGAGATATTTTGGATATAATGATTCCATTTTGACACATATGTAAGGAAGGGGAGTTCTTTAAAGGAGGTGCATATTTCACATGCTTGAATGAGTTTTAAACTCATAAAAATTGAGATATTTAATCTCTCCTCTCTCCTCATTCAAGTCTAGTTCCAAAAAGTTAGCTTAACTGACCTAAAAATGGTCAAATATTGACCAAGCTGATTTAGAAAATTCTAGAATCAGTTTGTTTGGTTAGGAGCTCAAATTTTCCTATAAATAGAAGCCTCCCCCTTGTTGAAAAATATATAGAGTTTATGCATCGTTACTCTACTCCACCTAAGCCAAGAACTGTGAATTCATTAATAATTCACTAGTTTTTGGAGCTTCCCTCTTTCTTCAATCCCCATTGGTGGCTCCATCAACATACTTAACCAATTGATTGGTTGGGGGCCTCTACCGTGAACAAAGAATCAAGCAATTTGTAAGGTAATTAGTGAATTTTGATCATTTTCTATAATTTCTCAATGTTTCTCTCTTCTCAATCCCTCTCAAGCTTGAGAAGCTTAATTGGAATGGTTTTTGAATGTTATTGAAGTTAATTGATGAATGGTAGTGAAGAGTTACATAATTTGATGAATGCTATTGAAGTTAATTGATTAATGATAGTTAAGAATTACATAAATTTTCATTTATGCTTAATTCAAATGGTTTTTATGTAAATTCTCTCTCTCACTCAAGAAATGGTCATACTCATGACCCATTCTCAATCCAAATGAAGCTTTTCATAAAGCTTTTCCCAAGATTAATCTATACTTGAGGCCAAATTAATGGCTTTTTTCTATGCTTTTAGTTTATGTATTTCATAAAAATTGATGATTCAATCCATTATGGATTATTGATCCAATTAGGGATCATTCTAATTATTTCTTAATGATAAGCTTTATCCCTTAGAAAAATTGAGATTTATCAGTCATAGCAGCGGAGCTATGGCAAAATTTTTATAAAAATTATGCATAAAGTAATTTCATTCAAAGCATGAAAAGAGGACTTCCTACCATATTCTAGGAATTATCATCCTAGATTAATTGAAGATATTCATTGTAATCATAGAGAAATTGATTTTTATATTATGCATAATTGATTTTCATGCATAGAGGTATGCATAAAAGATTATTATTTTAACATAAAAGTGTTACTTTTATCATAATTAGAATTCATGCATAGAGGTATGCATAAAAGATTATTATTTTAATATAAAAGTGTTACTTTTATCATATTTGAATTTCATGCATAGAGGTATGTATCAAAGTTGATTATTTTATTATAAAAGTGTTACTTTTATCATAATTGAATTTCATGCATAGAAGTATGCATAAGAGTTGATTATTTTATTATAAAAGTGTTACTTTTATCATAATTGGATTTCATGCATAGAGGTATGCATAAAAATTGATTATTTTATTATAAAAGTATTACTTTTATCATATTTGGATTTCATGCATAGAGGTATGCATAAAAACTGATTATTTTATTATAAAAGTGTGACTTTTATCATATTTGGATTTCATGCATAGAGGTATGCATAAAAGTTGATTATTTTATTATAAAAGTGTGACTTTTATCATATTTGAATTTCATGCAGAGAGGTATGTATAAAAGTTGATTATTTTATTATAAAAGTGTGACTTTTATCATATTTGGATTTCTTGCATAGAGGTATGCATAAAAGTTGATTATTTTATTATAAAAGTGTGACTTTTATCATATTTGAATTTCATGCATAGAGGTATGCATAAAAGTTGATTATTTTATTGTAAAAGTGTTACTTTTATCATATTGGATTTCATGTATAGAGGTATGCATAAAAGATATTCTTTTTATACTAAAAGTGTGATTTTCATCATAAATGGATTTTATGCATAACTTAGATGCATAAGAGAAATTCTTTTTTTTTATAAGTGTAATTTCTACCAAATTGAATTTATGCATAAGAAGCTGCATAAAATATTGATTTTTAAATTCAAAGTGTCATTCTCATCTAAATTGAATTTATGCATAGGAAGATGCATAAAAGAATGGAATTTCAATTCAAAAGTATTATTCTCATCCTCGGGGGGTGCACTATATGGAAGCCCCTCCTACGACGTGCGTTCAAGGGGTATTTAAAAAACCCCTTATCTGTGAATTTTAAGCTGATAAAACTACCCCTTTTTCTTTATAGACTTACGGGTTTTTTTCCAAAGTACAATTAAAATACCCCTCTTGTAATTGTATTTCTGTAAATTTACCCAATATTTTGGATTTAAAAAACCCCACCTAATGATCGCACGTGGTAGACTTACATTTTTTAAGGTGCACCCCCCGAGTTCTCATCCAAATTGAGTTTATGCATAGGAAGATACATAAGAGATGGAATTTTAATTCAAAAGTGTCATTTTCATTTAAAATGAATTTATGCATAGGAAGATGCATAAAAGATTGATTTTTACTTTGAAAGTATTAATCTCCTTAAATAGAATTTATGCATAAATAAATGTGTAAAGAAATCTTGAATCAAATATAAGAATTCTCTTGTATTCTATAAATAGATATGAGATGTAATAGGATGTGATAAGAGGTGTATAAGATGTGATAAGAGGTGATAAGATGCTTATGAATTAAGTTAGGAGGTGATAAGATGAATTAAGATGTGATAAGATGTGTATGGGATGAGGTAAGAAGTGTATGTGACAGGATAAGATGTATATGGGTTGTGATAGGGCGAGAATGGATGTGATGTAAAAGATTAGATGTGAAGGCATATGGGGCTATATGAATGGGAATGTGGAAATGGATGTATGTATATGGATGTGTGGATGTGGAGATGGGAGTGTGGATGTATGAATGTGAAAATGGATGTATGCATGAAGATGTATATGCATAGATGTGAATGTGGATGTAGATGTGGATGTATAGATGTGAATGGGAATGTGGATGTGGATGTAGATGTGAATGTGGAATGTGGATGTGGATGTATGTATGTATGTGGATGTAGATGTGGATGTATAGATGTGAATGAGAATGTGGATATGGATGTATGTATGCATGTGGATGTGGATGTATGGATGTGGATATGGGATGTGGATGTATAAATGAGGATGTGAAAATGGAGGTAAGCTTGTAAATGTGGATGTATGGATGTGAATGTGGATGTGGATGTGGATGTATGGATGTGGATATGGATGTGTATGTATGAATGTGGATATGGGATGTGGATGTATAAATGAGGATGCAAAAATGGATGTATGTATGTAGATGTGGATGTATGAATGTGAATGTGTATATGAATTAATGTGTTGTCGATATGAGGAAATGGATGAGAATGAGTACACATTGAATGGAATGTGGATAAGTAATGTGGACTAAGGAGGGATAATGTGGAAAGACGAGAGTTCTATTTAGAAACTATATTTTGTGACTGTTTGTAAATGACTGTTTTATGTCAAGAATGCTGGGGAAGCATTTTGACCGTCTTGTGGATTAAGGTCATGAAGACCTAACTGTTAAAGTTGCAACTGCTGACGGAGAGTCAATGGAGGACGTCTCGCGTAGCAAGGTCGACCGAGGTCTTGACCAGCCTCGGTTCAATTTAAATGGTGAGCTTCCGGTACGGTGGATGAGGGGAGTGAAGCGCTAGGTCACCTGCGAAGGATCCTAGAGGGTGCTGACCATACGGTGCTCGGGCTCTGGGTCGCCGAAGATACCCACACGTGCGTCGTGGAAGATATTGGAATAAAGAATAAGAATTGTTTTCTGAAACCGGGCATGGATCTGGTTGATTGACCTTGCTGGTCCTCAACGGATGAGTCCATGGCTCTTTTATATGGAACTGTGGGTTGATCTTGCTGATCTTCCACAGAGATTCCATTCTATTATATATTGACGGTTACTATGAGCTAGGAACTATGGAAAAGGCCCCTGACAGGTGGTGAGCGTTCTGGTTACCAATGATGCCATAAGTATACCGATGAATGAATGACTAGAAATAAGGATTTAACCAGAGACTTTGAGGATTGTCATCTCAGTGATATAATGGTTTCATTAAAGGATTGTTTTAAAGTTAGTTGATGCTAAAAAAAAGGCAATTTCATATTGGGTGTGTAAGTGGTGTGACTAGTTTTATGTTTGCATGAACTTCCGGCTAGGGGGCCTTGGAACTCTTTTCCTTGGTACCCGGAACAAAACCTAACCAAATTCTTAATTGGATCCCATCACTACAGTGGTTGGGCGGTTGGCTAACCCATGGGACTGGATGGGGTTAGGCTGGACTGATGGATCCGTAAATCGAGACTCAATTTCTGTTTACGATAGATAAAGTAAATCCCAGATAGTAATTGTTCTATGGATAGGAATCAACGGCTGTGCCTCTTAATGGGGAAAAAAGCGTTGATCCCAATGATCCAAGTGCAAGTATCTTCCTTGATCTCACGGAGTATCTTTATAGGTGCAGTCGGCGGATTAGCTTGATCAGTAATGGTCTTGACTACGTTAGAGTAAAGAGTTATCCTGGTGGAATCGCCCGTGCTTTCTAGGTGAAGGAAGTTTTTCGGGGTTCGGTTTTGGAAAAACCGACGGATTAGTCTCTTGTCCAGATACCCGTGGGCGAGGCCCAAGTGTGGGACCCCTATCCCGCGCGAGAAGTGCTACTTCCGCTGCTAGTACCCCGAATCCGTTGCTCGGTGGGAATAGGGATCCTACAATCTTCACCAGAACTGCTTGAGGAGGTTGATGACATCCTATGTACAAACCAGAAAACACAAAATCATAATATGTTATTAATGAAAGTATAAAAATCGCGTGTATTAACACGGCTATTTACTAAAAATTACGTGTATTAACGCGGCTATTTCCTAAAAATCACATGTATTAACGCGGGTAATTCCTACAAAACGCGTGTATAAACGCAGCTAAATTATCATACACGTGAACATACACGCGTTTATAAACGCGACGATCTGTTTAAACTAAAAATAGCCCACCTTCCCCAAATCAAGATTTTGAACTAACATATCTGTTCTTTTTCGTTTTCGCCTCTTCCAACAGAAACGAAACCTAAGTGCAAGGAGGGAGCAGAGAAGGAGCACACACGGGAGGAAACCGACCAAGAAAGAAGACTCACTTTTTCAGAGGTGAGTCAGTTTGTCCTTTGCCTTGTCTCCTTCCTCAGATTTGTTTATGCTATTTTCTCTTTGCTTTTTGGGTTTGTCTCCGTCCTTTTGCTTCTGTGCACACGATTTTGGGTGAACGATTCTGACAGGGGCGACAGTGGGCCTTTTATAAGGACACATTGTCGCAGGTCGGTCGCTTTAATTCAAAAAAAAATTTACGCAGGTCGCGTGTAGAAACGCGTGTATCCTGTCTGCACAGAGTGTTCACGCGGATATACACGCGTTTCTGGACGGGTGTATACACGAGTTTTTTGACGGGTGTACACACGCGTTTCTAGACGGGTGTATACACGAGACTGCGTTTCTTGTTTCTATGGTTTGCAGGCTAATAGGTGACTTGAATGATGATATTTGTGTGAGTCAAGAGACAGCCCATGATGTACATGAGGATTATTTTTGCAGATTCTTTATGGATATTCCAGGTTCTTCATCCGATCCATTTGCGTACAGCAATTGGCTGATGGAGATGCTAAATCATTTTGGGCGCCATCCTGGTCCAGTTGAGCTTACAGAGTACATGTATGCCCATCCCCCTCCTTCCATGCCTGGTGTCTATACCCCTACCGCGAGTATCCAGGGCACTCCAGTGCCGTCTATGCCTATGAGTCCGACGAGACGACATGCAGCTTCTCCTCTTCCACGTCCACCGAGAAGACATACCTCGTCCCAGACACACTCACGCACACCCTCCCAAGCACCATCACGAGCTCCCTCACAGCCACCATCACGTGCTCCCTCAGAGCCACCGCACGTCAGGGCTCACACCCACCGTCACGTAGACAATCCCCCAGTCGTGACTCCACCCGCAGCAGTAGGAAGAGTGGGAGTGGAGAATGCGGCGGGTGCTTTGGTGGGGGAGGTGGGGGAGGTAGTAGGGCACGCGGTGAGAGAGGAGATAGAGGGAGAAGAGTTAGAGGAGACAGTTCGAAAGAGGAGGAGATGAGAGAGGTGGAGGGAGTGATCTGGTATGATGTGACGGATAGGGGCGGGATAGTGATGGATACGAGGGGGAGGGAGGTAATGGAGTACATGCGTGGGGTAGTATAGAAATTGTTTTATTAAATTTAAAGATCAAAATAGCCGATTAGTTGGGGAGGTGATAGAGGCTGTACATAGTCGGTACCCCAATCCCCCACATGCTACATTCTCGGATGTATGGGGAAGGACGCGAATAAGGGAGATCTTAAGTAATAAAAGATCTCACCTTAAAAAACTCGCGTACGATGATGGGCTAAATGTAGCTGCGGGTGGCTATCCTGCCGAGAAACCTGCCACTGTGCGGGTGGCTATCCTGCCGAGAAACCTGCCACTGCGCACAAACGCGAGTGGAAGGAGGCAAAGAAACGAGCAGAGGGTGGCGTGAAGAGCAGGCAGCATGTGGAGGCACGACGGATCCAGATGGAGACCATTGGATCTTCGCATTTCGGATCTGGCGGTGTCGAGTCATGGGAGGCAGAGTTCGTAAGTATCTTGCCACTTTATTTGATTGTTTACTTAATTCATTGATTCTATGATTGTTTTAATCTTACAAATTGTGTTGATTATGATACAACGACGGGTTACGGGGAGGAAGCCCACAACCCACGATACTGCGTATGCTTGCCGGCATAGCAGACGTGACACGTGGGCCATCTTCAGAGCCAAGGGACGTATTACGGACGCGCAGTTTGAGATGGCCATGAGACCATACGGTCGACAGGTACTTGAAAACTCTAAACGAATGATTTTGGTTTATTGAATTACATATATATATACTTATATACTATATATTACTTGAACAGGCACAAGCTGGTGATGATACACCCGCCGCCACTGTAGAGGGTGGATGTGAGTACTATTCATCAGACATTCCAACCGATGTGAGCTCATCTGAGCATGGAGGGAGCACCGAGTCATCATCTGGGTCTGAGTAGTACTCAGACTTATAGTATCACATTCCATATTGAGGATGTGGTTGTATATATTTTTTTGTAAACTGAAGCCATGGGCTACTTCGAGATATGGACTCCCTTGTATATATGTGTGAAATTTTGATAGTAATATTGAATCGTGAATCGATAGTATTACATTCATGTCTGTCTTGAATCGTGTATTGACAATGTATGCATTCATGTCGTTCTTGTCTTAATCTTCCTCGTGGATATGTTCTTCGTGGATGGTCTAATGCACCAAAAAAAAATAAATCCAGAGAGTGTTATTGGGTGCTGGAATGCTGGAACAGCATTCAGGCACCAAATAGCACTCTCTGGATTTTTTTTTTGCTCTCTATTTGCGTGTATAAGTGCGTCAGAACTGCTAAACGTCGCGTGTATATACACAAAAAACCTGTAAAACACGCGTGTATAAACGCGTCAAATCTGAGAAATACGCGTGTATAAGCACATCTAAAGTAACAAAACGCGTGTATAGATGCTTGTATCAACACATCTAAATGCATCTGAACTGACAGAACGCGTGTATACACGCATGTCTCTGGCCGTCGTGATGATACACGCACTGATACACGGGCCCGCTACTTTTTTTCACAAGTCATTTTTAGCGGCTAGGAGCGCAGGTATGAGCCCGATCCCTTGTAGTGCGACTTAGCCCCCAACAAACTTTATGAATACCCTTAATACACAATGTAAGGCAATTAAACTCTTCTTCCAATTTGGCCAATTTTGCAATACAAGTGGTACTTTTTTTAAATAGTGAGCCAACATCATTCAAAGTTGCATCAATTTTACGAGCATAATCACTATGCTTTGTTGCATCTCCTGCACATAAATGGGTTCAATGTGCCACATAATGGATAGACATGAGATATAGACTTGAATTATTTAAAAGTGTTGAAGGCCGTTATATTTACCAACCATGCCAGATGCCCTATCTAACCCAAAGCTAACAAATTTTGGCACATCTATTTCATGAAGTTTGAAGAAAGCATCCAACAAAGCATACAATCGTATGGTTTTTTTATCTTCATTAACCTACAACAAAAAAAGAAAAGATCCGTGTGGTTCATGACAATACATATAGCTACCATAAACGATCAAGTGATATGCTTTTGAAATATCTGTAGACTCGTCCATAAAGATGCCAAACACAAGGCTTTTCTAGCCTGCAAATTGTTTTCGTTTTTATAGAATCTACCATAAAACCAACAAAAACTCCACTATCCTTATCATTGTTGTAAAGTTGCTTTGGCACACTAGGAGCCCCACAACATAGAAGAAATTCTAACAAGTACGGGTGCTTCAAAACAGCAATGTCATGCTTTGCCAAGAAATATGCAACTCAAAAAACTCATGTAACACTTTCTTCAACATTTCTCATTTGTTTTTTAATACCTTCTTCCAAGGCTTTTTGAGCATGTCCTTAAGCATATGCAGCAAACTTATGTATTCTAGAATCAGCATGTTGTTTAATGGCACTCTACCTTGATTTAACCACTAGTCCCATATTCACTCTTGCTATTTTTTTACTTTTTGACAAATAGTGCAAAACACTCTTCCCTTTTGTTTATCAAAATAAGCCCTCTTAAAAACAACCCCCCATGCAAATATCCAACTTCTCTTCTCCTTGCTTTTCGGATTCTAGTTCCCTCTTTACACTCAGGTTTTCAAGAATCTCTTCTTCTAATTCATCATTATCAACACTCCTACTGACATTTTTTCTACGTTTGCATGAAAGCTTAGGGGTTTTTGTGAATCCAGCATTAAGGAGTGTTTTCTGTTTACCGTGCATGATTCATCACCAATATTCAAGTTCCAAAAATATTACATAAAGCTCTGCTAAAGCATTAGAAGTGTGCAAGAAGATGCATGACGTAGGGATCAAAATATCGATAAAAATGAGAGAGCTTAGAGCACGCTAAGGAGAGCGATAAAAACGAGAGTAAGCTAAGGAAAGCCATGTGTCTCTCAATGAATGTTGTTCATGTTGACTTTGAGAGGGTGCATGACATTTGATCACACGACAACATTTGCAACTGAAGGAGACAGAGCACTAGACTGTGCCTGGAGATAGCTCAGATCTCATTAGCCTCAAGCGGTCTCAAGTCAACATTAGTTTTAAGCACAAAAATAAGATGAACGTTCATAAAAATTGCTTACCCTCAAGTAGGTATGGCTTTTCAGAAGGCTTGTAGACTCCATAGTGTTTTAGCAGCCTTGTTCGGGCCTTCACATCCTCTTCAGCTCTAGCAGAGACTCAATTCAATTGTAGAACCTGGGTCGTTGGGTGGCTGCACTACTGCTATCAGAGACTCAGCGTTGAATGACTCGAGAGTGACGAGTGATGATGCTGTCCTTGCTCAATGCAATGTCAGCAAGGGCCTTAAGTTGGCCAATGTTTGCTCTTCAAAGACCTCAATGTTAGCTGTAGGCTATCTTGAGCCGTAGGCTAGTGTTGCAGTAGCCGAGCAGCTACATGTTAGCACCGTTGGACCTGCCTACTTTCTTACAGGAAGTGACACTCCCTTAAACACTCATCTAGCACATCTTATCATCATAGTAGTGAAAACTACTACAAGCAAGCACTATAAATGGATGCGTCCTAAGCCTTGCAAAGGGCTAGCTACTGATTGTATCACCTCCTATTTTCTTTAAATATAAGGAAGACCATTCTTTTTTGTTATCTTCCTCTTGTACATTCATCTTCTTGTTACGTCTCTGTGTATTTCAGTTCTGTTTCATACGCTATGATTGTTAATGTTATCCATTAAGGTGTTGTGTCTCTATGTTGTTTATTAAGCAGTAAGCCCGATTAGTGTTATGTGATATGTGTGTTGTGTTTGTTTGTTTTGTGTTGGATCTGTATTTGTCTGGTGTATGCTACATGCTCAACGAGTGAACCTTAGTAGGTTGCAGAGGGGAATAAGTGGTCATATTCCCCCACCAACACTTTGGCGACCCCACGATGCTTTTTGTTGCTTCTTGTTATTACCATTTCAGTTTGCTGTTGTGAATTGCCATAGCGTTTGAATATATTTGCCTTGTTTTCAAACTCGTCCCTCATGTTAGCACATAAAACCGATACTTGTAGCACAACCAAGCTCGACAACTCTTGTTCACCAATCCTAAAGACCAACCCGATGAATCTAAACCAAAACAACCCGCATCCCACTCAGGAGAAGAACCACTCACCCCTACTACCCTAACTTCACCACCATTGTTCATACCACCTCCACCACCACCACCACCACCCCCATAACCCCCGTCTCCTTTGTTACCTCAACACGATGCACCGACCAACTGTCAACGTAAATTACCCTAAATTTTTGAAGAAAGCCTAAGATGATGCAGACGCTCACATCTTGATGTTTGACATTTCTTGGCATGTCAATGTACTTGGCCTAGAACTCAAAAAGGTTACCTTTGTTCCCACACTCTAAAAGAGTGCCGCTCTTTGGGTTGCTCAGTATAAGTATTATGCCCATTTTCCCACCTATGATGCCATCTGCGATGCATTCCTTCAACGCTTTAGAGAAGACAAGATTTTTGTGCATGTGCTAGATAAGCTGTGCAGAATGAACCACATGAGAATGATAGTACAAGATTATGCTGCAAAGTTCAAGAAACTCATGGCAAGCTAGATGAAGCTAATTGGCCCATGGAGGAAACCCCCAACTATTATTTCATGAAGGGCCTCAGCAAACAACCTAAACGCTCCATTGCTAGTGTTGACTTGGCTACGATCACCATGGAGCGACTTGTAGACTCATCTCTTAGAGCAAAGTGGGGTATTGGTAGGCGCAAGCAAAAGTAAGGAGAAGTACAAGAATAAAAGAAATTCCAAGTAGTCCTCATCCGGATCTTTGAATAAGGACTATGATTTTGATGATTCCACAGCTAGTGAGGAATTGAAAGATGAGGAAGAACATTGCAAGACTAGGTCCAAGAGCAAGAAGGCAGGGAAGACAGCTAAGGAATTGGTTGCATGTTCAAATTCATGGATCAAGCTCAATCTACTGATAATAAACTATCTAATTAGATTGTAATCCTAATTTAGTAATTAACATGCTAAGCTAATCTAGGGTGGGTGATACCTAGTAACAGACATAAGGAATGAACTAAACTAATTTAGCTTAAGACTTAAGCAAAATTATGTTACAAGATTGAGAGTTGTACTCATAGAGAGGCTTGAGATCTTGCTACATTTTTCATTACTTTAAATGGTCCTCTTTTATATGAGGAGAGTATGATAGCTCATGTGGGATAACTTGGCTAGGTGACTTTGTTGAGAGATATAATCACGGTGTAGTGTGTATGTGGGAAAGCACCCTAGAGGTGCAAGATATTGTGGTGAGATATGAATGCCACATGTAATATTGCATGGTGTGTGAGAGTTGACCAAAAGAGTGGAAAAGGAGTTGCCACATGGATGATGATGTGTAAAGTGGGATAAGGCTTGGGGGCCTATATCATTGTATGGTTCATTGTGATATGCAATACAAGGGAATAGTGTTGAGTGTGCAATCTCTCTCTCTCTCTAGTCATGGAGTTTTTAGTGTGGTTTAATCCACCTTAATTCTTATGCTTAATCTATGTCCTTCACCATGACCAATCCCATTTCTAGAATCTTAACATGGTATCAGAGCCAAATGGGCTCTTGGTCATGGTGATTATTATGTATATTAGCTTGTTTGTGAGTTTCTTTGATTAAGCATTATATTTTCAGTTTATTATGAAAAAAATTATGCACACTCATATTATCATTTGGATTTGCATTTGTGATGAGGATTTGAGAGGAGATTTGCATTTGTGAGGATTTGAGAGGAGATTTGCAACCAAGGAGGTTGCATAAAAGCTGCCCAAGAGAGTTGCAAATGGAGTTTTGCAACATGGAGAGCTTGCTCATCATCAAAGAAGCTGAAAATGGAGATTTCAGCATTATGAAGGCTATGGAGTCTTCATCACCATCAAAGAGAAGCTGCCAAGGAGATTTGTGAAGGTATTTTGTGATTTGTTTTGCCTCATTTCAGTTTTGGTTTGAGCATGGAAGAATGTTCATATTTGAGAAGGGATGCTATGTGTGGGATTTGTGGATCCCATGGTTCTTTGCACTTGGGCAAAGAGTGTAAGAGGTGCAATGCTTGTCTAAGAAGGGACAAGAAGTTATGGGCTTGGAAGAAGTCCATGGTTGAGCACATTGGAATGGGGTGGTGCTCATTGGTTTGCTCAAGGATGGAAGCAAACTGTTGTGGAAGCCATTGAAGGCTTGCTTTGTTGTCATGCACCTAGTGGTTTCTCAAATGGGAGAAACTTGCAGAAAAGCACCCTTGAAGATTTGCATGTAGAGGACAAGCATGCATGTTAGAGTTCATATTGGAGCTCATGAAAAGCCATGTTGATGGCTATGGGAGAAACCTCAATGAGAGAGGTTTAGAAGAGGCAAAGAGACTGAGAAAAGAAAGAGATGCATGTTAGAGCTCAAATTGGGGAGCTCTTGAGGGCCATATCAATGGCTTATGAAACCTCATAATAGGGGTTTTTTGAAGAGGAAAATGTAGACAAAGAATCGGGAAAGGAGGTAGCGCAGTCAACATGTGGAAGAAGTGAGCAGCGCAAATTGGTGGCAAAAAAGGAGAGTCCTAGAGAGGACAAGCAGTTATGGCGAGCTCAAAGGAGAGGAGCTCAAAGAAGATGACCTACACGGTGGGTCCTATAGCTGCATATTTTGGCAGCGCAGACGTTTGGTCAAGGCCACCAAGGAATCCATAGAGAAAGAAAAGCATCAGTCATGGCATAGGAACTCTAAGCATCAAAGCTCCTCAAGCATTTGGCTATGGCGGACTACTGTGTGCAATAGAGAATAAGCAGCTTGAAGAAGAAGCTAGAGGAGCTGATCAAAGTACGCATGGCGAGCTCAGATTAAAAGAAACGGCTGTTGAAGCAGTGTTGAGGACGGTGGAAGCTGCAGAGCAGAAGGCCCAAAGACGGCTTGGCACTGGGTAATGCAATTGGACGCAAAGCAAAAGAAACAACTCCCTCACAGATGGGCGAAGTGGGAGAGAGCCATGTAGATTTTGGAGCCAAAGGTCCCCATTAAAGCTAAGGGGAGCATTTGCACAGAACTGGGGTCGAGTCTGCAAGGCAAGAGAAGGCTTCGCATCATTGAAAGAACACGCATTCAGCTTCTTGTACAGAGGGCTGGCGGAGAAGATGATGACCAAAGAGGTATCCGACGGTGACTGCAGGCAAGAGGGTAACCATCAATGAAAATAAGAACTTAGACGAATGCATGCATCTGCTATGTAGCAGAGGTGGTTGGCGTTAGCAGAGGCGGTGCAGTTAAGACGACACATTGAAGAGGCGACATTTTTTTCAAAATTATTATTGTTGTGATAAGGTTTAAAAACAAAACAAAATAAACCCTTAGAATTAAGGGTCCATTCACACACAGATTCTAAGGTTGTAATTATCTTCCAAGATATGTTCACACATCGAGGGTCCCTTGCCCGGTTGCGACCATAAAAAGGGATTTGTAATTTTATTTTTCACCCAAACATGATGATGGATAAATCATCCACGAGCATGCGTGCTCAAAACAGAATTTTTTGTAATCATCCATGGTATGAGGGTAACCTACCCGAGCTCACCGAGAAGCTCAAAATGGTTGTCGTGTGATGTGTGCAAGAGCGATGCACGTGTGAGGTGCATGCGCATGGGTTGGATCCCACCCGAACTTCCATGTTCAAATCGGATTCAGTGGTTCCGCTGTGAGCGACGAGTCGGCTCAAAATGGACTAGGTGTCAAAGATGGTAGACACGCGCACACATGTTTGGATGATGGACACTCCAATGTATCATTGAGGGGGAGTGTTGAGAGGTAGCGATTGCGGTTGTGCAATGCTACATTGATATGGGTGATGAATGATGGGTGAGTTGTGGAACACCTCGATTAAGAGGGAGTGTTGAGAGATATAATCGCGGTGTAGTGTGTATGTGGGAAAGCACCCTAGAGGTGCAAGATATTGTGGTGAGATATGAATGCCACATGTAATATTGCATGGTGTGTGAGAGTTGACCAAAAGAGTGGAAAAGGAGTTGCCACATGGATGATGATGTGTAAAGTGGGATAAGGCTTGAGAGCCTATATCATTGTATGGTTCATTGTGATATGCAATACAAGGGAATAGTGTTGAGTGTGCAATCTCTCTCTCTCTCTAGTCATGGAGTTTTTAGTGTGGTTTAATCCACCTTAATTCTTATGCTTAATCTATGTCCTTCACCATGACCAATCCCATTTCTAGAATCTTAACACTTGGCACTCTAGCATCACCCATTTCAACACCCCCCCTTGATGCTAGATTAGGTACAATTTTTAGGCTTTCACTCTTCCTCTCTCTCCCCTTGTGCTAGGCTAATTTGTCCCTTATGCTACTTTGGAATTATAGATACTTTGGCTTGAGTGCATCATAAGGCCTTAGAGGCTGGTTACATCACACTTTTTGTAGAGACAAAAGGGGTCGAAAGTACAACGGTTCTTTCTCTAGAAGAGTGCGTCTTCAGCTAGGGCAGATTTGGCCTTGATGTAGTTTTCCTACTTCTTTTTGTGATAGAAATCTTCTTCTAGGTGACAAATTTCTCCATAATAGTCGCAAACAATCTTTGATTTATCTTTATTGCGGACATTCATTCTTTGTATGACCAAGTTTTCCACAGTGATAGCATCTTGGAAGTTGAGATGTTGATTGATTTGTCCTTTGAAATCTCCCACCATTTGCTTGCTCACTTGAATGTGATTTGAATGATTCTTTATCCTTGAGGTTTTGTTCACATGTTCATGTAGAGATGATTCTATATCTTGAATTTTAGTGTTGGGCACATTTTTAAGTGTAGCAACAAGTGATTTATAAGGTTCTTTGTCAACACTTTTTAACAATACGGCAATAGATTCATATTCCTCAATGACTTTCTTTAATGCATTAAGTTTCTGTTTGATACCTTTGAATTTACTAATGTGTTGTGCCATGTTCTTGGTCTCATTCTTGTTGAGCTTGTAAAACTGCATGAGAAGGTTGATCTTTGAGATCTTTGAGTTGGTGCCAAAAATCTTTTGAGTTCTTGTTGCCATGCCAACTTGGCATCCTTGATCATCAATGTGACTAATCACATCATCATCAATATTTTTGAGCAATAAGGCCCAATTCTTTGTTGTTTTGAAGTGGATCAACCTCCACTTGTTCATCCTTAATAAGGTGCGAAAGCCCCTTACGCATAAAACAAGTACATGGTCTTGCTTTGCCATGTGTAAAACCCATCACCATTAAATCTTGAGACAAATGCTACATGCTCTATGATGATAAGGGGGTCTTAACTTGAGCCTTCATTTTAGTTCTCAAGCAGTATCTAACCCTTTTACAAGTGACTTACAAACTATATGCTAGAGATAAACTTAATGTGGTGAAAGAATAACTTAAATTTGAGCAATGCAAGTGGTTGAGATGAATTTTGATGCAACAAAGAGTTTTCCACAATGGAATAGCCCTCTACTTTTTCAATTTTGCCTTAAATTAAACTCAATTTCTTCTAAATGATTGCTAATGATGGTCATTAAGCGTTAATCACTGATTAATAGAGCTTAAAAGTGGAGGATGAAATTGGACATGTGGAAGCAACCATTGCGAAGGCTTTTTGCATGAGGGTCTTACCCTAGATAAGACCAAGAGACCTATATAAAAGAAATAGCTCAAATCTTTTAAAAACGAGCAAAAATCATGGGTTTCTACCGCCTAGTTTTCTGCTTACCCCGGCTAGTATACTCCTTCATTGGAGAAGCCCTTTAGTGAACTTGAAGCTTATATCATTGCCTATCTTGGGCGAGAAGGGTTTGGAACAATTTGTTGTGTAGGCACAGAAATGAAGAAAAGACTAGTCGACGAATCTATAGCGTTTTTTACTTGTAGAGGGAGAAATTTGCTAATTCCTCTTAACTCTGTATTAGCCTTGGCTTAAGCAACACTCTCCTAAAAGATCTTGGCCAATGGTTGAGAGGACAAGAAATGCTAAGGATTTGAAATTTGGGCCACAAAGAGGAAGAAAGGATAAGATGAGATTAGTAGCTAATTAAGTGATTAATGAAGAGATTATACTAATATGAGTTACAACTAAGCTAATGGTGGGGAGCTAAAACCAAGCTCTGATACCATGTTGAAATTCATGGATCAAGCTCCGTGTTGACAATCAACTATCTAATTAGATCGTAATCCTAATCTAATTAACATGTGATTAGTGCTAAGCTAAGCTAGGGTGGGTGATACCTAATAACAAACATAATGAATGAACTAATCTACTTTAGCTTAAGACTCAGGTACAATTAGGTTACAGGATTGAGACTTGTACTCATAGAGAGGCTTGAGAGCTTGCTACATTTTTCATTGCTTGAAATGGTCCTCTTTTATATGAGGACATTACAACAAAGCTATGATAGCTCATGTGGGATAACTTGGCTAGGTGACTTGGCACTCTAGCATCACTCATTTCAACAATGTAGGCATGGCTCACTTGGCTAGTGAAGGTGCAAAGCCCACTCCTACCATCCAGTCAAACATCTGGTGTGTCAAATGTCATAATTATGGACATGGAACCGATGAATGCGGCTTGAATGAACTCTGGTGCGCCATCTGCAGGAGGACAGACACAAATACAACTAAAGCCTGCCGCTATAATGATAGGAGAGCCCCTCCACAACTGGTAATCCAACCTCCACTGGTGTGGATGCACTCCAAACCACCCAACCCATGGCTATGCTTGTTGACAAGTTTCGTAGACCCCAATCCGGCCCCGCGGAAACTTTCCTCCTCGGGACCCAAGGCCTGTTCTTACATGCTTTTATTGCCATGGACAATGGCACCAAAAGTCGGAGTGTGAACTATGAAAAAAGTATAAATCAAAACTAGAGGGAGCACATGCTTGGATACTCGGTGAGTCTACAGTGAATGCAGTTGAAATCCAAGCTTTGGATGAGTAAGCAGTATCCTGGCCGACCAAACAGGCGACCGGATCATCAACCATGGAGGTGACCAGATCCATGCAACCCAAGGCTCTGGAGGCAGTGCAAGAACCAACCTCGGATAAGAAGGGGAAGTAGAAAGGAGTCCCCTAGAAGAAACAACACAAAGTATAGACGGAAGTATTTGCTTGGTTGGAGGAGCAGTAGGCCAAAGAGCGCTGTGAAAAAAGCACCTGGAAAAGCAGAGGCCAATTTGTCAGTCGGAATCGCAACCCAGTTTTCTAGAGATGAGCCTAGAAGGAAGAGAAGGCAAAGTGGCTTGGCCAATCAAGATGCAATGGCCAATGAAAGGTGCAGAGACACCAGGGCCGGAAGAATGTGCGGAACCACAGAAGTGGGTGGATTATCCAAGAAGGCTCACAGAAGAATAACACCATCCGTATGATCTATGGGAAGATCTGAAGCGATAGCCAATACACATGTAAGTGGAACAATTACTCACATTGGTACCAAGTTTCTGGGAGTATCTGATTGGTCGCTTAAAACCTCAAGGAGAGGAGATGCCACCCTTGCAGCCGTTGGAAGCCCTGAATATTGAAAAGGTAGGTACCCCACCAAGCAAAGCCCCCATTTATGATTAAGCCATCCCAATGATCCAAGTCAAGCTGGCCGGAGTGGATATAGCAAAAGTTCTATTGGATCACAGTTTTTAGGAGTCAATATCCTATCAGATGCAACATGGCGGATGGAGCCTACGTCATTCGTTTGTCAAAATGGCGGATCAGCAACAACAGCAGTGAGTGCAGCCACTCGGATTGATCCAGGAGCTCACACTAGAGGTATCCAGATACAATTTCCAGATAGCAATCGTGGTGCTCTGGATGGAAGATATCAAAGACACTTATCTAATGTTGCTCGCTAGACCCTAGCTTTGCCAAGCATGGATCAAGCAAAATTGGGATGCGGATATGATTACTATCAACGTGGAAAGAAGAAAATAAAGATCTTTGTTGCCAACACGCAGAAGTTGGAGAAACCAACCCGACCACAAATAGTCGAATGAGTCAACATGTTGGAAGGGCTAGACCTCGATGAGGAGGAGGAGTATCTGTAGTAGAATGCTAATTTGATTAGCCTATTTGATGTTGAGGTAGTTTGGATAGTGGACATGTAGTATTGACCAAGAAGTCGGCACAAGGATAAGGTTTCCAACAAGGATCAGTCCGCTCCATGGACGGAAGAACACAGTTCAGAGAAAGCAGAAGATCTTTATGAGGCTTTGGCTGAGGAAGGCACTACTCCGAGCCTATAGCAACTCATCGCAGCAAAAAAAGCTTTTGACAAAGATCTTAGGCACTCCAAGAGGGTCAAAGAGGATGAATTGATGAAAATGAACCTCGAGACTGACAATGACCCCAAGATGGTTTGGGTCAATGCCAAGCTAGAAACTGAGTTCTGTGAAGAAGTCTGTGTGTTGCACACTTCTTTTAAAGATGTCTTTACTTGGAGAGCTACATTGAGATGAAGGGGATTGATCCCAGCTTCTACCAAAACTTGATCAATCTAAAAGAAGATGGCATCCCTATCCGGCAACAAAGATACCGGGTGAACTCAAATTATGCCAAAAGGGTGAAGGAAGAAATAGATAAGCTATTACAAGTTGTGTAAGATTCCTCCCCAGGCTCTCAAGATATCCATCATCTTCCTCTGTAATCAATCCCCTCTTCAGAAATATAAAAGATCTTATTTCTAATTGTTTTAACCTAGAGAGAGAAAATATTCTAGAAAGAGAATATTCAGATTTTGAATATTTTTAGATAGAAAAATATCTCATCTTATTAAAATGAATTCCCCTGAAACAGAAATTCAAAAAGAACTTTCCAATGTGCAATTGGAATTAATTGAAAATGGGTATAAAGAACCTTAGCCTAAGGGTCTAGATTTTCAGAAATTTTTGGATTATGGTCCAATTAAGGTTCCTATGGGCCAATAAGATCAATCCATGTGTGGGGAGGAGATAAATCCAATTTTGTAAAAGAAGACCCAAAAATGAGTAAATGCTCACATAAGATGAAGAGTTGACTATGTACAAGGTTTATCAGTAAGAAACTATGAGTAATATAAAAAATATGAGATATTTTGGGTATAATGATTCCATTTTGACACATATATAAGGAAGGGGAGTCCCTTCAATCCTTACATAAGATGAAGAGTTGACTATGTACAAGGTTATTAGTAAGAAACTATGAGTAATATCAAAAATATGAGATATTTTGGGTATAATGATTCCATTTTGACACATATATAAGGAAGGGGAGTCCCTTCAATCCTTACATAAGATGAAGAGTTGACTATGTACAAGGTTATTAGTAAGAAACTATGAGTTATATCAAAAATATAAGATATTTTGGGTATAATGATTCCATTTTGACACATATATAAGGAAGGGGAGGCCCTTCAATGAGGCGCCTACTTCACATGCTTGATTGAGTTTTAAATCTTCAAAAATTGAGATATTTCATCTCTCCTCTCTCCTAATTCAAGTCTAGTTTCAAAAAGTTAGCTTAACTGACCTAAAAATGGTCAAAATTTGACCAAACTCATTTGGAAAATTCTAGAATCAGTTTGTTTGGTTAGGAGCTCAAATTTTCCTATAAATAGAAGCCTCCCCCTTTGTTGAAAAACAATAGTGTTTTATGCACTGTTACTCTCCTCCACCCAAGCCAAGAACTATGAATTTATTAATAATTCACTAGTTTTTGACATTTCCCTCTTCCAAAGATTGGTTGGCCACTCTTGTTTAAACAAGAGTTGAACCCTCAAACCATCAAGCCAAAGGAAAGCTTTCAAAGTCATTAGTAAGTTGGTGATTCTTCTTTTCACTTACTTTATGGTTTTTATGGCTTTAACTAGTTTTATGCTTTATGTCTTCTCTAAAAATGTTATACCTCATTACAAAAAGGCAATTCCCTCTCTTTCCTAACAAAACCAACCATTCTCTATTCTAGGTGAATGGTTAATTGATTAATGTCAAGTTTTTATAATATTTGTTTCAATTAAGTGGAGAAATGTTTACTTCAGGATAATTTCAATACTTTTGGTGCACTTTTAATTAGTTTTAAAGACTTAGAAATTTAAAAAATGGTCAGCCATACAAAGGAGGTTATGGCCAAATTTTTAGAAATTAGTGAAATAAAATTCATCTTTTATTATTCTAAAAGAGTAATCCTTATGGTTTCTATATTCTAAGGTATCATTTTCATGCATAGGGGTATGCATAAAAGATTATTATTTTATTATAACAGTGTTACTTTTATCATATTTAAAATTCATGCATAGGGGTATGCATAAAAGATGATTATTTTATTATAAAAGTGTTACTTTTATCATATTTAAAATTCATATATAGGGGTATGGATAAAAGATGATTATTTTATTATAAAAGTGTTACTTTTATCATATTTGAAATTCATGCATAGAGGTATGCATAAAAGATGATTATTTTATTATAAAAGTGTTACTTTTATCATATTTAAAATTCATGCATAGGGGTATGCATAAAGGTGATTATTGTATTGTAAAAGTGTTACTTTTATCATATTTGAAATTCATGCATAGGGGTATGCATAAAGGTGATTATTCTATTGTAAAAGTGTTACTTTTATCATATTTGAAATTCATGCATAGGGGTATGCATAAAAGATGATTATTTTATTATAAAAGTGTTACTTTTATCATATTTGAAATTCATGCATAGGGGTATGCATAAAGATGATTATTTTATTGTAAAAGTGTTACTTTTATCATATTTGAAATTCATGCATAGGGATATGCATAAAAGATGATTATTTTATTGTAAAAGTGTTACTTTTTTCATATTTGAAATTCATGCATAGGGGTATGCATAAAAGATGATTATTTTATTATAAAAGTGTTACTTTTATCATAATTGAATTTCATGCATAGAGATATGCATAAAAAAATGATTATTTTATTATAAAAATATTCTTTAAAAAATGATTATTTTATTGTAAAAGTGTTACTTTTATCATAATTGAATTTCATGCATAGAGGTATGCATTAAAAAATGATTATTTTATTATAAAAATATTCTTTAAAAAATGATTATTTTATTGTAAAAGTGTTACTTTTATCATATTGAATTTCATGCATAGAGGTATGCAAAAAAAAAGATTATTTTATTGTAAAAATGTTACTAAAAAAAATTGATTATTTTATTGTAAAAGTGTTACTTTTACCACATTTGAATTTCATGCATAGAGATATGCATAAAGATGATTATTTTATTGTAAAAGTGTTACTTTTATCATAATTGAAATTCATGCATAGAGGTATGCATAAAGATGATTATTTTATTATAAAAGTGTTACTTTTATCATATTTGAAATTCATGCATAGGGGTATGCATAAAAGATGATTATTTTATTATAAAAGTGTTACTTTTATCATGTTTGAAATTCATGCATATAGGGATATGCATAAAAGATGATTATTTTATTATAAAAGTGTTACTTTTATTATATTTGAATTTCATGCATAGAGGTATGCATAAAAGATGATTATTTTATTGTAAAAATGTTACTTTTATCATATTTGGATTTCATGCATAGAGGTACACATAAAAGATAGTTTTATACTAAAAGTGTGATTTTCATCCTAAATGGATTTTATGCATATATTAGATGCATAAGAGAAATTCTTTTATTCTAAAAGTGTAATTCCTACTAAATTGAATTTATGCATAGGAAGATGCATAAAAGATTGATTCAAAAGTGTCATTCTCATTTAAAATGAATTTATGCATAGGAAGATGCATAAAAGATTGATTTTTATTTCGAAAGTGTTATTCTCTTTAAAATGGAATTTATGCATAAATAGATGCATAAAGAAATCTTATATCAAATATAAGAATTCTCTTGTATTCTATACATAGATATTGAGATGTGATAAGATGTGATAAGATGCATATGGGAAGTGATAGGATGTGATAAGAGGTATATGAGATGTGATAAGATGTGATAAGATGCGTATGGAAAGTGATAGGATGTGATAAGAGGTGTATGAGATGTGATAAGATGTGATAAGATGCGTATGGGAAGTGATAGGATGTGATAAGAGGTGTATGAGATGTGATTAAATGAGATAAGATGCGTATGAAAAGTGACAGGATGTGATAAGAGGTGTATGAGATGTGATAGGATGTGATAAGATGTGTATGAGATGTAATAAGAGGTGTATGAGATGTGATAGGATGTGCTAACGAGAGTTAGGATGTGATAAGATGTGTACGGGATGAAGTAAAGAGTGTATTTGATGGGATAAGATGTATATAGGTTGTGATAGGGCGAGAATGGATGTGATGTGGATGTATGAATGTAGATATGGATGTGAATGTGAATGTGGATGTGTATGTATGGATGTATAGATGTGGATGTGGATGTATGGATGTAGATACGGATGTGGATGTATGTATGTATGTGGATGTGGATGTATGAATGAGGATGGAAAAATGGATGTATGCAGGTAGATGTGGATGTATGGATGTGAATGTGAATGTGGATGTGGATGTGGATGTATGGATGTAGATACGGATGTGGATGTATGTATGTGAATGTGGATGTATGAATGAGGATGTGAAAATGGATGTATGCATGTAGATGTGGATGTATGGATGTAAATGTGGATGTGGATGTGGATGTATGGATGTGGATATGGATGTGTATGTATGAATGTGGATATGGATGTGTATGTATGAATGCGGATATGGGATTGGATGTGGATGTATGGATGTGTATATATGAATGTGGATATGGGATTGGATGTATGATGTGGATGTACGAACATGGATATGTATGTAGAATAATGAATGTGATTGTGTATGTGAAATAATGTGTCCTCGATATGAGTAAATGGATGAGAATGAGTACATATTGAATGGAATGTGGAATAAATAATGTGGACTGGGAGGGATAATGTGAAAAGACGAGAGTTCGATATAGAAACTGTATTTTGTGACTGTTTGTAAATGATTGTTTTATGTCAAGAATGCTGAGGAAGCATTTTGACCGTCTTATGGATTAAAGTCATGGAGACCTAACAGATAAAGTTGCAACGGCTGACGGAGAGTCAATGGAGGACGTCTCGCGTAGCAAGGTCGACCGAGGTCTTGACCAGCCTCGGTTCGATTTAAATGGTGGTGAGCTTCCGGTACGGTGGATGAGGGACCAAGGAAGCGGCCTATGAGTGAAGCGCTAGGTCACGTGCGAAGGATCCTAGAGGGTGCTGACCATATGGTGCTCGGGCTCTGGGTCGCCGAAGATACCCACACGTGCGTCGTGGAAGATATTGGAACAAGGGGTAAGAGTTGTTTACTGAAACCGGGCATGGATCTGGTTGATTGACCTTGCCGGTCCTCAACGAATGAGTCCATGGCTCTCTTATATGGATCTGTTGATTGATCTTGCTAATCTTCAACAAGGATTCCATCTTGATTTTTATATGTGAGAATATTGTTGGGTATTATGAGCTAGGAACTATTGAAAAGGCCCCTGAGTGAATAGGTGGTGAGCGTTCTGGTCCAATGATGCCATAAGTACACCGATGAATGAATGATTAAAAATATGGATTCAACCAGAGATTTTGAGGATAGTGTTAAAACCCTAAGATCTCTCTAGATAATTGTTATGCATAAACATGCATAAATCAGGCATAAACTCAACCACCCAACCACCCCCGAGCCCAAGGGATGCACACATGAATGATAAATGAAATACATCATACCTCTACCTTGATGTCCCATACCATCAAGAGGTATAACTCCAATCCAATAGCATGTAGCTAAAGTGTGGAATGGTAGAAGAGTAGATATGAACCTCTACACAAGAGAGCATATCATAGCCTTGGCCTCATAAGCCCCCCAAGCTCCCTTGAGTGTGCCCCATCATGCCCCTATTATATAGGAGGGCCCTCAAGTGACTCTTGACTTTCCATTCCTCATGTGTGACCCTTGGATGCCTGACCCTAACCTTAACCCTTAAGGTTAGTCCTAACCCATGCTCCACTAGAGCTTGTTCCCATGCTCCCATGCTCACAAGCCTAATGTGGGTTAGCCTCCTAGTATATGCACACATAATGTGTATATAACATAGTACACATAATGTACATATAACATACTTCCCCTCTCTCAAAACATTGCACTCTTGCAATGAAAAGAAGGAGAACTGCGCTGAACAATCTCAACCAACTCCCAAGTCGAATCCTCAATTTCCCTATCTTTCCACCTAATTTTAACCTCAGGGATTAGTCAACTAGAAAGTTTCTTTTCCCTGAATTCATGTACCATATCAGGTTCATGTGGAACATAGGATAAATCTTCGACTTCAACGAGTTCTTGAGGAGTAACTTAGTTATCCTCACCTCCCAGTTTCCCTTTCAATCTATGGATATGAAAGACTGGATGAACTCTAACAATTGGAGATAGTTTTAGTTCATACACAACCGTGCCAATCCGATATATAACTCGAAATGGACCACAATATCTAGGAGATAAATTCGAGCATTTTTCTATTAACAAAGTCTGAAAATCTTTAGGAACATTAAAATAAACCAACGCTCCTGGTTCAAAAGACCGAGATGAGCGCCCCCTATCAGCATAAAACCGTGCCCTATCATGAGCACTCCTGATAGAATCCCGAGCTTCGGTCAGAATTTCCTGCATATCTCGCAAGAAATCCCTCGATGCATCAAGCTCGATGTCCTTAAGACTGACATCAATAGGTGCCCTGAGTTCATACCCATACATAAGTATGCACGGACTAAAATAATAGCCGTAAATTTAGTACTGTTATAGGCAAATTCCATCATTGGAAGATATTTTCCAATATGATGATTTTCTAGAGACATGCACGAAGCATATCCTCTACAATCTGATTCATACACTCTGTTTGCCCATCAGACTACTGCGGATGATCAGAACAATTCACATTCAAAGTAACTTTCTCATTGTAAAACATTTCGGAATAAAGTAGGAAAGCATGGCATTATAACAGCAGAAACCAGGGATTCATCGGCGCCCCGACATACCCACATCTGCATATGGAATAATCGACGTCTCGAGTTACCCATATCAACATAGAGTCATCAACGTCTCGATGAGTCACATATGTCCATCCGTAAACCTATCAGGTTGATTGTGTAAATCACCTAAAGTACGGAACTAGAGAAAGAAATGCCAGCAAAGGAAGAATCCAAATTTCCTTATCCGAACACAACAAGATAAACTTGTTTGAACTCTAAAGAAAGAGATTTCAACAAGTGAAAATGCCGATGAGATTACCCTCATCAAAACATGTAGGTTATAGATAAAAGAAGTTTATCTAGAGAATGCCCACACTATAACTTCTAGTGAATTTAGAAAATAAGATTGTCTTTGAATGTTGAGGTCAACATGCTAAGTGATGTAAGCAAAGCAACAATCTTGAGCCCAAATTATCCCATAAGATAATATATGTGAGGGATCCCTAGCGTCCCATTCCACCATGATACCACCCATACATACCTTAACAATTTGAAACTCCCTAGTATGCCGTCTAGGAAAATATGAATAAAATCCTGTATAAAAGGAATAAGATGGTCTTATCCAGACTTTCACATACTAATCCTGTCTCTATATACTTGAGACTACATCAAGGAATAATTCCTTATGAGTACATCATTAGAAAAGAAATTGAATTATTGGCGCCTTTCTAATGATAACTACCCAAAACACAATAAAGTTAGGGTAGAAAAATAACTCACCTAGATATATAAGCAACTAGGTATCCGAGTTGGAATATACATGAGTACAAGAAATATACTCCAAAATTATGTGCAAAAAACGAAGGCAAATGCTACCTTCAAGGCACATGAAATTATCCAAAAGATAAGATCCTTATAAAACCATGGATAAAAGCATAGAAGCTCCTTAAATCCATAAAAACCATAGTTGATCATAAAAATCAATGCATACCATCTAATGGACATAAATCATGCCAAAAGAAGCATTAAAATTGGTGGCCAACTCATCAATCCGGAGTATATGAACGTTATGTTGTTCAAATAAAACTCCAAAGTAAGAAAGTGAAACACATGTGTGTAGCACTTAATAAAAAACCCCTAGACACAAGTGAACTAGGCAGCACGTGATGAGTCCATATAAACTTGGAAAACATCCAATAAAATCCACCAAAACAAACCGATCAACTAACCCATGATAGACTTTGTCTTAGGCTTAAGAAATTAAGCACAATCCACACTTTAATAAGTGCAAAATAAATTATCATGGAAAAATGTCAAAGGTGAAACACACTTTGAACGAAAATTATAGCCATCAAAAGAAATTAAGGAACATGTCCAAAAAGAATGGCTAAACAATGGTAAAAAATCATGAATACATCGTTTAGAATTAATCCAAACATAAATATCCATTAATACGAGATATAATCGTATTAATAAAATATGCGAATAACCCGCATCTATCTAATGTCAGCACGAGAAAACGTACTTCAACATTAAATAACCCTCGAAAATATTAAATTCTCGAGAAAAAGAATTATCATGATTTTTTTCTAATTTTCCCAAATTTATAGGGCCTCAAAATATAATAATTTTGAATTCCACCAAACCTATCTCATGGCATTCCAAACCTATATTTTTCCAGAGAGAGATGTGAGAGAGAATCTCTTCTCTCCTCTCCACCCTCTCCACCCTCTCCAATAACTTTCTCTCCAATTCCATCTCTTCTCTCTCTCTGCTAATCAAGATTAACTTAATCCATGATTAATATTTTTAATTAAACTTTCTTTTAATCATAATTATGATTAATTATGATTTATGCTTGAAAATCATTTTAAAGAGATTTTTCACCCGGAAAAGAGAAAGAAAAATCAGATTTGAGAGACGGAGAGGACCCCACGCACACGGGAGAGCAATTTATGCATCAACACGCTGTCCCCTACTGAATTTCAGTAGCAAATTGACAGAAATTTGATCGCATTCCCGCGGAAAAACCCGCAAAAAATGTATAAAAATACATTTTAAATCAAAAAAATGCTCAAAAAATTCCTAAAAAATTAGGAAAAATTTCTAAAAAATTTTAGAAATTCAGGGAATCCATCCTACAAAAATATCCACCATAAACTTTATGGTACTTTTTGTAAAAAATTCCATTAATGCTCGATTTTAACCATAAAAAATAGAGAAAAATAGCATTAACTCACGGTATTCCCCCGCAACGTCGATTCGTCCATTGAATTGTAGTTACACATGTTCCAATCACCATATCGATGATCCACGTGCAATTCATCAACACAAATCAACAAAAGATAACATTTTATTAGTAAATATTAAAATTTACTAAAAAAAAATCAACAATTAAATAGAGATTGCTCTGATACCACTGTTAAAATCCTAAGATCTCTCTAGATAATTGTTATGCATAAACATGCATAAATCAGGCATAAACTCAATCACCCAACCACCCCCGAGCCCAAGGGATGCACACATGAATGATAAATGAAATACATCATACCTCTACCTTGATGTCCCATACCATCAAGAGGTATAACTCCAATCCAATAGCATGTAGCTAAAGTGTGGAATGGTAGAAGAGTAGATATGAACCTCTACACAAGAGAGCATATCATAGCCTTGGCCTCATAAGCCCCCCAAGCTCCCTTGAGTGTGCCCCATGCCCCTATTATATAGGAGGACCCTCAAGTGACTCTTGACTTTCCATTCCTCATGTGTGACCCTTGGATGCCTGACCCTAACCTTAACCCTTAAGGTTAGTCCTAACCCATGCTCCACTAGAGCTTGTTCCCATGCTCCCATGCTCACAAGCCTAATGTGGGTTAGCCTCCTAGTATATGCACACATAATGTGTATATAACATAGCACACATAATGTACATATAACAGATAGTGATCAATGAAATAATGGTTTCATTAAAGGATTGTTTAAAGTTAGCTGATGCTGAGAAAAAGGCAATTTCATATTGGGTGCGTAAGTGGTGTGACTAGTTTTAAGTTTGCATGAATTTCTGGCTAGGGGGCCTGGGAACTCTTTTCCCTGGTACCCGGGACAAAACCTAACCAAATTCCAAATTGGATCCCATCACTACAGTGGTTGGGAGGTTGGCTAACCCATGGGATTGGATTGGACTGATGGATCCGTAAATCGAGACTCAATTTCTGTTATTACGATAGATAAAGTAAATCCCGGATAGTAATTGTTCTATGGATAGGAATCAACGACTGTGCCTCTTGATGGGAAAAAAAGCATTGATCCCAATGATCCAAGTGCAAGTTTCTTCCTTGATCTGACCGAGTTTTTTTATAGGTGCAGTCGGATCAGCTTGATCAGTAATAGTCTTGACTACGTTAGAGTAAAGAGTTATCCTGGTGGGATCGCCCGTGCTTTCCGGGTAAAGGAAGTTTTTCTGGGTTCGGTTTTGGAAAAACCGACGGATTAGTCTCTTGTCCGGATATCCGTGGGCGAGGCCCCGAGTGTGGGACCCTGTTCCACACAAGACGTGCTACTTCCGCTGCTAGCACCCGAATCCGTTGCGCGGTGGGTACAGGGATCTCACAAGTTGGATGCATGTATCCGATCGATCAAGCAACATGGTTGTCCCCAATCGTAATAGCACTGCTCAAGAAAAACCAAAAGTTTAGGGTCTGAATAGATTACCGGAAATTGATAGGATCTAGACCAGACATATTCTGCATCCTTCATCTCACGAACCTGCTATGCCACTTAATTAGCCCCAAAAATCTTGCAAGCTCCTTAGCATTCTTGGGAGGTTGCAGCTTTATAATAACTGCAACCTTGGCTGGATCCACTGTGTCAGTCCTTCTGTAGACACTATTTGGCCCAAGAGAGATCCATTGGTTAGTACAAAACGAATGTACAGTTGGTTGGATTTAGGCTCAATCTGGCCCTCTTGCACTTTTCTAGACACATAGTGAGGTGTGTAATGTGTTATTTCTTCTATCTAAACACACTGAAATCATCTACAAACACCCTCATGAAAGTGGTCAGGTATTCATAGAATATTTCCTGAAACATTCTCTGGAATGTAGTAGGAGCATTTTTCAGCCCAAATGTCATTACATTGGAAGAAAATGCTCCCCATTCAGTTACAAAGGATGTCTTTTCCTTGTCATCTTGAGGCATTTGTACCTGATTGTACCCACTAAATCCATCCAGAAAACAATATGTTTCATGTCCTGATACAGCATCCAACAAGGACTCAATGAATGGCAATGGGAATGGGTCGGATATAGTGGAAGTATTTAGCTTGCGATAGTCAATTTGCACACCCTAAGCTTCCCATTATTTTTTGGAACAATGACTATTGGTGACAGCCATTCCTCCCAATCCACCGGATAGATGTACCCTACTTTCAATATCTTATATCAATTTCTTCTTTTACTTGTTTTGCATAGTTTGGGTTTATCCTATATCTGCTCTGTCTAATTGGGGTTGCATCCTCTTTCAGATTAATTGTGTGGTGATAGAAGCCATGGGATCAATCCCTTTCATGTCAAAAAAGTTCCAAGAAAAGATATCCTTATAGGAATTCAACAATTCTAGAAGTCTCCCTCTGAATTCCTAATCCAGTTTAGCACTCATTGTGACTGTCTTGGATTCCTCATGATCCCCTAGGTTCACCTCCTCAAGCACATCTTCTTGTACCCTGGTATTTTGTTTCCTAAGCTCATCTTCTTTCTGTTTTAGTGCCACCATGGATCTTTTTTGTTCTGCATATAGTTCTTCCACCTTATCTTGAGTGTCTTCTTCTTCTTCCCAACCACTTTCTTCCTTCTTCATCACCTCAGGATGGGCTACCGGAACCTCTGGGTCATACCTCTGCACAATTCTTTCTATGTCTTCTTTAAACACGGAAAGCAAATCTGAATTCTCCTTCAAGATTTGCTCTTCTTCATCATCTTCTACCCCCTCTAGGTAGTTCAGACCTTCTGCATGAATTGGTTGGTTTCCTGAGCTTATCCTGTCTTTTCCTACCACTAAGATACATACCTTTTATTTTCCTTTCTGATCGTAATATTGTCCATCTCCTAGTTATGTTTTATTCTTCCACTCTAGAGGCAAGGCCTTCCTAAGAGCATGGGATATGCAACTACTATCTCGGTCATCTTGAGAACAATGAAAATAGTGGTGAAGCTGCATCCTGACACCTCTATCTTTTCTCCCTTGATCATCTTGATAGGTCGAACACTTCTTTAGTTAGCCATGCGAATCTAGAATGGAGCAGGTTGCATGCCAGTGATCCCCAACTTTTTGGCTAGGCTATTTGATATTATGTGTACATCTGATCCACCGTCCAGAATGACTCTTGTTACTATTCGAACACTTCTTTAGTTAGCCATGCGAATCTAGAATGGAGCAGGTTGCATGTCAGTGATCCCCAACTTTTTGGCTAGGCTATTTGATATTATATGTACATCTGATCCACCGTCTAGAATGACTCTTGTTACTATCTCACCTCTAATCTTGATGGTCACTTCCGGAATAGAGGTATCACCATCCTAGATAGTTTCCACATTTCTACATTTTGCTGTGCCAAATTCTCCGGTTGTTCTTACAACGACATCTGTGCCACTTTCTCACTTGGTATTATGTCCTACTACACACATCAGCCTTTGCCTGTGGTTGGGAACCAGGTTCATCATTTGATCTTGAGTGATATTTAATTTCATCTTGCTGAGATCCTCCCAAAAGTCATATTCTTTGCTACTTTTATCCTCATCAGCTGGCGTGCCTTGTCTTCCATGCATCCTTCTTTCTCTCTCTTTTTCTTCTCTTTCTTGTTCTTGACTTCCTCTTGTTTGTATTCCTATCTTGATCCCTCTCGGAGATCCTTCTCTGTTTTCTCTCCAAACGCTTCTACTGCCTTGGGCTACACCTGGTGTCGTAGTTGGCACTTCAGTCTTTCCTACTGTAATCTCTTCTTCCTTTTTGATCAGGTTTTTCCTATCCAAATTTTCCAAGCGTGGGCCTTCGTCGTGTATGGTCTTCACCATTCCTTGTGCACTTTGCACTAGTTTGGTTATCTGATCACCACGGACTATGTGATGTTGCCCACTCCTTTGGCTTCTATCTCTGTTCTGGTTTGGCATTCATTCATGTTGGCAACTTGGCATGTCCTTGTGATCTTGTTACTTCTGTCACTTTTGGTAGCTTTTCCTTTCGTGCGCCCCATGGTCTATTATTACCATGTTCATGTTGAGATATCGAGCTCTAGTGAGGCGGTGGACACTGATGACCCGCCTGGGGGATAGGCCCCGCACTTACACCACTGGCATGGTTGGTGAGATCTTGGGTGATATGCGGCCAGTGGGATGTGTAAGATCCCTGTTCCCACCGAGCAACGGATTCAGGGTACTGGCAGCGGAAGTAGCGCTTCTCGCGCGGGACAGGGGTCCCACACTCGGGGCCTCGCCCACGGATATCCGGATAAGAGACTAATCCGTCGGTTGTTCCAAAACCGAACCCGGAAAAACTTCCTCTACCGGAAAGCACGGGCGATTCCACCAGGATAACTTTTTACTCTAACGTAGTCAAGATCATTTCTGATCGAGATGATCCGATTACATCTATAAGATACTTAGTCAGTTCAAGGAAGAAACTTGCACTTGGATCATTGGGATCAACGCTTTTTTCCCCATTCAAGAGGCACAGCCGTTGATTCCTATCCATAGAACAGTTTCTGTCCGGGATTTAATTTTTTTTTTCTATCGTAAAAACAAAAGTTTGAGTCTCGATTTACGGATCCATCAGTCCAGCCTAACCCCATCCAATCCCATGGGTTAGCCAACCGCCCAACCACTGTAGTGATGGGATCCAATTAAAAATTTGGTTAGGTTTTGTCCCGGGTACCAAGGAAAAGAGTTCCAAGGCCCCCTAGCCGGATGTTCATGCAAAATAAAACTAGTCACACCACTCACACACCCAATATGAAATTGCCTTTTTCAACCAGATTCAACCAGTTTAAAACAATCCTTTAATAAAACCATAGTATCATTGATCACCATCTTCCAATTTATCCAATTGATTCTTAATTTCCCATCATTCCTTCATCAGAGTATCTATGGCATCATTGGCAACGAGAACGCTCAGGAGCCGTTTCGATAGTTCCTAGCCCATAATACTTGGCAATATAATCACTTAACATGATGGACTCTCGTTGAAGATCAGCAAGATCAACCAACAGATCCATATAAGGAGCCATGGACTCATCCATTGAAGACCAGCAAGGTCAATCAACCAGATCCATGCTCGATTTCAGAAAACAACTCCAACTCTGTTCCAATATCTTCCTCGACGCACGCGTGGGTATCCTAGGCGGCCCAGAGCCCGAGCACCGTATGGTCAGCACCCTCTAGGATCCTTCGCAGGTAACCTAGCGCTTCATGCATAGGCCGCTTCCTTGGCCCCTCATCCACCGTACCGGAAGCTCACCATTTTAATCGCACCGAGGCTGGTCAAGACCTCGGCCGACCTTGCTACGCGAGACGTCCTTCATTGACTCCCCGTCAGCAGTTGCAACTTTCTCATCACGACCTTAATCACAAGACGGTCAAAATGCTCCCCCCAGCATTCTTGACATAAAACAATCATTTACAGACAGCATTTACAAACAGTTTACAATACAATTTCTATTTTAACTTTCATTTTTCCACATTATCCCTCCTCAATCTACATTACTTATTCCATATTCCATTTATATGTACACTCATCCCATCACATCATTTCCATCTCATCACTTCAGATTCCCTCACATCACAATCGTATATTCACATCCATACATCCACAACTATATGCGTACATTCACATCTACATGCATACATCTACATCCCTATGCATACATCCACATCCACATTCACATTCACCTCCATACATCTACATCTACATGCATACATCCACTCCACATTCACATCCACATCTATACATCTACATCTACATGCATACATCCACCTCTACATCCACATCTACGTCTATACACCTACATCTACATGCATACATCCCCATCCACATCCACATCTACATCTATACATCTACATCTACATGTATACATATACATCTCCATTCACAACTACATCTACATGCATACATCCATATCTCCATTCCCATCTACATCTATACATCTACATCTACATGCATCCATCCACCTCCACATCCACATCTACATCTATACATCTACATCTACATGTATACATCCACATCTCCATTCCCATCTACATCTATACATCTACATCTACATGCATCCATCCACCTCCACATCCACATCTACATCTATACATCTACACCTACATGTATACATCCACATCTCCATTCACATCTACATCTATACCTCTACATCTACATGCATCCATCCACATCTCCATTTACATCCTCATCTACACATCTATTTCTACATGCATATATCCACGTCCCATGCATACATCTACCTCCACATTCACACTCACATCCATACATCTACATCTACATGCAACATCCACATCTCCATGCATAATAAAATTCTTTTAATTAATCTAGGATGATAGTTCCTAGAATATGGTAGGAATTCCTCTTTTTATACTTTGAATGAATTTATTTTATGCGTAATTTCTATAAAAATTTTGCCATAGCTCCGCTACTATGATTGATAAATCTCAATTTTTTTCTAAGGGATAAAGCTCATTATTAAAGAAATAATTAGAATGGTCTCTAATTGGATCATCAATCCATAATGGTCTCTAATTGGATCATCAATCCATAATGGTCTCTAATTGGATCATTAAGAAAACAATTAGAATGGTCTCTAATTGGGTCATCAATCCATAATGGATTGAACCATCAATGTGCATAAACTAAAAGCATAGCAAAAAGCCATTAATTTGGCCTCAAGCATAGCTTAATCTTGGATTAAGGAAAGGCTATATGAAAAGCTTCATTTGGATTGAGAATGGTTCATGAGTATGACCATTTTCTTATAATTTGCTTGATTCTTTATTCACGGTAGAGGCCCCCAACCAATCAATTGGTTTAGTATGTTGATGGAGCCACCAATGGGGATTGAAGAAAGAGAGAAGTATCAAAAACTAGTGAATTATTAAAGAATTCACAGTTCTTGGCTTAGGTAGAGTAGAGTAACAAGGCATAAGACACTATATATTTTAGCTTAGGTGGAGTAGAGTAACAAAGCATAAGACTCTATCTAATTTGGCTTAGGTGGAGTAGAGTAACAAGCATAAGAGACTATATATTTTTGGCTTAGGTGGAGTAGAGTAACAAAGCATAAGAGACTATATATTTTTGGCTTAGGTGGAGTAGAGTAACAAAGCATAAGAGACTATATATTTTTGGCTTAGGTGGAGTAGAGTAACAAAGCATAAGAGACTATATATTTTTGGCTTAGGTGGAGTAGAGTAACAAAGCATAAGAGACTATATATTTTTGACTTAGGTGGACTAGAGTAACAAAGCATAAGAGACTATATATTTTTGGCTTAGGTGGAGTAGAGTAACAAAGCATAAGAGACTATATATTTTTGGCTTAGGTGGAGTAGAGTAACAAAGCATAAGAGACTATATTTTTTTCAACAAGGGGAGGCTTCTATTTATAGGAAAATTTGAGCTCCTAACCAAACAAACTGATTCTAGAATTTTCCAAGTCAGTTTGGTTGAATTTGGACTAGATTTGGACCTAGTTTGGTTACTTTTTGATTCGGTTTGGTTCCATTTTGATTTGGTTTGGTTCAAGAGAGATGAGAGATAAAAATATCACATTATTTTTGAGTTTAAAACTCATTCAAGCATGTGAAATATGCATCTCCTTTAAAGAATTCCCCTTCCTTACATATGTGTCAAAATTTTATTGCTCATAGTTTTTTACTAATAAACCTTGTACATTTTCAACTCTTCATCTTATGTGAAATATGCACCTCCTTTAAAGAACTCCTCTTCCTTACATATGTGTCATAGTTTTTTTACTAATAAACCTTGTACATTTTCAACTCTTCATCTTATGTGAAATATGCACCTCCTTTAAAGAACTCCCCTTCCTTACATATGTGTTTATTTACTAATAAACCTTGTACATTTTCAACTCTTCATCTTATGTGAAATATGCACCTCCTTTAAAGAACTCCCCTTCCTTACATATGTGTTTATTTACTAATAAACCTTGTACATTTTCAACTCTTCATCTTATGTGAGCATTTACTCATTTTTGGATACCCAAAATATCTCATATTTTTAATATTGCTCATAGTTTTTTTACTAATAAATCTTGTACATTTTCAACTCTTCATCTTATGTGAGCATTTACTCATTTTTGGGTATCTTCTTTTACAAATTGGATTTATCTCCTCCCTACACATGGATTGATGCTATTGGCCCATAGGAACCTTAATTGGACCATAATCTAAAAATTTCTGAAAATCTAGACCCTTAGACTAAGGTTCTTTATACTTATTTCCAATTAATTCCAATTGCACATTGGAAAATTCTTTTTTGAATTTCTATTTCAGGGGAACTTATTTTAATAAGATGAGTTAATTTTCTATCCAAAAATATTCATAATCTGAATATTCTCTCTCTAGCATATTTTTCTCTCTCTAGGCTAAAACAGTTAGAACAAGGCCTTTATATTTCTGAAGAGGGATTGATTACAGGGGAAGATACTAGACATCAAAAAGGGGGTTGGGGGAGGAATCTTACATTCTACCCCACTTAAAAAACGCGAGATGTCCTCATCTCGCAACTTGGAATAATTTCGCAAGATGCACGAATATGAGACTTAGAGAAAAATTTTAATCACGATTAACCACCAAGAAAAGTCTTAAAGAGAGCAAGATTCAAAATAAGAACAAGATTTAAACTTTATTCATTCTCGGAACTTATACAGTAAAGATAGAGAAACTCTTTACACTTCCATAAGCCCGTCCATCATATGGTCACAAAAGCAGTCCTCACAAGCTGCACAAGTATAGGGTAACTCATCTATGGGAATGATTCTGCTGGTTATTGCCGCACCTATCTCAGTGGTATGAGGTGATCTAACAAAAGGACCTCTGAGAGGCAAGCCAAAAACGGGGTAAAGGCATATCTTCTCATGAGGAAGAAAACACGCCAATAAGAAGACCCGCTCAGAAAACCCAAGATGCCTTGATCGCATGACGCAGTAGTATCGGGGACCCAAACCCAAGGCTTCGATAACCATGGCCAAGCGGACATTGTTACAAAAGTGCTGCTGACCCCAGGGTGTTACCCTAGTTATGTTTTGATAGGTCCGCCATTTGGTCTGCGCTACAGAAGTTCCTAGGTGAGGAAAAAGTGAGCGCTCATACTGTTCTATAAAGTCTTTCTTCACAGACTCTCTTGCGTCTTGAAGGTGAGAAATCATCAGGGATAAAACTAATTCCTGTTGCCAAGCCATGAAGGAGATTAAGAAAGAAAGGAGATTGATGGGAGTAAGATTACTGTGAGCGGCAAGTAAAAATTACGACTTATATAAAGGAAGGAGCTAGCGTAACCTAGAAGCCAACGGTAACTTGCCACTGAAGTTTTACCGTCTTTCCATGATTTGAGTTTGACACATTTTTCTATAGAAGGCATTAAGAATTTTGAGATGAGGGAATAAAAGAAACTTGTAGGCTAAGTCACCTACTTTCATTGAATTCAGATATAAGGGTCACAATATCTGGGGGATAACTTCTTATACTCCCCAAGAGATAAAGAACTTCTTTTGGGCCGTACTCGAATGAAAACCAAAACCTTGGTATCCAAAACACCGATTCTCACTTCTGGACTCATTGTTCTAAAGCCTTAAAACAGGTGGGACTCCTGAGAAGTATTCTAGGGAAAGGGTCTTCCTTTTTTAAACAGAAACTTTCTTTTATTTTAGAGAGGGAATAATTATAAGATCAGAAAGGAAGATTCTTACCCCTGTATGCTTCGAAGGTTGGGGAGGAATCTTACATTCTACCCCACTTAAAAAGTGCGAGATGTCCTCATCTCGCAAGGTAGAGGACAGCTCTTTTTTCTTAAGATCCAATTTTATTCTGGATTCCTTATATTCTGGTCAACCCAACAGAACACTGGGATAAATATCCCTTATATAGAACTCATAATTAAATAACAATTCATTCAGATCTTATCATTCATATCTTTAACATGATAATGGTCCATTAGACCGAAAAATTTCCTTCTGAACATTCCTTCACGAGAATTTCAATTAAGCTAGTCCTCAATTTGACATCCCTTAACTTGATCTATCGGTCAAGTATTAACAGTAGCAATCTAACAGCACAACCCACTAACCTCATAGTGATTGGCTAAATTCATTATCATCATTCTAGTTATGAATATCATCACAGGGACTCGTCCCATTCCCCCTCATTGTGGTTTCATTATATTTCAACTCATTTTTAAAATCAACATTTTTCAATCAGCATTTTCAATCAGAATCCAAATCAATTCATCAATTCTCAAACAGAATTAAAAATCATATCAATCACATTCAAAATCATCATCTGGATAGCATTAACACTTATAATTTCAAGTCTTAGATTTACTCGTATATACTGTCAGTAAAGAGCTGCAGTATACTCTCGGTATATACGGGTAGTCACGGTCCTTGGAATTATAAGGTAAATACTATCATGTCTAGGCCTCAAGCAAGTCAGGGATTCTATATAATTGCGGTACTTCCATCTGAAGACCCAATTACCAAAATTACGAGTTTCAGTTTGAATATCAAATTGTATGAATTATATCACACAATTATAACCTTTTTGTGTTTCTTGATAAATTTTTGACATATTTGTCTTCTCAGTTGATCTTTATTAACCAAATGCTCTGATACCAACTGTAAGATCCCTGTTCCCACCGAGCAACGGATTCAGGGTACTGGCAGCGGAAGTAGCGCTTCTCGCGCGGGACAGGGGTCCCACACTCGGGGCCTCGCCCACGGATATCCGGATAAGAGACTAATCCGTCGGTTGTTCCAAAACCGAACCCGGAAAAACTTCCTCTACCGGAAAGCACGGGCGATTCCACCAGGATAACTTTTTACTCTAACGTAGTCAAGATCATTTCTGATCGAGATGATCCGATTACATCTATAAGATACTTAGTCAGTTCAAGGAAGAAACTTGCACTTGGATCATTGGGATCAACGCTTTTTTCCCCATTCAAGAGGCACAGCCGTTGATTCCTATCCATAGAACAGTTTCTGTCCGGGATTTAATTTTTTTTTTCTATCGTAAAAACAAAAGTTTGAGTCTCGATTTACGGATCCATCAGTCCAGCCTAACCCCATCCAATCCCATGGGTTAGCCAACCGCCCAACCACTGTAGTGATGGGATCCAATTAAAAATTTGGTTAGGTTTTGTCCCGGGTACCAAGGAAAAGAGTTCCAAGGCCCCCTAGCCGGATGTTCATGCAAAATAAAACTAGTCACACCACTCGAGTAATAAAGCATAAGACACTATATATTTTTGGCTTAGGTGGAGTAGAGTAACAAAGCATAAGAGACTATATATTTTTGGCTTAGGTGGAGTAGAGTAACAAAGCATAAGAGACTATATATTTTTGACTTAGGTGGAGTAGAGTAACAAAGCATAAGAGACTATATATTTTTGGCTTAGGTGGAGTAGAGTAACAAAGCATAAGAGACTATATATTTTTGGCTTAGGTGGAGTAGAGTAACAAAGCATAAGAGACTATATTTTTTTCAACAAGGGGAGGCTTCTATTTATAGGAAAATTTGAGATCAACGCTTTTTTCCCCATTCAAGAGGCACAGCCGTTGATTCCTATCCATAGAACAGTTACTGTCCGGGATTGATTTTTTTTTTTCTATCGTAAAAACAAAAGTTTGAGTCTCGATTTACGGATCCATCAGTCCAGCCTAACCCCATCCAATCCCATGGGTTAGCCAACCGCCCAACCACTGTAGTGATGGGATCCAATTAAAAATTTGGTTAGGTTTTGTCCCGGGTACCAAGGAAAAGAGTTCCAAGGCCCCCTAGCCGGATGTTCATGCAAAATAAAACTAGTCACACCACTCACACACCCAATATGAAATTGCCCTTTTTCAACCAGATTCAACCAGTTTAAAACAATCCTTTAATAAAACCATAGTATCATTGATCACCATCTTCCAATTTATCCAATTGATTCTTAATTTCCCATCATTCCTTCATCAGAGTATCTATGGCATCATTGGCAACTAGAACGCTCAGGAGCCGTTTCGATAGTTCCTAGCCCATAATACTTGGCAATATAATCACTTAACAAGATGGACTCTCGTTGAAGATCAGCAAGATCAACCAACAGATCCATATAAGGAGCCATGGACTCATCCATTGAAGACCAGCAAGGTCAATCAACCAGATCCATGCTCGATTTCAGAAAACAACTCCAACTCTGTTCCAATATCTTCCTCGACGCACGCGTGGGTATCCTAGGCAACCCAGAGCCCGAGCACCGTATGGTCAGCACCCTCTAGGATCCTTCGCAGGTAACCTAGCGCTTCACGCATAGGCCGCTTCCTTGGCCCCTCATCCACCGTACCGGAAGCTCACCATTTTAATCGCACCGAGGCTGGTCAAGACCTCGGCCGACCTTGCTACGCGAGACGTCCTTCATTGACTCCCCGTCAGCAGTTGCAACTTTCTCATCACGACCTTAATCACAAGACGGTCAAAATGCTCCCCCCAGCATTCTTGACATAAATCAATCATTTACAGACAGCATTTACAAACAGCATTTACAAACAGTTTACAATACAATTTCTATTTTAACTTTCATTTTTCCACATTATCCCTCCTCAATCTACATTACTTATTCCATATTCCATTTATATGTATACTCATCCCATCACATCATTTCCATCCCATCACTTCAGATTCCCTCACATCACAATCGTATATTCACATCCATACATCCACAACTATATGCGTACATTCACATCTACATGCATACATCTACATCCCTATGCATACATCCACATCCACATTCACATTCACCTCTATACATCTACATCTACATGCATACATCCACATCTCCATTCACATCTACATCTATACATCTACATCTACATGCATCCATCCACCTCCACATCCACATCTACATCTATACATCTACATCTACATGCATACATCCATATCTCCATTCCCATCTACATCTATACATCTACATCTACATGCATTCATCTACCTCCACATCCACATCTACATCTATACATCTACATCTACATGTATACATCCACCTCCACATCCACATCCGTATCTATACATCTACATCTACATGTATACATCCACATCCACATCTATACATCTACATCTACATGCATACATCCACATCTCCATTCACATCTACATCTATACATCTACATCTACATGCATCCATCCACCTCCACATCCACATCTACATCTATACATCTACATCTACATGCAAACATCCACATCTCCATGCATAATAAAATTCTTTTAATTAATCTAGGATGATAGTTCCTAGAATATGGTAGGAAGTCCTCTTTTTATGCTTTGAATGAATTTATTTTATGCGTAATTTCTATAAAAATTTTGCCATAGCTCCGCTACTATGACTGATAAATCTCAAATTTTTTTCTAAGGGATAAAGCTCATTATTAAAGAAATAATTAGAATGGTCTCTAATTGGATCATCAATCCATAATGGTCTCTAATTGGATCATTAAGAAAACAATTAGAATGGTCTCTAATTGGATCATCAATCCATAATGGTCTCTAATTGGATCATTAAGAAAACAATTAGAATGGTCTCTAATTGGGTCATCAATCCATAATGGATTGAATCATCAATGTGCATAAACTAAAAGCATAGCAAAAAGCCATTAATTTGGCCATAAGCATAGCTTAATCTTGGATTAAGGAAAAGCTTTATGAAAAGCTTCATTTGGATTGAGAATGGGTCATGAGTATGACCATTTCTTGAGTGAGAGAGAGAAAAAACCATTAGAATTTAAATATAAGTGGAAATTAACTTCTATAGCATTTATTAAATTATGTAACTCTTCACTACTATTCACCAATTAACTTCAATAGCATTTAAAAAAAACCATACCAATTAAACTTCTCAAGCTTGAGAGGGGTTGAGAAGAGAGAATCATTGAGAAATCATAGAAAAGATCAAAATTCAATATACTTACCTTATGATTTGCTTGATTCTTTATTCACGGTAGAGGCCCCCAACCAATCAATTGGTTTAGTATGTTGATGGAGCCACCAATGGGGATTGAAGAAAGAGGGAAGTATCAAAAACTAGTGAAATATTAAAGAATTCACAGTTCTTGGCTTAGGTAGAGTAGAGTAACAAGGCATAAGACACTATATATTTTAGCTTAGGTGGAGTAGAGTAACAAAGCATAAGACTCTATCTAATTTGGCTTAGGTGGAGTAGAGTAACAAGCACAAGAGACTATATATTTTGGCTTAGGTGGAGTAGAGTAACAAAGCATAAGAGATTATATTTTGGCTTAGGTGGAGTAGAGTAACAAAGCATAAGAGACTATATTTTGGCTTAGGTGGAGTAGAGTAACAATGCATAAGACATTATATTTTTTTCCACAAGGGGAGGCTTCTATTTATAGGAAAATTTGAGCTCCTAACCAAACAAACTGATTCTAGAATTTTCCAAGTCAGTTTGGTTGAATTTGGACTAGATTTAGACCTAGTTTGGTTACTTTTTGATTCGGTTTGGTTCCATTTTGATTTGGTTTGGTTCAAGAGAGATGAGAGATAAAAATATCACATTATTTTTGAGTTTAAAACTCATTCAAGCATGTGAAATATGCACCTCCTTTAAAGAATTCCCCTTCCTTACATATGTGTCAAAATTTTATTGCTCATAGTTTTTTACTAATAAACCTTGTACATTTTCAACTCTTCATCTTATGTGAAATGTGCACCTCCTTTAAAGAACTCCTCTTCCTTACATATGTGTCATAGTTTTTTTACTAATAAACCTTGTACATTTTCAACTCTTCATCTTATGTGAAATATGCACCTCCTTTAAAGAACTCCCCTTCCTTACATATGTGTTTATTTACTAATAAACCTTGTACATTTTCAACTCTTCATCTTATGTGAAATATGCACCTCCTTTAAAGAACTCCCCTTCCTTACATATGTGTTTGTTTACTAATAAACCTTGTACATTTTCAACTCTTCATCTTATGTGAGCATTTACTCAATTTTTGGGTATCTTCTTTTACAAATTGGATTTATCTCCTCCCTACACATGGATTGATGCTATTGGCCCATAGGAACCTTAATTGGACCATAGTCTAAAGATTTATGAAAATCTAGACCCTTAGGCTAAGGTTCTTTATACCTATTTCCAATTAATTCCAATTGCACATTGGAAAATTCTTTTTTAAATTTCTGTTTCAGGGGAGCTCATCTGAATTATAAGAGATATTTTTCTATCCAGAATTATTCAGAATCTGAATATTCTCTCTCTAGAATATTTTCTCTCTCTAGGTTAAAACAGTCACAAACAAGATCTCTTATATTTCAGAAAAGGAATTGATTACAGGAGAATATACTAGACATCAAAAAGGGGTTGGGGGAGGAATCTTACATTCTACCCCACTTAAAAAACGCGAGATGTCCTCATCTCGCAACTTGGATTAATTTCGCAAGATGCACGAATATGAGACTTAGAGAAAAATTTTAATCACGATTAACCACCAAGAAAAGTCTTAAAGAGAGCAAGATTCAAAATAATAACAAGATTTAAACTTTATTCATTCTCGGAACTTATACAGTAAAGATAGAGAAACTCTTTACACTTCCATAAGCCCGTCCATCATATGGTCACAAAAGCAGTCCTCACAAGCTGCACAAGTATAGGGTAACTCATCTATGGGAATGATTCTGCTGGTTATTGCCGCACCTATCTCAGTGGTATGAGGTGATCTAACAAAAGGACCTCTGAGAGGCAAGCCAAAAACGGGGTAAAGGCATATCTTCTCATGAGGAAGAAAACACGCCAGTAAGAAGACCCGCTCAGAAAACCCAAGATGCCTTGATCTCATGACGCAGTAGTATCGGGGACCCAAACCCAAGGCTTCGATAACCATGGCCAAGCGGACATTGTTACGAAAGTGCTGCTGTCCCCAGGGTGTTACCCTAGTTATGTTTTGATAGGTCCGCCATTTGGTCTGCGCTACAGAAGTTCCTAGGTGAGGAAAAAGTGAGCGCTCATACTGTTCTATAAAGTCTTTCTTCACAGACTCTCTTGCGTCTTGAAGGTGAGAAATCATCAGGGATAAAACTAATTCCTGTTGCCAAGCCATGAAGGAGATTAAGAAAGAAAGGAGATTGATGGGAGTAAGATTACTGTGAGCGACAAGTAAAAGTTACGACTTATATAAAGGAAGGAGCTAGCGTAACCTAGAAGCCAACGGTAACTTGCCACTGAAGTTTTACCGTCTTTCCATGATTTGAGTTTGACACATTTTTCTATAGAAGGCATTAAGAATTTTGAGATGAGGAGATAAAAGAAGCTTGTGGGTTAAGTCACCTACTTTCATTGTATTCAGATATAAGGGTCACAATATCTGGGGGATAACTTCTTATACTTCCCAAGAGATAAAGAACTTCTTTTGGGCCGTACTCAAATGAAAACCAAAACCTTGGTATCCAAAACACCGATTCTCATTTCTAAACTCATTGTTCTAAATCCTTAAAACAGGTGGGACTCTTGAGAAGTATTCTAGGGAAAGGGTCTTCCTTTTTTAAACAGAAACTTTCTTTTATTTTAGAGAGGGAATAATTATAAGATCAGAAAGGGAGATTCTTACTCCTGTATACCTCGAAGGCTGGGGAGGAATCTTACATTCTACCCCACTTAAAAAAAATGCGAGATGTCCTCATCTCGCCAAGTAGAGGACAACTCTTTTTCTTAAGATCCAATTTATTCTGGGGTTCTTTATATTCTGGTCAACCCAACAGAACACTGGGATAAATATCCCTTATATAGAACTCATTATCAAATAACAATTCATTCAGATCATATCATTCATATCTTTAACATGATAATGGTCCATTAGACCGAAAAGTTTCCTTCGAAACATTCCTCCACGGAAATTTCAGTCAAGCAAGTTCTCAATTTGACATCCCTTAACTTGATCTACCGGTCAAATATTAACAGTAGCAATCTAACAGCACACCCATTAACCTCATAGTGATTTGCTGAATTCATTATCATCATTCTAGTTATGAATATCATTACAGGGATTCGTCCCATTCCCCCTCATTGTGGTTTCATTATATTTCAACTAATTTTTTAAAAATCAACATTTTTCAATCAGCATTTTCAATCAGCATTTTCAATCAGAATCCAAATCAATTCATCCATTCTCAAACAGAATTAAAAATCATATCAATCACATGCAAAATCATCATCTGGATAGCATTAACGCTTATAATTTCAAGTCTTAGATTTACTCGTATATACTGTCAGTAAAGAGCTGCAGTATACTCTCGGTATATACGGGTAGTCACGGCCCTTGGAATTATAAGGTAAATACTATCATGTCTAGGCCTCAAGCAAGTCGGGAATTCTATATAATTGCGGTACTTCCATCTGAAGACCCAATTACCAAATTACGAGTTTCAGTTTGAATATCAAATTGTATGAATTATATCACACAATTATAACCTTTTGTGTTTCTTGATAAATTTTTGACCTATTTGTCTTCTCAGGTGATCTTTATTAACCAAAGGCTCTGATACCAACTGTAAGATCCCTGTTCCCACCGAGCAACGGATTCAGGGTACTGGCAGCGGAAGTAGCGCTTCTCGCGCGGGACAGGGGTCCCACACTCGGGGCCTCGCCCACGGATATCCGGATAAGTGACTAATCCGTCGGTTGTTCCAAAACCGAACCCGGAAAAACTTCCTCTACCGGAAAGCACGGGCGATTCCACCAGGATAACTTTTTACTCTAACGTAGTCAAGATCATTTCTGATCGAGATGATCCGATTACATCTATAAGATACTTAGTCAGTTCAAGGAAGAAACTTGCACTTGGATCATTGGGATCAACGCTTTTTTCCCCATTCAAGAGGCACAGCCGTTGATTCCTATCCATAGAACAGTTTCTGTCCGGGATTTAATTTTTTTTTTCTATCGTAAAAACAAAAGTTTGAGTCTCGATTTACGGATCCATCAGTCCAGCCTAACCCCATCCAATCCCATGGGTTAGCCAACCGCCCAACCACTGTAGTGATGGGATCCAATTAAAAATTTGGTTAGGTTTTGTCCCGGGTACCAAGGAAAAGAGTTCCAAGGCCCCCTAGCCGGATGTTCATGCAAAATAAAACTAGTCACACCACTCACACACCCAATATGAAATTGCCTTTTTCAACCAGATTCAACCAGTTTAAAACAATCCTTTAATAAAACCATAGTATCATTGATCACCATCTTCCAATTTATCCAATTGATTCTTAATTTCCCATCATTCCTTCATCAGAGTATCTATGGCATCATTGGCAACTAGAACGCTCAGGAGCCGTTTCGATAGTTCCTAGCCCATAATACTTGGCAATATAATCACTTAACATGATGGACTCTCGTTGAAGATCAGCAAGATCAACCAACAGATCCATATAAGGAGCCATGGACTCATCCATTGAAGACCAGCAAGGTCAATCAACCAGATCCATGCTCGATTTCAGAAAACAACTCCAACTCTGTTCCAATATCTTCCTCGACGCACGCGTGGGTATCCTAGGCGGCCCAGAGCCCGAGCACCGTATGGTCAGCACCCTCTAGGATCCTTCGCAGGTAACCTAGCGCTTCACGCATAGGCCGCTTCCTTGGCCCCTCATCCACCGTACCGGAAGCTCACCATTTTAATCGCACCGAGGCTGGTCAAGACCTCGGCCGACCTTGCTACGCGAGACGTCCTTCATTGACTCCCCGTCAGCAGTTGCAACTTTCTCATCACGACCTTAATCACAAGACGGTCAAAATGCTCCCCCCAGCATTCTTGACATAAAACAATCATTTACAGACAGCATTTACAAACAGTTTACAATACAATTTCTATTTTAACTTTCATTTTTCCACATTATCCCTCCTCAATCTACATTACTTATTCCATATTCCATTTATATGTACACTCATCCCATCACATCATTTCCATCTCATCACTTCAGATTCCCTCACATCACAATCGTATATTCACATCCATACATCCACAACTATATGCGTACATTCACATCTACATGCATACATCTACATCCCTATGCATACATCCACATCCACATTCACATTCACCTCCATACATCTACATCTACATGCATACATCCACTCCACATTCACATCCACATCTATACATCTACATCTACATGCATACATCCACCTCTACATCCACATCTACGTCTATACACCTACATCTACATGCATACATCCCCATCCACATCCACATCTACATCTATACATCTACATCTACATGTATACATATACATCTCCATTCACAACTACATCTACATGCATACATCCATATCTCCATTCCCATCTACATCTATACATCTACATCTACATGCATCCATCCACCTCCACATCCACATCTACATCTATACATCTACATCTACATGTATACATCCACATCTCCATTCCCATCTACATCTATACATCTACATCTACATGCATCCATCCACCTCCACATCCACATCTACATCTATACATCTACACCTACATGTATACATCCACATCTCCATTCACATCTACATCTATACCTCTACATCTACATGCATCCATCCACATCTCCATTTACATCCTCATCTACACATCTATTTCTACATGCATATATCCACGTCCCATGCATACATCTACCTCCACATTCACACTCACATCCATACATCTACATCTACATGCAACATCCACATCTCCATGCATAATAAAATTCTTTTAATTAATCTAGGATGATAGTTCCTAGAATATGGTAGGAATTCCTCTTTTTATACTTTGAATGAATTTATTTTATGCGTAATTTCTATAAAAATTTTGCCATAGCTCCGCTACTATGACTGATAAATCTCAATTTTTTTCTAAGGGATAAAGCTCATTATTAAAGAAATAATTAGAATGGTCTCTAATTGGATCATCAATCCATAATGGTCTCTAATTGGATCATCAATCCATAATGGTCTCTAATTGGATCATTAAGAAAACAATTAGAATGGTCTCTAATTGGGTCATCAATCCATAATGGATTGAACCATCAATGTGCATAAACTAAAAGCATAGCAAAAAGCCATTAATTTGGCCTCAAGCATAGCTTAATCTTGGATTAAGGAAAGGCTATATGAAAAGCTTCATTTGGATTGAGAATGGTTCATGAGTATGACCATTTTCTTATAATTTGCTTGATTCTTTATTCACGGTAGAGGCCCCCAACCAATCAATTGGTTTAGTATGTTGATGGAGCCACCAATGAGGATTGAAGAAAGAGAGAAGTATCAAAAACTAGTGAATTATTAAAGAATTCACAGTTCTTGGCTTAGGTAGAGTAGAGTAACAAGGCATAAGACACTATATATTTTAGCTTAGGTGGAGTAGAGTAACAAAGCATAAGACTCTATCTAATTTGGCTTAGGTGGAGTAGAGTAACAAGCATAAGAGACTATATATTTTTGGCTTAGGTGGAGTAGAGTAACAAAGCATAAGAGACTATATATTTTTGGCTTAGGTGGAGTAGAGTAACAAAGCATAAGAGACTATATATTTTTGGCTTAGGTGGAGTAGAGTAACAAAGCATAAGAGACTATATATTTTTGGCTTAGGTGGAGTAGAGTAACAAAGCATAAGAGACTATATATTTTTGACTTAGGTGGAGTAGAGTAACAAAGCATAAGAGACTATATATTTTTGGCTTAGGTGGAGTAGAGTAACAAAGCATAAGAGACTATATATTTTTGGCTTAGGTGGAGTAGAGTAACAAAGCATAAGAGACTATATTTTTTTCAACAAGGGGAGGCTTCTATTTATAGGAAAATTTGAGCTCCTAACCAAACAAACTGATTCTAGAATTTTCCAAGTCAGTTTGGTTGAATTTGGACTAGATTTGGACCTAGTTTGGTTACTTTTTGATTCGGTTTGGTTCCATTTTGATTTGGTTTGGTTCAAGAGAGATGAGAGATAAAAATATCACATTATTTTTGAGTTTAAAACTCATTCAAGCATGTGAAATATGCATCTCCTTTAAAGAATTCCCCTTCCTTACATATGTGTCAAAATTTTATTGCTCATAGTTTTTTACTAATAAACCTTGTACATTTTCAACTCTTCATCTTATGTGAAATATGCACCTCCTTTAAAGAACTCCTCTTCCTTACATATGTGTCATAGTTTTTTTACTAATAAACCTTGTACATTTTCAACTCTTCATCTTATGTGAAATATGCACCTCCTTTAAAGAACTCCCCTTCCTTACATATGTGTTTATTTACTAATAAACCTTGTACATTTTCAACTCTTCATCTTATGTGAAATATGCACCTCCTTTAAAGAACTCCCCTTCCTTACATATGTGTTTATTTACTAATAAACCTTGTACATTTTCAACTCTTCATCTTATGTGAGCATTTACTCATTTTTGGATACCCAAAATATCTCATATTTTTAATATTGCTCATAGTTTTTTTACTAATAAATCTTGTACATTTTCAACTCTTCATCTTATGTGAGCATTTACTCATTTTTGGGTATCTTCTTTTACAAATTGGATTTATCTCCTCCCTACACATGGATTGATGCTATTGGCCCATAGGAACCTTAATTGGACCATAATCTAAAAATTTCTGAAAATCTAGACCCTTAGACTAAGGTTCTTTATACTTATTTCCAATTAATTCCAATTGCACATTGGAAAATTCTTTTTTGAATTTCTATTTCAGGGGAACTTATTTTAATAAGATGAGTTAATTTTCTATCCAAAAATATTCATAATCTGAATATTCTCTCTCTAGCATATTTTTCTCTCTCTAGGCTAAAACAGTTAGAACAAGGCCTTTATATTTCTGAAGAGGGATTGATTACAGGGGAAGATACTAGACATCAAAAAGGGGGTTGGGGGAGGAATCTTACAGGATGACAGGCTGTGTGACAGCCACTCTAGAGACTGGCATAGTTATAGCGCTAGCTCATTTAGTCGAGTTCACACTATAGAGAACCCGTGTATGTATTTGGTTGAGTACCTTTCATATTGTGTGTACTCTTATTCTTGTATATGGTGTGTTGAGTGTTGAGTAGAGAAGAAGAAGATTTTCAGCCTCTCACCTTGTGTGTTCTCTATTAGGGTTTTGTGAGTGTGTGTGTGTGCTTGCAAGAGCTCAAGCTCTCTTCCCCCCTGCATCTTTTCATGGTATCAGAGCCTGGTTCGTGCTAAGGGCTGAGCTGCAAGCAAGAGAACCACAGGAAGCGGTACGAGGGTAAGAGCTTCAACTACTCTTCCCTATTGTGTTGGTGACTACACCCTTGTCGGGAGCTCTACGGGAGGCACCGGCAAACGATCTCCGATTGAGGAGCTTTCTTCGTGGGAGTGAAGCTATAGGGCAACTATGCAGTCCTACGGACGCAGGACTGCTATTTTCGGGCCGAAAACGCGTTTCGGGCGCGTCTGGACCTCCGTTTTTCAGAAAGCAGGCGATTTCGAGCACTGCGGGTAAGTCATCGATTCTCTGCATAACTCTGTTTTAAGAACTGCAGGAAGACAGATTGACTGTGCAGACACTGTGGGTGCTGCAAAGAGGTCTATAGTTGCCATTGGGTGTATGTATGCACATTGAAGTCACTGGTTGTGACATTTGAGAGTACTACAGTACCGCTGTGCAGAAAATACTGCAGGTTGTGCAGAAAAACCAGAGTGCAGTTTCTGGTGAAATTGTGTGTTTGGCAAGATGTCTAATGATGGCATAACACAGATTGTGACTGAGAAGCTGGATAAGAATAACTTCCATGCTTGGAGGTTCAGGTTGACAAATTTCCTGATGGCAAAAGGTTATTGGGACTACAAAGAAGGTGAGCATGAGAGATACCGGATATAAATCCGACTGCTGCAGATGTGAAAGAGTTTAAAGACTGGAACCAAGGAGCCAGGAAGGTTATGTATTGGCTTTCCATTAGTATACAGGACATCATGATTGGGCACATTCAGGATGCCAAGTCCCCCAAGGAGGCGTGGGACACCTTGGTAAAGCTTTATGAAACAAATACCAAGGCACGCAAGATACAGTTGAAGAATGAACTTCATACTGTGGAGAAAAAGAGCATGTCTGTGAATGACTATGCGCTGAAGATAAAGGGTATTGTGGAATCCCTTGCATCTATTGGTGTGTCAGTAGATGATGATGACAAGGTGGAAGTCTGTCTACGTGGTCTCGGGCCACAATACAAGGCGTTTAAGACGTCTATTCAGACTCGGGAAAACATTCCCAACTTTACAGATTTGGTATCCATGCTGATTATCGAAGAGAAGAACTTGGGTGAAGACCAACAGTCTTCACAAAGCAAAAACAGTTCAGAGCAACAGGCCTTCTACACGAGTTTAGGAAGAGGACGAGGTAGAGGAGGCCGTGGACGCGGTCAAGGAGGTGGCCGAACAGGTAATCAGAATTATGGCCAGAGCAGCAGCAGCAACAACAGTCCCAGAATCAACAACAACAACAACAACACGCAGGTGGAAGAGGCAAATTCAGAGGCAGGGGGAGTCAAAGAGGCCGTGGAAATTGGCAAAGGCAGTACAATGATGCACGTGAATGCTATTATTGTGGTAAGCCTGGACATGTGCAGGCAGAATGTTATAAAAAGCAGGCTGACATGCAAAATGGGAAAGTGCAGCAAAACAACTATGCATCCTCAAGTAGAAATAATGAGGATAATGAGAGGTTGTTTGTTATGCAGCATGTCGTGAATGCCATGTCTGAAAATGTTGATGCAGCACAAAAAGATAATGTATGGTATGTGGATTCAGGCGCTTCGAACCACATGACGAGTCATGGGGAGTGGTTCAAGGAGATGAAAAACCCGGAAAGACCAGGTTTTGTGGAAACAGGGGATGACACTGCTCATCCAATTGCCCACGTTGGAGATGTGCCATTGTCTATGCAGGATGGCAAAGTGAAGTACCTTGCAGATGTACTTCATGTACCGAACATAACAAAGAATCTGGTTTCAGTTGGCCAGATGATTGAGCAGGGTTTGCAGGTTCGGTTTAACCCTGATGGGTGTTATGTTGAAGATTTTAAAGACAAGTGCAGGTTGGTTGCAAAAGGCAACAGAGTGGGCAGAATGTTTACGTTGGATGTAGACATGCCTGAAATGAGTGCTGCGATGTTTGCAAATGGTTCAGGAATTGTTGCAGACACAGACATATGGCATAAAAGAATTGGACATGTGAATGTGCAGAGATTGAAGTCTATGCAGACAAAAGGAATTGTTGCAGACACAGACATATGGCATAAAAGAATTGGACATGTGAATGTGCAGAGATTGAAGTCTATGCAGACAAAAGGAATTGTGACAGGGCTGCCAAAATTTAAAGTGGAAGGTATGCATAAAATCTGTAAAGCATGCCAATTTGGGAAGCAAACAAAGCATGTGTTTCCACGTAACAGATATGTGAGCAGAAATGCACTAGATGTTGTGCATTCAGATGTATGGGGTCCTATGAAGACCGTGTCTATGGGAGGCTGCAGGTGCTATGTCACTTTCATTGATGACCACACAAGAAAAGTGTGGGTATATTTCATGAAGGAGAAGAGTGAGGTGTTCACTCACTTTCAGAATTTCAGAGTTTTGGTTGAAAAGCAAACAGGGAAATATGTAAAGTGCCTAAGGTCAGATGGAGGGGGAGAGTACTTCTCCAATGAGTTCTCTGAATATTTGAAGAAGAATGGTATTCGGAGACAGTATACATGCAGATACACTCCGCAGCAAAATGGAGTTGCTGAGCGGAAAAACAGGCACATTGCTGAGATTGCGCGAGCATTGATGGAAGAGAAGAATATGCCGCATTGCTATTGGGCTGAGGCTGTTTCTACAGCCGTATACATCATGAACAGGACTCCAACTGCAGCCATACATGATGTAACTCCAGAGGAGAGGTTTATTGGCAGAAAACCAGATTTGTCTCATCTGAAAGTCTTTGGATGCATTGCATATGTGCATGTGCCAGATGAGCTGAGAACTAAGCTGGATCCGAAAGCTGAAAAATGTGTGTTCATTGGATATTCCCTTGAGCAAAAGGGATACAGGTGTTATAACCCTGCTACACGTGAGTTGAGGGTAAGCAGGGATGTTGTATTTGATGAGATGAGCAGCTGGTATGCTACTGAAAAAGAAGCTGTTGGGGCTGATTTGAGTGGAAGTGTGGTTGCACAGAATGCAAGTCAGCAATCACAGTCTTTGAGTGGACCAGGAGAGTCCTCATCTAGTGGGTCTGTTGATAGACCATGGAGTAGCAGGCTGCGTCATAATACCAGCCCTGCAAATGTGATTACTACATCACGTAAAGGAAAAGAGAAAGTGGTTGAGCCCCTTGGTATGCCTGACATTTCTGCAGGGCATTCTCATGTTGATGGAGAGTCTAGTGGCTCAGATATGAGCCTTGATGAGGAGCTTGGGATCCCAGCTATGAGAACACCTGGTGTAAAGAAGGCTATGGAAGCCATGAATGAGAAGCTGCGAAGATCTGGGAGAGTGAGAAATCCTGTGCAGAGATTTACCTATGATGGTTATGTGGCACATCACTATGCATATATGGCAAAGGTTGTGCAGGTTGTTGAGCCCACATGCATTGATGAGGCTATTGGAAATGTGTGTTGGGAGAAAGCTATGGATGAGGAGATGGATGCACTATATGGAAATGAAACTTGGGATTTAGTGCAATTGCCAGAAGGCAAGAAAGCCATTGGATGCAAGTGGGTGTACAAAGTTAAACATAACAGTGATGGAAGCATAAACAGGTACAAGGCTAGATTGGTAGCCAAAGGATATGCGCAGACATATGGGATTGATTATGAGGAAACTTTCAGCCCAGTTGCCAAGATGGCAACGGTGAGAGTTGTGATAGCAATGGCTGCGTCAAAGCAATGGTCTTTACATCAGATGGATGTAAAGAATGCATTCTTGCATGGGGATTTGCAAGAAGAGGTGTATATGTTGCAGCCACCTGGTTATGAGGATGTGGGTCACCCCGAGCATGTTTGCAGGTTGAAGAAAGCCTTGTATGGCTTAAAGCAAGCACCAAAAGCATGGTCTGACAAGATTTCTGAATATCTTGTCACTATTGGCTTTCATGTAGCCAATGCAGATTTCTCATTGTATGTGAGACATGGTGATAGAGGAGTTGTGCTTGTTGTCATCTATGTAGATGACTTGATCATTACGGGGGACCATGATGCAGAGATCTTTGATGTAAAGATCCTGCTTAGACAGAAGTTTGAGATGAAGGATCTGGGGGAGCTCAGATATTTCTTGGGCATTGAGGTGATTAGGTCACCACATGGTATTGGATTACTGCAGAGACAGTATGGCTTGGACATGTTGTCCAAGTATGGTATGACAGGCTGTAAGCCTATTTCTGTGCCATTGGATCAGAATGGCAAGTTGAGTGCAGATTCAGGAGAGATCTTGGAGGATCCTACTATGTACAGGAGCATAGTAGGAAGTTTGATCTACATGACGATCACCAGACCAGATTTGAGCTATGCTGTTGGGTTGGTGAGTCAGTTTATGCAGGTTCCACGGAAACCGCATTTGGATGCTGTGAGACGCATACTGCGGTATGTGAAGTCTACTTTACATTGTGGACTATTCTATGAGACTGGGACAGAGATATGTGTACATGGGTACACAGATGCTGATTGGGCTGGTAGTATCTCAGACAGAAGATCTACCAGTTGATTCATGTTTTCTTTGGGGAGTCCTGCTGTGACTTGGAGCAGCAAGAAGCAGCCTACGGTTGCTCTATCGAGTACGGAGGCCGAGTACAGAGGAGCTGCTATGGCAGCATGTGAGGTAGCTTGGTTGAGAAAGCTACTTGCAGATTTGGGTCTATCAGTGGATAGACAAGTTGTCATTTTCTGTGACAACATTAGTAGTATACAGTTGGCCAGAAACCCAGTCTTTCATGCTCGTACGAAGCACATAGAGGTCCACTACCACTTCGTCAGAGAGAAGGTCTTGGCAGGAGACCTTGACCTTGTTTATGTCAGCACAGAGGATCAGGTAGCTGACATCTTCACCAAAGTATTGGGTACAGAGAAGCTCCGAAGATTCAGGGCTTCGCTTGGTGTACATGAGATGGGGTTGAGCTCGAGGGGGAGTGTTGAGATATCGAGCTCTAGTGAGGCGGTGGACACTGTGATGACCCGCCTGGGGGATAGGCCCCGCACTTACACCACTGGCATGGTTGGTGAGATCTTGGGTGATATGCGGCCAGTGGGATGACAGGCTGTGTGACAGCCACCAGGGATTTCATTAACGTCTTCACAATTTTGTGATCACGTTAACAAAACCTAGTGTTAACATATTAAAACTTGTGATCACATTGTATATTCACATGACCTGAGAAATGACCTGCCGGAACCCACTAGTCCAGTAACACCTCCGGGCTTCTATCTTTCCCGGCGGGCCCGCCGGGATACATAGTTTTCCCGGCGGGCCCGCTGGGAAAGATAGAAGCCCGGCGGGCCCGGCGGGAAAAAGAAGGAACACCGGCGGGGTATTATTCTGTATATAAACACTGCCCGACACCCATCGTACAACTTTTGGGAAGATAGTCCTTGTTTTGGGGACGTGATATCTCTCCTCAAAGTACTTGTAGAGCTCTCGAGTTGCTAGAAGTGTCCTCTTGGGAAGAACGTCCTTATTTTAGGGGCTGTCGTCTTTCCTTGTAGGCACTCCTAAGGCTATTGGGCCACTCGTCCTTAGTTCTTTGAACTGGGGGCAGGGTGTGGTTCGTAGCTAATACTTGCGGAGATTTAGGGACAAATTTGGAGTCATTCAGCCTTGCATTTGAGCCACGTACGTAATCTACCTACCTCATTCTGCTTTATGAATGGTTTGATGGAGCCAAGAGTCCTGCTTAGGGGCTTGTATTGGTTCTTGATCCTTGATATAGTTTAGAGTAGACAAGGGTCTATTGTCCTATACTAGAGTATTGAGCAAGCATAGATCTTTGATTTTTTTTTGTGAATGTTAGAGAAGGTCTATTGTCCTATACTAGAGTATTGGGCAAGCATAGATCTTTGATTGTGTAAAGTATCCTTAATTGGGTACAAAAGGCATCCTTCATTGGGGGTGCAATGTGCATGATAGTCTCGAAGTAGTTTTGTAGTAAGACCTTGCAAGATAGTTTGAAGTAGTTTTATGTTATGTGATGATCTTTTGTATTTGTCAAGATAGTTTCGAAGTACTTTGTCTGCAGATGTATGTTTTGTCATACGTGAGTGATTTGTTGTTTTTTTCATTTGTGTATTCATTGTTATATGCTTGGTTGAGTAGGTTATTTGTTGAGATGGAGGACAATGTTGGATCCAGTGATACCTCCAATAGAGTCCAAATTTCAAATAGCAGAAAAAAAAAGGCACCTGGGATAGAGTGGCAATATGCAATTAACGTTGGTGATCGATTCATAGATTGGGAGTGTAAGCTATGCCATGCAGTAAAATCAGGTGGGGCGCCTGGACTAAGAGAACACTTTTTAGGCGGACCGAAGAAAAAGTCATGTACCCACCCCTCTGCACCTATAGTGGCCAAACGCATAAGAGAAGAAATTCAAAAGAAAGATTCAAGAAAACATGACACTTCTACCGTTAATGTATCAAGGAAGCAAGAACACTGTTGTTCTAATCATCAAACTCCCGCTACATCGCCTACTTGTACCCCGAACGGCAATGTGCAACCAGAAAGTAATCTACCCAGTGCATCTTCTTGCAAGCGTAACTTTGACGTAGGAAATATACCCATGCGTCAAACTTCATTGCAAGAAAGCCTACGTCAAGGTCGACTCGATGATGCACAACTCGTCCTTGCTGAAGCGATTTACTTTTCTGGGAGTGCTATGATGATGGTGGACAGTGAGCATTGGAAGAGAGCATGGAAGAAAATTGGTGAGTTTGGACCAGGGTTTTCACCGCCTACGTACCATGCTATGCGAAATGATCTATTAGAGAAATGTTATGCGCAGGTAAAAGAACGTGTACAAAGAATAATTCTTAGCAATGTAGAGCTTTCTGGATGTAGTATAGTAAGTGATGGATGGTCTAATGTGCAAAGAAAACCATTGATTAATGTAATGGTTATTTCACCTAGAGGTGAGACTTTCATCCGTGCCGTGGATTCAGCTGGTTCAATCAAAACTGGGGCTTACATTGCTCAAGTCATTAGCTCTGTGATAGAGGAAGTGGGTGCCAAAAATGTAGTCCAAGTCGTCATGGACAATGCAAAAAATTGTAAAAATGCATCCAGAATCCTACGGCGACAATATCCACATATTTTTCCGGTAGGCTGTAATACTCATAGTTTGAATCTTGTATTAAAAGATTGGTATAAATCTGATGATACCAAATGGTTTGCCTCAATCGTCGACACTGCTCGCCAGCTTGTGAAATTCATGCTCAAGAGACAGAGAGTTTTTGTAAGATTCCTCCCCCAACCCCTTTTTGATGTCTAGTATATTCCCCTGTAATCAATTCCTTTTCTGAAATATAAGAGATCTTGTTTGTGGCTGTTTTAACCTAGAGAGAGAAAATATGCTAGAGAGAGAATATTCAGATTATGAATATTTTTGGATAGAAAATTAACTCATCTTATTAAAATAAGTTCCCCTGAAATAGAAATTCAAAAAGAATTTTCCAATGTGCAATTGGAATTAAATGGAAATAAGTATAAAGAACCTTAGTCTAAGGGTCTAGATTTTCAGAAATTTTTAGATTATGGTCCAATTAAGGTTCCTATGGGCCAATAGCATCAATCCATGTGTAGGGAGGAGATAAATCCAATTTGTAAAAGAAGATACCCAAAAATGAGTAAATGCTCACATAAGATGAAGAGTTGAAAATGTACAAGATTTATTAGTAAAAAAACTATGAGCAATATTAAAAATATGAGATATTTTGGGTATCCAAAAATGAGTAAATGCTCACATAAGATGAAGAGTTGAAAATGTACAAGGTTTATTAGTAAATAAACACATATGTAAGGAAGGGGAGTTCTTTAAAGGAGGTGCATATTTCACATAAGATGAAGAGTTGAAAATGTACAAGGTTTATTAGTAAATAAACACATATGTAAGGAAGGGGAGTTCTTTAAAGGAGGTGCATATTTCACATAAGATGAAGAGTTGAAAATGTACAAGGCTTATTAGTAAAAAAACTATGACACATATGTAAGGAAGAGGAGTTCTTTAAAGGAGGTGCATATTTCACATAAGATGAAGAGTTGAAAATGTACAAGGTTTATTAGTAAAAAACTATGAGCAATAAAATTTTGACACATATGTAAGGAAGGGGAATTCTTTAAAGGAGGTGCATATTTCACATGCTTGAATGAGTTTTAAACTCAAAAATAATGTGATATTTTTATCTCTCATCTCTCTTGAACCAAACCTAATCAAAATGGAACCAAACCGAATCAAAAAGTAACCAAACTAGGTCCAAATCTAGTCCAAATTCAACCAAACTGACTTGGAAAATTCTAGAATCAGTTTGTTTGGTTAGGAGCTCAAATTTTCCTATAAATAGAAGCCTCCCCTTGTTGAAAAAAATATAGTGTCTTATGCTTTGTCACTCTACTCCACCTAAGCCAAATTAGATAGTGTCTTATGCTTTGTCACTCTACTCCACCTAAGCCAAATTAGATAGAGTCTTATGCTTTGTTACTCTACTCCACCTAAGCCAAATTAGATAGAGTCTTATGCCTTGTTACTCTACTCCACCTAAGCCAAATTAGATAGAGTCTTATGCTTGTTACTCTACTCCACCTAAGCCAAAATATAGAGTGTCTTATGCATTGTTACTCTACTCTACCTAAGCCAAGAGTTGTGAATTCTTTAATAATTCACTAGTTTTGATACTTCTCTCTTTCTTCAATCCCCATTGGTGGCTCCATCAACATACTAAACCAATTGATTGGTTGGGGGCCTCTACCGTGAATAAAGAATCAAGCAAATTATAAGGTAAGTATATTGAATTTTGATCTTTCTATAATTTCTCAATGATTCTCTCTTCTCAACCCCTCTCAAGCTTGAGAAGTTTAATTGGTATGGTTTTTTAAATGCTATTGAAGTTAATTGGTGAATAGTAGTGAAGAGTTACATAATTTAATAAATGCTATAGAAGTTAAATTCCATTTATGTTTAAATTCTAATGGTTTTTATGTAATTTCTCTCTCTCACTCAAGAAATGGTCATACTCATGAACCATTCTCAATCCAAATGGAACTTTTCATAAAGCCTTTCCTTAATCCAAGATTAAGCTATGCTTGAGGCCAAATTAATGGCTTTTTGCTATGCTTTTAGTTTATGCACATTGATGATTCAATCCATTATGGATTGATGACCCAATTAGAGACCATTCTAATTGTTTTCTTAATGATCCAATTAGAGACCATTATGGATTGATGATCCAATTAGAGACCATTATGGATTGATGATCCAATTAGAGACCATTCTAATTATTTCTTTAATAATGAGCTTTATCCCTTAGAAAAAAAATTGAGATTTATCAGTCATAGTAGCGGAGCTATGGCAAAATTTTTATAGAAATTACGCATAAAATAAATTCATTCAAAGTATAAAAAGAGGAATTCCTACCATATTCTAGGAACTATCATCCTAGATTAATTAAAAGAATTTTATTATGCATGGAGATGTGGATGTTGCATGTAGATGTAGATGTATGGATGTGAGTGTGAATGTGGAGGTGGATGTATGCATGGGACGTGGATGTATGCATGTAGAAATAGATGTGTAGATGAGGATGTAAATGGAGATGTGGATGGATGCATGTAGATGTAGAGGTATAGATGTAGATGTGAATGGAGATGTGGATGTATACATGTAGATGTAGATGTATAGATGTAGATGTGGATGTGGAGGTGGATGGATGCATGTAGATGTAGATGTATAGATGTAGATGGGAATGGAGATAGGGATGTATGCATGTAGATGTAGTTGTGAATGGAGATGTATATGTATACATGTAGATGTAGATGTATAGATGTAGATGTGGATGTGGATGGGGATGTATGCATGTAGATGTAGGTGTATAGACGTAGATATGGATGTAGAGGTGGATGTATGCATGTAGATGTAGATGTATAGAGGTGAATGTGAATGTGGATGTGGATGTATGCATAGGGATGTAGATGTATGCATGTAGATGTGAATGTACGCATATAGTTGTGGATGTATGGATGTGAATATACGATTGTGATGTGAGGAATCTGAAGTGATGAGATGGAAATGATGTGATGGGATGAGTATACATATAAATGGAATATGGAATAAGTAATGTAGATTGAGGAGGGATAATGTGGAAAAATGAAAGTTAAAATAGAAATTGTATTGTAAACTGTTTGTAAATGCTGTTTGTAAATGCTGTCTGTAAATGATTGTTTTATGTCAAGAATGCTGGGGGGAGCATTTTGACCGTCTTGTGATTAAGGTCGTGATGAGAAAGTTGCAACTGCTGACGGGGAGTCAATGAAGGACGTCTCGCGTAGCAAGGTCGGCCGAGGTCTTGACCAGCCTCGGTGCGATTAAAATGGTGAGCTTCCGGTACGGTGGATGAGGGGCCAAGGAAGCGGCCTATGCGTGAAGCGCTAGGTTACCTGCGAAGGATCCTAGAGGGTGCTGACCATACGGTGCTCGGGCTCTGGGTCGCCTAGGATACCCACGCGTGCGTCGAGGAAGATATTGGAACAGAGTTGGAGTTGTTTTCTGAAATCGAGCATGGATCTGGTTGATTGACCTTGCTGGTCTTCAATGGATGAGTCCATGGCTCCTTATATGGATCTGTTGGTTGATCTTGCTGATCTTCAACGAGAGTCCATCATGTTAAGTGATTATATTGCCAAGTATTATGGGCTAGGAACTATCGAAACGGCTCCTGAGCGTTCTAGTTGCCAATGATGCCATAGATACTCTGATGAAGGAATGATGGGAAATTAAGAATCAATTGGATAAATTGGAAGATGGTGATCAATGATACTATGGTTTTATTAAAGGATTGTTTTAAACTGGTTGAATCTGGTTGAAAAAGGCAATTTCATATTGGGTGTGTGAGTGGTGTGACTAGTTTTATTTTGCATGAACATCCGGCTAGGGGGCCTTGGAACTCTTTTCCTTGGTACCCGGGACAAAACCTAACCAAATTTTTAATTGGATCCCATCACTACAGTGGTTGGGCGGTTGGCTAACCCATGGGATTGGATGGGGTTAGGCTGGACTGATGGATCCGTAAATCGAGACTCAAACTTTTGTTTTTACGATAGAAAAAAAAAAATCCCGGACAGAAACTGTTCTATGGATAGGAATCAACGGCTGTGCCTCTTGAATGGGGAAAAAAGCATTGATCCCAATGATCCAAGTGCAAGTTTCTTCCTTGAACTGACTAAGTATCTTATAGATGTAATCGGATCATCTCGATCAGAAATGATCTTGACTACGTTAGAGTAAAAAGTTATCCTGGTGGAATCGCCCGTGCTTTCCGGTAGAGGAAGTTTTTTCGGGTTCGGTTTTGGAACAACCGACGGATTAGTCTCTTATCCGGATATCCGTGGGCGAGGCCCCGAGTGTGGGACCCCTGTCCCGCGCGAGAAGCGCTACTTCCGCTGCCAGTACCCTGAATCCGTTGCTCGGTGGGAACAGGGATCTTACAGTTGGTATCAGAGCATTTGGTTAATAAAGATCAACTGAGAAGACAAATATATCAAAAATTTATCAAGAGACACAAAAAGATTATAATTGTGTGAGATAATTCATACAATTTGATATTCAAACTGAAACTCGTAATTTGGTAATTGGGTCTTCAGATGGAAGTACCACAATTATATAGAATCCCTGACTTGCTTGAGGCCTAGACATGATAGTATTTACCTTATAATTCCAAGGGCCGTGATTACCCGTATATACCGAGAGTATACTGCAGCTCTTTACTGACAGTATATACGAGTAAATCTAAGACTTGAAATTATAAGCGTTTGAAGGAGGTGCATATTATATACGAGTTCTTTAAAGGAGGTGCATATTTCACATAAGATGAAGAGTTGAAAATGTACAAGGTTTATTAGTAAAAAACTATGAGCAATAAAATTTTGACACATATGTAAGGAAGGGGAATTCTTTAAAGGAGGTGCATATTTCACATGCTTGAATGAGTTTTAAACTCAAAAATAATGTGATATTTTTATCTCTCATCTCTCTTGAACCAAACCAAATCAAAATGGAACCAAACCGAATCAAAAAGTAACCAAACTAGGTCCAAATCTAGTCCAAATTCAACCAAACTGACTTGGAAAATTCTAGAATCAGTTTGTTTGGTTAGGAGCTCAAATTTTCCTATAAATAGAAGCCTCCCCTTGTTGAAAAAAATATAGTGTCTTATGCTTTGTCACTCTACTCCACCTAAGCCAAATTAGATAGTGTCTTATGCTTTGTCACTCTACTCCACCTAAGCCAAATTAGATAGAGTCTTATGCTTTGTTACTCTACTCCACCTAAGCCAAATTAGATAGAGTCTTATGCCTTGTTACTCTACTCCACCTAAGCCAAATTAGATAGAGTCTTATGCTTGTTACTCTACTCCACCTAAGCCAAATTAGATAGAGTCTTATGCTTGTTACTCTACTCCACCTAAGCCAAAATATAGAGTGTCTTATGCATTGTTACTCTACTCTACCTAAGCCAAGAGTTGTGAATTCTTTAATAATTCACTAGTTTTGATACTTCTCTCTTTCTTCAATCCCCATTGGTGGCTCCATCAACATACTAAACCAATTGATTGGTTGGGGGCCTCTACCGTGAATAAAGAATCAAGCAAATTATAAGGTAAGTATATTGAATTTTGATCTTTCTATAATTTCTCAATGATTCTCTCTTCTCAACCCCTCTCAAGCTTGAGAAGTTTAATTGGTATGGTTTTTTAAATGCTATTGAAGTTAATTGGTGAATAGTAGTGAAGAGTTACATAATTTAATAAATGCTATAGAAGTTAAATTCCATTTATGTTTAAATTCTAATGGTTTTTATGTAATTTCTCTCTCTCACTCAAGAAATGGTCATACTCATGAACCATTCTCAATCCAAATGGAACTTTTCATAAAGCCTTTCCTTAATCCAAGATTAAGCTATGCTTGAGGCCAAATTAATGGCTTTTTGCTATGCTTTTAGTTTATGCACATTGATGATTCAATCCATTATGGATTGATGACCCAATTAGAGACCATTCTAATTGTTTTCTTAATGATCCAATTAGAGACCATTATGGATTGATGATCCAATTAGAGACCATTATGGATTGATGATCCAATTAGAGACCATTCTAATTATTTCTTTAATAATGAGCTTTATCCCTTAGAAAAAAAATTGAGATTTATCAGTCATAGTAGCGGAGCTATGGCAAAATTTTTATAGAAATTACGCATAAAATAAATTCATTCAAAGTATAAAAAGAGGAATTCCTACCATATTCTAGGAACTATCATCCTAGATTAATTAAAAGAATTTTATTATGCATGGAGATGTGGATGTTGCATGTAGATGTAGATGTATAGATGTAGATGTGGATGTGGATGGAGATGTATGCATGTAGATGTAGGTGTATAGACGTAGATATGGATGTAGAGGTGGATGTATGCATGTAGATGTAGATGTATAGAGGTGAATGTGAATGTGGATGTGGATGTATGCATGTAGAAATAGATGTGTAGATGAGGATGTAAATGGAGATGTGGATGGATGCATGTAGATGTAGAGGTATAGATGTAGATGTGAATGGAGATGTGGATGTATACATGTAGATGTAGATGTATAGATGTAGATGTGGATGTGGAGGTGGATGGATGCATGTAGATGTAGATGTATAGATGTAGATGGGAATGGAGATAGGGATGTATGCATGTAGATGTAGTTGTGAATGGAGATGTATATGTATACATGTAGATGTAGATGTATAGATGTAGATGTGGATGTGGATGGGGATGTATGCATGTAGATGTAGGTGTATAGACGTAGATATGGATGTAGAGGTGGATGTATGCATGTAGATGTAGATGTATAGAGGTGAATGTGAATGTGGATGTGGATGTATGCATAGGGATGTAGATGTGAATGTACGCATATAGTTGTGGATGTATGGATGTGAATATACGATTGTGATGTGAGGAATCTGAAGTGATGAGATGGAAATGATGTGATGGGATGAGTATACATATAAATGGAATATGGAATAAGTAATGTAGATTGAGGAGGGATAATGTGGAAAAATGAAAGTTAAAATAGAAATTGTATTGTAAACTGTTTGTAAATGCTGTTTGTAAATGCTGTCTATAAATGATTGTTTTATGTCAAGAATGCTGGGGGGAGCATTTTGACCGTCTTGTGATTAAGGTCGTGATGAGAAAGTTGCAACTGCTGACGGGGAGTCAATGAAGGACGTCTCGCGTAGCAAGGTCGGCCGAGGTCTTGACCAGCCTCGGTGCGATTAAAATGGTGAGCTTCCGGTACGGTGGATGAGGGGCCAAGGAAGCGGCCTATGCGTGAAGCGCTAGGTTACCTGCGAAGGATCCTAGAGGGTGCTGACCATATGGTGCTCGGGCTCTGGGTCGCCTAGGATACCCACGCGTGCGTCGAGGAAGATATTGGAACAGAGTTGGAGTTGTTTTCTGAAATCGAGCATGGATCTGGTTGATTGACCTTGCTGGTCTTCAATGGATGAGTCCATGGCTCCTTATATGGATCTGTTGGTTGATCTTGCTGATCTTCAACGAGAGTCCATCATGTTAAGTGATTATATTGCCAAGTATTATGGGCTAGGAACTATCGAAACGGCTCCTGAGCGTTCTAGTTGCCAATGATGCCATAGATACTCTGATGAAGGAATGATGGGAAATTAAGAATCAATTGGATAAATTGGAAGATGGTGATCAATGATACTATGGTTTTATTAAAGGATTGTTTTAAACTGGTTGAATCTGGTTGAAAAAGGCAATTTCATATTGGGTGTGTGAGTGGTGTGACTAGTTTTATTTTGCATGAACATCCGGCTAGGGGGCCTTGGAACTCTTTTCCTTGGTACCCGGGACAAAACCTAACCAAATTTTTAATTGGATCCCATCACTACAGTGGTTGGGCGGTTGGCTAACCCATGGGATTGGATGGGGTTAGGCTGGACTGATGGATCCGTAAATCGAGACTCAAACTTTTGTTTTTACGATAGAAAAAAACAAATCTCGGACAGAAACTGTTCTATGGATAGGAATCAACGGCTGTGCCTCTTGAATGGGGAAAAAAGCGTTGATCCCAATGATCCAAGTGCAAGTTTCTTCCTTGAACTGACTAAGTATCTTATAGATGTAATCGGATCATCTCGATCAGAAATGATCTTGACTACGTTAGAGTAAAAAGTTATCCTGGTGGAATCGCCCGTGCTTTCCGGTAGAGGAAGTTTTTCCGGGTTCGGTTTTGGAACAACCGACGGATTAGTCTCTTATCCGGATATCCGTGGGCGAGGCCCCGAGTGTGGGACCCCTGTCCCGCGCGAGAAGCGCTACTTCCGCTGCCAGTACCCTGAATCCGTTGCTCGGTGGGAACAGGGATCTTACAGTTTTAGATATGTTTCGACCTCGCATGTCAGTTATGTTAAAGCTTCCAGCGGAGACTAGGTTTTGTACTCACTTTTACACTTTTGAGTCTCTTCTTAGAAATAAAGATGCAGTTTGTGAAACATTTACATGCATGGCATTTCATGACTGGGAGAACACTCAACTTGAAAAAGTGAAAGAGAAAATCAAAGTCTTGAAGGGAGCACTTACGAGAAGAAGTTGGTGGAACAGTGTGATGGATGCATACCATGTAATGATGCCTGTTATGTATGCTGTACGAAGTCTTGATCAAAGAGCGCCTAATCTCGGAAAAGCATGGATGCAATGGTGGACTGTCCAGCGGAGTTTGGAGTGTCCTGAGAAATTAGAGCATTCAGTGGTGGAAAAGCAATGGCGTGTACCATTCTCCAGTAGACAAAGAAAAGTTCTGTTGAAGTACTTTCATGCTAGATGGATTGGAGCGCATTCACCACTGCACAGTGCTGCTTACATGTTAGATCCTGAATATTGGAATATGGATTTGATGTCCAACGTTGAGGTGGTGCAAGATTTTTATAAAGTAGTAAACACTTTCTATAATAATGATGATGATCGTGTACAGTGCATAAAGGAGATGACCTCATTTCGGTTGAAAGAGGGTTTATTTTCCAACTCCCTTGTTCAACAAATGGCTAAAGAGCAACCTGCCTGGAAGTGGTGGATGATGAATGGTGGTGAGCATTATGCTTTATTGCGCAACCTTGCGATGAAGGTTCTAAGTCAGTGCTCTTCAAACTCAGGCTTAGAAAGAAACTGGAGCATGTATAAATATATTCATAGTACTATTCGCAATCGACTTCTTGCAGATCGAGCAGATAAACTTGTTTACATGTACTGCAATGAAAAGATTTTGCGAGACATCGAAAGCGAAGAGTATGAAGAAGATATGCCCAGATGGATGTACAATTGTGAAGATGTAGTAGACGAGAACTTTGATGTTGGACGTACGTTGTGCACCACCCTTGAGATAGAAGACAATTTAGACATTGACTTAGATGAGCTTAATTTAGCAGACGAGAGAGTAAATGGTGAAAGAATTTTAGAGCAAGATATTGACATAGAGGAAGAAGTCACTTCATTAATTTAATAAAAAGTACTTGTACAAATGATCATATTTGGAGAAATTATCAATACAAAAGTAGAATTTGTCTTTCTTAGCTCTCATCTTGAAATAAATTGCGAATTGCACTAGGAGTTGCATCTAAAGGTCCTGGTGGTTTATATTCGCTAGCCATGCCGAACACTGTATAAATACCTTGATTTATTGGGACACTGCACAATGCACATGTGGAAGTATTTTGCATTTGTCTCACTAAACATATTAAGTGGTAATAGTGTCCACATGGTAGTATATACTGGCCGCTCCACCCATCGAATACTTTGTAACATACAGGACATTGGGGGGTGGAGGAACTTGTAGCCTCAGCAGAAACTCCCACAAGATCAGGATGTATCAAAAAATGAGAGATGTGGTTTCCTTGACGCACAGGAGCAATACGTGAGGAGATGCTCTGCACATCTTGGCTGATCTTTGTTAACTGCTCTTGAATCCCTCTATTGGCCGGGGGAGGAGTTGACGCTTGAGTTAATCGGTCAGCTTCTTTCTCCTTCTCTGCTAGCTGTGCCCCTAAGCTTTCTTTGACCTGGTTTAACTCCAGACCAGCGCCCTCCACCATGAGAGCAAGTTCTTCTCTTGTGAATGTCACTGTCTCTTCACGTATGTCGTGGGTGTTGACAGTGGCCTCTCTGGAGGCGAAGTCCACTGGAGTTTCTAGGATAAAGTGAGCATATAGCATTTTAGCAAAATAGAGTGGAGCGTCGGCGTTATGGAGAGGACGACCGTACACCTCCAAGAAAATGCGCTCGGCATTAGTTTTGATATCATTGTGAGTGCAACGAGAAATCTTCCATCTTCCCTTCTTAATCTCACCATCTGGACATGGCCATATTTCCTTTATCATCTCTGTGGTTACGCGTTTGTTTATGTCTTTCCATTGGGCATAAGTTGGATTTGCCCATTTCGATAACCTGCATGCTGTTCTTGTAGCTTCGCGGGCTGTCAGGCCATGTGCAAGGGCCTTCATTCGCTCGTATGCCTTCTTGGCTAACTCCTGATGCTCGTTCCCTTGCGCCTGCTCCATATCTGCATGAACGTAAATGACTTTAGGATTTTAATGAACTGTAAAGATCAACGTAAGATAAATTGACCATTACTCTCAAAATCTTGAAGTCAAACACCACGAGAGGAGATATGTATTGCAAAGACTCGATGAGAAATATCCACTTGACTCCAAAAACACTTCAAACAATGCTCGCACATCAAATTTGGAAGAGAAAACATAAACTTAAACACCACAAGAGGAGAGAGATGTTGCAAAGACTCAATGAAGAGAGAAACAAAATTTTGAAACATTGGACACATCAAATTTTGAAGAGAGAAACAAAATGCCATTCCTGAAACTTAATCTCTTGATACTGTATCATTACAAAGTTGGGGTGAATGCCACCGATAGCTCTACAAGAGGACGTTGTGCCCTCGTAGGGTCAGTATTTAGTGATCTAAAAAATTCAACTACTTGTAAAATTGATTTTCGCTCATCGCGATTAGGCAGAAACATCCCATTTTTGACTCTATGAATAATAGTATCCATGGTAACTTTGTCATGGGAACTATTATTCATCCACAACTCTTGCACTTTCTGCCAAAAGTCATATAAAGTTTGTAATAAATATCCCAAGGCAAAAACATCAGATGCAGGAGTGTATGCATCTGCCAAAAATGGATCATAAAGCTCTGGGGCTATCCACGGCCGTTTATTTCGCTCTCTGTCTGCGTGGGAGACTGCCTGTGCCACCTTCTCGGGGTTCTTGTCTGCTTCAAAAACAAAATTGAGAGACACCCGTTTTTTGGGCGCTCTCAGCAGCAACCCCCAATCGATGATACCTATGCGTGGCTTTAGCTCTTTTGTATAATCCAACACTACATTGAAAGGATGTAGGTCGATATTGTAAGATTCCTCCCCCAACCCCTTTTTGATGTCTAGTATATTCCCCTGTAATCAATTCCTTTTCTGAAATATAAGAGATCTTGTTTGTGGCTGTTTTAACCTAGAGAGAGAAAATATGCTAGAGAGAGAATATTCAGATTATGAATATTTTTGGATAGAAAATTAACTCATCTTATTAAAATAAGTTCCCCTGAAATAGAAATTCAAAAAGAATTTTCCAATGTGCAATTGGAATTAAATGGAAATAAGTATAAAGAACCTTAGTCTAAGGGTCTAGATTTTCAGAAATTTTTAGATTATGGTCCAATTAAGGTTCCTATGGGCCAATAGCATCAATCCATGTGTAGGGAGGAGATAAATCCAATTTGTAAAAGAAGATACCCAAAAATGAGTAAATGCTCACATAAGATGAAGAGTTGAAAATGTACAAGATTTATTAGTAAAAAAACTATGAGCAATATTAAAAATATGAGATATTTTGGGTATCCAAAAATGAGTAAATGCTCACATAAGATGAAGAGTTGAAAATGTACAAGGTTTATTAGTAAATAAACACATATGTAAGGAAGGGGAGTTCTTTAAAGGAGGTGCATATTTCACATAAGATGAAGAGTTGAAAATGTACAAGGTTTATTAGTAAATAAACACATATGTAAGGAAGGGGAGTTCTTTAAAGGAGGTGCATATTTCACATAAGATGAAGAGTTGAAAATGTACAAGGCTTATTAGTAAAAAAAACTATGACACATATGTAAGGAAGAGGAGTTCTTTAAAGGAGGTGCATATTTCACATAAGATGAAGAGTTGAAAATGTACAAGGTTTATTAGTAAAAAACTATGAGCAATAAAATTTTGACACATATGTAAGGAAGGGGAATTCTTTAAAGGAGGTGCATATTTCACATGCTTGAATGAGTTTTAAACTCAAAAATAATGTGATATTTTTATCTCTCATCTCTCTTGAACCAAACCAAATCAAAATGGAACCAAACCGAATCAAAAAGTAACCAAACTAGGTCCAAATCTAGTCCAAATTCAACCAAACTGACTTGGAAAATTCTAGAATCAGTTTGTTTGGTTAGGAGCTCAAATTTTCCTATAAATAGAAGCCTCCCCTTGTTGAAAAAAATATAGTGTCTTATGCTTTGTCACTCTACTCCACCTAAGCCAAATTAGATAGTGTCTTATGCTTTGTCACTCTACTCCACCTAAGCCAAATTAGATAGTGTCTTATGCTTTGTCACTCTACTCCATCTAAGCCAAATTAGATAGTGTCTTATGCTTGTCACTCTACTCCACCTAAGCCAAAATATCGAGTGTCTTATGCATTGTTACTCTACTCTACCTAAGCCAAGAGTTGTGAATTCTTTAATAATTCACTAGTTTTTGATACTTCTCTCTTTCTTCAATCCCCATTGGTGGCTCCATCAACATACTAAACCAATTGATTGGTTGGGGGCCTCTACCGTGAATAAAGAATCAAGCAAATTATAAGGTAAGTATATTGAATTTTGATCTTTCTATAATTTCTCAATGATTCTCTCTTCTCAACCCCTCTCAAGCTTGAGAAGTTTAATTGGTATGGTTTTTTTTAAATGCTATTGAAGTTAATTGGTGAATAGTAGTGAAGAGTTACATAATTTAATAAATGCTATAGAAGTTAATTTCCATTTATGTTTAAATTCTAATGGTTTTTATGTAATTTCTCTCTCTCACTCAAGAAATGGTCATACTCATGAACCATTCTCAACCCAAATGAAGCTTTTCATAAAGCCTTTCCTTAATCCAAGATTAAGCTATGCTTGAGGCCAAATTAATGGCTTTTTGCTATGCTTTTAGTTTATGCACATTGATGATTCAATCCATTATGGATTGATGACCCAATTAGAGACCATTCTAATTGTTTTCTTAATGATCCAATTAGAGACCATTATGGATTGATGATCCAATTAGAGACCATTATGGATTGATGATCCAATTAGAGACCATTCTAATTATTTCTTTAATAATGAGCTTTATCCCTTAGAAAAAAAATTGAGATTTATCAGTCATAGTAGCGGAGCTATGGCAAAATTTTTATAGAAATTACGCATAAAATAAATTCATTCAAAGTATAAAAAGAGGAATTCCTACCATATTCTAGGAACTATCATCCTAGATTAATTAAAAGAATTTTATTATGCATGGAGATGTGGATGTTGCATGTAGATGTAGATGTATGGATGTGAGTGTGAATGTGGAGGTGGATGTATGCATGGGACGTGGATGTATGCATGTAGAAATAGATGTGTAGATGAGGATGTAAATGGAGATGTGGATGGATGCATGTAGATGTAGAGGTATAGATGTAGATGTGAATGGAGATGTGGATATATACATGTAGATGTAGATGTATAGATGTAGATGTGGATGTGGAGGTGGATGGATGCATGTAGATGTAGATGTATAGATGTAGATGGGAATGGAGATATGGATGTATGCATGTAGATGTAGTTGTGAATGGAGATGTATATGTATACATGTAGATGTAGATGTGTAGATGTAGATGTGGAATGGAGATATGGATGTATGCATGTAGATGTAGTTGTGAATGGAGATGTATATGTATACATGTAGATGTAGATGTATATGTATACATGTAGATATAGATGTAGATGTGGATGTGGATGGGGATGTATGCATGTAGATGTAGGTGTATAGACGTAGATGTGGATGTAGAGGTGGATGTATGCATGTAGATGTAGATGAATAGATGTGGATGTGAATGTGGAGTGGATGTATGCATGTAGATGTAGATGTATAGAGGTGAATGTGAATGTGGATGTGGATGTATGCATAGGGATGTAGATGTATGCATGTAGATGTGAATGTACGCATATAGCTGTGGATGTATGGATGTGAATATACGATTGTGATGTGAAGGAATCTGAAGTGATGAGATGGAAATGATGTGATGGGATGAGTATACATATAAATGGAATATGGAATAAGTAATGTAGATTGAGGAGGGATAATGTGGAAAAATGAAAGTTAAAATAGAAATTGTATTGTAAACTGTTTGTAAATGCTGTCTGTAAATGATTGTTTTATGTCAAGAATGCTGGGGGGAGCATTTTGACCGTCTTGTGATTAAGGTCGTGATGAGAAAGTTGCAACTGCTGACGGGGAGTCAATGAAGGACGTCTCGCGTAGCAAGGTCGGCCGAGGTCTTGACCAGCCTCGGTGCGATTAAAATGGTGAGCTTCCGGTACGGTGGATGAGGGGCCAAGGAAGCGGCCTATGCGTGAAGCGCTAGGTTACCTGCGAAGGATCCTAGAGGGTGCTGACCATACGGTGCTCGGGCTCTGGGTTGCCTAGGATACCCACGCGTGCGTCGAGGAAGATATTGGAACAGAGTTGGAGTTGTTTTCTGAAATCGAGCATGGATCTGGTTGATTGACCTTGCTGGTCTTCAATGGATGAGTCCATGGCTCCTTATATGGATCTGTTGGTTGATCTTGCTGATCTTCAACGAGAGTCCATCATGTTAAGTGATTATATTGCCAAGTATTATGGGCTAGGAACTATCGAAACGGCTCCTGAGCGTTCTAGTTGCCAATGATGCCATAGATACTCTGATGAAGGAATGATGGGAAATTAAGAATCAATTGGATAAATTGGAAGATGGTGATCAATGATACTATGGTTTTATTAAAGGATTGTTTTAAACTGGTTGAATCTGGTTGAAAAAGGCAATTTCATATTGGGTGTGTGAGTGGTGTGACTAGTTTTATTTTGCATGAACATCCGGCTAGGGGGCCTTGGAGCTCTTTTCCTTGGTACCCGGGACAAAACCTAACCAAATTCTTAATTGGATCCCATCACTACAGTGGTTGGGCGGTTGGCTAACCCATGGGACTGGATGGGGTTAGGCTGGACTGATGGATTCGTAAATCGAGACTCAAACTTTTGTTTTTACGATAGAAAAAAAAAATCCGGATAGTAACTGTTCTATGGATAGGAATCAACGGCTGTGCCTCTTGAATGGGGAAAAAAGCGTTGATCCCAATGATCCAAGTGCAAGTTTCTTCCTTGAACTGACTAAGTATCTTATAGATGTAATTGGATCATCTCGATCAGAAATGATCTTGACTACGTTAGAGTAAAAAGTTATCCTCGTGGAATCGCCCGTGCTTTCCGGTAGAGGAAGTTTTTCCGGGTTCGGTTTTGGAACAACCGACGGATTAGTCTCTTATCCGGATATCCGTGGGCGAGGCCCCGAGTGTGGGACCCCTGTCCCGCGCGAGAAGCGCTACTTCCGCTGCCAGTACCCTGAATTCGTTGCTCGGTGGGAACAGGGATCTTACAGTTGGTTTCAGAGCGTTTGGTTAATAAAGATCAACTGAGAAGACAAATATATCAAAAATTTATCAAGAAACACAAAAAGGTTATAATTGTGTAAGATAATTCATACAATTTGATATTCAAACTGAAATTCGTAATTTGGTAATTGGGTCTTCAGATGGAAGTGCCGCAATTATATAGAATCCCTGACTTGCTTGAGGCCTAGACATGATAGTATTTACCTTATAATTCCAAGGGCCGTGACTACCCGTATATACCGAGAGTATACTGCAGCTCTTTACTGACAGTATATACGAGTAAATCTAAGACTTGAAATTATAAGCGTTAATGCTATCTAGATGATGATTTCGAATGTGATTGATATGATTTTTAATTCTGTTTGAGAATTGATGAATTGATTTGGATTCTGATTGAAAATGCTGATTGAAAAATGTTGATTTTTAAAAAAATTAGTTGAAATATAATGAAACCACAATGAGGGGGGAATGGGACGAGTCCCTGTGATGATATTCATAACTAGAATGATGATAATGAATTCAGCAAATCACTATGAGGTTAATGGGTTGTGCTATTAGATTGCTACTGTTAATACTTGACCGGTAGATCAAGTTAAGGGATGTCAAATTGAGAACTTGCTTGACTGAAATTTCCGTGGAGGAATGTTTCGAAGGAAACTTTTCGGTCTAATGGACCATTATCATGTTAAAGATATGAATGACATGATCTAAATGAATTGTTATTTAATGATGAGTTCTATGTAAGGGATATTTATCCCAGTGTTCTGTTGGGTTGACTAGAATATAAGGAACCCCAGAATAAAATTGGATCTTAAGAAAAAGAGTTGTCCTCTACCTTGCGAGATGAGGACATCTCGCACTTTTTAAGTGGGGTAGGATGTAAGATTCCTCCCCAACATTCGAAGCATACAGGGGTAAGAATCTTCCTTTCTGATCTTATAATTATTCCCTCTCTAAAATAAAAGAAAGTTTCTGTTTAAAAAAGGAAGACCCTTTCCCTAGAATACTTCTCAGGAGTCCCACCTGTTTTAAGGATTTAGAACAATGAGTTCAGAAGTGAGAATCGGTGTTTTGGATACAGGGCCATAGTGAACAGTGCACTTGAAGCATCTAGAAATGCTGGTGCAACTTCTTCAAAACATAAAAAGGAGGGTGACAAAACAAAAGTCCTTGATGTAAGCACAATAGTAGCTGAAGACATGGCAGGCTCTCAAGTGCAAGAAGAGGAGCAAGCACTTACAAAGAAGAGAAAGGCAAAGCACTCTACCAGATTTTGGTTTTCATTCGAGTACGGCCCAAAAGAAGTTCTTTATCTCTTGGGGAGTATAAGAAGTTATCCCCCAGATATTGTGACCCTTATATCGGAATTCAATGAAAGTCGGTGACTTAGCCTACAAGCTTGTTTTATCTCCTCATCTCAAAATTCTTAATACCTTCTATAGAAAAATGTGTCAAACACAAATCATGGAAAGACGGTAAAACTTCAGTGGCAAGTTACCGTTGGCTTCTAGGTTACGCTAGTTCCTTCCTTTATATAAGTCGTAACTTTTACTTGTCGCTCACAGTAATCTTACTCCCATCAATCTCCTTTCTTTCTTAATCTCCTTCATGGCTTGGCAACAAGAATTAGTTTTATCCCTGATGATTTCTCACCTTCAAGACGCAAGAGAGTCTGTGAAGAAAGACTTTATAGAACAGTATGAGCGCTCACTTTTTCCTCACCTAGGAACTTCTGTAGCTCAGACCAAATGGCGGACCTATCAAAACATAACTAGGGTAACACCCTGGGGACAGCAGCACTTTCGTAACAATGTCCGCTTGGCCATGGTTATTGAAGCTTTGGGTTTGGGTCCCCGATACTACTGCGTCATGAGATCAAGGCATCTTGGGTTTTCTGAGCGGGTCTTCTTACTGGCATGTTTTCTTCCTCATGAGAAGATATGCCTTTACCCCGTTTTTGGCTTGCCTCTCAGAGGTCCTTTTGTTAGATCACCTCATACCACTGAGATAGGTGCGGCAATAACCAGCAGAATCATTCCCATAGATGAGTTACCCTATACTTGTGCAGCTTGTGAGGACTGCTTTTGTGACCATATGATGGACGGGCTTATGGAAGTGTAAAGAGTTCTTCTATCTTACTGTATAAGTCCCGTGAATGAATAAAGTTTAAATCTTGTTCTTATTTTGAATCTTGCTCTCTTTAAGACTTTTCTTGGTGGTTAATCTTGATTAAAATTTTCCTCTAAGTCTCATATTCGTTCACCTTGCGAAATTATCCCAAGTTGCGAGATGAGGACATCTCGCGTTTTTTAAGTGGGGTAGAATGTAAGATTCCTCCCCCAACCCCTTTTTGATGTCTAGTATATTCCCCTATAATCAATTCCTTTTCTGAAATATAAGAGATCTTGTTTGTGGCTGTTTTAACCTAGAGAGAGAAAATATGCTAGAGAGAGAATATTCAGATTATGAATATTTTTGGATAGAAAATTAACTCATCTTATTAAAATAAGTTCCCCTGAAATAGAAATTCAAAAAGAATTTTCCAATGTGCAATTGGAATTAAATGGAAATAAGTATAAAGAACCTTAGTCTAAGGGTCTAGATTTTCAGAAATTTTTAGATTATGGTCCAATTAAGGTTCCTATGGGCCAATAGCATCAATCCATGTGTAGGGAGGAGATAAATCCAATTTGTAAAAGAAGATACCCAAAAATGAGTAAATGCTCACATAAGATGAAGAGTTGAAAATGTACAAGATTTATTAGTAAAAAAACTATGAGCAATATTAAAAATATGAGATATTTTGGGTATCCAAAAATGAGTAAATGCTCACATAAGATGAAGAGTTGAAAATGTACAAGGTTAAATAGTAAATAAACACATATGTAAGGAAGGGGAGTTCTTTAAAGGAGGTGCATATTTCACATAAGATGAAGAGTTGAAAATGTACAAGGTTTATTAGTAAATAAACACATATGTAAGGAAGGGGAGTTCTTTAAAGGAGGTGCATATTTCACATAAGATGAAGAGTTGAAAATGTACAAGGCTTATTAGTAAAAAAAACTATGACACATATGTAAGGAAGAGGAGTTCTTTAAAGGAGGTGCATATTTCACATAAGATGAAGAGTTGAAAATGTACAAGGTTTATTAGTAAAAAACTATGAGCAATAAAATTTTGACACATATGTAAGGAAGGGGAATTCTTTAAAGGAGGTGCATATTTCACATGCTTGAATGAGTTTTAAACTCAAAAATAATGTGATATTTTTATCTCTCATCTCTCTTGAACCAAACCAAATCAAAATGGAACCAAACCGAATCAAAAAGTAACCAAACTAGGTCCAAATCTAGTCCAAATTCAACCAAACTGACTTGGAAAATTCTAGAATCAGTTTGTTTGGTTAGGAGCTCAAATTTTCCTATAAATAGAAGCCTCCCCTTGTTGAAAAAAATATAGTGTCTTATGCTTTGTCACTCTACTCCACCTAAGCCAAATTAGATAGTGTCTTATGCTTTGTCACTCTACTCCACCTAAGCCAAATTAGATAGTGTCTTATGCTTTGTTACTCTACTCCACCTAAGCCAAATTAGATAGTGTCTTATGCTTTGTCACTCTACTCCATCTAAGCCAAATTAGATAGTGTCTTATGCTTGTCACTCTACTCCACCTAAGCCAAAATATCGAGTGTCTTATGCATTGTTACTCTACTCTACCTAAGCCAAGAGTTGTGAATTCTTTAATAATTCACTAGTTTTTGATACTTCTCTCTTTCTTCAATCCCCATTGGTGGCTCCATCAACATACTAAACCAATTGATTGGTTGGGGGCCTCTACCGTGAATAAAGAATCAAGCAAATTATAAGGTAAGTATATTGAATTTTGATCTTTCTATAATTTCTCAATGATTCTCTCTTCTCAACCCCTCTCAAGCTTGAGAAGTTTAATTGGTATGGTTTTTTTTAAATGCTATTGAAGTTAATTGGTGAATAGTAGTGAAGAGTTACATAATTTAATAAATGCTATAGAAGTTAATTTCCATTTATGTTTAAATTCTAATGGTTTTTATGTAATTTCTCTCTCTCACTCAAGAAATGGTCATACTCATGAACCATTCTCAACCCAAATGAAGCTTTTCATAAAGCCTTTCCTTAATCCAAGATTAAGCTATGCTTGAGGCCAAATTAATGGCTTTTTGCTATGCTTTTAGTTTATGCACATTGATGATTCAATCCATTATGGATTGATGACCCAATTAGAGACCATTCTAATTGTTTTCTTAATGATCCAATTAGAGACCATTATGGATTGATGATCCAATTAGAGACCATTATGGATTGATGATCCAATTAGAGACCATTCTAATTATTTCTTTAATAATGAGCTTTATCCCTTAGAAAAAAAATTGAGATTTATCAGTCATAGTAGCGGAGCTATGGCAAAATTTTTATAGAAATTACGCATAAAATAAATTCATTCAAAGTATAAAAAGAGGAATTCCTACCATATTCTAGGAACTATCATCCTAGATTAATTAAAAGAATTTTATTATGCATGGAGATGTGGATGTTGCATGTAGATGTAGATGTATGGATGTGAGTGTGAATGTGGAGGTGGATGTATGCATGGGACGTGGATGTATGCATGTAGAAATAGATGTGTAGATGAGGATGTAAATGGAGATGTGGATGGATGCATGTAGATGTAGAGGTATAGATGTAGATGTGAATGGAGATGTGGATGTATACATGTAGATGTAGATGTATAGATGTAGATGTGGATGTGGAGGTGGATGGATGCATGTAGATGTAGATGTATAGATGTAGATGGGAATGGAGATATGGATGTATGCATGTAGATGTAGTTGTGAATGGAGATGTATATGTATACATGTAGATGTAGATGTGGAATGGAGATATGGATGTATGCATGTAGATGTAGTTGTGAATGGAGATGTATATGTATACATGTAGATGTAGATGTATATGTATACATGTAGATATAGATGTAGATGTGGATGTGGATGGGGATGTATGCATGTAGATGTAGGTGTATAGACGTAGATGTGGATGTAGAGGTGGATGTATGCATGTAGATGTAGATGAATAGATGTGGATGTGAATGTGGAGTGGATGTATGCATGTAGATGTAGATGTATAGAGGTGAATGTGAATGTGGATGTGGATGTATGCATAGGGATGTAGATGTATGCATGTAGATGTGAATGTACGCATATAGCTGTGGATGTATGGATGTGAATATACGATTGTGATGTGAGGGAATCTGAAGTGATGAGATGGAAATGATGTGATGGGATGAGTATACATATAAATGGAATATGGAATAAGTAATGTAGATTGAGGAGGGATAATGTGGAAAAATGAAAGTTAAAATAGAAATTGTATTGTAAACTGTTTGTAAATGCTGTTTGTAAATGCTGTCTGTAAATGATTGTTTTATGTCAAGAATGCTGGGGGGAGCATTTTGACCGTCTTGTGATTAAGGTCGTGATGAGAAAGTTGCAACTGCTGACGGGGAGTCAATGAAGGACGTCTCGCGTAGCAAGGTCGGCCGAGGTCTTGACCAGCCTCGGTGCGATTAAAATGGTGAGCTTCCGGTACGGTGGATGAGGGGCCAAGGAAGCGGCCTATGCGTGAAGCGCTAGGTTACCTGCGAAGGATCCTAGAGGGTGCTGACCATACGGTGCTCGGGCTCTGGGTTGCCTAGGATACCCACGCGTGCGTCGAGGAAGATATTGGAACAGAGTTGGAGTTGTTTTCTGAAATCGAGCATGGATCTAGTTGATTGACCTTGCTGGTCTTCAATGGATGAGTCCATGGCTCCTTATATGGATCTGTTGGTTGATCTTGCTGATCTTCAACGAGAGTCCATCATGTTAAGTGATTATATTGCCAAGTATTATGGGCTAGGAACTATCGAAACGGCTCCTGAGCGTTCTAGTTGCCAATGATGCCATAGATACTCTGATGAAGGAATGATGGGAAATTAAGAATCAATTGGATAAATTGGAAGATGGTGATCAATGATACTATGGTTTTATTAAAGGATTGTTTTAAACTGGTTGAATCTGGTTGAAAAAGGCAATTTCATATTGGGTGTGTGAGTGGTGTGACTAGTTTTATTTTGCATGAACATCCGGCTAGGGGGCCTTGGAGCTCTTTTCCTTGGTACCCGGGACAAAACCTAACCAAATTCTTAATTGGATCCCATCACTACAGTGGTTGGGCGGTTGGCTAACCCATGGGACTGGATGGGGTTAGGCTGGACTGATGGATCCGTAAATCGAGACTCAAACTTTTGTTTTTACGATAGAAAAAAAAAATCCGGACAGTAACTGTTCTATGGATAGGAATCAACGGCTGTGCCTCTTGAATGGGGAAAAAAGCGTTGATCCCAATGATCCAAGTGCAAGTTTCTTCCTTGAACTGACTAAGTATCTTATAGATGTAATTGGATCATCTCGATCAGAAATGATCTTGACTACGTTAGAGTAAAAAGTTATCCTGGTGGAATCGCCCGTGCTTTCCGGTAGAGGAAGTTTTTCCGGGTTCGGTTTTGGAACAACCGACGGATTAGTCTCTTATCCGGATATCCGTGGGCGAGGCCCCGAGTGTGGGACCCCTGTCCCGCGCGAGAAGCGCTACTTCCGCTGCCAGTACCCTGAATCCGTTGCTCGGTGGGAACAGGGATCTTACAGATATGTACAATACCTGCCATATGTGCTGCCGCTAAACCTTCCACCAGGGCATGCATAATATGTGGCATATTTATTACTACCTCTTTTATTTTTGAAAGTTCTAGATGACCTAAAGGGATATTATCAGGCGGGGGTTGTCTCCATCCTCGATCCAAACGAAAAATGTCTCTGGTGAACTCACTGAATCTGAAGGGAACCTTCAGAAGAGTGTCACCAAGAGCGCCGCCATTATAGTACGAAAAAATTGTGATCCATAGAGCCTCTTTTGTAAAGGCAATGCATCGGACAATCGATGGATGTAGCACTTGCATACCCTGCTCTGCCTGGAAGCTTTCGAACTTCGCGCTGCCTTCTCCTTTGTAGTGCTTTCCGCAAAAAGTGATGTGCTCCGGTAAAAATGATATACCTTTAATTGCATACTCTTTTACTGTTCCAAACACTCCGGAGCCTATTATTCGTCCTTCGTGAAGAGCTTCGTGCGGGATGCCAATAAGATGTGTGCACATAGAATTGTAGATGGTACGATTAATGACACCTGTACCACTTGCATCTGCCTGACTGGACGTTGCAGCGACATCCTGGGCAATGCGCACTCTTTTGGGGAGGGACTCTGCATCCAACGCCTTCATGCGCTTGCTCTTGGCTCTTTGCTCGCTCCATACAACGTCCCATAACTGTAGACGTTGCATATTGGCTTCAGGCGGGGCAGCATCTCTAAGATCACTGCATGCTACGCGCATGCTCCCCAAAATGGTTCGTGTTATGTGCTGATGGTTGAAATCTGCTATCTTCTGTCTATCTAGCAGCTCAGCGTTGCCTCCGCTTCGAAGCCGACGCTGTGCATTTTCCCATATTTGGTCTATGAGATCTCGCATGAGTATCTCAGACTCATTGATCTTTTTGACGACATCATCAGTACATTGTGATACTGTGATGACCGCTTCAACGCGAATTGCTCGCAGAACAATTTTGCGCTCTTCGGGAGAAAGCATGTTGATCGTCTTCGTAAATCTAGCAAATAACACTAAACACAAAAAAACAGAATATCAAACATTACTGAAATAAACATCAAGCAGACGTGAGAGAACAGTAACAAGTATATCAATATCGTCAATGTTCATACAAAAACGGAATATCAAATAATTTTAATGAACTCAACATCATCCAATACATCATCTTTCGTGAGAAAACAGCAATAAGTGTATCATTACTTATCAATGATCAAACAAAAACAAAATATATCAAACAACATTACTGAACTCAACATTATGCAATACATTATCGAACGTGAGACAACCGCAACAAGCGCATTATTACTTACGAAGTGTATACATTATCGAATGAGAGAGAGAAAGAGAGGGGGAGGAAGAGAGAGAGGTGTGACAGATAGAGAGAGGAAACATTAAATGACATTTTTTATAGTTTTGTGAGTTCCTAAAGAGAGAAAAATAATGTTTTGTAATCCTAAAGCACTCCTCATCTACATACCTATCGTGATAGAGAGAGATGTGAAGTGTATCATGAGAGAGAGAGAGAAAGAGTTGTGAAGTGTATCATTGAGAGAGAGAGAGAGAATTGTGAAGTGTATCATGAGAGAGAGAGAGAGAGAGAGAGAGAGGAGAGGAATAGAGAGTTGTGACAGATAGAGAAAAGAAACATTAAATGACATTTTTAATGTTTTTGTGAGTTCCTAAAGAGAAAAATAATGTATTGTTTTAATTTTTAAGTAAATAGAGGGAGAAAAAAGAAATTATTAAGAATTATGTATATTTTAAGAGAAATTAAAAAAAATCATTATCTACACATCTATCGTGTTGTGAAGTGAATCATGAGAGAGATAGAGAAAGAGTTGTGAAGTGTATCATGAGAGAGAGGGGGGTAAGAAGAGAGAGATTCATATTTTTCGAGTTACGAATCACGATATTATAAAATAAAACGTTTAGACAATATGATGTAAACTTTGATCCATGAAATACTAATGTCGCGTTAGCAACCAAGTATCGCATGGATCAAACACAATAAAAACAATACAAGTCAAATCAAACAAATTTACGACATTTATTCGACCGCGTTAACGATCATATGCCGAAATACGCAAGCAAATTTACGACACTTTTTCGACCGCGTTAACGATCAAATGCCGCAATATGCAAAAAACATTTTATGCACTAGCGGACGACACCAACTTGCCGTGTTAACGACAAAATGCCGCCCGATTCTATGAGAATACCAATAGGATACGAACATACACTGGCCACGTTACCGACCATATGTCCGCATTTGACAAAGGGAAGGGAAGGGAAGGTGACATCGCCATAACGATACTATGCTTGCCGCGTTACTGACTAGTACCGCTACGGCGTGTCATACTTACCATAGGACACAGACTAGCCGCGTTACCGACTAAGTGCCCCAGGGTAAGCACCATTCCGAAGAATGGCCTTACACACACACCAGTCGTTTGGCGGGCCACCCAAATCTTGCCGCGCATTGCGACAATGGGCGGGTGCCCGCACGAACTCACCCACACACACATCCCTCGTGTGGCGGACCACCCACATCCTGCCGCGCATTGCGACAGTGGGCGGCTGCCCGCACGAACACACCCACATACACACACACACACACAAGTTTTAATTACCTGTGTATGCTGTCAGCAATGAAATCCCAAAGGGCCCCCCGGGCCCACATATATAGAAAATTCTACCCCGCCGGGCTATATGACGACCCCGCAGGGACCCGCCGGGCTTTTGTATACCCGGCGGGCCCGCCGGGTATAGCAAAAGCCCGGCGGGATTTTTCCCGGTTACCAGGTCGCTTGCCACCGGCTTTTTTGAGAACATGTTAACATGTGAACATGTTAATAACATGTTCACACATGTTATTAACAAAAAAAATTTTGTGATCACGTGAATATAAAATCAGAGACAGCCACTCTAGAGACTGGCATAGTTATAGCGCCAGCTCATTTAGTCGGGTTCACACTATAGAGAACCCGTGTATGTATTTGGTTGAGTACCTTTCATATTGTGTGTACTCTTATTCTTGTATATGGTGTGTTGAGTGTTGAGTAGAGAAGAAGAAGATTTTCAGCCTCTCACCTTGTGTGTTCTCTATTAGGGTTTTGTGAGTGTGTGTGTGTGCTTGCAAGAGCTCAAGCTCTCTTCCCCCCTGCATCTTTTCAGTTCACAGCCGCATCATTTCCTGATGTGTTTGCTTCCCTTGTGACCTTGCCTCCTGCAATTCCTACTGATGTTGTTGAAATATGGGGCAATCATTTTCCCTATTCCCTAGACCATTACAATAGAAGGAGGCTCCCCTGGGACCGAATCTTCCACCTCCCTCAAATCTTCCACCTCCTCTTCCAAATGGTTTGTTGACTTGGGTTGTTTTGGTAACTTGGTTGATAGTGGGGGCTTGTTGCTGTAGCCTTTCTGCCACCCTTGGGATCCTATTTTGTGTGTTATAGTAACATGTCTCTGTAGTGTGGTTATGCCTTTTGTAGATGGTGCATAATTGATGTGTGGTCCTTCATTGGCACTCCTTGTTTGTGTGCCCTTGATTGTTGCACCTCATGCACCAGACATCTGGTCTGAGTCCTGATCCTACATATCCTGCGATAATCTTGGCTAGGGCAGCCCTTAGTTCTTCCTGAACTTTCTCTCCCTGCTTCTTGCCTTTTTTTTCGGGGGCTTCCACTCTTCGGCATCCGACTCCTGACTGGATTTGGATTCTAAGGTATCTCCAGAATCAGTTTCTAACGTTTCTTCCACATTTCTCTTCCTCTTGTCCTTCTTTTTCTTTTTGGAGTCTTTGTTGGTTTGCTTCAGGACTCCTTCTACTCTCTAAGGGCTCCTGCCACCACTTTCTCAAAGGTCAGGGTGTCCAGATCATATGAGGCTACCACCGTCTGGAGCTTTTCCCTTAGCCCTCTTACAAACCACTGGCATAGTGTGGCTGTAACAAGACGGTTGGGGGCTGGTCCAGTTGCATTAACATTGCTCTGAACTATACTGCATAGTCTTCTGTTGGCCTCTTTTTTTGCGTCATCTCGTGCCGCTTTTCTAGTACTTTTGATATGGTCTTGTCTTTCTTGAATCTTTTGAAGGCCTTCTTTAGCTCTTCAAATGTCTGGAAGTGCTCTAGACTATACTGAGTGTACCAGCTTGTGGCCTGGCTTCCCAATGTTGTAGCAAAATACTCAGTCTTTTGCCCCAATGGAGCTCTATTTGCTTGGAACATGGTTTCAAAGGCAAAAGTATGGGCTTCCAGGTCCTCCTCGCTCTTGCCTTTAAATTTTGGGTATTTGAGAGACATCCTGCCCCCAACTGCGAGTTCTTCCCCTTCTTGAGCTTCCAGTCTTCTGTTTGGACGATCTTCTTCTTGATTCCTTGTTGGTTTTGGAATCAGCCTTTACTACTAATGGGGATTGATGTCCAGTTCCAGGTGATCTTCTTCATGATTTCTTTGTTGTTATAGAATCAACCTTTCCAGATGCTGTGGAATTATGTTTGCCAATCTCCTTGGTCGGTGTAGAGGACAATGCGATGGTTTTCCTTGTTCTCCTGCTTCATCTTGTGTACGACGGTATCGCATTTCTCGGTTTGTGCTTCCTTTGTTCTCCATTCCTGTTCCATTTCTCTTATGCTAGCATTCCCAACCCTATGTGGTCTATGCTTTCTTTCCAGTCTATCCTATTAATTGTGCAGGACTTAACCTATACTAGCCAATAGCTTCTACTCTCTACCGGCATGCCATTTCCCTAGCAGGATTACCAAAAGTGACAGTGTCCGGTCAAGACCCGGTAGTTACTTGGTTCCAGACCACCTAGTCGGCTCCACAGGAGACGCAATTAATGACACTGTGCCCAATACAATAAGCAAATGCTAGAGCGTTGTGCCACCAATCTACCTAGGTCAAGGGAGTCAGTTGCGCTAAAGCAACAGTTAGCTCTTGAAACCTCTAAGATGCTTGTCATGGTTCCTAGTCCTATCTCCGAATGGGAATCTCTTCCGGATGATAGGACTGACTAAAGACTTGAGCTGAAAGACAAATTCAAAATAGATAGGTCACAACTTGATAATTAGACAGCATAGTACTAGGTGAAGATGACACCAACAAATTGCTATATTACTGAATAAGGCGTAGCCCTATATATCCTCACCCCTCGCTCTCTCTATCCTTTCTTTTACATTCACCGGGTATTACCCATTTTGGCAAGAATCATTTACAAGGTTGTTACAAAGAAAATATCCTGAGTTGTTGCCCAATGGACATTCTTGGTGTGGCAGTCCACGGTTGGCAACACTTAAATAACATCCAAATGTGAATGGTATCCAACTCCCTAGGTATCTTCTCATTGAGTACACATAACTCGTTAATGAATTGAGAAAAATAGTGATAAAGACTTAATTTAAAAAAACTATTTTATTATTATTTTTCAAATGATTAAGAGACTCTAATAAACCAATAGTTATTATTAATTTAAAGCATGCCTAAGGAACAAATTACACTAATGACCACTCTAAATAATTCACTTGAACCAAAATTTGAGGGTTGTATTTCATCCCTACTTGAAGAAAAGAAGCAGCTAAAGAATAGCACACAAAGAACCACAAGGGAACAACCATTCTACATCAACAATGGCACAAAATAATGCTACCACTGTGGAAAAAAATGACACTTCAAAAGCGAGTGCAGACTCAAACATAAGTCAAAATGTGGACACTATATACCCAGGCACAAAGAAGAGGAATACAGACTAAAGAACCAAGAAGCCAACTACATGGACTCTTCATCATCAAAAAAAGAGAACAACCTCGACAAACATATCCTTCTAAAACCAAAGCTATATTGACAAGCCTCACCACGTTAGCCTATGGTTGCAAAAGGACACCAAATGAGTAGACCTAGTCTTTTGCTTTCATCACACCTAAGAGTAGTAACTTATGCACCGAGGGGGGTGATAACATATTTTATTATGACAGTTGACCACCTTAAGTAGCATGTTACACTAAGGAGGGGTGATGGATATTTTGTAACGCACATCCAACCACCTTGTAGTAGCCTAAACATAAAGGCACCAAGGGGGGGTGTTGCGATTTTGTGGTGCCTTGAGCATAAGATAGAGGCAAGGCATGAGTATGTTGAGATATCGAGCTCAACTAGTGCTACGCGGCAGACATTGATGACCCGACTTGGCGATAGTTTCCGCACTTATGTCACTGGCATGGTTGGTGAGATTATGGTTTATATGCCACCAGTGGATGATAGGCTATGTCATAGCCACTTTGGAGTACTAGACTTATGGCATAGTTATAGCGCCAGCTCATATAGTCGGGTTCACACTATAGACTGACCACTTTGTATGTTGTAGGAGAGTACTTTCCCTTTATGTATGTACTCTTATCTTTTAGTTATGTTGTTATAGAGAAGAGAAGAAGATAGAAGAAAATTCAGGCATCCATATCTCTTGTGTCTTGAACTCTTTTATGTGTGTGTGTGTGTGTGTGTGTGTGTGTTTGCTTGCAACAAGGAACGCAAGCTCTCTCTCTCCCCCCCACATTGTCTTTATGCTATTAGAGCTTCAATTTGTGTGAGAGATAAGGAGGAAAGAAAGAATCAAGGACAATCTAGCAAGGAAGTGGTACATGGGTAAGAGCATTACCATCTCTTTCCCTTCTTTGTTTAGGTACAACACCCCTCGGTAGCTCCGGTAGCTACGCATCTCCGATTGAGGAGATGTCTTTGCATGCTTGGAGATGCATGTGTGGTACTGCGTAGGACTTTATATTGGTATTTTATACTTAATTTTTTTTGGTGAGAATCGCATTTTGGGCACTTCTCGGTCTTCGTTATGTCACTACAAGGTAGTTTTAATAGAAAGTTCTAGTTGAGAATTGTCTCTAATCAAAATCTGGTTATTGCAGCATAGTAGTGCATTTTGGGAGTGCAGACAATACTTGTATATGTATTGTGGATATTGGGTTATGTACATGTACTTTGGTCAGATCTGTTGACGTACAGGTTATGCTGAAGTACCACTGTAGTAGTCATAGAAGATACTACTATGTTACAGGTTGCATACATAAATTGTCTATTACGGTTTTTTTATTATTGTAGGAAAACATGTCTCATGATAGAATCAATCAGATTGTTAATGAGAAGCTAGATAAGAACAACTTCTATGCCTCGAAGTTTAGAATGACCAATTTCCTTATGGTGGGTAAAGGATTTTGGGACTGCCAAAGGAGATAATGAGGAACCTCCTGATTTGTTTGAAGAGAATGCCACTCCAATAGACATAAAGGCATTCAAGGATTAGAACTAGGGTTCAAGGAAATTCATGTATTGGCTTTCCATTAGTGTCACAGACACGATGATAGGACACATACATGATAGGTGTGATAGGACACATACATGATAGGTGTGTGGTAGAATTTGGTGTAAATATTCTAGACCCCAACACAAAGGCAAGAAAATTGTAGCTAAAGGAAGAGATACATACTGTGGAAAAGAAAAGCATGTCAATCAATGAGTATGCTTTAAAGATCAAGGGAATTGCTGAATCTCTTCGGTCTATCAATGTATCGGTGGAAGATGATGATTTGGTAAGTGTCTATTTGAATGGGCTTAGCAAAGAGTACAAGCCACTCAAGACTTCCATATTCCCAACTTTCAGGACTTGGTTTCTATGTAAATTATAGAAGAAAAGTCTTTAGGTGAGGACTTTTCTTCACAAAGCAAGAACACATTTGAACATGTCTTTTACTCCAATTTAAGTATAGGTCGTGGTTGGGGCCAAGGTGGTGGATAAAAAGGAAATTATAATTCTAGACAATAGTCTAATGATTCACAATAGCAATCATACACAGGTGAAAGAGGCGAGTTAGTCTAGAGGCAAGACGAGCTAAAGAGGCCAAAGAAATCACAATGCAAATAGCATAGAGTGCTATTATTGTGGCAAACCAGGGCACATGGCAAAGGACTACTATAAAAAGAAGAATTACATTAAAAGTGGAAAGTTGCAACAATAAGGCAACTATGCATCATCTAGTACATAGGGAGGTGATGATAGAAGTGAGTAATGTTTTGTGATGCAGCACATGCTCAGTTCCATAACCGGAGATGTGTCAAGATCTCAAGATACATGGTATGTGGATTCTAGTACCTCTAACCACATGACCAGTTATGATGAGTGGTTTAGAGACCTGTAGAAAATGGAAAAACCAAGTTATGTAGAAACAGGTGATGATATTGTGCATCCTATTATGCATGTTGGTAAAGTTCCATTGTCTATGTAGGATGCAGGATGAAAAAATGAATTACTTGGTAGATGTACTTCATGTTCTAAATATTACAAAGATCTTGGTTTCTGTTACAAAGATTGTTAAGCAAGGTCTGCAAGTCAGGTTTAATCCTCAAGGATGTTTTGTGGAAGACTTTAAAAATTAGTGTCGTTTGGTTGCAAAGGGTAACAAAAAATGGCAGGATGTTTACTTTGGATGTGAACATGCTTGAAGTAAAGGCAGCCATGTTTGCGCATGGAACATGTGTCATTATTTACAGATATTGACATATAGCACAAGTGCATTGGCCATGTGAATGTACAACGAAGTCTATGCAGGCCGAAAATATTATTGTAAGTTTGCCAAAGTTTAAGGTTGATGGTATACACAAAATATGTGAAGCATGCCAGCTTGGTAAGCAAGTCAAACATGATTTCCCACATGAAAAGCATGTGATTTTGCCAATGAGTGATTAATATTAGCACACTAATCATTATATTTTGGTGCAATTGAGGGTTCAAATTTGCCAGTGGGTATCTGATATAGATCCCTATAACTTCAGATTACAATTCAGAGACGGTTTGATACTCCAACCATTCAGTACATATTTGTCACCCTTGGCTTTTTGTAATTTTTGGTGAATTTATGCTGATAAATCTATTGTAATCATTACCTAAATACCACATTGAGTTGTAAAAGGGTAGACACTACCCTTGAATCTTGAAATTGGATCAAGAGGTAAGACCCCCTTCAAATCATCATGAGCACGGTACAAGAGATAGCCAAATTTAACGGGGAGTAGTTTTATACATGGGGAGCAGTTTTATACATGGCACAAGAGATAGCCAAATTTAATGGGGGGAGTAGTTTTATACATGGCAAACAAAAACCATGTATTTGCTCATGAGGAAAAATCTATGGGGGCTAGTTGAGGGAAGAGATGAATGTCCAAAGGTGAGTGGGAAAAATGAGTGGAAGAGCAAGAATGAGAAAGCATTAGGACTCATCGCACTCAGTTTAAATGATGAAATCATTCATCACATCACAAGGATACAATGGGCAAAAGATGCATGGGATGAACTCAATAAATTATTTGGCACTCAAGCAAAAAATTCAAAGATAAATATGTTAATGCAATTCTATAAACTTGATATGAAGGAAAGTGAACCTTTAATCACACACTTGAACAAATACAAAAGCATTAAGCAGCCATTGGTAAGAAGGTAGAGAATGATGAGGCACTAACAGTGCTTCTGAAGAGTGTGGACAAAGGTGAATATGAAAACATTATAGCAACCTTAAATAATGTACCTGAATTGAAGTTGCATGAGATAGAAGGAGGTCTAATAGAGTAAGAGACCAACGTCAAAGAGAAGAAATGACTGGACTCAACAACTAGAGAGGAAAAAGCATTCTTCACCCGAGGAGGATTCTCACGAGGATGAGGACGAGGACAAGGAAGAGGCAAAGTAGGAGGAAGGACCTTCACTTGCCACAACTATGGGAAGCCAGGACACATGGCAAGAGATTGCTACAGCAAACCCAGTGGAGAAGGAACGACATCGGCAAACTTAATGGAGATTCCTAAAGGAAGTGGAGTCAGATCATCTTTTCTGAGAGAGAGAGAGAGAGAGAGAGAGAGAGAGAGAGAGAGAGAGAGAAAGAAACCCCACAACCCATTATAACTTGCCCCAACAGAGTAAAACCACCTCTGAGCCACTGATGATGTAGGCCATGTGGTAGATGTATGTGTGAGCACTTTAGTCAAGGTCATGGGCACTTGTAGTAGCCTTGGACACATAGAGAGAGAGAGAGTGTCAAGGACTATGAGTTTAGGGACTTGAGGCACTCGTCGCGGCGGCGGGGGCTACCAAGTAAGAGGGAAACTTGGTATAGGGTCCAGGTGTGCTAAGATTATTCACTTGAGGGGAGGTGTTGAAATATACAAGTGAATAGGGTGTGTGCGGGAACAAGCCCTTAGCAAGTGGCTATAAAAGAGAATCTATAAATGAGTGAGAAGTAGTGAAAAGGTGAGAGGTATCTACTGCGAGAGAATAAAGGGTCGCATGAGAAGATTTAGGATGTGTGGAAATATTCTGGGAAAAGTGAAGAGGTGGAAAGACTCAAGAAAAAGAGGTGGAGTGAATCAAGGAGAGATCAGTGGTATTAGATGCTTGGATGTAAACTCTATAAATTGAGGCATTGGCCTAATGAGAATTTGCTAGTTTTTGATTATCCATGCCTACATTAAGCTATCAGTTAATTGCTCACTAATCTCATCTTAATCATTGTCTAATCTCTTTGTTAATGATGTTGATTCTTGCATTTGATGCACCATAGCTCATCACATTGCTGAAAATTGAACAAGCTTGGCATTCCATCTGTGGTTACTCCTAGTGTAAGGAGAACGAGGGCTATTTTGAGGACATTTGGTACTGATCTAGATGTAGGCAGCTGTACAAGGGTTAGGTACCCTATTGATAGATTGAGATATGATGGATATATAGCTTATCATTATGCTTACATGGTTAAAGCCAAATAGGAATTGGAGCCGACTTGTTTTGAGAAGGCACTTGGAAATAAGAAATGGGAAGATGCCATGAATGAGGAGATGGCAGTATTAGATACAAATGCAACATGGAAGTTAGTGCATTTGTAAGGAAGAGAAGGCATTTGGATGTACATGGGTGTATAAAGTCAAGCATAATGTTGATGGTTTAGTGAGAAGGTATAAGGCAAGATTGGTGGCCAAGGGCTATGCGCAGACTTACGGCATTGACTATGAAGAGACATTCAACCCGGTTACAAGAATGGCAACCGTGAGATCTGTCATTGCTATGGCTGTAGCAAAGGTTTGGTCTTGACATTAGCTGTATGTAAAGAATGCCTTCTTGCATGGTGATTTACAAGAAGAAGTTTACATGATGCAGCCACCGGGTTATGAGAGTTATGCACACCTAGATTTTGTGTGCAGGTTACACAAATCCTTGTATAGCTTAAAGGAGGCACCCAGAGCATGGTCAAACAAGATCGGAGAGTATCTTGTTACCATTGGATTTTGGATATCCAATGCAAATTTTTTATTTTATGTGAAAAAGACAGATAGAGGGATCATGCTATTAGTCATCTATGCGGATGACCTAATTATCACTAGTGATGGTGATGTTGACATACATGATGTCAGGAGCATTTTGAAGCAAAAGTTTGAGATCAAGGATTCGGGTGAGCTGCAGTATTACTTGGACATAGAGGTGGTGAGATCACCTCATGGCATTTTGTTATTGTAGAGACAATATGGCTTGGACATGTCCAAGTATGGTATGATAGGTTGTAAGCCTATTTCAATGCCATTGGAGTAGAACACAAAGTTTTCCATAGATACAGGTGAGATTTTGGAGGACCCCACTACATACAGGCGCATAGTGGGGGTAGCTATTACTACATGACCATTACTAGGTTAGACGAGAGTTATGCTGTTGGACTTGTGAGCCAGTTTATGCAGGTCCCTAGGAATCCACACTTGGATGCGGCTAGACGAATTCATAGGTATATAAATTCCATAGTTGATTATGGACTTTTCTATGAGGCTGGTATACTAGAGATATAGCTACATGGGTACACAAATGCTGAGTGGGCTGGTATTGTTGCTGATAGGAGATCTACCAGTGGTTTTATGTTCACATTTGGGAGTGTTGTTGTGAGTTGGAGCCTAAGAAGTAGCCAACAATTTCCTTGTTAAGTACAAAGGCAGAGTATGGGGGTACTGCTATGGCATCTCGTGAGGTAGCTTGGTTTCAGAAGCTACTTAGTGATATGGGTGAGCCCGTGGATAGGGAAGTTGTCATTTATTGTGACAACATGAGTAGCATATAGTTGGCCAGTAACCGAGTATACCATGCTAGAATGAAGTACATTGAGGTGGTGTATGTCAACATAGAGGATCAGGTGGCTGACATCTTCACGAAGGCATTGGGCACAAAGAAGCTCCATAAGTTTAGGAGTTTACTTGGAGTGCAGTTTGTGGAGTTGAGCTTGAGGGGGAGTGTTGAGATATCGAGCTCAACTAGTGCTACGGTAGACATTGATGACCCGCCTGGGTGATAGCTTCCACACTTATGTCACTAGCATGGTTGGTGAGATTATGGTTGATATACCGCCAGTGGATGACAAGCTATGTGCTAGCCACTTTGGAGTACTAGAGTTATGGCATAGTTATAGCGCTAGCCCATATAGTCGGGTTCACACTATAGACCGACCACTTTGTATGTTGTAGGAGAGTTATGGCATAGTTATAGTGCCAGCTCATATAGTCGAGTTCACACTATAGACCAACCACTTTGTATGTCGTAGGAAAGTACTTTCCATTTATGTATATACTCTTATCTTTTAGTTATGTTATTGTAGAGAAGAGAAGAAGATAGAAGAAAATTCAGCCATCCATCTCTCTTGTGTCTTGCACTCTTTTGTGTGTGTGTGTGTGTGTGTGTGTGTGTGGTTGCTTGTTGCAAGGAACTAAAGCTCTCTCTCTCCCCCACATTCTCTTTAGCATAGAGGACCAAGATTAGGATCAGTTAACCAATCACACTTGGAAATTATCCCACATGACCCCATATGCAAAAGGGGTGCCTCCCTCATATAAAAGGGCTCATTTTCAAGAAATGCGAATAAGCTACCCTCAAGTCTTTCTATGAGGACAAGTTGCTATCTTGTAACCTAACTGAACTTCATTCAAGATTAATTAGTTTAATTAGTTCATCATTGTGTTTGTAATTAGGCTTCATTCTTCATAAGATTAAATTAAATTAATCATGAATTAATCAATGTGATTAGGGTACAATGAATTTAATCAATATCAACATCATCATTATAATGGAAGGCATTGATGATGGCCATCAGACAATAGATCATCATTGTCATCATCATCATAAGCATCATGGAGGGCATTGTTGACCTCTTCACAGTAGTATTCATTAGCCACAACAGGAGACCTAGTGCCACATTGTAGACCAACACAATGGCAAGCATTAAAGTTAGCACATCATTTAATATACAACATTATATAAATATTATTCATTCAAGAACTGTCTGATAGGAGGTAGAACACATCAACTAGATCCTCTAGCATATATATATATATATAAGCATGAAGTCATAAATCATTCATTCATATCATTATTTCATAGAAGCTAGAAATCTAGAAGTCAATAGAAAGCATGTAGAAGACCATATCTCCTCTATCTTAATCATGTTTATTTAACATATCATTTTTTACCAAGCTTAGGGTTTTGGATGAGTATGACAAGGCGTCCATGCATACAACACTTAGTTGTGTTAAGCTGGCTTATATCAGCTCTTTTTATCCAAAGCACTATAAGTTTTCAATGAGATATTATGTGAATACTTTTTTAATAGTTGTCAAATAAGATTTATTTACAAAAGTGACATATATTTATGTATACACTATATATGTACACTCGAGCATTGACAATATGGGTGAGATTTAATATTTGTTTTTGTTTATATTAGGTGTGATTAAGTTGATATTGTAAAGTTTTGTGAGTAGATTTACATGGAATCAAGATCAACCTTTTTTTGTGAAGTTTGAAAAACAACATGGACTTTCCATTGATGTAAATTTTTAATCTTGAATCATAGGTGTTTATGCATGCTTTTATCCCTACATAGTGAGAATATTAAGGTTACAAATTTTTACATTATTCATATACTTGAACACTTTTTTATAAAAATATAATACAAGTGGTAACACTCAAAATAAAGCGTCACTAGAAAAGATTTCATGCTCTTTGCAAAAATATTAAATATTAAGATTAGGATTTTTTTGTTTTAAGAAATTTAAAATTGTTAGATTAGTGATTTTATTATTATTTTAATCATCATGACTAGATCATAAAATAACATGTCTTATTTATTTATAATGTCTCTAGCATGCCTAATGGTGTGCATAGATATCAATAGTATGTAGACAAAAAAGACTCCAAACAATGTCTTCTTCACAATGTAGGTAAACGTAAGGCAATAACACTTATATTTGATTCAATAAAAATGCATAGTATATTAATTTATTTCATTTTTTTATTTTTCTTCCATATCTCTAAATTTGTACTCATCCACTAGAAATAAACTATGTATTAGTTTTATAAAAAAATTAGTTTATCTTTGTATTTATATAAAATTCAATCTCATTGATGCTTAAATTTATTTATGTAAGTAAATGTGTTCTCATTTGGATATTTAAGGCTTATATTTTTAAGGAGAATTTTTTGTGAATATCATATTTGAAATGATTCTAAAATTTTGACCAATTGAAATGTGGACCAAGATTGTCACTTGAGTTGAATACCAATGCATTGACTGAATTTCATTCTGCACCTTGAAGGAGTAATTCTCTGTAAAATCCACTATCGACACCACTACATCATCTGGAAATTTGTCCAAACACTCTTTGAATTGTTCAACTTGCCATCTATACTTATAATTGTGTTTGATGAAGTTTCCCAATTTGCTTTGAAGCAAGGAAGTGAAAGTCCTCGGGCTGACTTGGCGAACAACAAGATCTTTTCGAGTTTTTGCTTGACCGTTCTCATCCACTTCCTGTGTATGAACGTCGTCAAAAAGCTTGACAGTCATCATAGAGATGTCATCGCTTTTTTCATGTGGACACAAGGAGATCTGTTTAATGCCACAATGTTGGCATGTACCCAAAAGACATTGTCTACGGTGATAAGCACAGTCCATCTATCGTACCATAACAAAATTGAGTCTCATTTTAGGGATCCATAAGTCCAGCCTAACCCCATCCAGTCCCGTGGGTTAGCCAATTGCCCAACCATTGTAGTGATGGGATCCATTTAAGAATTTGATTAGGTTTTGTCCCGAGTACCAGGGAAAAGAGTTTCCAGGCCCCCTAGCTGGATATTCATGCAAACTTAAAACTAGTCACACCACTTACACACCCAATATGAAATTGCCTTTCTCACAGATTCGGCTGTCTTTAAAACAATCATTTAATGAAACTATAGCATCACTGATCATAATCCTCCAAAATAATAGTATCCAGCAATATATTCACTTATAAAAATAAAAATAGAATTTTCGTTGAAGATCAGCAAGATCGACCAACAGATCCATATAAGAGAGCCATGGGCTCATCCATTGAGGACCAACAAGGTCAATCAACCAGATCCATGCGCGAATTCAGAAAACAACTCTTACTCCTTGTTCCAATATCTTCCACAATGCACCTGTGGGTATCTTCGGTGACCCATAGCCCGCCAAGTACCGTATGGTCAGCACCCTCTAGGATCCTTCGTAGGTCACCTAGCGGTTCACTCATAGGCCGCTTCCTTGGTTCCTCATCCATTGTACCGGAAAAGCTCACCATTTAAATCGGACCGAGGCTGGTCAAGACCTCGACCGACCTTGCTGCGCGAGACGTCCTTCGTTGACTCTCCTTCAACTGTTGCAACTTTAACAGATAGGTCTCCACGACCTCATTCACAAGACAATCAAAATGCTTCCCCAGCATTTTTGACATAAAACAGTCATTTAAAAACAGGTCATAAATACAATTTCTATAACGAACTCTCATCTTTCCATATTGTTCCACATCAATCCTCATTTATTTCATATGTATTCCCATTCTCATCACATCATTTTCCATCTCATCACATCTTTTCTCATTTATTCGCATCAGATCTCATCCACTCGCATCTACCCATATCCACATCTCATCACATCATATTCATTCACATCACACATCACATCTATCTCCATTTACATCACATCACATCTATCTCCATTTACATCACATCACATTCATTCATATCCATCACATTCATTCGTTCATATCCACCACATACATTCTCATAACCATCCCATCACATACATTCTATCCACATTATATTCCATCACATACATTCTATCCAAATTATATCACATCACTTCTATCCACATCATATCTCATTCATACACATCTCATCTCATTCATCCACATCCATTCAATTGTTCTCATGTATGACTACTCACATCTATCCATACATTCATATCTATCACTCACATCCACATATATTCATGTCACATCACATCACATTCTTTCACATACACATCTATATCCATTCTTTCACATGCATCCACATCCATTCTTCACATACACATTCACATCCATTCTTCACATACACATTCACATCCATTCTTTCACATACTCATTCACATCCATTCTTCACATACACATTCACATCCATTCTTCACATACACATCCATATCCATTCTTCACATACACATCCATTCTTCACATACACATTCACATCCATTCTTTCACATACACATTCATATCCATTCTTCACATATCCATTCTTTCACATATACATTCACATACTCATTCACATCCATTTTCATCACATACACATTCATATCCATTCTTCACATACACGTTCACATCCATTCTTTCACATACTCATTCACATCCATTCTTCACATACACATTCACATCCATTCTTTCACATATATACTCATTCACATCTATTCTTCACATACACATTCACATCCATTTTCATCACATACACATTCATATCCATTCTTCACAATGTACACATTCACATACTCATTCACATCCATTCTTTCACATACTCATTCACATCTATGCTTTCACATACACATCCATATCCACTCTCTTCACATACACATTCACATCTATTCTTTCACATACTCATTCACATCCATTCTTCAATTACATATTCACATCCATTTTCATCACATATTATCCACTCACATCCCATATCATTCATTTACATCCTGATTCACATGATATCACATCTCATCCATTCATTCACATCTCATTACATCCATCCATTCATTCACATCTATCTGATTCACATCGCATCTCATCATCTCTATTCACATCACATCCATCCATTCATTCATTCACATCTATCTGATTCACATCACATCTATCCATTCATTCACATCTATCTGATTCACATCGCATCTCATCACCTCTATTCACATCACATCCATCCATTCATTCATTCACATCTATCTGATTCACATCACATCTATCCATCCATTCATTCACATCTATCTGATTCACATCATATCTATTCACATCACATCCCATCCATCCATTCATTAACATCTATCTGATTCACATCACATCTCATCACATCACATCCCATCCATCCATTCATTCACATCTATTTGATTCACATCACATCTATTCACTCGCCTCACATCTCTTCACATCTATTCACATCACATCCATCCATCCCTTCATTCACATTTATCTGATTCACATCACATCTATTCACCTCACATCTCATCACCTCTATTCACCTCACATCTCATCACCTCTATTCACATCACATCTTATCACTCACCTCTATTCACATCTATTCATAGAATTTAAGAGAATTCTAATTTGATATAGAAATTCTTTATGCATCTATTTATGCATAAAAATCAATTTTAATGAGAATAACACTTTTGAAAAAAAATAATTCCTTTATGCATCTTTCTATGCATAAAAATCAATTTTAATGAGAATAACACTTTTGAAATAAAACTAATTCCTTTATGCATCTTTCTATGCATAAAAATCAATTTTAATGAGAATAACACTTTTGAAATAAAAATAATTCCTTTATGTATCTTTCTATGCATAAAAATCATTAATATCAGTGATATCCATGCATATTCATAGGTGAATATGTACATGGAGTAATCAAAATATTTCTTTTAGATGCAAAAATGTTGGGAATTACTCTTTTGGAATAACATAAAAACAAACTTTCTTTTCCACAAAATTCTGAAAATTTTTGCCATAACCGCCTTTGTATGGCTAACCATTTCTCATTTTTATCATTCTTCAATCGACTTAAATTAACCCAAATTAGATTCATGAAACTCTAATCTACACAATTTTCTAAATTCAAGAGAGTAAACAATAAGAAGAGTTTAATTAATCCTTTAGTTAATCTTTCTAGGATTAAGAAAGTCTGGAATGTAAAGAAGAGAAGGGGGTGGCCTTTTCATCAAGGCATAACATTTGAATTTAATTGAATTTACTGCAAAACATAAAAATCAAGAAAACTATAGATTTAAAATTAAACAAGTAAGAAAATTAACTTACATAGAGCTTGTAAGCTCTCCTTTGGCTTGAGGGATTGAGGGTTCTACTCTTGTTTGAAGCAAGAGTGTCCACCAATTCACTTTGGAGAGGATTAGGCCAAAAATAATTGAATTATTAAAAAATTCAATGTAAATGACTCAAGACAGGAGCAGAGTAATAGTGCATAAACACCATTAAGCTTTTACAAAGGGGGAGGCTTCTATTTATAGGAAAAAGTGAGCCTCTAACCAAGAAAACTGATTCTAGAATTTTTCGGATTAGTTTGGTCAAGTTTTGACCATTTTTGGTTCAGTTCAGCTTACTTTTTGGATCTAGTTGAAACATGAGAGAGGAGAGATGAAAATATCTCATTATTTTTTAGTTTAAAACTCCTCCACACATGTGAAATATGTGCCTCCTTCATGAGGGGAGATCCCCACACTGAGGTGTCAAAAATGCATCATTTCCTCTAAATATCTCTTAATTTTTAACTAATAAACCTTGTACTCAGCCAACTCTTCATCTTATGTGAGCATTTACACATTTTTGGGGATTTTTCTTTTATTCTATAATTTATCTCCTCCCTACATTTGGATTAATCTTATTGTTTCATAGGAACCTTAATTGGACCATAATCTATTTTTTTTTAAAAATCTGGACCCTTAGGCTAAGGTCCTTTATACCTATTTTCAATTAATTCTAATTGCACATTGGAAAGTTCTTTTTGAGTTTTTGTTTCCGGGGAAACCATTTTAGACACTAGGAGGAGTTTTATATCCAAAAATATCTCAATTTTGAATTACCTCCCTCTAGACATTTTCTCTCTCTCGAGACCAACAAAGCGTAAAGCAGGATCTTTCTTTTATTTCAGAGAGGGGAATAATTAAAAGATTAGAAGGGGAGGTCTGCACACCTCAAAAGCTGGAGGGAGGAATCTAACAAATAAAGAGATGAGAATGAGAAGTGAGGATGTGTGAAAGGATGTAATGTGATGTAAATGGATGTGGATGTGGATGTATGTGATGTGATGTAAATAGATGTGGATGTGGATGTGATAAGATGTAAATGGATGTGGATGTGAAAGGATGTGATGTGATGTAAATGAATGTGGATGTGAATGTGAATGTGATGAAATGTGGATGAAATGAGATGTGATGTGAATATATGTGGATGTGAATGTGAATGTGAATGTATAGATGGATGTGGATGGATGTGTATGTGGATGACTGGATGGATGTGGATGAATGAGATGGAATGTGTATGGATGTGATGAGATATGGATGGATATGGATGTGATGTAATGTGGATAGAATGTATGTGATGGAATGAGAATGCAATGAATGTGATGGATGTGAATTGATGCAATGAGATGTGAATGGTTGTGAATGTGATGTGATGTAAATAGATGTGAATGTGATGTGATATGATGTGAATGGGTGAGATGTGATGTGGATGTGATGTAATGTGATGTGAATGGATGGGATGTGATGTGAATTGGGATAGATGTGAATGAATGAGATGTGATGTGAATCGAGATAAATGTGAATGAATGAGATGTGATGTGAATGGATGTGATGTGGATCGGGGTAGTTGTGAATAGATGAGATGTGATGTGAATGGATGAGATGTGATGTGAATGGATGTGATGTGATGTGATGTGGAATAGGTAGATGAGAATGGATGAGATATGATGAGGATAGATGTGTGGATAGATGTGATGGGATCGGGGTAGTTGTGAATAGATGAGATGTGATGTGAATGGATGAGATGTGATGTGAATGGATGTGATGTCATGTGATGTGGAATAGGTGGATGAGAGAGCACTCACTCACTCATAAATCCTAATAGAGAGCACCAGGCTCTGATACCATGTTGAAAACTAGGTAGAGGGAGAGGAGGCACACACACAGGAGCAAACCCTAACCATAGAGGGAAGCCATCTAAACTTTTCCCTACTAAGTGGCTTTGTAAAGATGTCAGCCACCTGCTCTTCAGTCTTCACATACTGTAGATCGACTGTACCATCCAGCACCTTCTCTCTGACAAAGTGATAATGGACCTCTATGTGTTTGTTGGTCCGCGCATGAAACACTGGATTCTTGGCCAACTGTATACTGCTCATGTTGTCACAATGAATGACAACTTTGCCATCAATAGGCTCACCCAAATCTACCAAGAGACTCTTTAACCATATTCCTTCACAAGTAGCAATGGCTGCACCCCTGTATTCAGCCTCTGTACTAGATACTCCCTCTTTGTTTCTCAAAGGTTCCCAATTCTACCGTTTGCATAGAATCCCTTCCAAAATCCTTCTTAAATGATGCAACTGTAGGTTGCTTCTTGCTACTCCAACTCACCACGGCACTTCCAAATGTAAAGGCATAACCACTAGTAGACCTCCTGTCATATGAGCTACCTGCCCAATCAGCATCTGTGTAGCCATGTATATCCAAGCCTTTACCACTCTCATAAAGAAGACCATAATGTGCAGTGGTCTTTACATATCGCATAATGCGTCTCACTGCATCCAAATGAGGTTTTTTGGGGCTCTGCATGAATTGGCTTACTAGCCCCACAGCATAACTCAAATCCGGGCGTGTGATAGTCATGTAAATGAGACTACCAACCATCTTTCTGTACATAGATGGATCATCCAACTCCTCACCAAAATCAGCCCACAACTTCACATTCTGCTCCAAAGGTGTACTCATTGGCTTACGCCCTGTCATGCCATATTTTGCCAACATATCCAATGCATATTGGCGTTGCACTAACCATGTACCTGCATGGTCTTTGATCACTTCAATTCCAAGAAAGTATCTTAATTCACCTAAGTCTTTCATGTCAAAATTGCTCCAAAATCAGTGTAGGGCTTGTACATGAGTTGCCAATACATTCATCCTTGTCATATACATGTGTCTTTACCAGATTTGCATCTATTTTCACCATACATCACCGCTTCCAAGCTTCAATGGAAAGCTTCCAAAAACCAAAATTTTCTTTTGCTTTGGACAACCCTAATTTACTTTGTTTTTGCCTGAATCACCTGCAATCTGCTCAAGGATGTTTAGAATACCTTATCCGGTAGGCCAAGCTCTCAGATCTGATAGAAATCTGTGTGCTCCAAGCTTCACAGCATCAATGGCAAGCTTCACAACTTTTCTTCACAGCTTCTTTAGGGAGAAGTTTGAGTACTTTCGTACTATGTTGGGAGTACGTGGGATGAGCTTGAGGGGGAGTGTTGAGAGCTTTGATAGCCCAAGCTCATCTACATCTTCATCTATTGGTAGTACATCATGAGCTTGAGAGGGGCTGTTGAGATTCAAGCTCGATGTCAGTGTGTGCCACTTATGCTATGTGCTGACATGTTAGGTAGCAACATGTGTGAGACATAAATGACCGTGTCCAGCTGGTCATAGTGTGTGGACATTAGCTAGGGTTAGATGTGTGTGGACACAACTCATAGTGTGTTGTGTGTATTATGGATTATGGCTTTATGCATTGTGTGAGAAGGGAGATGGCTTCCCTGTATGGTTAGGGTTTGCAATATACATTAGGGTGCCTCCTCTCCCTCTACCAATTTTTCAACATGGATCTAGTTGATTGACCTTCCTGGTCCTCAATGGATGAGTCGATGGCTCTTTTATATGGATCTGTTAGTTGATCTTGTTGATCTTTAATGGAAAGTCCATCTGGATTTTTATAAGTGAATATATTTTCGGGTACTATGAGCTAGGAACTATTGAAAAAGCCCCTGAGTGGACAGGTGGTGAGCGTTCTAGTTGCCAATGATGCCATAGGTACACCGATGAAGGAATGAATGGAAATTAGAATTTATCCAGTTTTTTTGGGAGATTATGATCAGTGATTTTATGGTTTCATTAAAAGATTGTTTTAAAGACAGCTGAATCTGTGAAACAAGCAATTTCATATTGGGTGTGTAAGTGGTGTGACTAGCTTGAAGTTTGCATGAAGATCCAACTAGGGAGCCTGGGAACTCTTTTCCCTAGTACCCGGGACAAAACCTAACCAAATTCCTAAATGGATCCCATCACTACAGTGGTTGGGCGGTTGACTAATCCATGGGATTGGATGGGGTTAGGCTGGATTGATGGATCCCTAAAATGAGACTCAACTGTGTTATGGTAAGATATATGAAGTAAATCCCAGATAGTCCTTGTTCTATGGAAAAGAATCAACGGCTGTGCCTCTCGATGAGGAAAAAATCATTGGTCTCTATGATCCAAGTGTAAGTCTTTTCCTTGATCTGACCATGTGACTTACGGGTTCAGTCAGATCAGTTTGGTTAATTAACGCTGTTGACTACGTTAGAATAAAAATATCCTGGAGGAATCGCCCTTGCTTTCTAGGCGAGGGAAGTTTTTTCGGGTTCGGTTTTGGGAGAACTGAGGGATTAGTCTCTTGTCCGGATATCCGTGGTGGGTGAGGCCCTGAGTGAGAGGCTTTGTCTTGCGCATGCAAGAAGTGCTACTTCCACTGCTAGCACCCCCAAATTTGTTGTGTGGAGGGGGGAGGGATCTTTCAGTGCCAAGATATAGATCAACAACACCCGTGACTTGACAAGTAGTGTCATATCAGCAAAGATACACAAATTTCTTAATTGGAAGAGCATGATAATTATGAAGTCATTGAGATTGGCAAAGTCATATTACTAGTAGAACTAGAATCAACAATAAAAAAAGAGAACCATCCATAACAAAAAGAGCATGATAATTATGAAGCCATTGAGATTGGCAAAGTCATATTACCAGTAGAACTAGAATCAACAATAAAAAGAGAAGCATCCACCATAACAAAAAGTACTCTTCTAGAAGAAATATTATGTGATGAACACAATTTACCTCTTAATGATTATGTTCATCACTACTTGTATGTTGTGAGTAGCATATGTGCGATTAACATCAAGTAATGAAAAACAACAACAAAATCATGCAAATGATAACTCAACTCCATTTTTGGGAAAAAAACCCAAAAATATATCTTTGTTTTAAATTTATGGAGATTAAAGATACACTTTCATGTCAAACATTTAAAAAAAACACTACTTTTGTGAAACAAATGCATAAAACATTACTTACATTTTACTCTAAACCCAAAAACATCCAATTTAAAAAAGAATTACAAAAGAGAAGAAACTCTTCCCATCAACTACGAGAGTCATTGGACCTTTTGCTTAAAATATCAATTACTCTCTGGTGCAAGTGTCAAGAAGTCTTTTAACTCAAATCCTTACACAATAATTTCTATATCATGCAAATTAAGCATGTTCACACATTAACAAACTTCACTTTTCTTTCCTTTTTTGCTTTGTTTAAGCATCTCTAGATCATACTTTTCCTTGAGCACGGATAAGTTTGTACCAATACAAATTTCTACACTTCGTGTTGTATGTAGCATGTTGTATGTAGCGTCCCGTGTTATCAACAAACTGATAGGTGATAAAATTGACATTACTTTTAGACCCAATATAATTTGATAAAACTCTTACATGGGGTTAGTGCATTGTTAAAGAAAATAAATTTTCTTTATATACAAAGTTGATCCAATAGTTGAATTTAAGTATATTTTGATATTAAGATATGTAGGTTTATGGAGTCCATGGCCATAGAAGAGGTTTATCGAAAGAAAAGATGTCTCTAGATTTAGATAGAAATCCAATGATCCAAACGGTAAAATGTTAGATGGTAGTGAGTACTATAATTTATCAGCTTACTTTATTTTGATTTAATAGTTCGATTAAGAGTTATAGTCTTTGTAAAAATAGTTTTCAATCTATAAGGGTTAGATTTTGAGCCATGAAAATGATAATAGTTCTCGTTTTAAAAAACTAATGAACAAAAATTTCACTTTTATTAGATGAAAATTTTAGTCCATCAAAAATTCCATCGATGAAAAAAATTTTCGTCAAAAAACTCCATCAATGGAAAAAATTCCCGTCAAAAAATTCTGTCGCAACAACGGAGAAAATTTTGTCAACGGAATTTCATTTCTATTATTCAAAATTTCAATCCATTCAATGGAAATTTGGATTCCATCTGGTATATTCCAAATTTTTTGCGATGGAATTTTTTATGGAATTTTTTTTCGTCAATGAAATTTTAGATGGATTTTTTTCCATCGATGAATTTTTTGATGAAAGTTTTTCCATTGACGAATTTTTTGACAAATGTTTTTAGGTCGATGTAATTTTTTTCATCCAATAAAGGTGAATTTTTTGTGCATTATGAAGCAAAATATATTTTTTTGGATGAAAATTTCACTCTCACAATAGAAACGTCACTGTGTCCAAATTTTTGGATTCTAGAATCTATTTTGTCAACAAAGTGAATTTTGGAATCCAAATTTTCATCAATTTTTTAAAACGACAGATGTCATTTTCATGCCTCAAAATTTAACTGTTATAAACTAAAAACTGTGTTTTTTGAAAGACGATAACTCTAAATTGAATTGTTAGATCAAAACAAAGTAAATTGAAAAATTTTATCACACTCACTACCATCTAAAATTTGACTATTTGGATCGTTAGTTTTCTATTTGAATCTAGAGAAATTGTTTCTTTCAATAAGCCTCTTCTATGGCCATGGACTCCATATTCTCTAATTCAATGATTAGATGAGGTGCAATGATTGGGATGAAGTTATTTAAATTTTTGGAGAAGAAAAAGTATATTTTTGTAATTCTAAGTAAAGAATACATTATATATTACATAGACATGCGTGAATTATTAGTAGTTTTAAAGAATATTAGATCTTCTATTGACTTTGTTTTTTTCATTTTGTTATTTGACATGAAAAGTGAAAAAAAAATTTACCTTTAAATTAGCAATATGTACATTTTTAAAAAGAAGTTTAAAACTATGCTTATTTTGTAAAATTTCTAAATGCATTTCTCTTCAATGTCTCTAAAAGAGTGTAAAATTGATCAATATTTAGGACTAGTGAAAAATCAAGACAGCTTGTTTTGCAAACGACAACTCATGACTCGTTGTCGTCTTTCATGACTTATTGTTGATTGTGATCTTGATCATATCGCCTTTTGAAACAACAATGAGATGGATGATCTGTACGACCACAATAGTCACACAAGGAGTATGATTTTTGGAGGAATTCGAATGAGGTTGCTGGTGGTAATGCCATGTTCCTCATCATATTGACGTGCCCAACAATCACGCCCAACAATCACAGACAGTATGACCATTCTTATCACAATAGGATAAATGTTTATTGGGATAGGAAAATCGAGAAGAATTGCCACCTTGATAAGAGCGACCACCATGAGTGAAACACGAAAAGGAACGCTTACGAGCAATACAAGCCGTTTCGGAATCTACAGCTTCTTATGTATTCAAAACAATGTCGAAATTCTCTGTATATGACATTCATATCATTGAGAATATTCAACGAGAGAAATGCAAACAGTTTAAAAATCAATGCCATCCTTGTTAGACAAAATAGTGACAATATTATCATATGAAGGATCCTTGTCCATATGAAGAAGATGTGTAATCAATTGATTTCATGCAATAGGAGCACCACCAGTATAATAGCAAGTTGATTGACGATGTCTTTGAAGGCACAACACCTATGGGCTTCCCTCGTGCCTAGTTTTCAGCAAATAAACATCAGTTTCCTTGGATCTTACCAAACAGATTCCCGAGTTTGTCCTCAGGATAAACAATCTCCGAGAAAGTATTGTAAATCAGTGCACAGCCTTGTTCTCAAAATATAATAAAAAGTGAATATTATCTTTTGCACACACACACACACACACACATACATACATACATACATACATACATACATACATACATACATACATACATACATACATATATATATATATAGAGAGAGAGAGAGAGAAAGAGAGAGAGAGAGAGAGATTATACAATAGTCCACCATATACATAATCTCTAATCACTTTCTTCCTATATTTATAAAATTAAGATTTTTTAAATCTTTTATTTCACTACTTGGATAAGAATAAAATTTTACTATGGATCCTATTTTTTTATATGTGCTTGCAAGCTTTAAAATATTATAAACACCTCATGTGAACAAAAGGCTCGTGACAAAATACCCAAAGAAGAGAGAATTATTACGGATGTTAACTCTTCTAGGTTGTTTTTTAAGACTTGTATTCCACCTAATGTACTCTTTTGCAAAGTCCATATAGGTTGCTCTTACTTAGGTCCTACACTCAACCATGTTATGAATGTAACATCTACTTTCTTGTCACTTGTGTGCAGTTTTAATTTTTCCACAATCATGTGGATTGCATAACATCTTAATTGTCATTATGTAGATGCATGTCTCCCATGGTTAAATAAGTTTTTATCTTTATAAGGAAGTGATTTAACTTCAATATACTTTGGACTTCACACACCATCAAGGCCAAACAAAATACATGCCATAAATAATAGCTACATGAAACCACCACCACTCAACTTGCTTTAGTATTGTGTGTAATGATGGAATCAAAGGCAAGTAGCATTACATTCCAAATTTATGCAAACAAAACAAAGATGAAATATCTAGTGTCTACTCTTGAATCCCTTTATTATTGACAAAACAACGATGCAATATTTAGTCTCTACCCTTGAATCCCTCTATTATTAACAATATCATTTGATTAAGGCTTTCCTAGAAGTCTCTCAATGTCCTTGCATAAGGTCAAAGATCTTAGGCACTCCAAGAGGGTCAAAGAGGATGAATTGATGAAAATGAACCTCGAGACTGACAATGACCCCAAGATGGTTTGGGTCAATGCCAAGCTGGAAACTGAGTTCTGTGAAGAAGTCTGTGTGTTGCACACTTCTTTCAAAGATGTCTTTACTTGGAGAGCTACACTGAGGTGAAGGGGATTGATCCCAGCTTCTACCAAAACTTGATCAATCTAAAAGAAGATGGCATCCCTATCCGGCAACAAAGATACCGGGTGAACTCAAATTATGCCAAAAGGGTGAAGGAAGAAATAGATAAGCTATTACAAGTTGTGTAAGATTCCTCCCCAGCCTCTCAAGATATCCAGCATCTTCCTCTGTAATCAATCCCCTCTTCAGAAATATAAAAGATCTTATTTCTAACTGAGAGAGAGAAAATATTCTAGAAAGAGAATATTCAGATTTTGAATATTTTTAGATAGAAAAATATCTCATCTTATTAAAATTAATTCCCCTGAAACAGAAATTCAAAAAGAACTTTCCAATGTGCAATTGGAATTAATTGGAAATGGGTATAAAGGACCTTAGCCTAAGGGTCTAGATTTTCAGAAAATTTTGGATTATGGTCCAATTAAGGTTCCTATGGGCCAATAAGATCAATCCATGTGTGGGGAGGAGATAAATCCAATTTTGTAAAAGAAGATACCCAAAAATGAGTAAATGCTCACATAAGATGAAGAGTTGAATATGTACAAGGTTTATTGGTAAGAAACTATGAGTAATATAAAACATATGAGATATTTTGGGTATAATGATTCCATTTTGACACATATGTAAGGAAGGGGAGTCCCTTCAATGCTCACATAAGATGAAGAGTTGACTATGTACAAGGTTTATTAGTAAGAAACTATGAGTAATATCAAAAATATGAGATATTTTGGGTATAATGATTCCATTTTGACACATACGTAAGGAAGGGGAGGCCCTTCAATGAGGTGCCTACTTCACATGCTTGATTGAGTTTTAAATCTTCAAAAATTGAGATATTTCATCTCTCCTCTCTCCTAATTCAAGTCTAGTTCCAAAAAGTTAGCTTAACTGACCTAAAAATGGTCAAAAATTGACCAAACTGATTTGAAAAATTCTAGAATCAGTTTGTTTGGTTAGGAGCTCAAATTTTCCTATAAATAGAAGCCTCCCCCTTTGTTGAAAAACAATAGTGTTTTATGCACTGTTACTCTACTCCACCCAAGCCAAGAACTATGAATTTATTAATAATTCACTAGTTTTTGACATTTCCCTCTTCCAAAGATTGGTTGGCCACTCTTGTTCAAACAAGAGTTGAACCCTCAAACCATCAAGCCAAAGGAAAGCTTTCAAAGTCATTAGTAAGTTGGTGATTCTTCTTTTCACTTACTTTATGGTTTTTATGGCTTTAAATGGTTTTTATGCTTTATGTCTTCTCTAAAAATGTAATACCTCATTACAAAAAGGCAATTCCCTCTCTTTCCTAACAAAACCAACCATTCTCTATTCTAGGTGCATGGTTAATTGACTAATGTCAAGTTTTTATAATGTTTGTTTCAATTAAGTGGAGAAATGTTTACTTTAGGATAATTTCAATACTTTTGGTGCACTTTTAATTATTTTTAAAGACTTGAAAATTTAAAAAATGGTCAGCCATACAAAGGAGGTTATGGCAAAATTTTTAGAAATTAGTGAAATAAAATTCATCTTTTATTATTCTAAAAGAGTAATCCTTATGGTTTCTATATTCTAAAGTATCATTTTCATGCATAGGGGTATGCATAAAAGATGATTATTTTATTATAAAAGTGTTACTTTTATCATATTTGAAATTCATGCATAGGAGTATGCATAAAAGATGATTATTTTATTATAAAAGTGTTACTTTTATCACATTTGAAATTCATGCATAGGGGTATGCATAAAAGATGATTATTTTATTATAAAAGTGTTACTTTTATTATATTTGAAATTCATGCATAGAGGTATGCATAAAGATGATTATTTTATTATAAAAGTGTTACTTTTATCATATTTGAAATTCATGCATAGGGGTATGCATAAAAGATGATTATTTTATTATAAAAGTGTTACTTTTATCATATTTGAAATTCATGCATAGAGGTATGCATAAAGATGATTATTTTATTGTAAAAGTGTTACTTTTATCATATTTAAAATTCATGCATAGGGGTATGCATAAAAGATTATTATTTTATATAAAAGTGTTACTTTTATCATATTTGAAATTCATGCATAGAGGTATGCATAAAGATGATTATTTTATTGTAAAAGTGTTACTTTTAACATATTTAAAATTCATGCATAGGGGTATGCATAAAAGATGATTATTTTATTGTAAAAGTGTTACTTTTATCATATTTGAAATTCATGCATAGGGGTATGCATAAAAGATGATTATTTTATTATAAAAGTGTTACTTTTATCATAATTAAATTGCATGCATAGAGATATGCATAAAAAAATAATTATTTTATTATAAAAATATTCTTTAAAAAAATGATTATTTTATTGTAAAGGTGTTACTTTTATCATAATTGAATTTCATGCATAAAGGTATGCATAAAAAAATGATTATTTTATTATAAAAATATTCTTTAAAAAAAGATTATTTTATTGTAAAAGTGTTACTTTTATCATATTGAATTTCATGCATAGAAGTATGCAAAAAAGGGATTATTTATTGTAAAAATGTTACTAAAAAATGATTATTTTATTGTAAAAGTGTTACTTTTATCACATTTGAATTTCATGCATAGAGGTATGCATAAAGATGATTATTTTATTGTAAAAATGTTACTTTTATCATAATTGAAATTCATGCATAGAGGTATGCATAAAGATGATTATTTTATTGTAAAAGTGTTACTTTTATCATATTTGAAATTCATGCATAGGGGTATGCATAAAAGATGATTATTTTATTATAAAAGTGTTACTTTTATCATATTTGAATTTCATGCATAGAGGTATGCATAAAAGATGATTATTTTATTGTAAAAATGTTACTTTTATCATATTTGGATTTCATGCATAGAGGTATGCATAAAAGATAGTTTTATACTAAAAGTGTGATTTTCATCCTAAATGGATTTTATGCATATATTAGATACATAAGAGAAATTCTTTTATTCTAAAAGTGTAATTCCTACTAAATTGAATTTATGCATAGGAAGATGCATAAAAGATTGATTCAAAAGTGTCATTCTCATTTAAAATGAATTTATGCATAGGAAGATGCATAAAAGATTGATTTTTATTTCGAAAGTGTTATTCTCTTTAAAATGGAATTTATGCATAAATAGATGCGTAAAGAAATCTTATATCAAATATAAGAATTCTCTTGTATTCTATAAATAGATATTGAGATGTGATAAGATGTGATAAGATGCATATGGGAAGTGATAGGATGTGATAAGATGCATATGGGAAGTGATAGGATGTGATAAGAGGTGTATGAGATGTGATAAGATGTGATAAGATGCGTATGGAAAGTGATAGGATGTGTATGAGATGTGATAAGATGTGATAAGATGCGTATGGGAAGTGATAGGATGTGATAAGAGGTGTATGAGATGTGATTAAATGAGATAAGATGCGTATGGGAAGTGACAGGATGTGATAAGAGGTGTATGAGATGTGATAGGATGTGATAAGATGTGTATGAGATGTGATAAGATATGATAAGAGGTGTATGAGATGTGACAGGATGTGATAAGAGGTGTATGAGATGTGATAAGAGGTGTATGAGATGTGATAAGATGTGTATGAGATGTGATAAGATATGATAAGAGGTGTATGAGATGTGATAGGATGTGCTAAGGAGAGTTAGGATCTGATAAGATGTGTACGGGATGAAGTAAAGAGTGTATCTGATGGGATAAGATGTATATGGGTTGTGATAGGGCGAGAATGGATGTGATATGGATGTATGAATATAGATATGGATGTGAATGTGAATGTGGATGTGTATGTATGGATGTATAGATGTGGATGTGAATGTAGATACGGATGTGGATGTATGTATGTATGTGGATGTGGATGTATGAATGAGGATGGGAAAATGGATGTATGCAGGTACATGTGGATGTATGGATGTGAATGTGGATGTGGATGTGGATGTATGGATGTAGATACGGATGTGGATGTATGTATGTGAATGTGGATGTATGAATGAGGATGTGAAAACGGATGTATGAATGAGGATGTGAAAATGGATGTATGCATGTAGATGTGGATGTATGGATGTAAATGTGGATGTGGATGTGGATGTATGGATGTATGGATGTGGATGTGGATGTGGATGTGTGGATGTGGATATGGATGTGTATGTATGAATGCGGATATGGGATTGGATGTATGATGTGGATGTACGAACATGGATATGTATGTAGAATAATGAATGTGAATGTGTATGTAAAATAATGTGTCGTCGATATGAGTAAATGGATGAGAATGAGTACATATTGAATGAAATGTGGAATAAATAATGTGGACTGAGGAGGGATAATGTGGAAAGACGAGAGTTCGATATAGAAACTGTATTTTGTGACTGTTTGTAAATGATTGTTTTATGTCAAGAATGCTGAGGAAGCATTTTGACCGTCTTATGGATTAAAGTCATGGAGACCTAACTGATAAAGTTGCAACGGTTGACGGAGAGTCAATGGAGGACATCTCGCGTAGCAAGGTCGACCGAGGTCTTGACCAGCCTTGGTTCGATCTAAATGGTGAGCTTCCGGTACGGTGGATGAGGGACCAAGGAAGCGGCCTATGAGTGAAGCGCTAGGTCACCTGCGAAGGATCCTAGAGGGTGCTGACCATACGGTGCTCGGGCTCTGGGTCACCGAAGATACCCACACGTGCGTCATGGAAGATATTGGAACAAGGAGTAAGAGTTGTTTACTGAAACCGGGCATGGATCTGGTTGATTGACCTTGCCGGTCTTCAACGGATGAGTCCATGGCTCTCTTATATGGATCTGTTGATTGATCTTGCTGATCTTCAACAAGGATTCCATCTTGATTTTTATATGTGAGAATATTGTCGGGTATTATGAGCTAGGAACTATTGAAAAGGCCCCCCAATACTTCCCTTAGAACCATTCCAAAAATGGGGCCTTGACTTTGTAGGTCCATTTAAGCCCCCGGGCCATTTTACCAGTCATAAGTATATCCTAGTAGCAACAAACTACAACACCAAATGGGTAGAACCCTGTGCTCTCCAAGATAACACAACACAATCAATTGCCAAATTCTTGTACGAGATGATAATCACTCATTTAAGATGCCCGATCGAGTTGATCAGTGACCAAGGCAAGCACTTTGTCAATGATGTCAACAAAGAACTAGTCACCCAACATCTCATCATTCATAAACGCTCCACAATATACTATTCACAAGCCAATGGTCAAGCTGAATCGACCAACAAAATCCTCAAGAAGATTCTCACAATGTTGGTCAATCAAAATCAGAATGACTGGTAGGAAAAGCTTTAATCAGAATGACTGGTAGGAAAAGCTTTATTCAGCTTTATGGGCATTTCGCACAGCCTACAAGATTTCGACTAGAATGACACCATTCAAACTAATTTATGGCACTGAGGTAGTCGAACCAATGGAATTCCTAGTGCCAAGTCTCGGCATCACCATTGTAGAAAATTTAAGACCACAAGAGTCTCTTCAGCAGCATCGCTTGGACGAGCTCCTTGCATTGGACGAAGCTCCCTTCAAGAGTTTCTATGTCACCCCACAGTTGTCTAGAAAAGAAGGAAGAAATGGGTCGATCGCCACTCAAGTTTTGGATATTCAAGGAAGTAGATATAGTCCTCTTATTTTAGTCTCGCATGGGTCCACATTTTGGAAAATTGAAGCTCTGAGGGACATGACCGTTCTGAATCATCTAAAAGTTCTATGATAGCACTTTCCTTCTCGGCATGCTCAACGGCACAGTTCTAGAAGCGAGTCTCTAGCTACCGCATGTGACCCTACCATGCATCGATGCTCTTGAATCCCTTCATTAAGGCAACAGAACCAACAATCCACTACCTGAGCATCCATCACCATCATGACAGCGACCCTCTCCAAACAATCATGAAAGATTTTCCTCAAGTGCTTAGCGACAAGACGCAGTCTCATCAAGAATTTTCAACCGTTGCATGCCAATGCTACATGGTAACTCTTAAACCCCCCAAAAAAAAAATCCAACTAATCTTTGTGTATTTATCTATTTGCATGCAGAACCCCTTCTCGCCCCAAGCCATAACCCTTTGCCTGTAATGACCTTCAACACTTTCTCTCTCCTTACACATGCTTTTCACATAGCCATGAAGAAAACCATATATCTGACCAAAGACCAACTTCTAACCCTAGAAAATCCAACCCCCATGTCCAAAACTGAAGAACAACCCGTCTGTACATCCACAACCCATGACGTGCAACACACTCCCAAAACCCAACATCCCCATTTCCTTCTTATGTCTCTGTTTACACAAGCTGAAGTTACCATTGCCTTGAAAAGAAGCCACCATCTACAAACGGATGTGTCTAGACATGGAAAGAGTGCCATGAATTAGCCATGAAAACTTGGGCTTAAGATCCAAGAAGATGTAATAGATATATGTCAAAAGATGATAAAAGGTATAACGACATAGACCAAGATCACTTTTACAGTGCCTGACCATTTCTCATGGCTAATAAATATGTCCATGCTCCCAAATCTATGCTCAAGGGACCCATTTAAAGAGTGCCATGAATTAGCCATGAAAACTTGGGCATAAGCTCCAAGAAGATGTAATAGATATATGTCAAAAGATGATAAAAGGTATAATAGCATAGACCAAGATCATTTATATAGTGCCTGACCATTTCTCACTGCTCATGAATATGTCCATGTGCCTCGACCCATACCATACATGTGCCTAGGCCCATACCCATACATGTGCATGTGCATATATAATTGTTTCATTTAGTTTTATTATTACTTGAGTGATAAACTAAATATATGTTGATGATATCTATCTTAATTCCTTAAAGTCTTTATTTGTTTAATATCCTCCATAGCATGTGTGTTTGAAAGGTATATACAATCTTATTTACTGAAGTACCAAAATAGTTGTTATTTGCTTTTTCATTCACATCATATTATATTTGTTTAAAACTCTTAATAGTTATGATTCGCTTTTTAAACTTGCATGGTAGGCTTCTTATATTTATCTTAGTTATCTATCCTTTATGTTAAATTTGCAGCAATGTGATGAGCTATGATGGATCAAATGTAAGAATCAACATCATTAACAAAGTGATTAGACGATGATTAAGATAAGATTAGTGAGCAATTAACTGATAGCTTAATGTAGGCATGGATAATAAAAAACCAGCAAATTCTCATTAGACCAATGCCTCAATTTATAGAGTTTATACCCACAAGATGCCTCAATTTATAGAGTTTATACCCACAAGATGCCAAGCATCTAATCCCACTGATCTCTCCTTGATTCACTCCACCTCTTTTTCTTGATTCTCTCCATCTCTTCACTTTTCCCAGAATATCTCCACACATCCTAAATCTTTTCATGCTACCCTTTATTCTCTCCCAGTAGATACCTCTTACCTTTTCACTCCAATGCCTCAAGTCCCTAAACTCATAGTCCTTGACACACTCTCTCTCTATGTTCCAAGGCTTACTACAAGTGTCCATGACCTTGAGTAAAGTGCTCACACATACATCTACCACATGGCCTACATCATCGGTGGCTCAGAGGTGGTTTTACTCTGTTGGGGCAAGCTACATTGGATTGTGGGGTTTCTCTCTCTCTCTCTCTCTCTCAAAAAAGATGATCTGACTCCACTTCCTTAGGAGTCTCCATCATGAAGTTTGCCAATGTATTCCTTCTCCACTGGGTTTGCTGTAGAAGCAGTCTCTTGCCATGTGTCCTGGCTTCCCACAGTTGTGGCAAGTGAAGGCCCTTCCTCCTACTCTGCCTTTTCCTTGTCCTCGTCCTCGTCCTTGTGAAAATCCTCCTTGGGGGAAGATTGATTTTTCCTCTCCAGCTGTTGAGTCCACCCATTTCTTCTCTTTGACTTTGGTCTCTTGCTCTAGTAGAGCTCCTTCTATCTCATGCAGCTTCAATTCAGGTACATTCTTTAAGGTTGCTACAATGTTTTCATATTTACCTTTGTCCACACTCTTCAGAAGCACTGCTAGTGCCTCATCATCCTCTACCTTCTTGCCAATGGCTGCAGTTGTGCTTAATGCTTTTGTATTTGTTCCAGTGTGTGATTAAAGATTCACTGCTAGTGCCTCATCATCCTCTACCTTCTTGCCAATGGCTGCAGTTGTTGCTTAATGCTTTTGTATTTGTTCCAGTGTGTGATTAAAGATTCACTTTCCTTCATATCAAGTTTGTAGAGTTACCCAATGGTAAATTTGAACCCTCAATTGCACTAAAATATAATGATTAGTGCTGATTAATCACTCATTAGCAGGGGAGGCTAGATCTGGGGCCTTAGAGTTCAAATAAGCTCAACTCCTTTCAAAGGCATCAATAGCAGTTAGTCTAGTAGAGGATCAAGCCAAGAAACAAAAGATTTGACCAAACATTGAATGCTTAATCTCTGTTTTACCAAAGTCACTTGCAGATTTGATGCAGAGCTTCATGCCACTTCTCCTTGAGGAATTTCAAAAATTTGACATCACCAGCATGTATAGCACCCTTGAAAACCCTTGGGACCAAGAGGAATTAGATCAATTGCTTCTATAGAAGAGAAGATCTGCAAATTTTTTCAAAAACTGGCGCTTGAAAAATTGTGATTTTCAACAGCTTCTCCCAGCAATTTGGCGATTCGACGTGACTGGCTTATGCATGGGGAGTATGGCTAGATGTGGCTAAGAGGGTTTGGGCTAATGTTATGGCAAGAGAGAGAGAGAGAGAGCTCCTCCACCAGCTGGGGGTAGAGAGGCTAATTGAAAAAGAGCTAAATTTTTTTGGTTATCTCTTAATCCAAATTAATTGGGTGATTAGCAAGACAATGAGCTCATAAATTGGATGGATTCTAAGCTAGGATCTAATATCATGTTAAATTTGCAGCAATCTATGGTGGATCAAATGTAAGAATTGTAACATACCCATTGTAAATAACAATGTACTTGCTTCAGAGTTGAAAAATATAACTTAGTTTGTCATTTTTACGATCAGAAAAATTCTATTTTTGGAAAATGAGCCATTTTTGCTTAGAAATTTGTAATTTTGAATCCAAATTTGGAATCTACGCGTAATTTTATGCTTAAAATAGTTTTTTTTAAACTAAAAACGGGTACCCGGAATGGGTTTAATTAAGCTTTTAAGTCTTTAATCTGCGAACTTCCGACCTAAAATAGTAACTATCCAGGCGTCTAATCAACGAACAGAACACGTCCCCATGGTCACGGGGCAAGGCCGGACATTTTCGTCAAAAAAATTTTTGACCCCCCGGGACGACGGCGGGCGGTCGGCGTGGGCCCCACCACCACGGGCGCCGCCAGTGAAACGACCGACAATCCACCCGGGACACCCAAGTGTGTACATGACCTAGACGCACCCTCCAGCACACCCCTACACGTACCCCCTCCTCCCAGAACCCTCTATCCACAGGTGTCGCGCTCTCTCTCTCTTGGGGACACCTCCACCCCCATGTGTCACTTTCTCTCTCTTCGAGACACCTCCACCCCCAGGTGTCTCGCGCCCACACTCTCTCCCGGCGGACACCTACACCACCCAGGTGTCGCCTTCCCGCACCCGGACGTCCACCCTCCAGCACTTATAAAAGGACCCTCCCAGCCCCCTTCTCCGAGAAAGCCCCCAGCAAGGCCCTAGGCGCAAGCCCTCCCTCAAGCTCTAGGACATGTCCTACACTCTTCTCCCCCCCGTGTGAATAGACTTAAAGTGTGCTTGTCCTCCAACCCTTGCCTTACTCTTCCCTAGGCCTCCCTAACCATGCACTTCCCTAGGCCTCCCTAGGCATACACTCTTCTCAAGAGCTCTCCAAGTTAAGGACACCTCTCAATCCCCCCCCATATGCGGCGACTTAAACTTAGGCTAAGAGGTCTTTCCTACCCATAAGCCCAACAAGCTTTTCCTACCCCAAACGGACTCCGTTTTCGAATCCGTTTGAACCAGTAGAATTCTCTCTTTTCTCTCCAAGTTCCCAACCTCTTATATTCACCCCGTTCTCTCTCTATTCTCTTAAAACTAGTGCTCCTATGGCGCCGAAACGCTGCCGAAATGAAGAACCACGCGCTGCCCAAGGAGGGAATGAAGCGAATCGCGTCCCTGCAATCGACTTCGCCCCTCTTGAAGCAAATAGGCACGAAAACGATAACCAGGTTGGTCATTTAACAAGTTTAAGTAAAATTCTCTCTTATGAAGCTTAATGCAAAGATTCGAAACAATAGGAAAGGAACCAAGGTTAAACCCCTAGTATAGATGGCGTAAAGTACCTTATGGTTACTCTTAAGTAAAGTTATAAGAAAATAATCTTGCTTTTGAATCATTGTCTTTCCGAAACGATGGTTTTTGTTAATGTGTGAATTGATTGAATAAAGGCTATGTCTCTTTTTATTGGATATACTACTGGTTTATTGCTAACATGCAGGTACAGCTTCTCCCCCCCTTAGCTAACTCCGTGCTTGCCTGTGTAGCCGGGCGGAGGATATAGCGAGGCCGGGAGTCAGCCCAGGGCAATCCCCTCCTATGCCACTGGGAATTGGATTTCACCACCAGGGTGATGTATATATGCTGCCTAGTTCTGTGGGTCCAGGCTAGTGCGGTGACTTAACCCCCACCTCATGAGGAGACGTCCCCTCCGAAGGGCGAGAGGGTTTGGTACAAGCGGCAGTACCTGAGGGGGTGACAGGACGGCTTGGCCCTCATCGGCTGGCTGACAACGAGGGGAGACGGTCCGTGAGGTTTACCCAGCTGGTTGAGGCTGGAAGATCGAATTCTAGATCATCGGTGTGGTTGTGGTTGTGGTTGTGGTTATGGTTATGGTTATGGTTTGGACATGGAAGTTTGGATTGGAATATCGGCCCGGTCCCAGGGTCTTTGTAAATATTTTTCACTGTAAGTATGTTTGTTGATTTCAATGTTGTGCTAAGGAAGATTTCTTTTCAGGAATCAAGTGTAATTAATTAACAAAGGAATTTGTTTTTAAGTGTTTCACAGTGTGGTAGGACTTAATTAGAAAACAATTGAATGGGTGAGTGTGTGGAAAGTGGGAGAATGGATGCCCTGACAGTACCATTCTAAGGATGGGTGGACCCGATCAGTCGGGTAGCTTTCTACTAGTCGTAACTTACGATACTTAGGGAATAGTAGAGTTCCGAACAAGACTTGTTTTAGGGGACCAAGCCAACGGCCGTGCCTCATGAAATACGGGGGGAAAAAGGCGTTGGCTTCCTTGAACCAAGTGTTGGTCTTGTTCCATCTCCACGCACATTCCGTGCTGGGGATTAGAATTTCCTTTAGGACTATGCTTCCCCTGTGAGATAGAGTTAGATCCCTCCGTTTTCTCGTAACCTCGTATTTCTACGAGATTGAGGTATCGTCAATCGGAAAATAACACGAGACTTAACCGCCTATCAAAAGGATTCCCCCGCTCTACGGGTAGGGGTCCTTTACAAGAATCAACATCATTAACAAAGTGATTAGATGATGATTAAGATGAGATTAGTGTGAGAAATTAATTGATAGCTTAATGTAGGCATGGATAATCAAAAACCAGCAAATTCTCATTAGGCCAATGCCTCAATTTATAGAGTTTATATCCATAAGATGCCAAGCATCTAATCCCACTGATCTCTCCTTGATTCACTCCACCTCTTTTGCTTGATTCTCTCCACCTCTTCACTTTTCCCAGAATATGTCCACACATCGTAAATCTTCTCATGCTACCCTTTATTCTCTCCCAATAGATACCTCTCACCTATCACACCCATTCACTTGTATATTTCAACACTTTAGAGTCTTAGAGTAGCTGAATAGATTTTAATATTTTAAAATATATCATAAACTTATGCTAAGTATTTTATCCCATACCTTATCTATTGCACTTATTACATATTTAATATTAGATATCATGGTACAAAGTTATTGGATTATTTTATGATTGAATCGATAATAGAAACTAAATCAAGGTGCTAAGTTCTAAATAATAGTCTTATTACAAGTTTACTTCTAAGTATTGTGGCATGGAATTGGTTGAAGACTTATATTTATTTAAAGTATAATTGAATTTACTATACAATGAAAATAGAAATAGATTTAAAATGTATATGTTTATAGGAGATTAATCTCTATCCTTTTTTTTAACTTTCTATAGTGGTTTTTGAATTTAGTTTTTGTGGAAGGGATGGTTTTGAAGTTCAAATTAGTGGGTATATGAGGTTTCTCCACCAAGAAAGCATGTGGGAGACAAAAGTCAACTTTTTATGACATCCTCTTAGACTTATCTTACACCCTTGTTATGCATGTCATAAATAACACCTAAATGTGGATTCTATCTAACTCATTATACATCTTCTCATTGAATGAACATTGATCACTAATGAGTCGTGGAAAATAGTGATTAGAATTCAATCTAAGTTTAATCTTTTCACTAATTTGTTTTCTTTTTAAAATGATTAAAAGACTTTAGGTTACTCTTACATATATCTGTCAGTGTTCGGTCAAGACCCGACACTTGCGTGGTTCCAGACCACGTGCGTGGTTCTAGACCACCTAGTCAGCTCCGAAGGCGACATGTCACATGACTAATGACACTGTGCCCAATACGATAAGCCAACGCTAGAGCCTTATGCCACGGTTCTACCTAGGTCAAGGAAGTCAGTTGCGCTAGAGCAACGGTTTGCTCTTGCCACCTCTGAGATGCTTGGCCTCGTTCCTAGTCCTGTCTCTGAATGGGAATCTCTTCCAGACAGGATTGACTGAGGACTAAGGTACAAGTTGAAAGACGTTCAAAATAGAGACGACACACTTGAGAATCAGACAACACAGAACAGGGTGAAGATGGCACCAACAAATTGATCTATTGTTGAGTAAGGCTTAGCCCTGTATATCCTCACCCCTCACTCCCTCTATCCTTTCTTTTACATTCACCCACATGCTGTGACATGAAAAACTGATATCTTTCATTTTCAATTTTAAACATATTTTGATGGTTTCTCAATGGTAATAAGGTGGAAGCTTGTCCAAGAAGATTGCGGTGCCCACAATGGAATAACGGTGTGGTGATGCAGCGGCTTGGCAGCTACCCTGATAATAGCATTCTATCTTCAAAGATAATGGTTTACTTGATTTAGGGTGCACACATTGTAAATGCCACAAGTATGCTTGATAAATACTTTGGTATGGTAGATAGGCTAGTGATGTGGAAAATAAAAGTGGGCCTTCATGCTCACATGGATTTTAATTGTATTATTAATATAGTATTCACCATAAGGCTACAAGTTGGGGAGTGTGGAAGGCATGTGGAGGAGTGTGTGTAGGTGGATAATTAGGAAAAATTCTTCTAGAATGCCTACATGGAAGAGGATAATTCCACCATGTGTAAGTGGGATCTCCACCTACATGCCACGTAGACTTGGCTATTATCTCATCACACTTTCAAAGTCAAAAAGTCTTCAATTTAATAATCAATAGAAAACTTAGCCTAAGAGGACAATTGATGGTGACATCTACCCTTATGTCACTGAAGGGTTGAAGATTTTTATGTTATAATTTGTAACAATGGAAGAGAGGGTGATTCTCCACCTATAAAAGGAGCCCTCCTCTCCCTTTCAAACCAATGAATGAAAGCCTCCTCAATTGAGCATTTTGTGTCATTGCCATTCTCTTATCTTCAAACCCTTATTCAAACACTCTCTTTACATGTGAATGTCTCATTTAGCATTAGCGACTCATGCTTAACCCAATTTTAGACCTCTTTGATGATTCATGATTGATAAGTGGGATAAGGAGTTATTATCTTGGTGGGCCTGTGACTTCTCAAGGTAGCCCTTGCCTTATTGCCACCCTTCTTTGGAGGTACCAATGGTTTTAGTAGCGGTAATGAGCATGTGGAAAGACTTTGGGAACCATAGGCAAATCTTTATGATAGTCCGCTAAGCAATGTTAACCCTTACCCTCTAGCTTGAATCATGAAGGAGATGAAAGGCAAGAGGCTATGTGACAATTGAGGTTTCATGCAAAGAGAGGGAAGTGCAGTTTTTGTGGTCTAATACCCAAATTTCAACCAGTAATTACTCATCTCGGGGTATTGGTTTCTAAAATTGATCATATGGCTAGGAAGATCTTTATATTCTCTTTCCACTCATGCAACTAATTTCTTAATCCTTTACTTCATTGATGATCACAATTTCTCCCAAAGTTGCTAACTTTTAGGCGAATTTTGGCAGTTTTATAGAGTCTTGTAGTAAAATGCTCATAACTTTTCGCTCGATTGCCCGTTTTTGAAAGTTTTTATATAGGCGCGAAGCTCTCTTCAAGATCTACATATCTATGTTATCCTCTTTTACATAGCCTATATGGATTTAAAACTGTAGTTCTCTGTGTGTCTATTTTTATAGACTTTTGGCCATTATTTCTTCTTAATAATGATTAATTCCTCTTAATCTCTTATCATCAAAAAGCAAATCCAATGTATCTTATCCTCTTGTAAGTGATTGCTATATTCTTTTGCTTTAAGATGTTCCATCCAAATCACCCAATTCGAACGGATGAACCTTACCAACAACATGCCCCGTATGTTTCCGTTCACATAATCCTCAGTCGGAAGATTTTCCTCCAACAAAGAATTGCCCTCTTGTTTGGAGCTGCAAGACTGGCATAAATTCTTACTTCTCGTGAGCCTTTCATCTTTCCTTCCATGAATTATGATCTCACATTTGATGTGTTTATCTTTATCTTAACCTAGGGAGGGTGTGAGGCAGCTCAAAAACACAAGAAGGCCACTATAGCTCGCCGACTCACCACCTTCAGAACACTCAAGCACAAGGGGCACCACCAGCTTCTCTAGCTGGAAAGAAAATCAATCTCTCTCTCTCTCTCTACCACCCCACTCAGAGATATCCAAAGAAAGGCAATTCAACAGCTCACATATCTTATTATAAAAGCCTTTTATTCATCAACAAGGCTAAGCCACTCACATGTCATCTATACAAACCCTGTTTGACCATCTACAAGGGGTGATCCATCACCATGGATTTCATTAATTGACAAACTTCAACCCACTCTCCCTCGTACTCTCCTTTATCACACACTCACAGCAAACAAACACACACACACTGCCCAAAGCTTGCTCTTGATCTCACACCAGAAGTCTCGAAACAAGGCAACCCTTCCCAGTAGAAAGCCAGCAGCTTTGCTCGCTTTGTCAGTAGAGCCACTCGAGTGCGATCTTCTCTGGACCCGGTCTCCTTTCCACGCAACTATCCCACACTTATCAGCTTCAAATCCTTGATCTGCTGTCTTCACTCGCCAACCTCTGGCTCTGCCTTTGATATCTGCACACTCCCAGCAGCATCACCTAGCGGCCCTTCCACGGTTGGCAGTCCATTTGTAGCACCCAACCTGCACACCTTGACGCCTGCCACTGCAGCGCTTCACCTTCACCGACGAAGCTCCTTCGCGTCTCTCCTTGTGCTGTGGCTGCCCTTGACCACCACCTAAAAGGCCCCTCACGCCAGTCCACACGACCTTACTCTTGGCCTTTCCTCTTGCGCGCTGGCAGCCAAGCCACCCACTTCAAGGCAGCCTCCCTCTATGTATAGCTGCAGCTGTGCTTCTTGAGGCCGTCACAAGCCAAGGCGGCTCTTCTTCACCGTCTGTCCCCCAACCATATCAACGCAGTGGCTTGCTATCCTTGCGCCTCCACACTTGTTTTACCTGACACCAGCTGCGCCCAAACTCTTCCCTTGGCTTGGCTTGCAGAGTTGCGCCAGAGAGCCCCCCAGCTGCTCTTTACACACGCATGCGCTCCACGCTCCAGAGCCTTCCAGCTTTTCGTTTCTGCAGCTACGTCAAAGAGCCCACTGTCCTTGTCGCCTCTCAGTCACCAAACTCACCACGCTTTCGCCAGCCCTCTGTCAGCTGCGCTCACCTGGCTGTGCAGCTATGCCCCCAGAGAGCTCCTCTGCAACAACACCTCGGTCGCTAGCAGCTTCGCACACGGCTGCTCTCTCACCTCTCTCCCCCTTTGGAATGACGAGGCCCCCCTTCCTGCACTCAGCGATCCTCTGCAGTGCCACACACACACTTCTGTCCACCTGGTTCGCTTGCACACCACACCACAAGGGCAACTCTCTCTTTCTTTTTGCGACCTCCCCCTTCTTCTCTGTTGGTTGGCACCTTCCACCACCTCCTTCACGCCGTCGCCTTCCTTCTAGATATCAAGCTGGCGGCCAAAAGATCTTCCACTTGGCTATTTATAAAGTGGCCAAGTGTATCATATATTTTATTTTTTTCTTCAAAATAATGGCCACCACTTACAATAGCCTCTCCTTCTCCTTGTGTTTCGGGTTATCACACCCAGCCCATAACCTTTCCAAAATTATGCGAGGGTTGCCCACAGCCTCGTGATCAGCATCATCATACCAAGACGGCCATTCCAAACCTAAAAGATTCTCAAACTCAAACATAAAAGCAATTATATTTTGCTGGCGTCGCTTGTAAATTTCAATAATTACAGTCTGAATTTAGCTCTCTCCACATCAACCAGCATGTCTACATTTATTTTCACCAGAGGCTCATCAAAACCCATTATTGATATCCACATGCTCATCCACCTCTTATTTACACACATCCCAGACACCTTCTTGATGACTAAAAGCTCATACAATAAAAACTTCAAGTCTCCAGCAACTGCTTCAAAGAAAAATGCATTCACTAAATCACTCCAAAGCCATTCCGTCTGTACACTTGCCAGGGCATTCAGGGCAAAGTTTTATTGCACACCACGCATTCCATATGTACACGGACTCAAAACATCTTTACAGAAAAAAGCCTGACATACTTTGCCCAACCCCCAGCCTGCTGAATCATTCATGATCAGCAGTAAAAAGTATTTCAAGACCTAAATCCATATCTAAAAACTGCCTTTCATCTGGAATCACATCTTCAAACACTGCATCCTGTACAATCACCATCAAACGTGCATAATACTTCTTCAGCCTATATCCATTTACCCTGGAAGCATGTAAAGTCCCATCTAAGTCTGCCAATTGATAGGTACCATTTACAAATCCTTGCATCACCAAGAAGGGTCCTTCCAACTTAATTTGAAACTTCTTATGAAAGGCATTATCCAGTCTGCTATTATAACGTAATACCAGATCATCCTTCATAATTCCTTTGCTTTTAATCTTCTTGTTGAACTTCTCCAGCGTCCTTGCCTGCATATCTTCATAATGCTTCAAAGCATTATCCCTGTTTAGCTGTGCTTCTTGTAAATATAACAGTCGCTCTTTAAAGGCATCTTTAGGCTCTTCCAAAAGCTTTTCCAACATTTTAACAACTGGTATCTCCACCTCAATAGGCAATAAGGCTTCTTTCCCATAAACAAGATGAAATGGAGTGAAACCTGTACCAGACTTAATTGCTGTTCTGTATGCCCACAAGGCAGCAAGCAGCTCCAGATCCCAATTCTTGCCTTGTTGCTCCGTCACCTTGGATAAAATCTTGATCAATTCACCATTGAAACGCTCATTCAAGCCATTACACTGTGGATAGTAAGGTGTGGTAAAACTGCGACTGATCTTCATTTTTGTACACAAATAATTCATAAGCTCTGCTCTGAAACCTGGACCCTGATCTGAAAGCAATTCCAATGGCACACCAAATTTACAACAAATATCCTGATATACAAACTTTGCCACCTCCTTAGCAGTAATTTGTTTCACTGCCTTTGCTTCCGCCCATCTAGAAAGGTAATCAACTGCAGTCAAGATGTAGCACTTCCCTCGGCTGGTAATAGACAATGGTCCCACAACATCAATTCCCCATTTTTCAAAAACATCATAAGAAAGAATTGTCTTCCTCATCTCAGGCCTTAATATTTGTCTACTGTGAGCTTGGCATTGTTTGCATGACCTGCACCAATGATTAACATCCTTATGTATACTTGGCCATACATAACCTTCCTGTAATACCTTATGCAAGGTGATCTTTGAGGCAAAATGTCCACCGCATGCTCCTTCATGATTTTCCTTAAGACTTTTGTAGATTTCTTCTTTCCAAGGTACCCGTCGCATTATCAAATCAATTCCCTTCAAATACAAAGCATCACCAATCATCACATACCTTGCAGCTTTCTTGATGAAACCATATTTTTTTGATTTGTCAATACCATTAGGAATCATCCCTGTTAACAAAAATTCCTCAACATCCTATAAATTCTCCCTGCCACAATAAAATGATGCATGAGCTTTAAGAACAAAAACTTCACCAATCATTCCCTGGGCTGCTTCATGAGCCTCCTCATTATGGCCTCGATCCACATGCTTTAGACTCCAAGCTTTAAATTCCTTCAGTAGACCCTTAATCTTGAAACACATTTCCTTGAGTAACATATTCTTTGACTTCCAAACTCCCAATACCTGTTTTACCACAAGCAATGCATCTCCTCGCGAATGCGAATCCTGTGTACACCATGCTTCAAGCATATTTGCAATCCAACTTCCAGAGTCAGATACTCCGCTTCATTGTTGCTATGTGCATCCACTTTAACACCCTTTTTAAAAACAAGGCAACCCTGTGGATCATAAAGCACCAAACCTCCTGAGGCTGCATCATGGCTTTTCCTGTAAGAACTATCAAAATATAATAAGTGTGCATTCACCAACTCAGCCGCATCCTCAACTGGCTTCTTGATGGTCTCCTCCTTTATAAGAAGAGGACTCTCCTTATATGTCAGTAGATCAGCTAAGGTAGCCCTGGTACTCTCTTCCACCAAGAATGAGAAAGTAAATTCCTGCAACTCAATCACCCACTTCATCATAGCCTTAGATAAATTTGTACCATTTATCAACTGAGGCAAAAAAGTGTAGCTCGTCAAAAATACAAAGGGACGAGGCAACAAGTAATGGCGGAACCGCCTACATGCATAAAGTACACTAACCATAACAAGTTCCACCTCTGATAGCAACCTTTCTCTGGCAAGTTTTACTCTGCTAGCACAGTAGACGGGTTGCATATAATGGGATTCTTTCCCCTTCTACAACAACATAGCTCCAATAGCATCTTCACCTATTGAAGGATTGACATAAAATACTTGTTCCCAATTAGGTGCCTGCATTGTAGGAATAGCTCCCAACACCTCTTTCACTTTCTGGAAAACAACCTCACACTCCTCCGTCCAATGCAAAGGATCATGCTTTGCTGCCTGCTGCAAAGGATATAACAATTGTGAAGATAGAGAGATGAAACGAGCCATATACTTCACCTTTTGCACAAAAGTAGCCAGTTGCCTTGTATTCTTTGGGGTAGGAAGAAGAAGAAGAGACTTGACTTTATCAGGATCTGGATCAATACCATTCTCTGATATAACATGGCCCAAGAGCTTCACCCTCGGTTGAGCTAAAAAACACTTTTTTGGATTTAATTGACCACCACACTCATCATAACGCTGAAAAACTGTAGCCAACTTATCACAATGCTCTTGCCTGGAGCTGTATATACAAAAATCATCAATAAAATCCTTCACAAACTTATTCAAAAAAGGAGATAATACCCAATTTGCCCTTCTCTGATAGTAAGCTGGTCCATTCATCAATCCAAAGGGAAGAACTTTGTAGCAGAAACACCCCCACGGTGTAATGAAAGTCGTCTTGCGCTGGTCTTCTTCTGCAATCTTTAACTGGAAATAACCTGAATACCCATCACAAACACTATACCTTTCATAACCAGCTACAGTATCCAAAATCTCATCCAAAAAAGGTAGGGGGTAAGAATCCTTCTTCGTAGCAGCATTCAAAGGCTTGAAATCCACACATATACGCCACCTGCCATCCTTCTTTGGACTCACCACCGCAGGACTTACCCACTCAGCTGTATCTACTGGTGGAATGAAACCTGCACTCAACAACTTATCAACTTCCTCTCTCAGGGCCTGCATTTGTTCTCGTCCCATCCTGCGAAGCTTTTGCCTAACTGTTCTTACACCTTCTTTCAATTCAATCCTCAAGTCTGGCCCTTTAAATCCTCGAATCTCTCTATAAGAAGTGATGAACAATTCTAGAAAATGAGATAGCATATTAACATATCTAACCTTTTCTCCACTCAAGAGATCCGGACTCAGCATTCGTTCAATCAGCTCCTCCTGCTTCTTCTTCACTTCTATCTTTGGCTGCAGTAATTCCTCGATCACTTCATATGACCCCATAGTGTCTTCTCCCTCAACACCCATTTCTTGCATTTCTTTATCTTCATTACCTTGTTGCTCTGATATTAGGAAAGCCACATCTGCCCCTTCTGTGCCACTTTCTCACTTGGTATTATGTCCTACTACACAGCAGCCTTTGCCTGTAGTTAGGAACCAGGTTTATCATTTGATCTTGAGTGATATTTGATTTCATCTTGCTGAGATCCTCCCAAAAGTCATATTCTTTGCTACTTTTATCCTCATCAGCTGGCGTGCCTTGTCTTCCATGCATCCTTCTTTCTCTCTCTTTTTCTTCTCTTTCTTGTTCTTGACTTCCTCTTGTTTGTACTCCTATCTTGATCCCTCTCGGAGATCCTTCTCTTTTTTCTCTCCAAACGCTTCTACTGCCTTGGGCTACACCTAGTCCTGGTTGGCACTTCAGTGCATGTCCTCTAGTTTCCCTCTCGTCACAAACCAGCTTCTTTCCTACTGTAATCTCTTCTTCCTTTTTGATCAGGTTTTTCCTATCCAAATTTCCCAAGCGTGGGCCTTCGTCGTGTATGGTCTTCACCATTCCTTGTGCACTTTGCACTAGTTTGGTTATCTGATCACCACGGACTGTGTGATGTTGCCCACTCCTTTGGCTTCTATCTCTGTTCTGGTTTGGCATTCATTCATGTTGGCAACTTGGCATGTCCTTGTGATCTTATTACTTGTGTCACTTTTGGTAGCTTTTCCTTTCGTGCCCCATGGTCTATTATTACCATGTTCATAGCCGCATCATTTCCTGATGTGTTTGCTTCCCTTGTGACCTTGCCTCCTATAATTCCTGCTGATGTTGAAATATAGGGCAATCATTTTGCCAATTCCCTGGTCCATTACAATAGAAGGAGGCTCCCCTGGGACCGAATCTTCCACCTCCCTCAAATCTTCCACCTCCTCTTCCAAATGGTTTGTTGACTTGGGGTGTTTTGGTAACTTGGTTGATAGTGGGGGCTTGTTGCTCTGTAGCCTTTCTGCCACCCTTGGGATCCTATTTTGTGTGTTATAGTAACACGTCTCTGTAGTGTGGTTATGCCTTTCGTAGATGGTGCATAATTGATGTGTGGTCCTTCATTGGCACTCCTTGTTTGTGTGCCCTTGATTGTTGCACCTCGTGCACCAGACATCTGGTCTGAGTCCTGATCCTACATATCCTGCGATAATCTTGGCTAGGGCAGCCCTTAGTTCTTCTTGAACTTTCTCTCCCTGCTTCTTGCCTTTTTTTTCGGGGGCTTCCACTCTTCGGCATCCGACTCCTGACTGGATCTGGATTCTGAGGTATCTTCTCCAGAATCAGTTTCTAACGTTTCTTCCACATTTGTCTTCCTCTTGTCCTTCTTTTTCTTTTTGGAGTCTTTGTTGGTTTGCTTCAGGACTCCTTCTGCTCTCTAAGGGCTCCTGCCACCACTTTCTCAAAGGTCAGGGTGTCCAGATCATATGAGGCTACCACCGTCTGGAGCTTTTCCCTTAGCCCTCTTACAAACCACTGGCATAGTGTGGCTGTAACAAGACGGTTGGGGGCTGGTCCAGTTGCATTAACATTGCTCTGAACTATGCTGCATAGTCTTCTGTTGGCCTCTTTTTCTGCGTCATCTTGTGCCGCTTTTCTAGTACTTTTGCTATGGTCTTGTCTTTCTTGAATCTTTTCATGAAGGCCTTCTTTAGCTCTTCAAATGTCTGGAAGTGCTCTAGACTATACTGAGTGTACCAGCTTATGGCCTGGCTTCCCAATGTTGTAGCAAAATACTCAGTCTTTTGCTCCAATGGAGCTCTATTTGCTTGGAACATGGTTTCAAAGGCAAAAGTATGGGCTTCCAGGTCCTCCTCACTCTTGCCTTTAAATTTTGGGTATTTGAGAGACATCCTACCCCCAACTGCGAGTTCTTCCCCTTCTTGAGCTTCCAGTCTTCTGTTTGGACGATCTTCTTCTTGATTCCTTGCTGGTTTTGGAATCAGCCTTTACACTAATGGGGATTCATGTCCAGTCCAGGTGATCTTCTTCATGATTTCTTTGTTGTTATAGAATCAACCTTTCCAGATGCTGTGGAATTATGTTTGCCAATCTCCTTGGTCGGTGCAGAGGACAATGCGATGGTTTTCCTTGTTCTACTGCTTCATCTTGTGTACGGCGGTACCGCATTTCCCGGTTTGTGCTTCCTTTGTTCTCCATTCCTGTTCCATTTCTCTTATAAGTCAATATTAGGAAAAACCCCATTCCCATGAAAAAAGTGGGGTTATGGTAAACTCATCCAAAAGTTTGTCAAAACATATTCATGTGACATATCATTGAAAAGAGCTGGAAAGGTAGAATCTAGATCTACTTTGTCCGACAAATTTGGAGTTTGCATGTTCAAGTTATGGCCAAAATAATTTTTTTATTCCCATTTTGAGGGATTTTTCCCATTTCATCTAATATTGACTTTTATGCCTCTCTCTAGCATTCCCAACCCTATGTAGTCTATGCTTTCTTTCCAGTCTATCCTATTAATTGTGCAGGACTTAACCTATACTAGCCAATATCTTCTACTCTCTACCGTCATGCCATTTCCCTAGCAGGATTGCCAAAAGTGTCAGTGTCCGGTCAAGACCCGGTAGTTACTTGGTTCCAGATCACCTAGTCGGCTCCAGAGGAGACGCAATTAATGACACTGTGCCCAATACAATAAGCCAATGCTAGAGCGTTGTGCCACTAATCTACCTAGGTCAAGGGAGTCAGTTGCGCTAAAGCAACAGTTAGCTCTTGAAACCTCTAAGATGCTTGTCATGGTTCCTAGTCCTATCTCCGAATGGGAATCTCTTCCGGATGATAGGACTGACTAAAGACTTGAGCTGAAAGACAAATTCAAAATAGATAGGTCACAACTTGAGAATTAGACAGCATAGTACTAGGTGAAGATGACACCAACAAATTGCTATATTACTGAATAAGGCGTAGCCCTATATATCCTCACCCCTCGCTCTCTCTATCCTTTCTTTTACATTCACCGGGTATTACCCATTTTGGCAAGAATCATTTACAAGGTTGTTACAAGAAAATATCCTGAGTTGTTGCCCAATGGACATTCTTGGTGTGGCAGTGGGTGGCTGCCAACACTTAAATAACATCCAAATGTGAATGGTATCCAACTCCCTAGGTATCTTCTCATTGAGTACACAACTCATTAATGAATTGAGAAAAATAGTGATAAAGACTTAATTTAAAAAAACTATATTATTATTATTTTTGAAATGATTAAGACTCTAATAAACCATTAGTTATTATTAATTTAAAGCATGCCTAAGGAACAAATTACACTAATGACCACTCTAAATAATTCACTTGAACCAAAATTTGAGGGTTGTATTTCATCCCTACTTGAAGAAAAGAAGCAACTAAAGAATAGTACACAAAGAACCACAAGGGAACAACCATTCTACATCAACAATGGCACAAAATAATGCTACCACTGTGGAAAAAAAGGACACTTCATAAGTGAGTGCAAACTCAAACATAAGTCAAAATGTGGACACTATATACCTAGGCACAAAGAAGAGAAATACAGACTAAAGAACCAAGAAGCCAACTACATGAACTCTTCATCATCAAAAAAAGAGAACAACCTCGACAAACATATCCTTCTAAAACCAAAGCTATATTGACAGGCCTCACCACGTTAGCCTATGGTTCACCAAATGAGTAGACCTAGTCTTTTGCTTTCATCACACCTAAGAGTAGTAACTTATGCACCGAGGGGGGTGATAACATATTTTATTATGACAATTGACCACCTTAAGTAGCATGTTACACTAAGGAGGGGTGATGGATATTTTGTAACTCACATCCAACCACCTTGTAGTAGCCTAAACATAAAGGCACCAAGGGGGGGTGTTGCGATTTTGTGGTGCCTTGAGCATAAGATAGAGGCAAGGCATGAGTATGTTGAGATATCGAGCTCAACTAGTGCTACGGCAGACATTGATGACCCAACTTGGCGATAGTTTCCGCACTTATCTCACTGGCATGGTTGGTGAGATTATGGTTTATATGCCACCAGTGGATGATAGGCTATGTCACAGCCACTTTGGAGTACTAGAGTTATGGCATAGTTATAGCGCCAGCTCACATAGTCGGGTTCACACTATAGACTGACCACTTTGTATGTTGTAGGAGAGTACTTTCCCTTTATGTATGTACTCTTATCTTTTAGTTATGTTGTTATAGAGAAGAGAAGAAGATAGAAGAAAATTCAAGCATCCATATCTCTTGTGTCTTGGACTCTTTTGTGTGTGCGTGTGTGTGCGTGTGTGTGTGTTTGCTTGCAACAAGGAACGCAAGCTCTCTCTCTCCCCCCCCACATTGTCTTTATGGTATTAGAGCTTCAATTTGTGTGAGAGATAAGGAGGAAAGAAAGAATCAAGGACAATCTAGCAAGGAAGTGGTACATGGGTAAGAGCATTACCATCTCTTTCCCTTCTTGGTTTAGGTACAACACCCCTCTGTAGCTCCGGTAGCTACGCATCTCCGATTGAGGAGATGTCTTTGCATGCTTGGAGGTGCATGTGTGGTACTGCGTAGGACTTTATATTGGTATTTTATACTTAATTTTTTTGGCAAGAATCGCATTTTGGGCACTTCTCAGTCTTCGTTATGTCACTACAAGGTAGTTTTAACAGTTTCACAGAAAGTTCTAGTTGAGAATTGTCTCTAATCGAAATTTGGTTATTGTAGCATATCAGTGCATTTTGGGAGTGCAGATAATGCTTGTATATGTATTGTGGATATTGGATATATGTACATGTACTTTGGTCAGATCTGTTGACGTACAGGTTGTGCTGAAGTACCACTGTAGTAGTCAAAGAAGATACTACTACAGTGGTCACATCTGTTGACGTACAGGTTGTGCTGAAGTACCACTGCAGTAGTCATAGAAGATACTACTATGTTACAGGTTGCATACATAAATTATCTATTACGGTTTTTTTATTATTGTAGGAAAACATGTCTCGTGATGGAATCAATCAGATTGTCAATGAGAAGCTAGATAAGAACAACTTCTATGCCTCGAAGTTTAGAATGACCAATTTCCTTATGGTGGGTAAAGGATTTTGGGACTGCCAAAGGAGATAATGAGGAACCTCCTGATTTATCCGAAGAGAATGCCACTCCAATAGACATAAAGGCATTCAAGGATTAGAACTAGGGTTCAAGGAAATTCATGTATTGGCTTTCCATTAGTGTCACAGACACGATGATAGGACACATACATGATGGGAAACACTCTAGTAGGTGTGTGGTAGAATTTGGTGTAAATATTCTAGACCCCAACACAAAGGCAAGGAAATTGTAGCTAAAGGAAGAGATACATACTGTGGAAAAGAAAAGCATGTCAATCAATGAGTATGCTTTAAAGATCAAGGGAATTGTTGAATCTCTTCGGTCTATCAATGTATCGGTGGAAGATGATGACTTGGTAAGTGTCTATTTGAATGGGCTTAGCAAAGAGTACAAGCCACTCAAGACTTCCATATTCCCAACTTTCAGGACTTGGTTTCTATGTAAATTATAGAAGAAAAGTCTTTAGGTGAGGACTTTTCTTCACAAAGAAAGAACACATTTGAACATGTCTTTTACTCCAATTTAAGTAGAGGTCGTGGTCGGGGCCAAGGTGGTGAAGGACGAAAAGGAAATTATAATTCTAGACAATAGTCTGATGATTCACAATAGCAATCATACACAGGTGAAAGAGGCCAGTCTAAAGGCAAGACGAGCTAAATAGGCCAAAGAAATCACAATGCAAATAGCATAGAGTGCTATTATTGTGGCAAACCAGGGCACATGGCAAAGGACTACTATAAAAAGAAGAATTACATTAAAAGTGGAAAGTTGCAATAAGGCAACTATGTATCATCTAGTACACAGGGAGGTGATGATAGAAGTGAGCAATGTTTTGTGATGCAGCACATGCTCAGTTCCATAACAGGAGATGTGTCAAGATCTCAAGATACATGGGATGTGGATTCTAGTACCTCTAACCACATGACCAGTTATAATAAGTGATTTAGAGACATGTAGAAAATGGAAAAACCAAGTTATGTAGAAACAAGTGATGATATTGTGCATCCTATTGTGCATGCTGGTAAAGTTCCATTGTCTATGCAGGATGTAGGATGAAAAAATGAATTACTTGGTAGATGTACTTCATGTTCTAAATATTACAAAGATCTTGGTTTCTGTTACAAAGATTGTTAAGCAAGGTCTGCAAGTCAGGTTTAATCCTCAAGGATGTTTTGTGGAAGACTTTAAAAATTAGTGTCGTTTGGTTGCAAAGGGTAACAAAAATGGCAGGATGTTTACTTTGGATGTGAACATGCTTGAAGTAAAGGCAGCCATGTTTGCACATGGAACATGTGTCATTATTTAGAGATATTGACATATAGCACAAGCGCATTGGTCATGTGAATGTACAACGAAGTCTATGCAGGCCGAAAATATTATTGTAAGTTTACCAAAGTTTAAGGTTGATGGTATACACAAAATATGTGAAGCATGCCAGCTTGGTAAGCAGGTCAAACATGCTTTCCCACATGAAAAGCATGTGATTTTGCCAATGAGTCATTAATCAACACTAATCATTATATTTTGGTGCAATTGAGGGTTCAAATTTGCCATTGGGTATCTGATATAGATCCCTATAACTTTAGATTACAATTCAGAGACGGTTTGATACTCCAACCATTCAGTACATATTTGTTACCCTTGGCTTTTTGTAATTTTTGGTGAATTTATGCTGATAAATCTGTTGTAATCATTACCTAAACACCAGATTGAGTTGTAAAAGGGTAGACACTACCCTTGAATCTTGAAATTGGATCAAGAGATAAGACCCCCTTCACATCATCATGAGCATGGTACAAGAGATAGCCAAATTTAACGGGGAGTAGTTTTATACATGGGGAGCAGTTTTATACATGGCACAAGAGATAGCCAAATTTAATGGGGAGCAGTTTTATACATGGCAAACAAAAACCATGTATTTGCTCATGAGGAAAAATCTATAGTTGAGGGAAGAGATGAATGTCCAAAGGTGAGTGGGAAAAATGAGTGGAAGAGCTGCTGGAATGAGAAAGCATTAGGACTCATCGCACTCAGTTTAAATGATGAAATCATTCATCACATCACAGGGATACAATGGGCAAAAGATGCATGGGATGAACTCAATAAATTATTTGGCACTCAAGCAAAAAATTCAAAGATAAATATGTTAATGCAATTCTATAAACTTGATATGAAGGAAGGTGAACCTTTAATCACACACTTGAACAAATACAAAAGCATTAAGCAACAACTGGCAGCCATTGGTAAGAAGGTAGAGGATGATGAGGCACTAACAGTGCTTCTGAAGAGTGTGGACAAAGGTGAATATGAAAACATTATAGCAACCTTAAATAATGTACCTGAATTGAAGTTGCATGAGATAGAAGGAGCTCTAATAGAGTAAGAGACCAACGTCAAAGAGAAGAAATGGCTGGACTCAACAACTAGAGAGGAAAAAGCATTCTTTACCCGAGGAGGATTCTCACGAGGATGAGGACGAGGACAAGGAAGAGGCAGAGTAGGAGGAAGGACCTCCACTTGCCACAACTATGGGAAGCCAGGACACATGGCAAGAGACTGCTACAGCAAACCCAGTGGAGAAGGAACGACATCGGCAAACTTCATGGAGACTCCTAAGGAAGTGGAGTCAGATCATCTTTTCTGAGAGAGAGAGAGAAAGAAACCCCACAACCCATTGTAATTTGCCCCAACAGAGTAAAACCACCTCTGAGCCACTGATGATGTAGGCCATGTGGTAGATGTATGTGTGAGCACTTTAGTCAAGGTCACGGGCACTTGTAGTAGCCTTGGACACATAGAGAGAGAGAGTGTCAAGGACTATGAGTTTAGGGACTTGAGGCACTCGTCGCGGGGGCTACCAAGTAAGAGGGAAACTTGGTATAGGGTCCAGGTGTGCTAGAATTATTCACTTGATGGGGAGGTGTTGAAATATACAAGTGAATAGGGTGTGTGCGGGAACAAGCCCTTAGCAAGTGGCTATAAAAGAGAATCTATAAATGAGTGAGAAGTAGTGAAAAGGTGAGAGGTATCTACTGCGAGAGAATAAAGGGTAGCATGAGAAGATTTAGGATGTGTGGAGATATTCTAGGAAAAGTGAAGAGGTGGAGAGACTCAAGAAAAAGAGGTGGAGTGAATCAAGGAGAGATCAGTGGTATTAGATGCTTGGATGTAAACTCTATAAATTGAGGCATTGGCCTAATGAGAATTTGCTAGTTTTTGATTATCCATGCCTACATTAAGTTATCAGTTAATTGCTCACTAATCTCATCTTAATCATTATCTAATCTCTTTGTTAATGATGTTGATTCTTGCATTTGATGCACCATAGCTCATCACATTGCTGAAAATTTAACAAGCTTGGCATTCCATCTGTGGTTACTCCTAGTGTAAGGAGAACGAGGACTATTTTGAGGACATCTGGTAGTGATCTAGATGTACGCAGCTCTACAAGGGTTAGGTACCCTATTGATAGATTGAGATATGATGGATTTATAGCTTATCATTATGCTTACATGGTTAAAGCCAAATAGGAATTGGAGCCGACTTGTTTTGAGAAGGCACTTGGAAATAAGAAATGGGAAGATGCCATGAATGAGGAGATGGCAGTATTAGATACAAATGCAACATGGAAGTTAGTGCATTTGTAAGGAAGAGAAGGCATTTGGATGTACATGGGTGTATAAAGTCAAGCATTTGGATGTACATGGGTGTATAAAGTCAAGCATAATGTTGATGGTTCAGTGAGAAGGTATAAGGCAAGATTGGTGGCCAAGGGCTATGCGCAGACTTACGGCATTGACTATGAAGAGACATTCAACCCGGTTACAAGAATGGCAACCGTGAGATCTGTCATTGCTATGGCTGTAACAAAGGTTTGGTCTTGACATTAGCTATATGTAAAGAATGCCTTCTTGCATGGTGATTTAGAAGAAGTTTACATGATGCAGCCACTGGGTTATGAGAGTTATGCACACCTAGATTTTGTGTGCAGGTTACACAAATCCTTGTATAGCTTAAAGGAGGCACCCAGAGCATGGTTAAACAAGATCAGAGAGTATCTTGTTACCATTGGATTTTGGATATCCAATGCAAATTTTTTATTTTATGTGAAAAAGACAGATAGAGGGATCATGCTATTAGTCATCTATGCGGATGACCTGATTATCACTAGTGATGGTGATGTTGACATACATGATGTCAGGAGCATTTTGAAGCAAAAGTTTGCGATCAAGGATTCGGGTGAGCTGCAGTATTACTTGGACATAGAGGTGGTGAGATCACCTCATGGCATTTTGTTATTGTAGAGACAATATGGCTTGGACATGTCCAAGTATGGTATGATAGGTTGTAAGCCTATTTCAATGCCATTGGAGTAGAACACAAAGTTTTCCATAGATACAGGTGAGATTTTGGAGGACCCCATTACATACAGACGCATAGTGGGGGTAGCTATTACTACATGACCATTACTAGGCTAGACGAGAGTTATGCTGTTGGACTTGTGAGTCAGTTTATGCAGGTCCCTAGGAATCCACACTTGGATGCGGCTAGACGAATTCTCAGGTATATAAATTCCATAGTTGATTATGGACTTTTCTATGAGGCTGGTATAGAGATATAGCTACATGGGTACACAAATGCTGAGTGGGCTGGTATTGTTGCTGATAGGAGATCTACCAGTGGTTTTATGTTCACATTTGGGAGTGTTGTTGTGAGTTGGAGCCTAAGAAGTAGCCAACAATTTCCTTGTTAAGTACAAAGGCAGAGTATGGGGGTGCTGCTATGGCATCTTGTGAGGTAGCTTGGTTTCAGAAGCTACTTAGTGATATGGGTGAGCCTGTGGATAGGGAAGTTGTCATTTATTGTGACAACATGAGTAGCATAGTTGGCTAGTAACCCAGTATACCATGCTAGAATGAAGTACATTGAGGTGGTGTATGTCAACATAGAGGATCAGGCGGCTGACATCTTCACGAAGGCATTGGGCACAAAGAAGCTCCATAAGTTTAGGAGTTTACTTGGAGTGTAGTTTGTGGAGTTGAGCTTGAGGGGGAGTGTTGAGATATCGAGCTCAACTAGTGCTACGGCAGACATTGATGACCCGCCTGGGTGATAGCTTCCACACTTATGTCACTAGCATGGTTGGTGAGATTATGGTTGATATGCCGCCAGTGGATGACAGGCTATGTGCTAGCCACTTTGGAGTACTAGAGTTATGGCATAGTTATAGCGCTAGCCCATATAGTCGGGTTCACACTATAGACCGACCACTTTGTATGTTGTAGGAGAGTTATGGCATAGTTATAGTGCCAGCTCATATAGTCGAGTTCACACTATAGACCAACCACTTTGTATGTCATAGGAAAGTACTTTCCATTTATGTATATACTCTTATCTTTTAGTTATGTTGTTGTAGAGAAGAGAAGAAGATAGAAGAAAATTCAGCCATCCATCTCTCTTGTGTCTTGCACTCTTTTGTGTGTATGTGTGTGTGTGTGGTTGCTTGTTGCAAGGAACTAAAGCTCTCTCTCTCCCCCACATTCTCTTTAGCATAGAGGACCAAGATTAGGAGCATTTAACCACATCACACTTGGAAATTATCCCACATGACCCCATATGCAAAAGGGGTGCCTCCCTCATATAAAAGGGCTCATTTTCAAGAAATGTGAATAAGCTAATCTCAAGTCTCTCTATGAGGACAAGTTGCTGTCTTGTAACCTAACTGAACTTCATTCAAGATTAATTAGTTTAATTATTTCATCATTGTGTTTGTAATTAGGCTTCATTCTTCATAAGATTAAATTAAATTAATCATGAATTTATCAATGTGATTAGGGTATAATGAATTTAATCAATATCAACATCATCATTATAATGGAAGGCATTGATGGTCGATGGCCATCAGACAATAGATCATCATTGTCATCATCATCATAAGCATCATGGAGGGCATTGTTGACCTCTTCACAGTAGTATTCATTAGCCACAACAGGAGACCTAGTGCCACATTGTAGACCAACACAATGGCAAGCATTAAAGTTAGCACATCATTTAATATATAACATTATATAAATATTATTCATTCAAGAACTGTCTGACAGGAGGTAGAGCACATCAACTAGATCCTCTAGCATATATATATATATAAGCATGAAGTCATAAATCATTCATTCATATCATTATTTCATAGAAGCTAGAAATCTAGAAGTCAGTAGAAAGCATGTAGAAGACCATATCTCCTCTATCTTAATCATGTTTATTTAACATATCATTTTTTACCAAGCTTAGGGTTTTGGATGAGTATGACAAGGCGTCCATGCATACAACACTTAGTTGTGTTAAGCTGGCTTGTATCAGCTCTTTTTATCCAAAGCACTATAAGTTTTCAATGAGATATTGTGTGAATACTTTTTTAATAGTTGTCAAATAAGATTTATTTACAAAAGTGACATATCTTTATGTATACACTATATATGTATGCTCGAGCATTGACAATATGGGTGAGATTTCATATTTGTTTTTGTTTATATTAGGTGTGATTAAGTTGATATTGTAAAGTTTTGTGAGTAGATTTACATGGAATCAAGATCAACCTTTTTTTTGTGAAGTTTGAAAAACAACATGGACTTTCCATTGATAAAAATTTTTAATCTTGAATCATAGGTGTTTATGCATGCTTTTATCCCTACATAGTGAGAATATTAAGGTTACAAATTTTTACATTATTCATATACTTGAACACTTTTTTATAAAAATATAATACAAGTGGTAACACTCAAAATAAAGTGTCACTAGAAAATATTTCATGCTCTTTGCAAAAATATTAAATATTAAGATTAGGATTTTTTTGTTTTAAGAAATTTAAAATTGTTAGATTAGTGATTTTATTATTATTTTAATCTTGACTAGATCATAAAATAACATGTCTTATTTATTTATAATGTCTCTAGCATGCCTAATGGTGTGCATAGATATCAATAGTATGTAGATAAAAAAGACTCCAAACAATGTCTTCTTCACGATGTTGCTCGGTAGGTAAACCTAAGGCAATAACACTTATATTTGATTCAATAAAAATACATAGTATATTAATTTATTTCATTTTTTTATTTTTCTTCCATATCTCTAAATTTGTACTCATCCACTAGAAATAAACTATGTATTAGTTTTTAAAAAAAATTAGTTTATCTTTGTATTTATATAAAATTCAATCTCATTGATGCTTAAATTTATTTAAGTAAATGTGTTCTCATTTGGATATTTAAGGCTTATATTTTTAAGGAGAATTTTTTGTGAATATCATATTTGAAATGATTCTAAAATTTTGACCAATTTAAAGATCATATTGCTATATGGATTTTCGTTATCACATTATGTAATATTTTCACGTCTAAATACTATAAACATCTTACATGAATGACATTAGCTCATTTCTTTGAACTCAATAATTATAAGTTTAAATTTTAAGTATGTTTTTATGCCTTATGGTTTGGTGAAAATGGCCATCTATATTTCACAAAATTTCACCAACTTTAAAATGGAACATAAACCTTAGCTTATGCTTAATTAATATTCTCTAGTGAAAGTGATTAGAAAAGTACTAGCTACTCTACAATGAGTTTAATATTATGTATTAAATGCTATATAACATTTTTTAAAGAAGTTCTTTAGTTATGTGTGTAGATAAAACCCCTAGAGCGAGAAGTCATCACACACATGTTTTTGTTTTCTTTAAGATTACTAGAGAGAACAGATGACTATTTGTTAGAAAGTAATTGATCAAGTGTAATTATAAATGAGGGGGTGTATGCACCTTAGAGGTAGGGGTGTTGCTAAGGTTATGAGAAAACACACTGGTAAATTGTAAACCTAAAAAGTTTTTCCCACCAAAAGGCATCTACTTCAAGTGGGCATCTGTTGTGTACAAAAGCCTTTGATCAGCATTAAGTGAGCCTAAAATTTAAGCAAGGTGAACTTAAAATCAAAGGAGATGATTAATATGTGTAGACAAGCTAATCCGTGATCAATCTATTCAAATCTCCTCATCTAATAGAATTTGTGCATGTTGGATCAACTCTGTAGCATTATCATTATCTTGTCATCATTAGTGTTTATTATGTTTCTTATACTTAGATTATGAAAAAATTTAATATATACTCTACTACTATCCATATATAATCACTCCTAACTTGCTAATTTCAAGTTGGTATCATAGCCTAACACCATCCCTTAACCATGTATGCATTCTAAGATGCGTAACTAGAAAATACCATCAAGCATTAATTAATTTGCTAATCTATTTTTTTTCTCTTCCACCCATTCATTCAAATCATTTCAAATGAATTGATTGGAGGGTTCTTACTGAAAATTTCGGCAACCCTTTATAATCCCCCACAAGATCAAGGATATCATGTACATCACCTCACATCAAGTACCTTAAAGCGGTTCACATATAAATAGGGAGGCATTTCCAGATTGTTAAACTCTCGAAGTAGTATAAATCATGCTAATTGAAGCTATAGGAGTCTTTAACTACATAGCCCTAAAATCATTCAAGTGTGCTAAGGGTAGATATTAGCCTTAAAATCATTCAAGTGTGCTAAGGGTAGATATTGATTTTATAAGGGTAGATATTAGCCTTGAAATCATTCAAATGTGCTAAGACCCTCTTGATTTTCATAAGTATGGCCACATAATTATTACTAAAGAAGTTCATGTGATTAAGGGCTTTGACACATGGCATCCACACATGGCAAGTACAAATAAAGGATCTAGTCACGACAGAGAGTTTGTGGGGAATTGTAAATGATAGAGGAGTATTTCTTGGAGTCCATAGTTGAGATGAAAAGATATAAGAGTAGAGATAAAAATCTCTATTCACCACTGCAATGGGATTATGTGTACATTCATACACGACATTACAGTAGAAGAAAACTCCAACGAGGCACAAGATGAATTGGAAACTTTATTTGGGGAGGAAAAGGGAAATAACTCTAAAATCAACCTTAAAATATAATGTTTTGGTTTGGACATAAAAGTAAATGATTCTTTTCTTACACATGCTAATAAAATGAAGAGTAACAGGCAACATTTAGCTAGTATTAGCTCCCTCATGGAAGAAGAAGATTACATCACCATCCTATTGAAGAGCACATATTGAAGATCATGCCAGGTTAAGAGTTTGGGCCATTGGTGGGCCAGCTTGAAAAAAAATTTTGAACCAAATTTTAACGGCATAGGAGCTACACTCATGGGGTGAAGGAAGAGAACTTGTTAAAGAGTATGCCAAGTGAAGAGTTTGGGCCATTTGTGGCCTTATCGATCCAAAGTTTAAAGGCATAGAAGCTACAATCATGGTGAAGGAAGAATAAAGGATCAAATCTAGAGTTTCACCTACAATAGAAGAACAAGAATTCTTCTTAAAAGGATGATCAAGACTAGGAGAGTAAGAAGAAAGACCAAGATGAAGTGTCATTGTTGTTTGTAAGATGATAGACACATTAGAACATTTTGGAGCTCATTTGTAAAGCCTTCTAAGAAATTCACGAATTCCTATTTTCTCTCTCTAGAAAACATGTACAAATATAAAACAACTGAATTTTAAGATGTGATTATTCTACTCTTGCATTTATGAATAGCTGCAAGCTTTTCATAAATTCGAATCCTAATATAACCTTATTCTCATATAATTCGTGTCAGCTTGTCATAAAGTAGTTATTTTCGTATCTTATAAACCAAGATAGGGCTCTTTAATGAAGCATTTCGCGCTTAGAATTGAAATTCTAATAAACCCCTTGATAGTATAAGCAAGATATTATCACCCTATCTTCACCCTTACACGTAGTCCATGGAGAGCAACAGTGTAAGCAACCATTCTACTAACGTGCTTAACGAAGTAGATAATAACATAAAATATCATTCCCACATTGATCTTGATAGTGAGTATGAGCCCATTCAAAAGCGTAGAAAACAATCTGTAACACTCTCATCAAATGATAAGGCAAACATGAGAGGGTCTGGTTTGCAGCACATAGATCTTTGGTGTGATGGATCAATCTATCCTATCAACCCTACAACCACTTCTCATCCTCCATTCTCTAATCCCACAACTCTATTACGTTTTACAGGAGATAAAGTCAATGGATTGCTAGGATATTATCAATTCATTATTGCCTATGCAAATAGTGAAAGGCAATACTCTCAATACCAAGCAGCTCAACTTCTTCGTTCAACTGAAGAATGCAAGGCACTAAAATTGACCTTTTAAAAACCAGAATGCATCGGAAGTGCATTTGTTTCCTTATTTCTTAAGGGTAACACCTGTCGAGTGAAGAAGTCATTTTTTATGCTTGTTTCTTTAAAATTTTGACAATACAATCATCCCTATACATAAAAATATATGTATGTTTACTATATACATATATGTACAACAACAACTGTATTGTCATACTTGTAAAGAAATATACTTAAATATATTTTAACATACAACACAATATACCAAAATCTTTATGATAGTCGAAAGGCGCGATATCCCGTTTCCAGTCTTCTTATTTTTCCTTATTCACGTCAAATGGCTACTAGATGCATATATTCTAGCTACTCTAAGCAAATAGTCAAAATTAAAAGATCCTAAATTAATAGCTACTCAAAGTGAATATCACATTTTTTGGTTATATGCACCATATTTCTATACAATTCTACCTGTGAATATAGTTGTGTATGTGTATATAGAGACACACACCCACACACACACGAGAATTTGGTCATGATAGCCGAAAGATGCGATATCCCATTTGCAAACCTCTTAGATTTTCATATTCACGTCAAATGGCTATGAAGGCGCAAGCATAGGTATATATATACGCACACACACACACACACACACACACACACACACACATATATATACGTATCTATTTATGATAGTCGAAAGGCGCGATATCCCATTTCCAATCTTCTTATTTTTTCTTATTCGCATTAAATGGCTACTAGATGCATATATTCTAGCTACTCTAAGCGAATAGTCGAAATTAAAAGATCCTAAATTAGTAGCTACTCAAAGTGAATATCACGTCTTTCGGCTATATGCACCATATTTCTATATGATTCTACGTGCGAATATAGTTGTGTATGTTTATGTAGAGACACACACACGAGAATTTGACCATAATAGCTGAAAGACACGATATCCCATTTGCAAACCTCTTAGTTTTTCATATTCGCATCGTCAAATGGCTACGAAGGCGCAAGCATAAGTATATATACGTACACACATATATATATATATATGTATATATACGTATCTATTTATATACATATACATACATACATATATATATATATATATTCTTATATACATATATTTTCATGCTTGCACCTTTGTAGCCATTTGATGCGAATATGAAAATCTAAGAGGTTTGCAAACGAGATATCGCGTCTTTAGGCTATCATGACCAATTGCTCATATGCTTGTACCTGCATTTATATAGAAATGTAAAGCGTATATGTGGATGTGTGTGTGTGTGTGTGTGTGTGTGTTGTGTTTGTGTATAAAGCGTATTTGAGATATATATATATGTATATGTATATGTATATGCTTATGGATATGTTTTGAAATGTGCAGTTTTTTATATGGCGAGGACTAAGAGAACTGTGCCCGTAGGCAGGGCAAGGGTCCCGATGTTGGTACAAAAGCTGCTGCTAAACAGAGGAGAAAGGGAAAGCCTATGCATATTTTGAAACAGGCGAGATGTAGTAGATTTTCTCAAAGGGTAACTATTTTAAGGGAGATTAGGAAAGCTAAAGAATGTATTGAGCTCTGTATTCCTAAGGCTCCTTTCCAAAGGTTAGTGAGATCAGTTTGTCATCAATGGTGTCTTCAGATGAGGTGGAAGAGAATAGGCTTGCTTTGTCTTCACCGAAGATTTAATTCTAGAATATTTCAATGATATGTGTAAAGTTGCTGCACATGCACACAGAATCACCATCATGATTAAAGATTCGGAGACTCTGAAGAGAGTTAGATGGAGATTCCAGAAGCTTCTGTTTCCTACCGCGCCGAAATGATTGATTGTAAAATGAGAGATATTCTTATGATACCCCCTATTAGGAAGCAGAGCGATTACATAAAGATCACAGAGGTTACACATGAAGTTAATAAAAGAGCTAGGGCTGAACAGGAGGCCCTGCAAGTTACAACAGGAGGCACTGAAGCAGGAGAATGCAATGGCCATGGAGAAGCCTACAGAGGTTGAGCTTTCAAGGGACAAGTTGTACCAGGAGGAAATTGCAGAATTAGATGCTGTGAATTTACATGAATTGTTAAAATTTCAGAATGGTATATATGTCTTCGTAGCCCTGGACGATGGGGAGAGACAACTTAGTCTCGACTTGGTGGACTTAAATATACTGAAGCAAGAGAGAGATCAGATATCTGACTCTATTTTGTATGTTTGTCTAAAGTAAGTTCTTCTTCATCTGAGTCTAATATATTTGTTTGCTTCAAGTTTGATAATTTCTGGTGTTAATGTTTATTTTTTTATTTGGCAGTTTGGTAAAGTGTAAGATCCCTGCAGAGTCCCAGACTAAAGTTTTTATTCTTAATTCTCAACTGGCTCCTCTGCTAAGGATCAAAAGTAGTCCACCGGATAACATAAGAAGATGGTTTATCTCTACTGCAACTTCAAGGAAGTCAACACGATTATTTTTCCATATGAATCAAGGTAAATATACATATTTTTTGATATTATTTAAAATTTTGATTGATTTAATGTCTTGTTTTTAACTCTGGTTTTTAATGTTTCAGCAATCATTGGAGCCTTATCTGTTTGGAGGTAGACAAGAAGATTGTCTGGACTATGAATTCCATACCAGCACCCTGAATTGAGACTGTGAGTCTTGCTCATTTATGTTACTCTAAATTACCAAGTCCTTTTGCAATTTCTGGTGTGTTATTAAATTTCTATACCTTGAAAGTTGTATTAAGAGAATGCTTGCAACTATTGGCCCTATTTGCCTTGTTGAAGGCATTTTTGATTCTGCAATCAAGGAAATATCCATGCCATATCAAATAGATGGCTATTCGTGTGGCTGGAGAACTATTATAAATGCAGAGTACGTACTAGATAGCCCTTCGTCTCCCCAAATGTCTACTTCAGGAGGAAATATGGTGTAGAATGTTCAAAGATGTGGTGGAAGACTCTTTTGTCCTTCAGAAAAAGCTGGTTGAGACTTAACTGGAGAAACAAACTATTCTCTTCTGCTCCCTCAAGATCTCAAAATCCCCTTCTTGTAGCTTTTTAAGTGGCAAATGGAAGGAAGTGTTGAACCTATCCTATTGGGATGGCTACCCCACAGAGGTACTTGAAATTCTTTTCTCAGCCTAGGGATCTAGTGGTCCCATAACTTTAACCCTCCTCTAGCTCTTCTAGATATTGCTCTTGCCAAAGAAACTAAACAATAGCGGACTAAGAAGACTAGCTTAGTATTGGGACTGGTCTCTGGCGGCAGGTTGGAAAGAGTTGGATCAGCTAGTCATCACAAGTCTTTGGCCTACTATCTAGAGAAAAGCATCTGGCTAGACAGATGATGGCAAAAGCACAGAAAGTATGGGTATCTACTGCTTTTGATGACTCTTGTTTGATTAAAAGACTCGATGTGGTTCAATGGTTTGTATAAAGCTAGATAAAGGGACAACTAAGGTCCTTTACTTAGAATTGAGGAAAACTGAGCTCAACACTGAATTCTGCAATAGAGCGTGGAAAGTAAACTATAGAGCAAGAACTTGGAGGAAGAGGTGGAAACTCATTTAGGAGTCAAACATTCCCTTGAAATTTTAGGTCTTTTTATGGAGACTTTGCTTTATGGCCCTTCCCATTGGGTCTAAACTCCTTCAAAGGAGCTTCACTTTAGGCTGCTACCCCAGGTGCACATCAACTCTTGAAGATGGAAGGCATGCTTTCTTGGATCGCCCTACTATATCTGGGACTCTTGGGTTAGAATTGGAAAATAGGTAGCCAAGTCCTTAGGTGTTTAGGGTCGCTAGGGGGATTGGGTTCTAGGTAGGGGGTGGAATCTGAAGATGTCACTAACTTGGTTTAATATTATTAGATATGGCTCCTTATTATGGGAAATATGGGTATCTAGAAATAGTATTGTGTTTCAGAAAGGGGGGGAAATAATGGTCTAAATATGTGGTTGAATTGATGTATAAATGTACTCGTTTGTGTTAGTCTATATACTATTCTAGCAAGCTAAATGATGCTAATATTTTTCAGGCAATATACTCTCTGCAAACTAGGATGAGTCGATCTACTGATCAGCAGACCCTTGTACATACTAGGTTGTCTAATATTTGGGTGCATGCAGGATTGATTAGGATATGATGTGAAGACTAGGCCTCTCAAATTTGGGCCAAAGATGTAAGATCCCTATTCCCACCGAGCAACGGATTCGGGGTACTGGCAGCGGAAGTAGCGCTTCTCGCGCGGGACAGGGGTCCCACACTCGGGGCCTCGCCCACGGATATCCGGATAAGAGACTGATCCGTCGGTTGTTCCAAAACCGAACCCGGAAAAACTTTCTTAACCGGAAGCACGGGCGATTCCACCAGGATAACTTTTTACTCTAACGTAGTCAAGATCATTTCTGATCGAGATGATCCAATTACATCTATAAGATACTTAGTCAGTTCAAGGAAGAAACTTGCACTTGGATCATTGGGATCAACGCTTTTTTCCCCATTCAAGAGGCACAGCCGTTGATTCCTATCCATAGAACAGTTACTGTCCGGGATTTTTTTTTTCTATCGTAAAAATAAAAGTTTGAGTCTCGATTTACGGATCCATCAGTCCAGCCTAACCCCATCCAGTCCCATGGGTTAGCCAACCGCCCAACCACTGTAGTGATGGGATCCAATTAAGAATTTGGTTAGGTTTTGTCCCGGGTACCAAGGAAAAGAGTTCCAAGGCCCCCTAGCCGGATGTTCATGCAAAATAAAACTAGTCACACCACTCACACACCCAATATGAAATTGCCTTTTCACAGATTCATCCAGTTTAAAACAATCCTTTAATAAAACCATAGTATCACTGATCACCATCTTCCAATATCCAGTTGATTCTTAATTTTCCCATCATTCCTTCATCAGAGTATCTATGGCATCATTGGCAACTAGGACGCTCACCACCTGTCCACACAGGGGCCGTTTCCTAATCCCTAGCCCATAATACTCGGCAATATAATCTCTTATCAAGATGGACTCTCGTTGAAGATCAGCAAGATCAACCAACAGATCCATATAAAGAGCCATGGACTCATCCATTGAAGACCAGCAAGGTCAATCAACCAGATCCATGCCCGATTTCAGAAAACAACTCCAACTCTTGTTCCAATATCTTCCTCGACGCACGCATGGGTATCCTAGGCGACCCAGAGCCCGACGCACGCATGGGTATCCTAGGCATATCTTCTCATGAGGAAGAAAACACGCCAGTAAGAAGACCCGCTCAGAAAACCCAAGATGCCTTGATCTCATGACGCAGTAGTATCGGGGACCCAAACCCAAAGCTTCAATAACCATGGCCAAGCGAACATTGCTACGAAAGTGCTGCTGACCCCAGGGTGTTACCCTAGTTATGTTTTGATAGGTCCGCCATTTGGTCTGCGCTACAGAAGTTCCTAGGTGAGGAAAAAGTGAGCGCTCATACTGTTCTATAAAGTCTTTCTTCACAGACTCTCTTGCGTCTTGAAGGTGAGAAATCATCAGGGATAAAACTAATTCCTGTTGCCAAGCCGCCATGAAGAAGATTAAGAAAGAAAGGAGATTGATGGGAGTAAGATTACTGTGAGCGGCAAGTAAAAGTTACGACTTATATAAAGGAAGGAGCTAGCGTAACCTAGAAGCCAACGGTAACTTGCCACTGAAGTTTTACCGTCTTTCCATGATTTGGGTTTGGCACATTTTTCTATAGAAGGCATTAAGAATTTTGAGATGAGGAGATAAAAGAAACTTGTAGGCTAAGTCACCTACTTTCATTGAATTCAGATATAAGGATCACAATATCTGGGGGATAACTTCTTATACTCCCCAAGAGATAAAGAACTTCTTTTGGGCCGTACTCGAATGAAAACCAAAACCTTGGTATCCAAAACACCGATTCTCACTTCTAAACTCATTGTTCTAAATCCTTAAAACAGGTGGGACTCTTGAGAGTATTCTAGGGAAAGGGTCTTCCTTTTTTTAAACAGAAACTTTCTTTTATTTTAGAGAGGGAATAATTATAAGATCAGAAAGGGAGATTCTTACTCCTGTATACCTCGAAGGCTGGGGAGGAATCTTACATTCTACCCCACTTAAAAAGAGCGAGATGTCCTCATCTCGCAAGGTAGAGGACAGCTCTTTTTCTTAAGATCCAATTTTATTCTGGGGTTCCTTATATTCTGGTCAACCCAACAGAACACTGGGATAAATATCCCTTATATAGAACTGATCATTAAATAACAATTCATTCAGATCATATCATTCATATCTTTAACATGATAATGGTCCATTAGACCGCAAAGTTTCCTTCGAAACATTCCTCCACGGAATTTTCAGTCAAGCAAGTTCTCAATTTGACATTCTACCGGTCAAGTATTAACAGTAACAATCTGACAACACAACCCACTAATCTCATAGTGATTTGCTGAATTCATTATCATCATTCTAGTTATGAATATCACCACAGGGACTCGTCCCATTCCCCCTCATTGTGGTTTCATTATATTTCAACTAATTTTTTAAAAAAATCATCATTTTTCAATCAGAATTTTCAATCAGAATCCAAATCAATTCATCAATTCTCAAACAGAATTAAAAATCATATCAATCACATTCGAAATCATCATCTGGATAGCATTAACGCTTATAATTTCAAGTCTTAGATTTACTCGTATATACTGTCAGTAAAGAGCTGCAGTATACTCTCGGTATATACGGGTAGTCACGGCCCTTGGAATTATAAGGTAAATACTATCATGTCTAGGCCTCAAGCAAGTCAGGGATTCTATATAATTGCGGCACTTCCATCTGAAGACCCAATTACCAAATTACGAGTTTCAGTTTGAATATCAAATTGTATGAATTATATCACATAATTATAACCTTTTTGTGTTTCTTGATAAATTTTTGATATATTTGTCTTCTCAGTTGATCTTTATTAACCAAATGCTCTGATACCAACTGTAAGATCCCTATTCCCACCGAGCAACGGATTCGGGGTACTGGCAGCGGAAGTAGCGCTTCTCGCGCGGGACAGGGGTCCCACACTCGGGGCCTTGTCCACGGATATCCGGATAAGAGACTAATCCGTCGGTTGTTCCAAAACCGAACCCGGAAAAACTTTCTTAACCGGAAGCACGGGCGATTCCACCAGGATAACTTTTTACTCTAACGTAGTCAAGATCATTTCTGATCGAGATGATCCAATTACATCTATAAGATACTTAGTCAGTCCAAGGAAGAAACTTGCACTTGGATCATTGGGATCAACGCTTTTTTTCCCATTCAAGAGGCACAGCCGTTGATTCCTATCCATAGAACAGTTACTGTCCGAGATTTTTTTTTTCTATCGTAAAAATAAAAGTTTGAGTCTCGATTTACGGATCCATCAGTCCAGCCTAACCCCATCCAGTCCCATGGGTTAGCCAACCGCCCAACCACTGTAGTGATGGGATCCAATTAAGAATTTGGTTAGGTTTTGTCCCGGGTACCAAGGAAAAGAGTTCCAAGGCCCCCTAGCCGGATGTTCATGCAAAATAAAACTAGTCACACCACTCACACACCCAATATGAAATTGCCTTTTCACAGATTCATCCAGTTTAAAACAATCCTTTAATAAAACCATAGTATCACTGATCACCATCTTCCAATATCCAGTTGATTCTTAATTTTCCCATCATTCCTTCATCAGAGTATCTATGGCATCATTGGCAACTAGGACGCTCACCACCTGTCCACACAGGGGCCGTTTCCTAATCCCTAGCCCATAATACTCGGCAATATAATCTCTTATCAAGATGGACTCTCGTTGAAGATCAGCAAGATCAACCAACAGATCCATATAAAGAGCCATGGACTCATCCATTGAAGACCAGCAAGGTCAATCAACTAGATCCATGCCCGATTTCAGAAAACAACTCCAACTCTTGTTCCAATATCTTCCTCGACGCACGCGTGGGTATCCTAGGCGACCCAGAGCCCGAGCACCGTATGGTCAGCACCCTCTAGGATCCTTCGCAGGTGACCTAGCGCTTCACTCATAGGCCGCTTCCTTGGCCCCTCATCCACCGTACCGGAAGCTCACCATTTTAATCGCACCGAGGCTGGTCAAGACCTCGGCCGACCTTGCTACGCGAGACGTCCTTCATTGACTCTCCGTCAACAGTTGCAACATTATCAGTTAGGTCTCACGACCTTAATCACAAGATAGTCACAATGCTCTCCCAGCAATCTTGACATAAAACAGTCATTTACAAACAGCATTTACAAACAGTTTACAATACAGTTTCTATTTTTACTTTCATTTTTCCACATTATCCCTCATCAATCCACATTACTTATTCCATATTCCATTTATATGTATACTCATCCCCTCCCATCATTTTCCATCTCAACACTTCATATTCCTTCACATCACATATCGTATATTCACATTCATACATGTATTCACATCTCTACATCCACATCCACATTCACATCCACACATCCACATCTACATCCATACATCTATTTTTACATCCACATCTACATGCACATTCATGCATCCACATCCATACATCCACATCTACATGCACATTCACATCCATACATCTACATCTATATGCGTACATTCTCATCTACATGCATACATCCACATCTCTATGCATACATCCACATCCACATCCACATTCACATTCTCCTCCTACATCTACATCTACATGCATACATCCACCTCCACATTCACATCCACATCTATACATCTACATCTACATGCATACATCCACATCCACATCTATACATCTACATCTACATGCCTACATCTACATCTCCATTCACATCCACATCTATACATCTACATCTACATGCATCCATCCACATCTCTATTTACATCCTCATCTATACATCTACTTCTACATGCATACATCCACATCTCTATGCATACATCCACCTCCACATTCACACTCACATCCATACATCTACATCTACATGCAAACATCCACATCTCCATGCATAATAAAATTCTTTTAATTAATCTAGGATGATAGTTCCTAGAATATAGTAGGAAGTCCTCTTTTTATGCTTTGAATGAATTTATTTTATGCGTAATTTCTATAAAAATTTTGCCATAGCTCCGCTACTATGACTGATAAATCTCAATTTTTTTCTAAGGGATAAAGCTTATCATTAAGGAAATAATTAGAATGCTCTCTAATTGGGTCATCAATCCATAATGGATTGGATCATCAATGTGCGTAAACTAAAAGCATAGCAAAAAACCATTAATTTGGCCTCAAGCATAGCTTAATCTTGGATTAAGGAAAAGCTTTATGAAAAGCTTCATTTGGATTGAGAATGGGTCATGAGTATGACCATTTCTTGAGTGAGAGAGAGAAATTACATAAAAACCATTAGAATTTTAACATAAATGGAAATTAACTTCAATAGCATTTATTAAATTATGTAACTCTTCACTACTATTCACCAATTAACTTCAATAGTATTTAAAAAACCATACCAATTAAACTTCTCAAGCTTGAGAGGGGTTGAGAAGAGAGAATCATTGAGTAATTATAGAAAAGATCAAAATTCAATATACTTACCTTATAATTTGCTTGATTCTTTATTCACGGTAGAGGCCCTCAACCAATCAATTGGTTTAGTATGTTGATGGAGCCACCAATGGGGATTGAAGAAAGAGAGAAGTGTCAAAAACTAGTGAATTATTAAAGAATTCACAGTTCTTGGCTTAGGTGGAGTAACAAAGCATAAGACACTATATATTTTGGCTTAGATGGAGTAGAGTAACAAAGCATAAGACACTATATATTTTAGCTTAGGTGGAGTAGAGTAACAAAGCATAAGACACTATATATTTTGGCTTAGGTGGAGTAGAGTAACAAGGCATAAGACTCTATATATTTTGGCTTAGGTGGAGTAGAGTAACAAGGCATAAGACTCTATATATTTTGGCTTAGGTGGAGTAGAGTAACAAGGCATAAGACTCTATATATTTTGGCTTAGGTGGAGTAGAGTAACAAGGCACATTGTACATAATAAACCTTGTACATTTTCAATTCTTCATCTTATGTGAAATATGCACCTCCTTTAAAAAAAACTCCCCTTCCTTACATATGTGTCATAATGGAATCATTTTAATATTGCTCATAGTTTTTTACTAATAAACCTTGTACATTTTCAACTCTTCATCTTATGTGAGCATTTAAGGGACTCCCCTTCCTTACATATGTGTCATAATAAAATCATTATTCCCAAAATATCTCATATTTTTAATATTGCTCATAGTTTTTTTTACTAATAAACCTTGTACATTTTCAACTCTTCATCTTATGTGAGCATTTAAGGGACTCCCCTTCCTTACATATGTGTCATAATAAAATCATTATTCCCAAAATATCTCATATTTTTAATATTGCTCATAGTTTTTTACTAATAAACCTTGTACATTTTCAACTCTTCATCTTATGTGAGCATTTACTCATTTTTGGATATCTTCTTTTTTACAATTTGGATTTATCTCCTCCCTACACATGGATTGATGCTATTGGCCCATAGGAACCTTAATTGGACCATAATCCAAAGATTTATGAAAATCTAGACCCTTAGACTAAGGTTCTTTATACCTATTTCTAATTAATTCCAATTGCACATTGGAAAATTCTTTTTGAATTTCTGTTTCAGGGGAATTCATCTTAATTATATGAGATATTTTTCTATCCAAAAATATTCAAAATCTGTATATTCTCTCTCTAGAATAATTTTCTCTCTCTAGGTTAAAACAGTTAGAAACAAGGTCTTTATATTTCTGAAGAGGGATTGATTACAGGGGAAGATACTAGACATCAAAAGGGGTTGGGGGAGGAATCTTACAAAAGACCAAAAGATGGTACCAGGTCAAGGAAAAGCACCGTAAGGAAACATTTGTGGCCTTCACTGAGAACCCCCGGGGACCAGACGAGTGGTCAAGGTGTGGACTGGCAAGTATGTGTTGGAAAGGCTGGCCCCTAAAGGATGCACCACTGAAGCTATGATGATTGCATGCATGCAGCTTGGGTATCACGTGTCTTGGAGCCTATCCTCATTTGTGTGGGGAGATGATTGACAGGATATGTTATGTAAGCTGCGAAATTGCAATGTAAATGAGTTGGAATAGTCTCTAGCTCAAAGTCTTTGGCCCATGGTATTTTTGGTACCTTTTGTACAGTTTCTCCATGCTAATATTATAAATATCTTTCTCCCAAAAAAAAAGAAAGAGAAATTGAATAAGTTGTAGATTAAGATGAACCTTATCTTTTCCCCAACCCTGCTTTAAGCCCTAGGTGGGATGGGGTTAATTAAAGTGAATATATTTGCGCTTGCTACCCCTGTAGGCCCTATGCGTGACAGTGCTCTTAGCCACGAGATTTGTGTAGCTAGATTGATGAGTGAGCATTAGTTAAGTTTTGAAATTTGGTGAGGGCGCCATCATTCATGGTGGGTTGAAAACGTACCTGCTAATACGTACCTTGCACGCGTTCAGGTCGCCGCGTTCAAATAAGTGCACCAGCGACTCTACCACTGCAAGTTGCAAAGGCATCCAAAGTTTTCTAAACTCCCAGGGCAGTGGCGGGAAGATAACGCAAGGTGCACGGGACTCACGCCCGTAAAATCCTCCTAGATTTCGCCAGGCGGTTGGGACCAGTGTTTTTTTTTCCAAGTAGGGTGTGCTTTTTCTTAAGAAGGCCTCTGTCAAATTTGTCTTTCAATTTCTAAACTCCCAGGCAGTTGCCCGTAAAATCCTCCTAAATTTCGCCAGGCGGTTGGCCAAGTTGGTTCGTGTATGAGAGTGTGTGTGAGTGCGCTGTAGAACAATCCAGAGCTGGGACGTGCACTGCAATGCGCAGTGTACTCCGCACCGGCAGGTACGTGAAGCACGTCGGAAACCGTAAGCTATTATTAAGAGAGTGGAAACCGTAAGGTTATTAAGAGGGTGGTGCCGGGCCACACGTGCCAGCCTCGCCATTAATGATCGACGGAGTTCTTTCCCTTCTTGTATTTTCCGTGACCCGTCCTCCCCCTCCTCAAAACAGCGATTCTCATACAAATAAAACACACGACCGACCTGCTCTTTTTTTAACACTACCTGCAGCCTGCCGCGCTCACACCCTCGCACTTGCACGATCGGCCAAGCCAAAATGACGTCGTCCCGCACCACTATTTCCCGATCAGCTGCAGCCGCCGACATGGCTCCTCCCCTTCATCTGTTGGTTGATGATCCTGCGCCTGCGGAAAACCGACCATCATCGGGGCCGCTGTCCGCCACCCAGGGCCGCGCCACCAACCCCATCAGTCGAATCGCGAAGCCCATCAACCGCCGGCTCACCTTCTCCAAGCGCCGCAACAGACTACGAAAGGAGGATTACGAGCTCTCCGTCCTCTTCGATGCGGAGGTGGACGTCGCCGCCACTGGAACGCTCTTCGAGTTCGCCAGCTCCAGGTAGGGGCCTTCGTCTAAGTTGTCCATTGTATAGTGAATTAAAGCTTTACTGCGTTTTCAAGAGTGAAACAAATATTTGGAATCTCAAGATTAGATGAAATTATAAATAAACGGCTTTCTCCTTTCTCCCTTAGTAAGCCCCAAGGAAAGGTGCTATCTCTTGTTAAAAACGATATGTTCCAGTGACTATGAAAATGTTTGCATAGCGCACATCACGTGTCCCGGCTCAAGGTTCGTGAACTCCTGGAGTTTATCAAGATTTTATTCATCAGTAATCTCACTCAAAATATAATTTGGGCCTTAATTTGCGTCTTGATTTTCAGAAGTATAAGGAGTGGAGAGCTACATATTCAGTTTTTTCAATTAAAAGGGAAGTGCTTTGTTTTGATAGCTTGATATAATTTGAAATGTGATTGTAAGCTTCAATGTGATGAGCTATTCTCATGAAGTCATGCATTCATTAAAACTTTGGTCATTATAAGCAAAACACTTGTATAAGATTATGTAGTATATTGCCAATGAGGTGATAGCTCAACTGGTGAAGGTGTTTGCCTAGAACCAAGAGGTCCTGGGTTCAAAACCCCCCCTTCTACTTCCTCGGCAGACCTACGGGTGTATAAATAAGGGCCTACGGGCGGCTGTCTATGGGCAGTGAAATTTCGTAACTATGGGACGATCTTGAGCCAAAGGCCACTTGAAAAAGAAAGAAAGAATAGGTAGTATATTATCATTTCTTTGGTCTTGCAACACTAACCTTGACAAAAACACTTCAATACAAATATGTAGCATACTGCAAAGGCACATGAGCTATAAGAACTAGAGTACAAAATGATGTGATGTGTATGAAAAAATTGTCTCTCTTCAGAATGGTGATATTATGAGTTGTGATTATAAACTCGTATGATTAAGTTGATCAAAACGTAATTTGTAATGCTCATGACATCATGCATTCATTAAGAATCAAAATCTTGAACATAAAGAATTAAGGGGTTGCTTAAAATCGTATATAATATTGACATAAATCTTAAAAGAAGGATGTATTATCATTATCATAGGAAATATTTTGTCCACAATTAATTTGACCTTGAAACATTGACAATAAGTAAACACTTCTATAAGAACATGTAGGACAGTAGATAGGTGTGTGAGCTGCAAGCAAGCAAGAAAAGGGCATAAGAAGAGCTCACAAATAAACTATTATAAGGAAATGATAGTGTATTGCTTATTGCTAAAAACGAACAACTCACTAGTTCTCACACCAGGCCGACCAAACTTAAAAATGATATGGTCTCCGTTACTAGTCTTAAGCAAACATTTACACAAAGTCCTTAGACTTTCCCTATTTGACATTAAGCACAAGGTAAGGATGCTTTATACGTTTTGACGCCGTCTTACACAAAAGAGAAGTGCACATTCGAGCGGGTAAGATGGCAAAGCACCTTATGGTATGGAAAATTTTGTGACATGTAGTATATCTTGCAAGAAAATGTTCTTGAGACCATTACTATAATGTTTGCATTTTCTTTATCCTATCAAGGTTATTATCCTATCGTGTGTTCTTTTACTTGAATTTCCTTGCATGTTTTAGATGAAACTTGAAGTTGAAGTGATCTCAATGAGAATTCTTACCATATATAGTTTCTATATTCGACCAAAATACTATGTAACATAGTTTTGCATTTCATTGTATGGATCAATAATCATCTTTGTAAATTAAAAAAAAAAAGAAAAGTAACCATGAAGACCAGAACCTCGTTTTTTCCACCTACCATAGATCTTTCAAAGAGAATTAAAAAGTACGTATAGATGTTTATTAAGGTAATACTAAGTGAATAAATCGAGAAAATACCGCCATTATCTCACCATTTTTTCACAACAAAAAAAGTGAGATTTCACAGTACACAAAACATGTCTATGTTATGGACTACCACACCTCCAAGAGGGAACTCAATGTATTCACCTTAGGGAAGAGCAATAAAACACAACTATCATAGGGCACTTACCAATGCTTCGAACCTGTGTCCCTTGAGGTCTCCAAGCTCACTTGAGAAGCTTGAATTCTCCAAGCTCCACCTCCCCGCTTTCACCGTAGAGTTGCTCATACCACCACACAAGGCAATCACTCTCTCTCACTCCTCGATACAAGCATGCAACATATAAGTCTTGATTAAGGAGGATGATAATAACAATTAGCATTAAATGAAAACATAGTAATACTACAGATGATTGAAAATAGAGACCACACATTGCATTGATTTGATGCCTTTTTAACTAGGAAGAGATACATGCATTAGCTTGGCTCTAATGGTACTAACCTTTTTCATAATTATCTCCATGATGATCTCCACTGCTTGCTTGATTAGGAGCCAAGATTATCTCAAATGTAGGCATGTAGCCAAGAATATCTCCAATGTAAGGTGTGTCTTTTGTTGTACATCTATGAGCTTTAACAAGAGTAAAAGGGCCAAGACTAATGCCTCAATAACCTTTGAGATTTGAACTCTACCAAAAGAGGATGTTCATGTGTGCATGTGATGGAGCATATCCAACATCCTCCTTGATCCATACATGGAACATGAAAACATAATGCAATAGCATAGCTCCTATGAGCATAGCTCTACACAAAAATGCATGAGTCCTAGGTATTTTCTAATCATAGTGCATCCCTCCAAAGCCCCATCATCACTCCATGAAACATAGTGCCTCATGTGCACAATCATGAGTTGGGCATACAGACCCAACACTCCCATGAATCTCCCCTTTGAGGGCTATATGGCCAAGTGAGAGACAATGTGGGAATAGACATATCACATAACCTACATCATCGGTGGTTAGAGGTGATTTTCCATATGGGAAATGGAGAGTAGTACATGGCTTTTAAAAAGCCCATGATGCCTCTTCATCATCATAAGCCTGGCATTCACATGGTTGCATAGAGCAATGTTTTCTTCAAGTGTAGACGTGCTAGCAATGTTTGCTACACCTTTGTTGTAGCATTTTTCTGCAAGATGTCCTAGCTTTCCACATGTTGTGCATTGAAGCTTTGGTTTATCCTTGTGATAACAATTCTTTGCAAGATGGCCAATCCTACCATAATGAGTGCATTGAGGAGGTTTATTATTCTTCTTTTAAGTGAGATATGCTTAATCCATCAGAGGCTTCCTGTCGTAGTTGTTTCTTTTTATATTCTTCCACCCATAAGAGAGGACTCCACATCTTGAATTTTCAGATCCGGAACATTCAGAAGTGTAGTTACAATATTATAATATTCTTCAGCCATACTGTTTAGCAATAAAGCTATTGCCTTGATATCTTCTAATTGTGTAAGGAGACTTTTCATCTTATTAAGACGATTGGGAAAGGAGTCACCGGTCTTCATAGTGAGCCTAAAGCTTTGTAGCTTCAGATTTATCTTTGAATTCTTTCCACTAGTACCAAAAAGTCTATTAAGAGTTTGCCATGCTATTTTAGCTGACTCTATGTTTGAAATATGATGTAAATATTGATCGCCAAGCCCAAGTGCTAGAATAGTAAGTGCCTTAGTGTTAGAGAGTTCCCATTGTGCTTTTCCTTCCCTTATGGTGGGTCTATCATTTTTAGATGTAGTAATTACTTTCCACAAATCTTTCTTTTGAAGGATAAACCTTTGCCTAGTCTGCCAAGTATGAAAATTTTCCTCAGTAAATCTTTCTAACTGTGAAGTTTTAGACATGATGGCAAGGTCTTACTTGAGAGACTCTCTTCGAGCAGTGTCTAATGCTGAGGTAGAAAGAGATTAGTTATCCATCACAGTTCCATACAAATGTTTGTGGCAAGAAAATCACCTAAACCAATATATTTGTCATAATTAAAATACCATAGTTTTCTATCAAGCCTTGATTTTAATTTTTATACTCAGTCTTTTCCTCATCTTAAGAATTTGTTTAGTTGGCTGATTTACCAAAGCTTTACAGTCAGATGAAATTTGTATGATTTCTTCACATGATCTAGTCATATCATCAATAATTCAAAGAACATTGTAAAAGAGTGTTCAAATACTTGACCTTCAAAGAAAACCACCTTGTATTTTGTTGTCACAGCTCCGGTTGAGTTGAGCAGAGCTGAAGGAGATCAATTCACCAAGGCATGACTGTGATGAGCAGATGAGTTTGATTTTTAATAGGCCTTATTACTAAGGCTTATAAACCTTATGAAAATTATTTACTTCAAAGCCTTAAGAAAACTGGCCACATGGCTTGGGTAGCACTACCAGCAAAGAGCGAAGCTGGCCGTGTGGCTCAGCTCAGGTGTTGGCAGCATTGTTCTTAATCTGCCGCCGGTAGCATCTAGCAGGTCTTTGGCCCATGGCGATGGAATGGAGCACGGATGTGGCAGCGATGGCAAGCGCTCAGAGTCGATAGAATTCTAATGAAGGAATGCATAGGCTACTCTAATCGAACTTGGCTATGATACCTAATCTTGATTAAGGAGGATGATAATAATAATTAGCATTAAATGAAAACATAGTAATACTACAGATGATTGAAAATAGAGACCACACATTGCATTGATTTGATGCCTCTTTAAATAGGCAGAGATACACGCATTAGCTTGGCTCTAATGAGATGATTAGGTACTAATCTTTTTCATAATTATCTCCATGACTATCTCCACTCCTTGCTGGATTAGGAGCCAAGAACATCTCCACTGCTTGCTTGATTAGGAGCCAAGAATATCTCGAATGTAGGCGTGTAGGCAAGAATATCTCCAACGTAAGGCATGTCTTTTGTGGTACATCTATGAGCTTTAACAAGAGTAAAAGGGCCAAGACTAATGTCTCAATAACCTTTGAGATTTGAACTCTACCAAGAGGATGTTAATGTGTGCATGTGATGGAGCATATCCAACAAGTATAGAGAAGGCACAAGTGCTAGAGTTCTCTCTCTCAATCTCTCTCTCAAGAGACAAAAGCAAGAGCTCTCAATAGCACAAACGAAAATTGTGTCCATTGATTATGAGAAAATGCCTTGTATACAATTGGTCCTTATTCACACTTCGGCGCCCAAAACGTACTTAACTAAGGACTTGGATGGCCAATATCTCATAATGTATAACTTTTATAGTGCCTTTGCATGACACTTATTAATGTCCTCAAATGGAGGAGCATATTTGTTAATCCAAAATGGGATTAACATCTCCCCCTACTTGATATAGCTTCTGTCCTCAGAACCTCTTACCAAGGTCAAAAGGACTGGTCGCCAAACTCGTGATGATAGAAGTTCTGGCACGACTAAAGGTTTTTCAGGGTTCTCATGAATGCAACGTGTGATATCCAAAACCTAGTGTGGACCATGTCCTCGAATGTGACATGCATATATGCTGGTAGACACCTTAGGCGATGATAATATAACATCATACCTCTGTCACTCGGTCCTTGATTCATGTTGAACTCCAGCTGATCAGCACCATATCCATCATATTTTTCTTTGGGTTGATCTCTCAAGACCACGAGCAGTTTTAGGAATCGAACACTAGCCATAATTACCGGGTCCGAGATATGGTGCCATGCCTATATCCAATTCAGTATCTACTTTCTTTTCTCTCCTATATCTGTAAATGTTGCTGGCATGAAGATGGGGAAGTTATAGCAGACATGTGAATCCCGTTGCTTTGCCTCTTGAAACTCCAATGGTGTCCACCTTCTCTTTAGTGGCATGTACAAGAGATCTACTCTTTGTGCTGGTGGTGCACACATATATTGATTGGCTATACTCTCGTATTGTAAGATAATCTTTTCTCCAATCTGGCTGTATTCTGAAATCCTCTAGCTTGGGGTTAGAATCATCTGTGATAATTGTTGTATAACCCCCTCTTGTGTGGATTGGATTGGCCTTCCTTCACCTGCGGAAGCAATAACTGATCATAAATATCACAATCCTTATTTACAATAGATATGCCAAATGTGGATTTGCCATCTTGGTGCTTCGTGCCACGTTGGACCATTAACTGCCATCTCTAGCCAAACGTAGTAGCTCTTCTAATTATGGTCTAGGTGCTCAGAGAGGATACGGTACATAGGGTTGTTTCGTTGGTGTGACATCTGATTATGCTTTGGGTAGGATCCACCGAGTAGGTTCAAATGGTGTTATTTGCATTAATACCTTGAACATGAGCTTTGGTTTGAGTAGCGGATTCCCGGCTCTTATGAATCCTTCGTACTCTGCAGCACACAAGGACTTGAGAATAGATTCATTAGTAAACGGTTCAATTATATCTTGTGGGGGAGTGTGACTTACCCCTTGAGTTGGCCATGGGGGTGGAGACAGTTAAGCTGCCGGTAACTCCTCGAGGGTGAGAGTGCTAGTGGGAAATTCTAAGGGTTGAGAAGGAAGAGTAGAAAAAATACAGTCCGCTTGAGATTTGTCAGTAGGCAAAGCATTTGGATATGGATTAAGTAATTGATTGGCAACATTAGAATATACGGGATAAGTAGGATTAAGTGATAAACTTGATGTTTCTTCTTGACCATGTCCTGAATTTGGGGGTGGGTGGTTGGGTTTGTGAAGCTTCATAAAGTCTTGTAGCTCAGTTATATCCTCTGGATTTATGTTGGGATACTCAATACGTGTTTTATCAAAAGTATAAAGGACGTTGGTTAATATGGCTTTTAGATGTTTGTAGACATTATGATATAGTCTTACTTAGAATACCAGAAGGATGATATAAAGAGGACTCACATAGATTTAAGTGCTAATGAGTATTATATACCTCTAGCCACCCATGGCTTCTGATCCATTGATAGCTTTGGGCTACAACCTCGTAGTTGGCCAGTGTGTCAGGAATATCATCTGGAACAAACAGGTCTAATTTATCGGCACTATTGTCCAAGATTTCGCAGTTTTGTAGCACCCATCACCAACTACAAAGGTTGAGCACAATGGGGTGCAAGGGATAAAAGTAAATATCTTTAGGATCAGTTAATACTAAGTCCCCTTGAAAAATTCCCATGATGAGGGTAGGATCATCATCATGTTCTGTGTTTTAATGAATAAGTGTTAGTTCTCCTAGGCTTAGGTCATCAGACAGGTGTATATCGTATTGAAGTAAAGAGAGGGTTAGTGTAGACAAAAAGAGAATCAGAGTTTGAGAAGGGGCCTGAGGAGTTACTCGCAAACTGACCTATCTCCAAGGCTCGCTCAAGGAGTAGTCACATCTCGTCTGTGGGTTCTTGTCGTTGGCTGCGTTCTTGGATGGCTAGTTGGCGTTCCAACTCTTGGATGTGCGAGTCCTTGATAGCTGTTTCTCTCACCATCTTGGCAGCATCTAGCTCTTCAAAGCGCCTTGTTGCTTCTTCTTGTGCTCGTCTCATGGTAGCTTCCCTTCCTTGAGCCTCTGTAATCCTTTGAAGTCTTTAGGTAGCCAAATTTTCACTTTCTTGTAGGCATATGCTCACTTATGGTAGCGCTATGTGTGAACAAGGTTAAACCAAGGGCACTTTTTCCCATGTGGTTTTTCCCCTTCGACATCAAGTGTGAAAGAACACTCTAACATATAATATTTTGTACTTCTATATTATATGGATGTGGCACACATGCAAGGGTTGACTTGCATTTTGTGGATGTCACAATTTTGGCTCACACACACACTCTCTCTCTCTCTCTCTCTCTCTCATTTCTGTGTGTGAGCTATTCTACCCTACACCTAACCCTAATGTGCAGGTTTGTGTGTGTGAGTGGTGTCAGAGCTGGGAGCTGGGAGAGCTGGCCTTGAAATTCTGCTGCTGGAAGAAAACCTGTAAATTTTCATCGCTCTGTAGATTTTCGTCGCCGTCCGTCCGCAGGTTCCGTCGACGCAGGTTCCGTCCGCCGTCGATTCCGACCGACGGTTCTGCCGCCTCTGCCTCCGTCAACCAAAGCCGACGGCACTATTGGGGAGCCCACCACCGTCGCTCAGCCCACTGGCGGTGCCTCCCTCTCCAGCCGGTGGAGATACTGCAACCAGATCCGCCGCCGCCCCACCAACGACCCTGCTCCGTTGTGTTCCGACCGTCGCTGCTGTTGCCCAGCAGCGACCCTGCTCTGGCTGCCCTCGCCGTTTTGTTCCAGCCGCCCTCTCTGTTCTGCTCCGGTCGCCTTTGACATTTCATTATGGCCGTTCGTCGTCTCCTGTGCGCACCCGCCAGGGACTCCAGCGCCGTGCCCAGTAATCGGCTCCCGTCCGTTCCGACTTGCCTGTGGCCTCCGACTCCAGCATCGTGCTCACCTTGCGCCTACTGCTTCTGTGCGTTGTTCGCGCCCAGCGCTCTTCATCGCCTGCACGACACTTGCCCAGCGCCCCGCCTCCTCTGACTGGCCCGACACCTACCTCGTCAGCTGTGTGTGCCCTCCTCGACACCTGCAGCTCCGGCACACTCTGCACGGCTCCATCTGGCTTCCACGTACATGCACCCGCCTGCAGCTCCAAGTGCTTCTCCTCATTGAGTTCCCAGCTCCGCCGGCTCCCACCATCAGCTCTAATTGCTTGTGTGCTCCCCGCCTAACATCATTTACACTCTGCAACTACAAGGTATTCCTAGTACACATTTTTGGTCAAACCCAAATACAAAATTTGCAGCCATTTCAGTGCAGGTCATATGCAAATTTTGTAGACACCTCTGTGCAAGTCAGATTCAAAGGAAAGTTGTAGGTGCAATTAGGGGGGATGCAGATCAGCCAGCCCCAACACAAGAAAATCCTCATGTAGAACATGTGGAACAGCCAGACATTCAGCCCCCTTCTATGGAAGAAGTGGAAGATCTTGTCAGGGAAGAGCAAACAGCCATAGACACAGCCATGTCAGTGCCAAGATGGTTGCTGCAAGAAAGCAAACTTGCAGCTCCACTCACAGGTAGAACAAGGGCTAGTTCCAGCCATGCTTTGAATATACATCGTGGGAGTCTGCATTAGCAATGGGTGGTCTCTTTGATTCAGAAGAGTCTTCTTCTTGTGAAGAAGCACATGAGAATGAACATTGGTTGCAAGCTATGCAAGCTGAAATTTCTTCTATCATGAAGAACAATATATGGGATCTTGTGGAATTGCCTAAAGGCAAGCATGTAATTGGAACAAAGTGGGTGTACAAAGTCAAAAGAAAGTCTGATGGTACTATTGACAAGTACAAAGCAAGACTTGTGGCTAAAGGCTACTTCGAGAAAAAGGGAATAGATTATGAAGAGACTTTTGCTCCTACTTCTAGAATGACCACAGTAAGATCAGTGATTGCATTGGCTGCACATAAAGGATGGATAGTGCATCAGTTGGACATCAAAGCTGCATTCTTAAATGGGGATTTACAGGAGGAAGTATATGTAAATCAGCCCATTGGCTTTGTAGTTCCTGGTGAGGAACATAAAGTATGCAGGTTACACAAAGCATTGTATGGGTTAAAGCAAGCTCCAAGAGCTTGGTATGATATTTTCTTTGTATTTGGAGGTATTTGCAACAGTGGCCACTGGGTGGAGTTATGGCACGTATACTATTTTATTACCCTGGCAATAACCTTGTGCCATTAGCAAGTCCTTTTGAACCCATTGCTTACGAAGGCTTTATGGAGTGTTGTTTTGTTTGGAGTACTACCAACTTACCTATGAAGACCATTTCTATCCCTTGTCTTCTCTTTGAACCTTTCTTTTGATGCCTTATTGACGCCCTTCCTCATCCTTGTAGTTTGAAATTCTTGACATATGATCGGCCAACACATGTTGTGTCCCATTTCTCACCGTAACTGTGAAGTCAAATTCCAATAGTAATAGCAACCAGTGTGTGATTCTTCATGTGGTGCAAGGCTTGTTCAGCAAATATAATAAGGCCTGATGGTCTAGGAAGAACACAAATTGTTGGCCAATAGGTAATGTCGATACTTCTTGACTGCATAAACCATGGCCAACCCTTCTCGCTCTGTGGTGGTATAATTCGCCTTTGCATCATTCAATTAGCGACTAGCAAAGTAGACTGGGTAGTCCGATTTGAACTCACCACGGTGTGGCAATACGCATCCAATAGCAAAGTTTGATGCATCGATAGGCACATGAAATATAAGGTCCCAATTAGGTGGTCTTAGAATTAGCAGGCTAGCCAGTGCTTGCTTCAATCTATCATATGCTTCCTGGCATTCCTTAGTCCATTCAAAGAGAATGAGTAGCTTATATAATGGCCTGGTGATTTTAGGATAGAAGATTATGAAGCGGCAGTCATACCCAACATGGCGATTTCATCTCTTTGTAGTTCTAAGCAAAACAATCCTTAAACTCTTTAAGGAGAGTAACAAGCTTATTTTCTTCAAATGGAGTCAAGTCCTTAGTGATATAAATAGGTTTGGTTTTCTCCCTTGGTTCCACAATATCAACTTCCTTGACTTCATCTGGGCCATCGTATGATGTGGACAACCCATCTTCCTTAACTCTTTTTGCCATCAATCGGACCACCTTTCGTTCGTCAATTGTGTAGGTTTTGAAATGTTCTGGTACTCAAAGCAGGCCTGGTTTATCCTCATTCTCACTTTTTGTTTTAGCCATAACTTTCCTGGCCTCTCGCTCAGCTTCTGCCAATGCTTTGTTTCATTTTTCGGTGCCCAGTTTTATAAGCTTAGGCATTTTTTATTCTCGAAGGATGAATTCCTCCTATGTTTCCCTTCAAGTGATATCTTACTCAATTTCTAACCCCAATTCTTAGAAAACTCATTGTGTACCTTAGTGGCTTCAAGGTATCTTAACCACTTGACATCCGTGGATTTTCTTCGTAGTAGGGCATTTCATCGAGCGATATATCATTCTTGCTTTCACCATCTTCTAAGGTGTTGGGCACTAGTACGGCCCTGTGATCTAGTCTCTTCTATGCTAGAGGCCTCCTCTTCTGATTCCTCATCAATGGTTTGCCAATTGACCATACAGACAGAGGTAGTGGAAATAGTTCTAGATTCCACATATTGGGTTCCTCAGGGTTGCATCACATCTATGGTAGCTAGCACATGCATCAAGTTTTCACTAAAATCCAGAGGAGGAAGTGATGCATACATTTCCATTTCCTCTTCCTCTTTGTAATTTTCCCCATGAGCTGGCATATTTATACGGATGTGGTTCGTTCGGTTGTGACCGAATCATTACCGAACAATTGCCCTTCCATGGGGTGTGCTTTCCATGTTCTCAGATTTATCTTTAGAATTTGTGAATCTATCCGAACATACACATGGTCTAATGCCCAATCGTGCACCAATTTGGATTCCCTCATGGTCTCCCCAATATTATGCCACGAGTCTGGTTGGCATAGAAAGTCCATTACTACAAATGTATTATGGTAGAAAAACGTAAAGAGTTTGAGTCTCACATTCTCTAAAAGCCCAATGGGCCTTGAAGATGTTCTGTCTGCCATTTTAATGGTAAGATATACTCTTTTTTGGATCGGTTTTTTCCCAGTTTTCCAACATCATTTTGTGATGATGCTAACCCCCACCCCATCATCCAAGATAGCGAATGCGTGGTATCCATTATGATGATTGGGATCATAGAATTAGTGTTGTCGCTTTTGTAATAACGCCCCAACTGATTAACTAGTATCTGGACGACTCTTGTTGTTCTTTCCCTTGTGTGTTTTAAGGTTCTTTCTTCCAAAGGTAAGAGAACATCCTCTGTAGTGTCGGCTGGCCTTAGTCCGCTTTCTATCCATTCCTTTATGTCTTCCCATAATGTTGGTGAACTACGTAGTAGCAGTTGTCCCAATGGCATTTACATGGAAGTAAACAATATGGCCGCGAGGCTGCCTACGTCTCTCGATTCTTTCTTCCAAAGGTAAGAGAACATCCTCTATAGTGTCGGCTGGCCTTAGTTCGCTTTCTATCCATTCCTTTATGTCTTCCCATAATGTTGGTGAACTACGTAGCAGTTGTCCCAATGGCATTTACATGGAAGTAAACAATATGGCCGCGAGGCTACCTACGTCTCTGGGTTCTCTAGCAATTGAGGGTTCCTTCCATGTGTGCATCTCGTATCCATCCCTAGGGAATGAATGGATGGACTCATCCTATGCGTCTTCCTCAAACATTCTTGACATGGTGTTTCCTTGAGATCCCTCTTCCGTCTCTTCTAGAATTGGAGTAGGTAGGTCCAATTCCCTTTTCCTTGTTGGTTTGTTTCTTGGATACATTGTATCCTTGACCCGATTAGCACTTAACTTGACTTCGTGAAATCGTTGACACTCTTCCACTAGGGCCCTCGCTTCTTCTAGCTTCCTTATCTCCTCTCTTCAGCATTTGGGTATTCATCGAATCCCTTAGGGGTTGATGGTCTTTTCCCTTGCGTCTCTTAGTTAGGTTCTTTTGGTTTGATCACTTGATCCCTCTCTTCTCTTCTTCTCTTCATTGAGTGGATTTGGTGTTGATCGTATCTTCCTCAGATCCATCTTAGATTGTGACCGTGGTGTCACCCTTACCCACTTTTTTCACCCTCCTTCTCCTGCCATCTTTGGAAGTGGTTGCATTTGTTGCGTTCTTCCCTTTGTCCCCCAATCGGGCCTAGGCACGCATGTTAGGGCATTGAGTGGCGTGATGTTTCCAGGCTCCAAATTAATGGTTCGGACAGTGGCCTGATTAGAAGTGGAAGTCAAACCACTTGCTCGGTATGGAAAATCTTTGATCAATTCCACATTTAGTACAAGTAAGTGTTGGCATGTCATTGGGTGGTGCAGTCAATTGTTAAGGTTGGTGTGTATGAATCACATTCTTGTTTGGACATTCAGCGATTCAATTCAGTCCACTGCAACCAAAACATTGTAGTGGTCCTCTCCTCATGTGTCGTTCTACTTCAATCCTCTGCAGATCTAATTCTACTTCCTTTGAGGTTGGGAAGAATACTTGACCAGTCCTAGCTGTGCTTTCGATGTCTCTTGTCATTCGGGGGGTGCCAGTGTTTGACAGCCTCAAATTTGAAGGTTGGATAGGTACTTCTTACCTTGGACCAAGTCTTGTGCTGGTTAACAAACCCATGCCTGTAGATTGCATCTCTTCATCATTGGTAGTTTGGAGACCAAAAAATCCCAGGGCTATATCAATGATACCGTTGGATCTAGTGGGGGAGGGTGGTTTCTCCTCTTCTTGAAACCTAGAGTATCGGAGCCCTTCTTTTATGGATTCTTTAGTATTAGTTTCTATGGTGGCTAGATTTCTTACAACACTCAATACTGAGTGGCATGAACCCACACTCTATTGATAGGAAGATCCTGGGTGATTTGATGCACTATCGTCAGGAGTGAGGTTGTCTCCCTGATGAGCTTTCCAGACCTCAAGTGAATGTGAATATGATTTGATAAGCTATTTTGCTGCCCTAATTAAATTTTCATTAGATACTATTGACTTGTTTTTTGAGGCCGTGATTGTAGAGAATAGTTCACGGCCTGAAATTTTAAAAAACTGTTCACATCATGAACGATGTTCAGCACTTTCGTGTTTAAAGTTTTTTCTTAGGACTCACAAATCCACGTTTCCTTGTTATGATTTTTATTGGTCTCAAGAAATTCCTTTACCTTAATCCGACAATACCATGTTCGTGAGTTAGATTTAATTAAGGCGTGAAATTGCAGAAATAGTTTACATCGTGAAGGGAAAATGTTTCACTTCGTGAAATGCAAATGGTTCATGTCGTGAAATGAAAATGGTTCATGCCATGAAATGCTCTGAAATAGTTCACGTTGTGAAATGAAAATGTTTCACGCCATGAAATGCAATTGATTCATGTCGTGAAATGATCTGAAATAGTTCAGGTCATGAACGTTTTCTGCTAATTCACAATTCTTAATTTTGTTTGGCCCATGGTGTCAGAGGTGTCAAGATAAGGCTACTTATTTAAGGCAAGGTAATCCCGTGAATTACGACACTAATTGCGACGATCATGCCAGGAGGGTTTCACGCTGTGAAGTTGTAGAAAATGTTTCATGTCGTGAGATGGTCTCCTGCAGTTTCACGTGGGAAATTCTTGTGTTGACTAAGATGAATTTGGATGCAAAATCCTTATCCAAATGCTTCCAAAATTATTGTGCCACGTATAAGGAATGTAATATGATTTTAAGACACAATCAATGGCTCCTTATTTTTTAAAAGTAAAGAAAAACAAAACATCACCCTACTCGTTCATGTTAACGATTCTAGTGATACAAACATCAAAATTGACTAGAAAAAATAGTGTCCACCACACAAATACACAACAAAAACAACCAATTTCTCATAATTTTTCACTTCCACTCAAATCTTATCCATTTATTCCATACACAATACACTACCAAAATGCAATTAAGGTAATGATGAATATTATGTAATGGGAGCTGAAACT